>NC_133618.1:304503556-305226056 GCF_048593235.1 Sminthopsis crassicaudata | reverse complement strand
TATTTTCTGCATTACTCTGCCAAGGTTCTTTTTTGCCCATAACTTTCAAGCAGTCTAATAATTCTTAATTTTTTTCTTTTTGATCTGTTCTCCAAATCTATTGTTTTTCTCATAAATTCTTCACATTCTGTTCTATTTTCACATTTTTATTTTCTGTTTTGTTATTCCTTGGTCTCTCATAACTTCACTTGCCCAGTTCTAATTTTCTATGACTTCTTTTTTGTTTGTTTTTTCCCTGAGGCAATTGGGGTTAAGTGACTTGCCCAGGGTCACACAGCTAGGAAGGGTTAAGTGTCTGACACCAGACTTGAACTCGGGTCCTCCTGACTTCAGGGCTAGTGCTCTATCCACTGCGCCACCTAATTGCGCCCCCCCTCCCCCCCGTTCTAATTTTCAAAGAATTATTTTCATCTTTGAGACTCTGTATCTCTTTTTCTGGTTGGTTAGCTTTTTTTTTTTTTTTTTTCATAATCTTGTTTATGGTTGGTTTTTATTGGATGGTTTTTATTTCTATTGTTTTTTTTTTTTTTTTTTTTTTTTTTTTTAGTTTTTCCTCAGTGCTTCTCACTTGATTTTTAAATTCTTTTTTGAGTTCTATAATTCTTTCTGGTTAGGAAGTCATGTCACATTACTCTTTGGGATAGAAGTGTCCTCTGAAGTTGAAGCCCAATCTTCCCTGAGCATTCTTCTTTATAGGTTCACTTTTTTGTTTATTTTTAAAATAAGAGTATTAGTGCAAGCACCTTTAATTCTGGGGTGGGAGATGATGTCTTTAGCTTCATCTCAGCTCTCCCCTCTGACCAGGAACCACATAACAAGAGCTGCCCCCTCTAGCAAGTGCCTGAAGCCTGCCACATCCCGCCTTGTTGTTTCTGCCCTCATTGGTATACAGGTTCCTTCCTACCCAGGGCTGGGTCTGTAGCACATCTGGGCCTGGCATTCCTAATCAGTTGAGGTTCCCTTTGTTTTCCAGGACTCAGACTCTGATTCTATAAGCAATCCAGGAAGTGAAAATTTCTGTGGTTCCTAATGAGGCTCCAGCCATAGCCAGCTAGTCTGAGGAATCCCCACTTGGCATTTCTGTGGAGCTAGCTAGGAGGTGTTTGCACTTCATATGGGTTAAATAAGGCCCGAAGTATTTCTTTAACCCTTGTTGGATTGTACCAGGAGCATTCCTGTTCTGCCCCAAATCTTCTTGATTTTTCACTAGTCTATGTTTGCCCTGAGGTACAAATTTATTCTATTTGTGGGGGAAATCTGGGGAACTTGAAATTTACCAATCTACTTTGCCATCTTCCCAGAATCCTCCCTATTGTGCAAGTTGTCTAATCATATTTCCATATTTGTCATGTTGTGCAATAAAATCAGATTAAAAGGAAAAAAAAACATGAGAAAGAAAAAAAAAAAGCAAAAACAGCAACAACAAAAGACATGAAAATACATTCATTCTCCATAGTTCTCTCTCTCTCTGAATATGGACAACTCTTTCCAATACAAGTCTTTTGGAATTTTGTCTGGTTACTTTTATGCCCCCTTGACATGGCTCTGTTTCCACTCCCCTTATGACCCCAGGTAAGCATATCCAATCCCAGTTTGAAGGTCATTTATTCAGATTCTTTAGGGCCCCTTTTCAATTCTAGGTTTGCTCCCAAGTTCCAAAGCCTCTTTGATGGCAAATTGATCTTGTAATGTTCCACTCTAGTTACTCCATATACCTTAATTTCATCTTCCCCCCAGTAAGGGACAAATGGACACACATACATATGTAAATATATATATATCCAAACATATATATATATATATATATATATATATATATAAACATACACACACATATATATTCTATTACTTCAAAATAAGAATAATTCAATCTAATAGAGATGATACCCCCAAAATTCACAAAAATATAATCCCATCCTTTATACTACCCCCTTATACATTACTCTTTGTCTACATCCTTTCTAAATTGTGGCAAACATTACTTGTGGGATAGAAAAAGAACCCAGAATTTGTATTCAGAAGACTTGTGCCTGAAGTCAAGTTCTGGCTTGGTGGTTTCTTTGGGCATACCAGTGCCCAAATTCCTGATTCTCTCTAGGCTTTGATTCAGAGGCAGTATGTTGTAGTACAAAGAACATTGATTGTGATATTACAGGATCTGAGGTAAAATTCTACTTCTGGCACTTATCTGTGTCACCTAATCTCCCTGTGTCTGTTTTTTCCTTTGAAAAAGGTCTTTAAACTTCTTTCCAACTCTAAATTTATTAATGCATGGTTTGTAAATGAAGGGGGTAACTAGGTAAGATTATTTTTAGCTCTAAAATCCTATGGCACTCTGAACTAAACTCAATGGTTCAGGTGTGGTCTGATCAGGCCAAAGTATCATAAAGTATCAAAGTATCATCTCTTTCCTTGGGTGAACTAGTTGGGCATCGATGGAGATAATGGGAATTCTAGAAGATAAAGGACAGTGAGAACTTGGTTGGAGGTCAGTAATTCTTTAAATAGCATCATTAACTTCCTAGTGCCCATAAAGCAATAATTAAATGGATCAAAAGACATATGGTTTCATCAATATTGATGCAGATTATGTCTGCTTTATTTCCTATGGATGATCCTTCCCCCCTCTATCCTGCTTATTTATCACCTAGTGACCAGATCTCTATGATGAGTATATTTAGTATATCCCTTTAAATATTAATATCTTTACTTTGTGTCTTAGTTCATTTATAAGATATTACAAACTTGAGAAGTAAACTCTACCGAATAAATACTACTAGCATTCCAACAAAAAGTGCCTCTGTTCATTCATCTCTCTGACCTAAGCCCCAAGCTATGAGCAGAGTTCTGATTTCAAGGTCACATTCCTCTTGGCAGTGATCAATGAAGAGACATATTCTTGATCTTTTTCCAGAGATGGAATAAAGTTTGTGGAGTGCTTTTTCAAAAAATCTGATTTGGACTGTAACCCCTAATTGGAAGCTGTTTGATATGACAAGAATTAGTAGGGGAAAGAAAATGTGATGTATCAACATGTCATTTGTACTAAGATGATTTTCTGATCATGAAGTTACTTGATTTTATAGTTACCCTTGGTATAAATCAAAACCACTACCATATATTTTCTTTTTCTCCTAAAATAAGATATGGGCAGTACTGAGTTTTACAATTTGTTATAACATGGTGATATCTCCTTCTCTTTCCTTGACAACTATGGATAACAGTTCAGAGTGAAAATTGCCCTTAGGCCAAAGAAACCTTGAGAGCTTTTCACAATTTGGAAGGGAAGCAAGGAGAAGTTCAGTCTCTGAGATTCTTCCTGAAACCTCTGAGTTATTTCACATTTCATCCAGAGAAATCCTAAGGATATCTCATCATCTGAATGAAGTAGGTTACTGCCCACTTTTCTCAGTTGGCTAAGCATTCTCCATAGGCCTGCAGTTATGTCTAGTTCTGGGGGTAGCTAATTTACCTAATCACTTAGCCCACTATATTCAGATGGCCCTAGACATATCCCATCAAATTGTTCACTTCATGCATGGCACTATCTATCTGCAGGCAACCCTCCAACCCTTTCATTTCTTGCTCTGAGCACAGTTTTCAAATTAATATGTTATTTCTTCTGGAAACTTAAAAAATACATTGACTGTCCTATATATCAGCTTGCCATTCCTACGATCTCTTTTGCCCCCAGACTAAAACTCCCTTTCTTGGACATACTGCCCATCTATGTGTTACATTCATTCCATTATTAGATTGTAATGTCCTTGAAGTAAAAGACTACTTCATTTTTCTTAGGACAGTGCCTGGCACATAAAAACACTTAAAAAGTTTTGTTGATTGGTTCATCATTTGACACTTTGGCCACCTTTTATTCACACTTCTTATTCCTCAATACATCCTCTCTACCTGGATTATTTGATACTCCAGTTTCTTGGTTTTCTTTTTGCTCACTGAAATCTTCTTAATTTCTTTTGTTTAATCATCATTCTGTCTCTTTTTCATGGTTATCTCCTAAGGCCTCCTGGGTCATTTTCTCTCTCTCCATGCTCTCTTGTTGATTTTTTTAGTTTCCAGAGTTCACTTTATCATCTTTATGTAGATGATGTCCAACCTCAATCTCTATTCTAAGTTATGGTTCTTCCTCACTTATTGCCTTTTATACATTTCCAACTAGATACCTTATAGGAATTTCAAATGCAACATGTCCAAAAGTGCAACTAATTAATTAGCTGCCAATTACTACCAATTGTAGTAGTAATTGCTGCCAATTACTACTGGCATCCAAGCCATCTTCCCTCTAATCTATTCCTCGCAGTCAGATAAAGAGTACAGAGAATAGATACTTGGACTTGGAGTCAGGAAGATCTGAGTTCAAATCTGACCTTAGGCACTAGATCTGTAATTCTGAGAAAGTCATCTTCCTTCCTTCCTTCCTTCCTTCCTTCCTTCCTTCCTTCCTTCCTTCCTTCCTTCCTTCCTTCCTTCCTTCCTTCCTTCCTTCCTTCCTTCCTTCCTTCCTTCCTTCCTTCCTTCCTTCCTTCCTTCCTTCCTTTTCTATTTTTCTTGACTGTCTTAGTTATCCAAGTTTACAAACTCAATTACTCTTCATTTTTTTTAAACCATCATCAACCCCTATATCATATCACTTGCCAAGTCTTTTAGATTATATCTCTACTCCTGCCCCATTTTTCACATCTTCCCCATTCTACCAATTGACAAGGGTAGCTAGATGGTATAGTGCATAGAGTACTGGGTTTAAATTCAAGAATACTAATCTTTCTGGGTTCAAATCTGACTTCACATACTTACTAGTTTTTCATCCAGACAAGAACCTTAACCTTGTTTGACTCAGTTCTTTATTTATAAAATTAGCTAGAAAAGAAAATGGCAGATAACTCCAGTTTCTCTGCAAAGAAAACCCCAAATGGGGTCACAGTCAGACATGATCAAAAAATTATTTAATAATAACAATATACATACATGATTCCTACCTTAGTTCATATCTTCCTCATTTCTTGTCTGGATTATTAAAATAGCATTTGCTTTTGATCTCTCCCCTAGACAACCTCTCCTTTATGTAGCTGCCTAAAATAATTTTAAAAGTCTGATTGTTTCACTCTCTTGCTCAAGAATTTTTGCAGGTTCCCCATTGGTTTAGGGAAAAAGTTTGAATTCTTCAGTTTGACAAAATGCTTTGAAACTTACCTCTCATCTACCATCTGAGAAATATCTTGTCATCTCTTTTTATGTACTCAAAGT
The DNA here is from genome assembly GCF_048593235.1 of Sminthopsis crassicaudata. Taxonomy (NCBI): domain Eukaryota; kingdom Metazoa; phylum Chordata; class Mammalia; order Dasyuromorphia; family Dasyuridae; genus Sminthopsis; species Sminthopsis crassicaudata. The sequence continues at coordinate 305,220,794 of NC_133618.1, read as the reverse complement.
TCTTGTTAAATTGATCTGTGCACTATTTGTTGCACTCAGAATCCCCCCCTGTTTCCTCTGTACCTTAGTACAAATTATATATAAACTCTTCTCTACCTGGACCACAATCTTCCCCTCTCTGTCTCTTGAAATTCCTAATCCTTATAGAAGTTAAATATCTGTTGGATTGGATTTGTGCACAATAGGGCCTTAATAAATATTGAATCAGGGAAAACCACATTTATTTTATACTCACTGTGTTTTCTCTTTTCAGGCTGCAATTTTATGGGAAGGTTTGATTTGAGGTCGTGAATAAGCTTCATCAAAACAAATGGCTCCTCTTTAAAAGATGAAATGGATTACGTGATCCAAGATAATTTGTTTTATGGATTCATTTGCCTTATTGGAAGGTTTTGCTTTATGAATTTGTGAAACTCTGCAGAGAAGAAGACAAATTTGGCATTTTAGCTTTGTTCCAAGAAATGTCTATTTGTTCCAAACCAGGCTTAGCTTAAGGACAAAAGACCATTTCACATACTGGAATGGCAAATGGGAAAACTGAGTTCTTGTTCTAGCTTTTCCAATGACTAGCTAAGTGACCTTGCACAATTAACTTAACCCTTAGTACTGCCATGTATTTGCTAAAGTATTTTCTGTATTCTCTATCTCTTTAGAACTCCTTTGCCCATTAGATTGCAGGCCAGTTCTGGAGTCAGCAAGACTGAAGTTTACATGTGGCTTTTACTACATTTACTAGTTAGGTAACCCTGGTCAAGTCTCTTAGCTATGTTTGCCTCAGTTTCCTCATCTGTAAAATGAGTTGGAGAAGGAAATGGTAAAGTACTTTAGTATCTTTGCCAAGAAAACACAAACGGGATCATGAATAGTTGAACATTACTGAAATGACTGAACAATAACAACAAAGGCCATCTCAAAACCCGTTTTTAAAGTTCTTTCTTTAAAGCTTCTACAAGAAGTAATCTTTGTTTCACTTGATGGACAATGACTTTCCCCTCTGGCCTCAAACAACATTTTGTTTTTTACACTTTAATACAATCATCTGTATCCTTTGTACTTTCTCCAATCACATCAGAAAATACTTGTATATCAGCTTTTTGTGTAATAGTTTTCTGTTGCCTTTTATCTCCCTGTTGTTGTAAAGTCATTTTCCAATCATGTCATGTCTAATTCTTCATAATGCCATTTGGAAATGTTTTGGCAAGATATTGGAATTTTTTTCTATTTCCTTCTTCAGCTCATTTCACGGATGAGAATACTGAGGCAAACAGGGTTAAATCAGACAACTTGTAAGTGCCTGAAGTCAGAATTGAACTCAGGAAAAATATTTTTCCTGGTTCTCAGATCATTGTTCTATCCACTGCAGTGCCTAACTGACCCCTTCCAGGAACCTTAATGTTTAAAAGAGATGCCATGAAGTTGGTTGAACATTTTGCAGTTCTGATGAAGAGAGGATGCTTTTGCAGGTGAAGATTGGATTAGTTGGCTTTAGAGATTGCTTCTGATTTTGAAATTCTGTGATTTTGTATTAGGCTTAATTTATTTACTTCTATTATAAAATGTAGGACCCAAATTTATACTTGTCAGCAGGTCCTTAAAACATTTTGTGTTTTTGTGGCTCATAGCTAATAAATAACACTTGTTGGAATTGGTTGTTTTGAGTTATTGTTACTGATAATCATAATGGTAACTTACAGTTATATCATGTCTTATGAACAGTGTTTTAAACACTTTACATATTACATCATCTTGATTTTGGAAACACTCTACAGAGACATACTGCTAACAAGTGACATAACTAAAATCTGAACTGCAGCTTCAAACATTAGATCCAATGTTCTTCCCTTTGGTATTTAATTAAATTTTTTAAAATCTACTTATTTATTTTGGGAGGCCAGAGGAAGAGGTAGAAATAGAGAAATATAGTCAATCAATTGTACTATTCCTCAGCGCACAAAGTTCATTTCAATCATTTATTTAGACTTTAGCATCAGGACACTGTTTCTCTTCCTAAGGAGAAGACAGTTGTTTTGTCTAATTGTCCAGTCACTTCAATAATTATTCTGCAACCAACATGAGGGTCTTCTTCCAATGTGTAATATTGTCAGTCTTCCATTTAGTCTTTTCAGTAACTAGAGTTAAAAATGTATAAGGGTTAACATTGATCTCCTTTGAACAGTGTGTTACATTCCAATATACTTTTCATTTTAAAAATAACATTTTTTAAATTGCTAGGTGTTGGAATACTGAGGATCTGAGTTCAAATCTGGCCTCAATCACTTACTACCTATAAGATGCTGGATAAGTCACTTAACCCTGTTTGCCTCATTTTTGTCATCTGCAAAATGAGAGGGAAATGGCAAGCCACTCCAGCATATCTGTGAAGAAAATAACAGAAGAAAATTGGATACAACTGAAAAATCATTGAATAAGAACAAGAAAAATGGTATACCATATGATATAGTAGAAAGAGTACTTGAAAGATGTTAAAGAGTCTGGTCTTGATTCTTAGTGTTGCTACAACATTTATTTCTATACCTGGAAAATTAGAGGATTTCTTTGGTTTCTTCCAGGTTTATATCTTTGACAGTTTGATGTGATGAGCCTAAGTGACCTTGTGATATCCAGCACTTTGGGGAATAAAAAGAGAAGACATTCTTCCCTACCTTTGTATGAGCTAGTCTGAGATATGACATATATACAGTGTTCATTAAATAATTATAGTTAATTAATTAAACCTGAAGTAATCAGTAGTATTGAAATTTGAGGTGAAACAGAGTAGTGTGAGCTAGATTTAATCATTTACATTTTACAGACATTAAAATACTAGTTAGGTATGATGCATTGTGCTAAATGTCTGAATTATTAAGATGAAACAAGACATAGTCATCCCCTCAAGTTGACAATTTAGCTATGGAGGTGAGATAAAATTGGAGGTGGCTAGGTATTATTATGGATTCAGGATAGTCTGACTTAAAAATCGTGATCCAATCCTTTACTAAAATATAGCAATTATTTTTTTACTAAAATAACCCAAATGGTGTCTGGAAGAATCAGACACAACTGAATGACTGAACATAATAACAAGAAAAATAAAATTATCATAAAACAGAGAATCTATGAGTCAGGAAAGTGACTTAGTAGATGAAACACTGGACAAGTAGTTGGAAGACCTGAGTTCACATCTCACTGTGGACACTTGTTAATTGTGTAACTCTGGTTAAGTTACTTGACTTTAGTTTCCTGTCCCAGGGCAAAGTATAAATTAAGATAATTTATATAAAACATTCTGAAAGCATTGAAGTGCTATACAACTGATAGTTTTTATTTTTTGATATGAGATAACTTGGCAACATTGATAATTAACTTTTAAATAATACTTTTAAGTTTGCAAAGTAATTTACAGTGATTATCTATTAATTGTGATGACCACAAAAGAAACAGGAAAATTAGAGGAGGAGAAACACATATGATGAGTTAACGTTTTGAATATTTGCTTATGGTTGGTTAATTTTGCTAGTTAAAATATGGTGCTAATGAATAAATGAATGAGTAAAAATTTAATTCACCAAACATTTACAAAACACTTAATATATTCAAGACCATTCTAGATAAAAAAAAGAATCAGTCTGTCCCTTGAAGGAGCTTATAGCTATAGAGAAGAACAATGGTTTAGGTTTGATATCCAAAAGTGGGTGCTTGGGTTCACAGCCATGGACTTCAAAGAATAAACTTTTAAATGTAAATATAAGTCATAAGAAAAGTAGTTGACGTAGAATAGACTCCTCAAAACAAATTTATTAAAACCCTTGAAGAGAAAAAAAATGGGGCACATTATTTTTATTGTTTTTCATGACCCAATTGGAGTTTTCTTGGCAAAGGTACTGGCACGGTTTGCCATTTCCTTATGCAGCTCATTTTACAGATGAATAACCAAGGCAAACAGGGTTAAATGACTTGCCCAGGATCACATAGCTAGGAAGTATTTGAGGCTAGATTTGAATTCAGGACAATGATTCTTGCTGACTCCCGGTTCTGCATTGTGTCAACTAGCTGCATTAGGGTACATGCGACTGTTAAGAATTTCATTTTCATATAGAAAGGCGAATTTTATCACTATGATCTTTGTTTTTTTAAATACCAATTTTTATACCAATATATTTTCTATCTTCCCATATATTTTCACCATTGCTATGGGGATAGTAATCAAATCAAAATTATTATTGCTTCTGGAAAGAATATTGTGTTGATTCATTGTCCTATAGCTAAACTCTCCATTGAGACTTCCCTCCAGATCATCCAAGTCTTGTCTCCTTAAAGAGGAATCACCCAGTCTATATGACATAAATAATATACCTACTAAAATGGGCACATAATATATATTTATTTAATTGAATTAAAGATGTCAACGCTAGAGCTTTTCTTGTCCTGTATTTTAACCTAGCCCACAAATGAAGGCTCTGTCTTTTCTCACTAGCCAGTATGATTTCATGAAATAGTTAAAGGTATGGCCCAGGATCCAAACCAATCTCTGTACCTTGAGCTGTTGAAAGGACAAAGCCAAGTATACATTCTAGGCTAGATGCTTGTAAAGATTGAGTGTCAATATCCAGTAGCAGCATCTCTTTTAAAGAGTTCAGTCGCTTCTGTCACTGCTCACATTATTTTGCTTTAAGTTGGCAGATGGAAATATTCTTTATGGACAGTTTCATTTGGTTCTTTTAATGCCTTAAATGTCTCAAATTACTGTCTGGTTTGTGAACCATCACAATAAAGTATGTGTCTTTTTTTGGGTAGTTTTTAATGTTTTGTTTTGGGGTGTGTGTGTGTGTGTGTGTGTGTGTGTGTGTGTGTGTGGTGTGTTGATATTCTATTTTATTAATTTTTTTCATTCAAAGTTAAGCATTGTTGATATTCATCCCACAGCTCTATTCTTAGATTTCTTCTTAGCCATAGAGAATATGTCATGGGGAAACCTACAGCTTAACTTCAATCACAGTGAAAAATATTTAATGTTACCTTTCATTGCTCTGTACACCCTTTATTACTCCTCTCATATTTCAAGCCTTACTAGTTGCTCTAAATTTCCAGTTAAATCATAGTATCTGTTCCACTAGTTAATTCTTTATCCAGTGGGACATATATCTTTCTTAGGTTAGATTTTCCCTTCTGTGAAATTTTTCTACTTAAGTTGTATTTTGTTCTTTTACAAAATTTATATACACTTTTAAGTAAACTTCCCTTATTAGGGTACTTGAAAATATTCATGGATCTTAATGAATACTGAAGGTTTGTATAAGAAAACATTTAAATCCTTCTCTAATTCTTTCTAGTTATAACTGTAGCTTTTGATTTTCTTGGGATTCTTTTTGGACCTCTTCTTTGCCCTCATCACATTCTATCCTAGTTAATACTTACATTTGCACATTGTGTTCCTCTTAGCACACAGTTTCCTGAGGGCAGGGGCTTTTGTTATCTTTCTATCTTTAAACTCATCATTTAAAGATTGCATATGAGATGTTTAATCAGAGTCAGTTACCCTATCATGTATGAAGTCCATGAACCTGACCTTCACTAATCATCTCTCTAGCTCTATATCCTGATGACAACTTAAGCCAAAGGAACAGAACTATAATTTGCAATTTTGGCTCCTACACATGAAAAATGTCCAGGGCAAGCAGTAAGAAATGAACTAGAAACTAACCCTTAAATCAGTTTTGTAATTCAAAAAATACAAAAAGCAATTATGAAAAATTCAACTAGATGAGAAGATTATTATTTTAATGTCTTTCAAGAGGCAGAAGGATGTTACATTTTCAATTATTTTTGTGTGCCTATTAAATTTTGGTGGCCTGTGGCACAGATCTTGTTGATCCTTTACTAAGGGAGTCACCACCAATAGCTCAGAGCTGAGTGGGTTTTGTTTCCACAATCTGACAGTTGTTAGGGAAGGAGGTGTCTGATTTCACATAATGAAGGTGGTATGTTTCTAGCATCCCAACTATGACATCCGAATTTGTTTCCCTAGCAAAAAACATTTTTCACACACACACACACACACACACACACACACACACACACACACACACACACACACACAGAGAGAGAGAGAGAAAGAGAGAGAGAGAGAGAGAGAGAGAGAGAGAGAGAGAGAGAGAGAGAGAGAGAGAGAGAGAGAGAGAGAGAGAGAGAGAGAGAGAGAGAGAGAGAGAGAGAGGAGAGAGAGAGAATGGGCTTTTGAATACTAAAGTATAATGAAAACAACTGTGCGTTAGTATTGGAAACCTATGTTCAGATAATTAATGCTATTTATTATCTGTGGAGTCTTGGGTTAAATCACTTCTCATTAGTCAAGTTTCCTCAACTGAAAAAGGAGAAGATTGGACTTGATGAACTCTAAGCTTTCTTAAAGTCTTGATGATTTTAACATTAGTTTTTGGATGTTTGGGCATATTATAGTTTAAAAAAAACCTTTTGGAAAACTGTCAATGAAAATAACTACCATATCCACGAGACAAGACAGGCATTATTATCACTATTAAAAATGAAGGAAATGAAGTTTAGAAAAATTAAAGGATTTGTCTCTAATTATGAAACAACAACCAGTGAGTCAGTCAATTAGTTCAATGTGCCTTTATTAAATGCTTTCTATGTTCTAAGAAATTGCTCTAAGGATTGGGGATTCAAAGAAAGGCAAAATCGATTACATTCTAACGGGAGGGAAAAACATACAAATAATTGTATATACACAATTTATACAGTGTAAATGGAGGCTAATGTCATAGGGAAGATATTATTAGCTGAGTGGGCAGGAAGAAAAAGCCTTTTGCAGAAGGTGGTATTTAAGTTGAGTCTAAAAGGAAGTCAAGGAAGGTGACAGTGCAGAGAGAAAACATTTAAGATTATCTATATATGTATTTATGGGAGACAGCCCGTACAAATATTAAAAAGGATAACATAAAAATGTGGGAGGAATAGCTAGAAATGTGATCATAGAGTATGGGGAAAGGAGCAAATTATGATAATTAGCATTTACTAAGGGTATAGCACTTTTGCGAAAGGCAAAAACATGGTCTCTTTCCTTAAAGATCATATTCTAAGACTGTAAAGTTAGGAAATTGTGAATATCTTTAAATGCCTAACATAAGTCTTTATATGTAATTCTAGAGGTAATAGAGAGCCATTGAAATTTATTGATAGGAAGTGTATGATCAGATCCGTAAGGATGGGTTGGAATAGGGAGAGCTTTGTTGCAGAGATATCAGTTCTTCTGATTTCTAAGTTAGTGTCCTTTTCTGTTCTCCACATTAGCTTATCATGTAGAGAAGAATGGGATGAAAATGTAGCTAGGTATATTTTCTGACCTGGCTCTTTTTATTGTTTTCCAAGTTTGAGAAGAGATTAAAGAACCCATTTTCTTGATGTCAGATGCAATTCAGATAATATTTCACACTCCCCTCCCCCCTCAAGTTAAGTAAATTCTCAACTTACTCAGAAGCCCTGGAAACCAGCTGAAAATCATGTTTCACTTTCCTGACTGTTCATTCTTGCTGAGACCTCTGCTCCAATAGTAATATTTGGAGGCCCAGTGAAATGGTAGGAGTGGGAGAGGAAGCAAGCCTAAGAACTTGAGAAAGGTGTTTAACCTAATAGGGCATCTGATGGTTTTCTATTTTAATTATTTTTGCTAACTAGGTGCTAGGCTCTCTGGCTTCTTGTGATGCTAAAGAATTGTAAATGTCATTGCTGTCTAAATATTGCACCTTGGGACAAAGTACTCTTTGCCCCTCAGTTAAAATCCTAGCAAACCTTTTTATGAAAGAGGATTTTATACTGATAGGAATCAAATTCATGGAGCCCTGCTTTAGCTTCTGAATATTAAAAATAGAACAAAACAGAACAAAAAACCCTCTACATCAAATTAGATCAGTGGTAAAAATGGACCTTGGAGACTGAAATATGGAATTGTCATATTAAGGTTTCATGTCAGCTGATCATCTCATAATCCTTCCCATTCTTGAATATTCATAATTAATTCCATGGAAGTAGTACTAGCTACTTCATGATTACAATTTTATTTTAATATTTTTATGCAGTAAATGTTTAAAGATTTTGATTTCCTTCTGATGGGTGTTGAGGTCCCTTTAAGATTCCTTTCTAATTGCCCAACCCATGGCTGACCTTGATTCACAAATCCTGGTCAAAGGCACCCTTTGAATATCTGGGCCCAGCCCCCACCATCAGCTCAGCTTCCCCCAACCCTCACCTGATCTGAGCTAACTGAAAAGCCCGCAGAAAATTTGGCACCGCCCACAATCTTTTGGGTATAAAAGGGGCGGGGGGAGGAGCCCTCTTTGCAGGAGCCCTCCCACCAACACATGGTATCCTTCCAGCCATGTAGGGGTTCCTGCCCGCCCAGCAGCTACCTCTGGCCCTGGCATCTTTCTAACTGAGCTTAACTTCCAAATTTCTACAATAAACCTTTTATTTATAAATCTAAGTTTTCGGGTCTATAAATTCATTTATAGGGGACACTGCACCTCATGGGATTATCTTACTTTCTATGCGCTGAAAAATGGGGTTCCCCCTTTCCTTTCCCTCATTACTTCCTCTGCAAGTGCTAGTGCAAAAATAATAGATAAGCCCATTACAAAAAACCAAACTGAAAACAAAACAACAACAAAACATTTATAATATAAAATCAGATAGTTTCATTTTATTTCCCTCTTCCTGAATCCATTTTAAGACCTGATAACTGTTCCTTTAGTCCAATTCTCTAATAACCTGGCTCATTATTTAATGAACTCTTTTCAAAGTGTGTGAACTTTTGTTATTTTATCTCATATGTGTCATAAAAATCATTTGGCACTTCTCTTTCCCTGCCCTCTGTCCCCCAGTAGGATTATTTCATCCTTTTCACACAGCAGTTCTCAGGTGGGCTATAGTAAATTATTATTGTTTTAAATATCAGTGGGTGAGTCTCCAGTGATTCGGAATTTATTTTCTATTCAGCACAGTCTTTGAAGTTCAGGTGTTTCTCTAAAAGCTCTTTGGAATTGGCCAAACACCTCTCTAGTCTGCAGAAATTGGGGTGGAAAAAATAATCTCACAGGCACAGGCAGTTTTCACAGCATTCCTGCCATTTCCGCTTCCAGTCACAGCTGGAAATAATGCAGGGGCAGCTTCTCTGGCAGAATTTACACACTTTGTTTTCCAGCTGGAACCTAGAGAAGTTAGACAGTTTCAATATTGGAATGAGTTTCATCCTATGCTGAAATTGGGAGACTAATTCCCTTTACTTTTTATTTCTCTAATTTAATTTTGTTTCTTTCCCCATTTACCATAGTAGTGCCAGGTGTTTCCACTACAGTAAAGAACAATGTCTAAAGAGATTTAAATCCTCTCTCATAGACATTTTGTCCCCTGCTGCTTAAGACCAAAAGAAACTGTGTTTGGGAATGACTAGGCCATTTACTTTCAAAGGCAGAGTCAGCTAGCTTTGGTTAAAACTGAATATGGGAAAGCAGATTTAGAGGCAAGAGAAAATGGAAAAGAGTCTTTTTCCTGAAAACTTGAATTCAATAAGCCTTATTAGGCACCTATCATATGAAAAATATTGTTCTAGAGATACAGCTGAATTTCCTCTCCTAGAGAAATTTAAATTCCACTTCATCTAAAACTAAATGATATTGAATAATAAAGGGCCACTAAGTGGTACAATGGATAGAGTGCCAATCCTGAACTCACATCTGGGACTCAGACATTTACTAGTTGTGCCAGCCTGGACAAACCACTTAACTATTTGCCTTACTTCCTCATGGAGAAGGAAATGGCAAACCACTTTAATATCTTTGCCAAAAAAAAGTAAAACAACTGAACAACAAATAATTAAAAAAAAAACTTTAAAAAAATCATTCCCCTGATATACACTTGAACTTTTAGGTTGCATCTCCAGAGGGCAGATGCTTCTTCAGTTCTATCTACTCTATGATGGTTAGTCCTAAAATGATAGCTCACAAATGCACATTAGTGTACTTCACATCACCAATCAGCTGAAAGATACATTAATAAGAAGATAAAGTAAAAACATTAGTTTCAAAAATATTTCTCTACTAAACCTGGGGGAGCACTTTACCACAACTATAGCCTGCATCTTTGGTAGGAGAGAATACAAATTTGAATAGCATTTTAGTGAGACAAATCAAAACTTGAAGACTACAGCACTTTGATGGTCCTTATTTATCTATAGTTCACTCTGCAGTCCAACTCAATTGCTCAGGTTTTCACAGAGTAAAGCAATGAATGCAAACAAGCTCTGTTAGCTCTTATATACTAAGCTAGCTAGATTTCAAACAAGGATTAGTAACAGATTCCATATGGTTCACTGGAGAATTGACCTACCTAAATTCAAAGAAGCTTGGTGCCAGAAGGTGGGTCATCAGGTGGTGGTTATCTTTTGTAGTAGTTGTTGTTAGCTTATATATATGCACTTATATATATATATATATATATATATATATATATATATATATATATATATATATATATATATATATATATATATATATATATATATGCACTTAATGCATATCATCTATATGTTGATGGAAAGTATCATTACCTCAGTGAAATTTTGGAATTTTTGAAGTATTAAAGCATTATTTTGTAGTCATATATTTATCTATGTCACAAAATTAAAGACAAATATTTGGAGTTGGAAAGGATAATCATGTCTTATTATTATGATGAAGAATCTTTACAAATGAAGAAATGGAGGCCCAAAGAAATTAAATTTCTTGCCTCAGGATGGGATATATATGTCATTGAGATTGTTTGTAAACTCCATGAATCTTGGTTTAGTTCTTTGACCTCAGAAACAAATGATAAAGTTTAAATATATTTGACTAATATATGAAGACATAATAAATGCTTACTTAATAAATATCTACTGATTGACTTAACAAAAGAGACTGAAAAGGAGTAGCTAGATAGATCTGAGGAAACTCATGAAAACTTAAGAGTATTCTGAAGGATAAGGGGTTATATGCTGAATGACCAAGAAGTATAGGAATTGACAAAAAGGCTATTAATTTTGACAATTAAGAAATCATTGATAACTGGAGAAAACAGATTCAGGTGAGCAGAGACTGAATACCAGATTGCACAGAGTGGAGGAAAGAGAGAAGAGGATAATAGAAACAAATGAAATAGCTTTTTGTAGAACTTAGGCTGTGAAAGGGAGCAGAGCTATTGGAAATTAGTTTGAAGGGATTGTAAGGTCATCTGGGGGCTTTTTAAGGATGGGTAATTCTTGAAATATTTATAAACATCAGAGAATAAACTAGTAGATAAGAGAGACTGAAGAAAAGAGTACAGTAATAGACAATCAGGCAGTAAATGGGAGAGATTGAAGTTAGAGCAATAGGTTAGGCTTCAGAAATTTTGCATAGTCTCAGTTTCCTGTCTCTTGGCTGCTGACAGAGGACAAAAACACTTACTTTCTGGCAACTTTCAGACATTCCTGTCTCTTTTTTGTTTTCAGATGGGTGAGACATTAGCAATATTTGTTCTGAATTATTCCTTCCCTGAAAGATGGAGCAGCAGAGAAGCCTAGGCACTTGGAAGTCTACATGGAAGTCTATCAGTGTATATACCATAGACTCTGGGAGAAGCAGTCAATTATAAGCCTCTTTCTAGGAATATGTTTGCCATTTAGATTTAGGATCATTTCTAAAACTTTTATTTTACTATATAGTAGTCATTTTTGATGTAACTATACGTGCACTACTAAGTTAATGATATTCTTAATAGTCTATATGCTTAGTAGCTTAACATATCAGACTTGTACATTCATTACTAAATTGATATTTTCCCTAGCTTGTGTTCTTATAGTTCCTATTAAATCTTTTTGTGGTTGTTTTGTTTTTCAGGAACTATACAGATTGTTCCCAGAACCTTAAATGCAGGTATAAGCTTTAATAATTTAAAACTATACTAAGAAGGGGAAAAGTAAAAAATAAAAACATGAATGAAATGAGGGGAGAGGTTGGAGGGAAGGAGGGAGAAATTTAAAAAAAATCAATAAAACTATACTGAGACTTTTGGAACATTCTATATAACCAACATTTTAAAAGATCCTGGGATCCTGGAATCCCAAAAAGAGCTAGAGTTGCAGCAAACTCAATAGTTGTTGACAGCTGGGATTATGCGTAATTTAACAGGTTGTCTGACATCTGGAAATCCTTAAAATCTTTTTATTTCCTAGGTAATCTGTCTCCTGTATGGAAAGGCTATGTTCTTTACTTGTCTCTTAGAATAATTAGTTAACGTCTAATGAAGTGCTTTGAAAATAACTAGTCCTTACATGCTAGCTAGGGGAGTGGGTGGGGGGAAGAAGGGGAAAATTTGCAACAAAAGGTTATGCAAGGGTCAGTGTTAGAAAAATTATCCATGCATATGCTTTATAAATAAAAATAAAAAAGGAAAATAACTATCCTGGGGCAGCTAGATGGTGCAGAGGATAGTGTGCTGGTCCTGAAGTCAGGAGGACCTGAGTTCAAATCCAGCCTCAGACACTTAACACTTCCTGGCTGTGTGACCTGGGGCAAGTCATTTAACCCCAATTGCCTCAGAAAAAAAAAAAAAAGACAAAAGAAAACAATTAGTCCATATAAATGATAAGCATGGACATATACCTTTCAAGATATTTAAAGCCAGTTTAGGCTCAATTCTTATTCATATATCTATATCTATAGCCATATTTATTTCTATATATGACACACACACATATATATGTATGCAATAGAGCCACAATTAAGTTTGCCTATTGTTTAAATAATTACTCATTGCCCCATATCTTCTAAGAGAATTAGGAGGGGGAGTACAGGGAAGGGGAAACTCTCTTCAAAAATAGCAAACCCTTCCCATCAGTTAGGAAATGGCTGATAAGTTAAGGTATGTGAATATAATGGAATATTATTATTCTATAAGAAATAATGAACAAGATGATTTCAGAAAAGCCTGGAAAGATTTACATGAACTGATGTTGAGTGAAGTAAATAGACCCAAGGAAACATTACACACAGTAACAACAAGATTATGTGATAATCAACATGATGGACTTGGCTTTTTTCAACAATATGGTGGTTCAAGGCAATTCTAATAGACTTGGAATGGAAAGTGCCATCTGTATCCAAAGAGAATTATGGAAACTGAATGTAGATCAAAGCATAATATTTTCATCTTTTGTTTGTTTGTTTTTCTTTATCATTTTCCCCCTTTTGATCTGTGCAACATGATTAATTGCACATGTTTAACCTATATCAGATTGCTTGCTATCTTGGAGAGGAGAGAGGGAGAGAAAGAGGGAGAAAATTTTGAAACATAAGTTTTTGCAAAAGTGAATGTTGAAAACTATCTTTGCATGTATTTGGAAATATAAAACATTAAAATCAAGCAAACCCATACAAGTTGGGCAGTTCCCTGTATTTACAAATAAGAAATTACCTGCCTCACTTCACTTTCCAAGCAGGAATAATGAATGGTTGCACATGAGTCTAGATAGAGGAACCTTGAGGCCTTTACTGTACCAGTGCATTAATAGTCACTGAAATTGTTTAACAGGCAGCAATGATCAAATCCTGGGAAGTTGGTGGAAGAAGCTACCTTTTCCCCTCCAATAGAATCAGTGACTAGGTATACACTTAGAAGGGTCCACAGAGAATATTCTTGAGAAGGGAAAATGTATGAAGGTAGGGAAATGGGTATAGAGTAGGAGAGATCTCAAACTCCTGAAATCACAAGAATGGAATGCAGGTATGTTTTAATATAAGGAAATTATTAACATAATTGATTATATCAGTAAAAAGTAGCAAAATTATATATCAATAAATGCAGAAAAAGGAATAAAGGGATTTTTCCTCATAATGATAAAGGTATCTGCCTAAAACCATCAGAAAATATTATTTGTAACAGGGATAAGCTACAAGTGTTTCCAATAAGGTCAAGAAGGAAACAAGGACACCCATCATAAACAATAGTATTTGACATTGCACTGGAAAAGCTAGTAACTGCAATAATTAATGAAAAAATTGAAGGAATTAAAATTTCAGTGAAGTAATAAAGCCATCTCTTTTGCAGATGATATGATGAAGAACTTGGAAAATCCTAGAGATTCAACTAAAAGTTAGTTGAAACAATTAATAATTTTAACAAAATAGTAGTATGTAAAATAAACCCATGTAAATCATTAACATTTTTATACATTACCATAAAAATTCTACAAGAAGACATTATAAAACATTCCCCATTTAAAATAATCATAGACAGCATAAAATACCTGAGTCTATATCTGCCAAGACAAATCCAGGAATTATATAATTATAAAACGCTTATTCAAATAAACAAAATTTAAATAATTGGAGAAATATGAGGGTGTAGAACCATATAATAATGATGACATTTCTACTAAATTAACCTACTTATTCAATGCAATATCAATTAAATTAGCAAAAAATATTTTACTGAGTTATAAAAGATAATATAATTAATTTGGAAGAGCAAAAGTTCAAGAATATCAAAGAATCAATGAACAAAAATGTAAAGAATGGAGGTCTAGCAGTACCAGATTTTAAACTATATCATAAGGTAGTAATCAAAATTATTACCAAAATTCTCAAAACTACCTACTACTTATTAAGAAATAGAAAGGTGGGTCAATGGAACAGGGTAGAGATATACACAGTAGTAAATAATTATAGTAGTATTGTGTTTGAGAAATCTATAGATTTAGGTGTTTGGGCTAGGGATTTACTATTTGAGTAAAAAATATTGGGAAAACTGGAAAGTAGTCTGGCAGAAACTCTGTATGGACCAATATTAACATTTTTTTTTCACAGTTTCATAGCTTTATTTAAAATTTTTTTATTAAAGCTTTTTATTTACAAAGAATTTTTTCAACATTGACCCTTGGATAATCTTTTGTTGCAAATTTTCCCCTCCTTTCCCCAACCCCCTCCCCTAGCTAGCAGGTACTCCAATATATGTTAAATAAATTGAAAGACATGTTAGATCCAATATATGTATACATATTTATACAGTTATCGTGTCATACAAGAAAAATCAGACCAAGAAACAAGAAAAGGAAAAACTGAGAAAGAAAACAAAATGCAAGCAAGTAAAAAATAGAGAGTGAGAATGCTATGTCTGTTCCCATATTTCTCTCTCTGGGTGAAGATGGTTTTCTTCATCACTGCAAAGTGGAATTGGTTTGAATCATCTCAATGTTGAAGAGAGCCACATCCATCAGAATTAATTATCATGTAGTCTTATTGTTGCTGTGTATAATGATCTCCTGATTCTGCTCATTTCACTTTGCATCAGTTTATGTAAGTTTCTCCAGCCCTCTCTGAAATCATCCTGCTGGTCATTTCTGACAGAACAATTATTTCCATAACATTCATATGCCATAATTTATTCAGCCATTCTTCAACTGATGGGCATCCATTCAGTTTCCAGTTTTTTTTTTCCACTACAAAGAGGGCTGCCACAAAAATTTTTTGCCTATATGGGTCCCTTTTCCCTCCTTTAAAATCTTTTTGGGATATAATCCCAATAGAAACATTGCTGGATCAAAGCATAGTTTGATAACTTTTTGAGCATAGTTCCAAGTTGCTTTTCAGAATAGCTGGATGTATTCACAATTCCACCAACAATGTATTAGTGTCCCAGTTTTCCCACATCCCCTCCAACATTCATCATTTTCTTTTCCTGTCATCTTAGCCAATCTGTCAGGTGTGTAGTGATATCTCAAAGCTGTCTTAATTTTAATTTCTCTGATCAATAGTGATTTGGAGCACCTTTTCATATGACTACAAATAGTTTCAATTTCTTCATCAGAAAATTGTCTGTTCATATCCTTTGACCATTTATCAACTGGAGAATGTTTTGAATTTTTATAAATTTGAGTCAATTCTTTATATATTTTAGATTTTATATATATATATATATATATATATATATATATATATATATATATATATATATATGTATATAAATGAGGCCTTTATCAGATCTTTTGGACGTAAACCTGTTTTCCCAGCTTATTGTTTCCCTTTTAACACAAGTCTGCATTAGTTTTATTTGTACAAAACCTTTTTAATTTAAAATAATCAAAATGACCTATTTTATAATCAATAATGATCTCTAGTTCTTTGGTCACATATTTCTTCCTCCTCCACAAATCTGAGAGGTAGACTATTCTATGTTCTTCTAATTTGTTTACAGTATCATTCTTTATGTCTAGATCATGAACCCATTTTGACCTTCTTTTGTATATGGTGATAGGTGTGGGTCTATGCCTACTTTCTACCATACTAATTTCCAATTTTCCCAGCAGTTTTTGTCAAATAGTGAATTCTTATCCCCAAAGATGGGAACTTTGGGTTTGTCAAATACTATATTGCTATAGTCATTGGCTATTTTGTTATGTGAACCTAAGCTATTCCACTGATCAACTTCTCTATTTCTTAGCCAGTACCAAATGGTTTTGATGACTGCTGCTGTATAATATAGTTTTAGATCTGGTACAGCTTGGCCACCTGCATTTGCTTTTCTCCATTAATTCCTTTGAATTCTTGACCTTTTGTTCTTCCAGATTAATTTTGTTGTTATTTTTTCTAGGTCAGTAAAATAGGTTCTTGGGAATTTAATTGGTATAATACTAAAGAAATAGATTAGTTTAAGGAGTATTGTCATCTTCATTATATTCGCTCGATCTATACACAAGCACTTGATATTTTTCAAATTGCTTGGATCTGACTTTATTTGTCTTTATGACCTAATATATGGTAAATTTTTGTATAGGTTCCATGAATTGCTGAAAAGAAAGTGTACTCCTTTCTGTCTCCATTCAGTTTTCTTTTTTTTTTATATTAATTTTATAATTATAAAATTATAAATTTTTTTTGACAGAACATATGCATGAGTAATTTTTTTATAACATTATCACTTGTATTCATTTTTCCAAATTTTCCCCTCCCTCCCTCTACTCCCTTCCCTAGATGACAGGCAATCCCATACATATTACATATGTTACAGTATAACCTAGATACAAGATATGTGTGTAAATCCAATTTTCTTGTTGCACTTTAAGAATTGGATTCTGAAGGTATAAGTAACCCTACATTCAGTTTTCTCCAAAGATCTATCATACCTAACCTTTTAATATTCTATTTATCTCTTTAACTTCTTTCTTATTTGTTTTGTGGTTCAATTTATCTAATTCTGAGAGTGCAAGGTTGAGATCTCCCACTATTATAGTTTTACTGTCTATTTCTTCTTGCAACTCTCTTAACTTCTACTTTAGGGATTTAGATGCTATACCACTTGGTGCATATATGTTTAATATTGATTTTGATATATTAATATTAATATTGATATTGCTTCATTATCTGTGATACCCTTTAGCAAGATATAGGTTCCTTCCTTATTTCTTTTAATTAGATCAATTTTTGCTTTTGCTTGACTGAGATTAGGGTGGCTTTTTTTACTTCACTTGAAGCATAATAGATTCTGCCCTAGCCTTTTACTTTTACTCTGTATCACTCTGCTTTAAATGTGTTTTTGTAAAATATATTGTGGGATTCTGGCTTTTAATCCAGTCTGCTATCCATGTACTTTTTATGGGATAGTTCACCCCATTTACATTTACAATTAAAACTACTAATTCTGAATTTCCTGCCATTTTATTAACCCCAAATTATACTTTTCTTTCTTTTCCCCCTTTCCCTCCTCCCCAGTATTTTATTTATGAGCACTTCTTGCCTCAAGCAGTCCTTCCCATTTAGACACCCTCCCCCTTTTTTATGCCTTTCCCCTACTATTTCTCTTTTCCCTTCTATTTATTCTATCCCTTCCCTTTCCCCCTTTTCCCTCCCCCTTTTCTCTAAGATGAGAGATGTTTCTCAGTGAAACCAAATATATCTAATATTCTTTCTTCGGGCTAAATCTGATGAGAATAAGAGTCACATGATATTCATCACTGTCCCTTTTCCCCCTCAATTCTAATATATTTTATTTGCCTCTTCCTGAGATGCAATTTCCTCATTTTACCTTCACTTTCTGCTTTTTTCTGTTACAATCTTCTTTCCATCTCTAGTTTCTTTTTTACATTATAACAGATTATACTCTCAATGTATACCCATAACAGAAATACAGTTCTCAAGAGATTTTTTTTTTACTTTTTTATGCTTCTTTGAGTTCTATATTTGGAGGTCAAGTTTTTTGTTTAGCTCTGTTTTTCTCATTAAAAAATATAAGGAATTTACCAGTTTCATTAGATGTCCATCTTATTCCCTGAAAGAAAATGCACAGTTTAAGCAGGATAACTTATTCTTGGCTGCATTCTAAGCTCCTTCACCTTCTGGAATATCAGATTCCAGGCCCTTCAATCTTTTAAAGTGGAAGCTACTAGGTCCTGAGTAATCCTTATTGTGGCTCCTCAATATTTGTATTGTTTCTTTCTGGTTGTTTGTAATATTTTTTCCTTGGCCCAATAGTTCACAATATTCCATGATATTTTAATTTTGTGGTCTCTTTCAGGAGGCATTCAGTGAATTCTTTCAATGGTCATTTTACCTTCTGTTTCTGTAATATCTCGGCAATTCTCTTTGATGATTTCCTGAAAGATAGTTTCTAGGCTCTTTTTTTTCCATCATGTATTTCAGGGAGTCCAATAATCCTTAAATTGTCTCTTCTGGATCTATTTTCCAGGTCAGTTGTTTTCCCAATTAGGTATTTTACATTTTTTTCTATTTTCTTTTCATTTTTTGGGTTTTGCTTAACTGATTCAAGTTGTCTCATTGAGTCACTCATTTCCATTTGTTCAATTCTGAATTTTAAAGAGTTATTTTCTTCATTTACTTTTTAAAATTTCTTTTTGTATTTGTTCAATTGAATTTTTAAATGAGTTGTTTTGTCCTCTGGGATTTTTTTTTCGTTTCACAAATTCTGTTTTTGAAGGAGTTATTTTCTTTTTCTATTTCACAAATTCTATTTTTAAGCAGCTATTTTTCTTTTTCTGTTTCACCAACTCTATTTTTTCTGGGAGTTGCTTTATTTTTCCTTTTATCAATTTTATCTTTTAATGAGTTACATGCTTTTTCCGTTTCACTAAGTCTATTTTGTAGTGAATTTTCTTCAGATAGTCTCTGTGTTGCCTTTTCCAAATCCTCTTGCAAATTTTTCATTTCCTTTCCCCATTTTTCTTCTAGCTCTCTTTTAAGATTCTTTTTATTTTTTTTCTAGGAGAGGCTTGTGTGATAGGGACCAGGTTATATTGCCTTTTCAGGCTTCATCTGGAGACAATCTGCCTTTAGTCTCCTCAGGGTTTGAAATCAGTTCTCTTTCACCATAAAAATTGTCAATTGTTAGTCTTCTTTGCTTCTTTACTCATTTTTTTTTAAAGTTAAGGTCTGCCTTGAAAGCAGGGGGTGGTGGCTTCTATGGGGCCACAGCTGCACTGGGTCTATGCTGATTCACTCCTGGTACTGGGTGGGCATGGCCAGGTCTTGTTAGAGTTTGGCATTTTGTGGTTCACTATTGATCTTTTGTGTTTGTATTGGATGTTTTATAACTTCTCTGCTGATCTACTGGCTTGCAACCAGGGCAGAGTGGCCAACACTGCTGTAGATTCCTCCCTGTAGATTCTCTGCCACACAGAGTCTGATTCACCCTGCAGAGTCAACAAGGTCAGTGGAGTCAGAAACACCACAGGACTCTGAACTGTCTGAGGTGGCGTTTGTGGCCAGCTGTTTGTGTCAGGCTGCCTCCCTTCTGTTTCAGATTGAAACAGATTGTTTCTTCCCATAGATTCTCTGCCATGAGGAGTCTGTACCACCACATGGAGACTGTACCACCCCAGGACTCTGTGCTGTCTGTGCTGGCATTTGTACTCAGCTGGTTGTGCTGGCTGCCTCCCTCCCATTTCCAATTGAAACAGACCTTTTCTGGTAATCTTTGAAATTATCTTCTGATGATAATTTGTTGCACTCCCAATATTTGTGGGTTTTGCTGGCCCAGAGCTAATTCAGAGGCTGGATTTTGTAATTTTGAGGGTTGTACAGAAGGTCAGAGAGAAACATGTATCATCTCCACCATCTTGGCTCCACCCCCAGAAGTATAGACCAATATTTTACTATTTACTAAGACAAGGTCAGAATGGATATATGACTTAGATATAAAGGGAGATACAAGTAATTTAGAAGAACATAATATCTATCAGATTCATGGTTAGGAGAAGAATTTATGAATAAACTAGAGATAAAGAGAATTATAGAGTCAAAATAAAATGTAAAATTTTGATTATATTAAATTAAAAAGTTTTTGTAAGAATAAAACCAATGTAGATAATATTATAGGGAAAATAGAAAACTGGAGAAAAATCTTATAGGTAACTTTCCAGTTCATGGTTTCATTTCAAATATATAGGGAATGTTGTCAAATTTATAGGAATATGAATCATTACCCAATTTATATATGGTCAAAGGATATGAAGAAGTAGTTTTTGGGATGAAGAAATCAAAGCTGTTTATAGTCACATAAAAATGTTTTAAATCTATTGACTAGATAAATGTAAATTAAAACAACTTTGAGATATCATCTCATGTCTACCAGATTGGCTAAAATGATGGAAGGGGAAAATAACAAAGGCAATGTCGAAAAATTGAGATATTAATACTCTGTTGGTAGAATTGTGAACTGATTCAACAACTTTGGAGAGCAATCTGGAATTTATGTACCAAGTATTATAAAACTGTATATAAAATGCTTTTATCCAGCAATACCATTATTAGGTTTGTTTTACAAAGTGATGAAGGGAAAAGGACAATAATCTATATGTTTTAAAATATTAATATCAGCTCACTTTGGTGACAAAGAACTGGAAAAGGAGGGAATGTCTTTAATTCGGGAATGGTTAAACAAGTTAAGGTATATGATTGTAATAGAATAATACTGTGCTATAAGAAATGATGAACAGGTTAATTACAGAAAAACAAAAACAAAAACAAAAAACAAAAACATGGAACAACTTCCATGAAGTAATGAAGAATGAAAGAGCAGAATCAAGAGAGTGTTGGATATAGTAACAGCAATATTGTTTGAAAAATAACTGTGAACAATTAAGCTATTCTGAGTATTATAAATATTAAATAAATCAATTTCAAAACACCTGTGAAGGGAGGTACTATCCACCTCCAGAGGAACTGATTAATAGAAGTATGCATAATATGGTTTTACATACACAGACACACACACACACATTTTTCTAAAATGGTGACCCCTAGTTTAGAATGGGAAGGGAAAAAGGGAGAGTTTGGAACCTAAAGTGCAACAAAAAATTAATTCAAAAAATTCTAAGGAGGTATAACATAGCCCTGCTTCATTTGATTTGATGTAATACCAATGAGTGTCATTGTAAATGGCAGCACTGGTCCATTTCCTGTTCCTTCTTCCCATCTGAATAAGGAGAGAACTCAATCTTTCCTAGGCTTTCCTAGGGGCTGGTTTAGTTTGTGATCCCTTTAGTCACAGCATTTTTTTTCTTTACATTTTTTTTCTCTAGAGATTTAATTAGTCATCCCCATGAACAGTTAGTTTACTTTTTATTCTAGATAATATAAAAACTCTCAGGACCACGTGGCCTTTACATTATGAAATTTATATTGGACTTAAAATTATTAATACAATCAAAATATTTTGGAGCACCCAATTAGGAAAATTTCTAACATTCAGAGAGAAGTTTGGTTTTCTTTCATAAGTTATATCTATATCTATTTCTATCTATATATTTATCTTGCAAACTCATAGCTTCTTAAGGTCTTTTTTAAAAACCAGCATACAAGAAACATTTATAAAGGAAGCAAGCAGTATGTTACAATGCCTATTACTAGAAAGGTTCAAGCAGGGAAAGTTTTGGTAAGTATAGTCCTTTTTGGGTGACTTCATTTAATCCTCAAAGAAGTGAGTTCAATCAATATCTTGAGTTCAAGTCCTTTGTTCTAAGATGTTTGTAAGGGCTGATGGTCCATCTTGATTTTCCCTTTCTCTTCTATAGCTCAGCACTTTATTCAGTTTTTGATAATGAAAGGGAAAACTCAGAACTATTAAAAAGGCAAAGAAATTTTGATTGTGAAAAGGATGATAATCTTTTTTTGTTGATTATTTGCTAACTGTAGGAAAAAGTCTCACAAAAAGTTTTACTCACTACAAAAATGATACTGATATAGGAAAAAGGAAGTGATATGCTAAAGGTTAAAACAGATACCTAGTAATAAAGCTAAGAATAAAGGTCAGGTTTCTTTATTCTCTTTTCTCTACTAAAATATACCATAACCTTGTCCACTGTGGAATAACTGCATTTATTTTTGTATATCATTGGTTTACTTTTTGCTTGCATTTATTTTCTTTTTCCTTCTATTTTCTTTTCCTGTCAACTTTGCTATAGATTCCTTAGCAAGACTTTCATTGACATTCTAATCATTCAGCCTAGCAATCCAGAAGTATTCTTGAAATAACTGCAGAGAATTGACTACAATGTAGTGACAAAAGTTAAAAATTAAAGCCGGTTTTTTAACAACATTTAATTTGTATACTAATTAGATGTTTGCAAATGACTTCACAGAAATACTTAGCCAAACATACCAATTCTTTTCTTTTCTATTCAAGCACAAAACCATGTTTGAGAATTGGGCTACCTAGGAATAAACATTAAGGAAGGAAAAAGAAACAGAAGAGTAGAATAACATATAGCAACTGGACACTGATGAAAAGTATTCTTGACATGACTATTACCCTTTATAACAAAATATATGAACTCAGAGGGTTTTCCTAAATATTCTACAGGTAGATTCTATAATCCTTTCTTATTCACTCCAAAGCTATGTGTAGAGAGAATTTTAAAAAAAATCAGTTGTCACAATTATTTGTCCTAACCACTTAAAGAGCAAACAGATAAGAAATACACATTTAATAGAGACAACTTTCCAAAGCTTTTTAGAATTAAAGCTCACTTGACCAATTTCTCTTGCTGTTTTCTGTATTGGAAAAGAAATAAAGACAGTAGGTTCATTATAACCGTCATTTGATTCTCCTGTCCTAGGTAAAGTGACAAGAAAGTTTCATAACTTCTCTGATATGTAGACAATGTATAGAATTGGGCGAAAAATGAATTCATTTCTCTTAATCATATAGGTCTATTTTTTGTGTGGTAACACCCCTAGGAAGGTCAGAGCAGAGAGTCCTTTTACTTCTGCAGACTCCACTTCCTGTAGCTGTTGCTTATCCTCCTGAACTTTATTGAACTCTTAATGAGCTCCACACCTGTGTGCCTGGCTGACTGCCCTCTACGCTGTGGGAAGATGCTCTGGAGAATGAATGTTTCCTTCATTTGGAGAATCAGGACAGAAGGGTGATAATGAGGACTGAATTCACTGATCACAAGTATAGGTTCTATTAGGAACTTTCCATTATGCTAACCAAGTAAATGTTAGTTTGAAACCAGGTTAGTGTGACTGAATCTTTTCAATCACATTGCAGGCCTATATTTCACATAGCAATTTTTTCAAACCTAGGTAAGTGAAAGTCTGAAGTAGACATTATCATTGAGTCAACAAGAAGTTAATAAAAAGAACTTAATATGTACTTGGAACTGTCCTAAGTGCTGAAAACACAAAGACAAAAAACATAGGCTCTATTCCCAAGGAGGCTACATTCTAACGAGTGAGAGACAATATGCAAATAAGCTATGTACATTCAAGATAGATGCAGTATAAATGGAAGGTAAGTTGAGCTGGAAAGTACTAGCAACAGGAAGTATAAAGATTTACTACAGAAGATTAAATTTAAGTTGAGTCCAAAGAAGCAAGGGAAACTTAAGGTTTAGAAGGACCTTATTCTAGGTATGAGAGACAGCCAGAGCATATTCTGAAATGGGGATATAGAATATGAAGCAAATCAAGTAGCTCATTGAAGTTCTATCTTAGAATCCATGGAGGATAAAAATATATAAGATGACTGGAAAGGTAGACAAAACTAGTTTTACCATTGGGCAAATTGGGGCAAATGGGCTATGTTTGGAATTTATGTGGTAGTCCAAAGGGGAAAAAAGAGCTATAGATTGGAAATTACTGAGTGATCACTGAGATCTTGCAACGACCATTTAACAGCAAATAAAACTTTAACATTGCTACCATTCTGGTCCAAGATCTTATCTTTTCATGCCTGGACTATTGCAATAGCCCACTAGGGGATCTGCCTGCCTCAAGTCCTCTCTATTCTGTTAAACCATAAACTAATGGAGAAGGAAATGATAAATCACTCCGGTATCTTTGCTAAGAAAACCCCCAAATGGAGTGATGAGGACTTGGGCATGATGAAAAATGACTGTATAATAAAACATTTAGCTAATCCATTGGTTTACAATTATAACATATATACTGTTTTCAGCCTTTATTATATTTAGTGAAATTATGCCTGCTTATTTCAAAAGTATTTCTGAAACTTTCCTTTAAAAAAACAAACTTTTCTAATAAGTGTTCTGGGAATGACTGACAGTATTTTTTCCTTCTGAATGAGGAAGTTTTAATTTTTCTATAGATATCTGCATGTTGGTGCTGATATTTCACTCATATCTTATTCTAATCAATTTTACAGTCTAAAAGATATACATCAAGATTAATATGTCAAAAGTGTTAATTGCTTTGAACAAATTCTTCCATATGAGCTTTGATATTTATAAATTTTTAGTATATGAAACTACAGCTTTCTCCTTGGTTGCTTTATGTTTTTATTGATCTTGATGGAGGGAACTAAAATGACCCTTATATTTAAGCTTCAAACTTACATTCTTCTCTTGGCATATAACCAAGTTGTGTTTATGATTGTGATGGAAAACTATTGTGTTATAAGAAATGATGAATTCAATATTCTTAGAAAAACATGGAAAGATTTGCACAAAATTATGAAGAGTGAAAATGAGCAGAACTGATTGTATTAGCAATATTGTTTTAAGAACAACTTTAATTGAATGAGTTATTTTGATTATTAAAGATATGAAAATTAACAATAAAAGGACATGTGAAGACAAGAGAAAGAACTGTTAAATATTACTACAGTACACACACACACACACACACAAAACTACTTGTGTCTGATGGTAGCCATAGGGAAGGGATGGAAGAAAAAGGGAGACAAAAAAGAAATTTACATGATAATATTATTGTATATTTGTTTTCTCATTTTTTTAATTTTTAAAAATATTTTTTATTTTTCCCAGTTACATATAAAACAATCTTTAACATTTGTTTTTAAAACATTGGGTTCCAGATTCTTTCCCTTATCTCCCCATTTCCATTAAGAAAGCACATGTGAAGTTATTCTTATTTTAAAAGCAAAGCCTTATGTTTATTCAGAGAGAGATGGTCACACAAAATAGAAAAGATGAGTTTGGGAACTGATGGTTCGTATACTCAGTTCTGGACAAGCCACTTGTATTTGAAGTAAATGTTTTTAAACAATGAAATCTATTTAAAAACATTTCACAGAATCAATATAAAGAACACCCTATATACAAAAGTCACAGGCCAACACATAATTAGCAACTTAAATATAGTTTCAACAGAAATGCTCCTACAAAAGCAGCAATAGTCTCATAATGTGTTCTCACATTCAGACACTTGCTGGGATAATCTATATATTTTGAATTTTTAAAAAATAATTTATTAGTATGCATCTTTCTTATCTACAATGTAATCTACAATTTCTTGTGGACACATTAACTTTTTGATATCTTTTCAGAAAGTTCAAAGCCAAATTCATTTTCCATGGCCATTATAATTTCTATTTGTTCCAAACAACCCAAGCCCAGGTCTTTCATGAAGTTAGAAGATATTGAAAGGTTTTCTTTATCAATCTTCTCATAGAAGATGCAGTCTGTAATGCTCTCCTGTATCAGAAGAGATGAGTCACTATATTGGCAGTGCAAAAGTAGGAATATTCCTGAAACCTGAAAAGACAACTGCAGGACTAAGGACCATTACAATTACCTTTCTCCTCCTCCTGACTGCCTGATCAGGGCAACTGCTGGATGAGCTCAGGGCCCTGGGGCTGGGATGGTGATGCCAAGGCTATGGTCAGGAAGCAGCCACAGGCAAAGAAAACATAGACCGCCATGGGTATGCTGACCCAGAGTGCACCACCTGGGAAGTTATGTAAAACATTTCAATAAGTCATGTTGTGAAAGAAAATGCAGATCTCATCTCCTAAAAATACCCTCAAGAAAAATAAAGTGTTAGAGAGAGAAAGAATGAGAGAGAGAGACATATACAGATAGACAGAGGGAGAGAGAGAGAGAGAGAGAGAGAGAGAGAGAGAGAGAGAGAGAGAGAGAGAGAGACAAAACACAAAAATAGAGAGACAGATATGGAGAGAAAGAGAAAGATACAGAGACACATATAGAGACAGACATACAGAAAAACACAGGAAGAGACAGAGACAGGGACAAGGAAAAAGCATGGTTCAATCTTTATTTAGAAACAATCAGTCCTTTCTCTGGGTATGAAAAAGATTTTTCATCATGTGTCCTTCAGAGTAGTCTTGAATGACCATATTGATAAGAATAGCAGTCATTCATGGATGATCATTCCATGATATTGCTGCTATTTTGCACATACTACATTTAACTTTGCTTCGTTCATGGAAGACTTTCCAAATTTTTCTGAGAGCATCCTGTTCATAATTTCTCATAGAACAAAAATATTCATAATCTCATACCACAATTTATTCAGCCATTTCCCAATTTATGGGCATCCCCTCATTTTCCAATTTTTTGTCCTGAGAAGAGAGCTGGTATAAATTGTTTTTTTGTATATATAGGTAACTTTCCTTTTAAAAAAATCTCTTTTGGTATTCATTCCTAGTGATGGTATTGTTAGGTCAAATGCAGGACTCAGGAAAAGCATAAAAAGGTAATCAGAAAAGTGATGTCATAAGGTACTTAATAAACTTTATCTGTTTACATTTCTACATGGGAGGATGATACTTCTAACTCATTAAAACTTTGTCATTATTGACAGTTAGGAGTATATATAGATAGAAGGCAAAGGTGTAAGTTGAATATGAAAAAATAATATGTCAAAATAATGACTTGAAAATACTATGTGATAGGCATGGTGCTAAACACTTTATATAGTTTATCTCATTTGACCATAATACCTCTAAATGGTAGATACTGTTATTATCCTCACTTTAGAGTTGAGGAAACTGAAGAAAACAGAAATTAAGTGACTTGCCCAGGATCACACAGTCAGTATTTTCCTTGGGATATAGACAAAGTAATGACAATCAAAGATAATGCACAGTTTTATAGCCTTTGGGGGATAATTCCAGATTGCTAATTGGATCATAAATGCATTAGTATCCCACATCCCTTTCATTTTTTCCTATCATATTAATCAATATGAAAGGTGTGAATGGTAACTCAGAGATATTTTAATTTGTATTTCTCTACTCAATAGTGATTTAGAGCATCTTTTCATATAACTATAAATAACTTTAATGTTGTAATCTGAAAATTCTCTGTTTATATCCTTTGACCGTTTATCAATTGGGGAATGACATGTATTCTCATAAATTTGACACAGTTCTTTATATATTTTAGAAATGGGAAATTTATCAGAAATATTAGCTGCAAAGATTTTTTTTACCAGCTTTGTGCTTCCCTTTTAATCTTGTTTTTGTTGTTTTCTTTTGTGCAAAAAAGATTTTAATTTAATGTTATAAAAGTTGTCCATAAATTTCTCCTTTTTCTAAAGATCTGATAGGTAACTTATCCCTTGTTCTCCTAATTTGTTTATGCCCAAATCATATATCCTCTTTTATGCCCAAATCATATATCCATTTTGACCTTATTTTGGTATGGAGTATGAAATGTAGGTCTATGCTGAATTTCTGACATATTATTTTCTAGTTTTCCCAGTAATTTTTGTCAAATAGTGAGTTCTTTTTCCAGAAGGTAGAGTCTGGGGGTTTATGAGATAATAGATTGTTATAGGCTTGACTACTATGTTGTGTGCCTCTAATTTATAGATAGATCCACTACTATATTTCTTAGCCAGGACTAAATGGTTTTGATGACTGCTGCTTTATAATATAGTTTTAGGTTTGGTATTGCTAATCCACCAATAATTCATTAATTCCCTTGATATGCATGATCTTTTGTTCTTCCAGAAGAATTTTATTACTTTTTTTCTAGTTCTATAAAATAATATTTTGGCATTTTGATTGGTATGGCACAGAATAAGTAGACCGATTTAGGCAGAATTATCATTTTTATTATATTAGCTCAGCTTATCCATGAAGAATTGATATTTTCTCAATTGGTTAGATCTGAATTTATTTGTGTGAGAAGTTTTTTGTATTTGTGTTGATATAGTTCCTGGGTTTGTCTTGGCAGATAAACCTCCAAGTATTTTATTTTGTCTATAGTAATTTTAAAAGGAATTTCTCTTTCTATCTCTTGCTGATGGGCTTTGTCAGTAATATATAGAAATACTGATGATTTGTGTGGGTTTGTTTTATATCTTGCTACTTTGATAAAGCTGTGAATTGTTTCCAGTAGATTTTTGGATATTTTCTAGGATTCTCTAAGTATGTCATCATACCATCTGTAAAGAGTGATATTTCCTCATTGTCTATTCTAATTCCTTTAATTTCTTTTTCTTTTCTTAGTGCTAAAGACAATATTTCTAGTACAGTGTTGAATGATAGTAGTGGTAATGGGCATCCTTGTTTCACCCCTGATCTTATTGGGAATGTGTCTACCTTCTCTCCATTACAAACAATGCTTGCTGGAGGTTTCAGAAAGATACTGCTTGTTATTTTAAGGAAAGCTTCCTTTATCCCTATACTTTTTATGGTTTTTAATAGGAATGGGTACTATATTTTATGAAATGCTTTTTCTGCATCTATTGAGATTAGCATATAATTTCTGTTGGTTTTTGCTATTGATGTGATTGATTATGGCAATAGTTTTTCTAATATTGAACTAGCTCTACATTCTTGGCATAAATTCCACTTAGTCATAGTTTAGTATCCTGCTAATAAATTGCTGTAATCTCTTTCCTAACATTTTGTTTAAAAAATTTTGCAGCAATATTCATTAGGGATATTCATCTGTAATTTTCTCTCTCTGTTTTTGCCCCTCCTGGTTTAGATATCAGTGCCATATTTATATTATTGAAAGAATTTGGCAGTACTTCCTTTTTACTTATTTTTCCAAATAGTTTACATAGTATTGGAATTAATTTTTCTTTGAAAATTTGGTAGAATTCACTTGTGAATCGATCTAGATCTGGAGTATTTTCTCAGAGTGTTCATTAATGACTTGTTCAATTTATTTTTCCAAAATGGGACTATTCAAGTATTTTATTTCTTCTTTTAATTTGGAAAATTTATACTTTTTAAAATATTCATCAATTTCATTTAGATTATCAGACTTGTTGCCATAGAATTGGGCAAAATAGTACCTAATTATTTCTTTTATTTCTTTTTCATTGGTAGTAAGTTCACTACTTTCATTTTGATATTGGTGTTTTTTTTTCTTCTTCTTTTTCTGACCAAATCAACCAAAGGTTTATTTATTTTGTTAGTTTTTTTTCCCCTAAAACCAGGTCTTAGCTTTTTTGTTTCTATTTTATTAATCTCTTCTTTGAGTTTCAAAATTTCTAATTTTGTATTTAATTGGGGATTTTTAATTTGTTCTTTTTCTAGCTTTTTTCAGTTGTATGTCTAATTCATTGATCGTTTTATTTTATTCATGTAGCTATTTCGAGATATAATTTTTTTCTTAAGAACTGCTTTAGCTGTATCCTATAGGTTTTGATGTATTGTCTTATTAGTGTCATTTCATTGGATGAAATTATCTATTGTTTCTGAGATTTTTTTGTTTGACCCACTCATTATTAAGAATTATATTATTTAATTTTTAATTGGTTTTTAGTTTATCTTTCCCTGGTCCTTTATTGAATATAATTTTATTGTGTTATGGTCTGAAAGGGAAGCAGTTAATATGTCTACCTTTTTGTATTTGTTTGTGAGGTTTTTAATGTCCTGATACATGGTCAATTTCTGTGAAGGCAACATGTATTGCTGAGAAAAATGTTTACTCCTTTCTGTCCCTGTTCAATCCAGAGGTCTATCATATCTAAGTTTTCTAGGATCTTGTTAACCTCCCTAGTTTTGTTCTTTATTTATTTTTTGGTTAGATTTGTCTGATTCAGAGAGGGAAAGTTGAGATCCCCCACTAGATTAAATTTGCTATCTGTTTCTTCCTGTAACTGGCTTAAAATCTTCTCTATAAAATGCCTGCTGTATCACTTGGAGCATATACTTTTAGTATCATTGAAACTTCATTATTTATGGTACCCTTTATCACAATGTACTTTTCCTTCTTATCTCTTTTAATAAGATCTATTTTTACTTTTGCTTTATCTGAAATCAGAATTGCTACCTCTGCTTTTTTTTTTTTTTTACTTCAGTTGAATCATAATAAATTTTGCTCTAGCCTTCTACCTTTACTTTGTATGTATTTCTCTGTTAAATATGTTTATTGTAAACAACATATTGTAGGATTCTGTTTTTTAATCCACTGTGCTATTTTTGCTTCCATTTTATGGGAGAGTTCATCCCATTTACATTAACAGTTATGATTACCAGCTCTGTATTTCCCTACATCCTATTTTCTCCCCTGTATATATTTTTGTTTTCTCTTTTCACCCTGTTCTCCATCCTGTGGTTTTTTTACCCATTCCACTCCCTACTCCCTATCTTGTCTCCTATCACCCCTCCCTCTTCTCTTAGTAGCTTTTTTTAAAAATCCACTTCACTCACTACCTTATTATCTTCTATCAACTCTTCCCACCTTTTCTTAACATTATCCCTGTTGTTTCTCCCCTTCCTTTCTATCCTGTTCTTCCCCTTTCTTTTCCTCTTTCTTCTCCTACTTTTTTAGGGTTACATAAATTTCTATTACCTCTTAAATCCAAAACTGATGAGATTAAGCTTTAGACAATGCTCATCCCTCTCCCTTCTTTCCCTCAATTGTAATAGGTCTTTTGAACCACTTCATGTGAACTAATTGTCCCATTATACTTTGCCTGTCCTCTTTTTGCAGTACAGTGTCACCCTTTAATGTCTTTTTCTTTGATGTCATAACACCAGGGACCATTCACAACCACAGCCTTAATCCATGTGATGCCCTGCCCCTAATGTCTGTCCAAGTGACAGATATAGTTCACAAAAGTTACAGATATTGTTGTCCTATCTAGGGATGTTAAACTGTTTAGTTTAATTTTTATATGTATATTTTTTCTGTTTACCTTTTTTATGGTTCTCTTGCATCCTGTCTCTTTTTAGATTAAATTTTCTTTTTAGTTCTGTTTTTTTTTTTCAGTAGAAATGATGGAAAGTCTTTTACTTTATTGAAGCTCCATCTTCTTCCCTGAAAGATGATCCTGAATCTTGCTGTCTAGTTAATTCTTGGTTATAACCCCATGTTCTTTTCCTTCCAGAATATGCTATTCCAAGTCACCAGAAACTTTATTGTGGAAGCTGCCAGATTCTGGGTAATCCTGACTATTGTTCCTTGATATTTGAATTGTTTTTGTCTGGCTGTTTGAAGTATTTTTCCTTGAGATTGTACTTATGAAGTTTCCCAACAATGTTTGTTGGGGTTTGCTTTGTGTGATTTCCTTCCAGAGGCGATCGATGGTTTCCTTCCATGAGTATTTCCCCCTCTGTTTCTAGAATATTGGGGCAATTTTCCTTAATGACCTCTTATGAATCCAGGCTCTTTTTTCCCCTCCCCTTTTCTCCCCTCTCCTTTCCTCCCCTTCTCTCCCTTTCCCTTCCCTTCCCTTCTCTCCCCTTCCCTCCCCTCCCCTACCCTCCCCTTTCTTTCTCTCCCTGTTCCTCATTCCCCCTTCCCCTTTCCTCTTCCTCTTTCCTCCTTCTTCCTTTTCTTTCCTTTTTCTCCTTTTCTTTCTTTTTTTCTTTCCTCATTCCTTTTCTTTCTTTCCTTCTTCCTCTTCCCTCTCTTTTCTCTTTCCTTTTCTTCCCTCCTTTCCTTTTCCTTCATTTTCTCCTTCCCACATTCCCTCCCTCATTCCTTCCCTCTTTTTCATCCTCCTTTCCTCCCTCCTTTCCTCTTTCCCTCCCTCTCTGCCCAGCTTTACCCATGATTTAAAGACCATTTGAATGAAGCTCTACTTGTTATTAGCGATTGATTACTCTGTGCTCCATTCCTGTGTTAGGTTCAGAGTTGGTGAAAGCTTAGGATAAGAGATATCACCATCTTTTGTCATCAAGCTTTGAGAAAAGAAGACACTTGATTCTACTTTCTCTTCAGGTTTCTGAAGGGAGAGAGGAACTCTGGAAGAAACTATTTGAGGTCTCAAAAGTGGAAATTACAATGAGCTAGGACTTTATTGAGCAGATGCCCAAAAATTGATATTCAAGAATAGGAAAGATTATAAGAAGAGCTGGATAAAAGTTGAGATTGTATCCCCAGTGGCTAGCACAGCACCTTGCACTTAGTAGGTACTTAAGAAATACTTGTTGGATTGGATTGTACTGACTCTGTTCAGTAATTTTGGTAATTATATTCCTCCATCCCTCCCATAATTTTAATGTATTTCTTCACTAGGGATGCCACCCAACTTCATTTCCAGATCTCATTATCATTCAATTGTTTCTTGCTACTGAGCAATCCAGTACTCCTAAATTATTCACAATTCCCACGCATTGCAGAATGCTAGCAAATGTCAAATATGGTAATTATTATCTAGGCAAGAAGAGGGATCTGATTTATATGTGTGCATTTAAATTAACAGAAGAGATTCACTTAGAAAAGTGAAATATTATTTTCATGTCCCCTTGTTTTCTTTTAGTGCTCAGACAATTAAATACAAATGGGACTCCCTCCCCAAGGATATTTTCACAGCTGTTTCTGATCCATCTCAAGGAAAATCTTACCACGATTGCTATTTCTTAGACATGATGTTTGACATTCACTATGAATCTGACTTTGGAATAATGCAAATAGGAAGTCTTTGATGAATCTAGCTCAGAATTCACACAAGGCTTACATATATATATATACATATACATACATATATACAAACATACATACATATATATATATATATACATATACTGTAAACACAAGAGAATATGGGTCCATGTTTTCACTGGAAAAGAAATGACAGAAACACAAAATACATTTCTCAGCTTTTTTTCTTTCAGAGAAAAATTGAGTTTTGTGTGCTTTGACTACTCTACACAGAGGTCTACCATTTCAACTATGTTGGTAGAACTTTGTCCATGTCTAGGTAAGCTTATTTCTCTAGGCTAAAAAGGGTGATAGACAATTTGAGGGGAGACTAAGAAGGATTGGGGGTCATAAATAAAGTCCAAATCTAATTTGATACATAATTTGTTATGTGAAGGTGGCTTTGTGGCAATTTATTTATTCATTTACCAAATGCTTCCTCTATTCAAAGTGGTTGTACTAGTATTTGGAATAATTAAAAGCTTTTCTTTAATGTAAACAATGACCAGACTCATTATATATTTTCTTATTAAAATTTCTTTTTTTTTCAATGAACTTGTCATTACATATGAACATGCCAACATATATAATGATAAATAAAAAGATGTTTTGGGTATGAAAACAGACTTCTGTTATGTGCAGCTATTTTTCAAAAGTGCATATTAAATTTAGTGTGGGAGCAATAAAATTTTCTTGTTTGTTTTCCTTTCCTAACTATTGTTTTCTTGTAATTAAAACATATTTTACTCATACTTTTTCCTTCCTTCCTTCCTTCCTTCCTTCCTTCCTTCCTTCCTTCCTTCCTTCCTTCCTTCCTTCCTTCCTTCCTTCCTTCCTTCCTTCCTTCCTTCCTTCCTTCCTTTGTGCTCTTCCTTCCTCTCTCTCTCTCTCTCTCTCTCTCTCTCTCTCTCTCTCTCTCTCTCTCTCTCTCTCTCTCTCTCTCTCTCTCTCTCTCTCTCTCTCCCTATTATCTATTGTATAATGTTTGAACTCCATCTGGCATTCTTCACAATTTTATTGTATATTATCATTACAGTACCATCTTCCTTAAATCCCCTTTATGTATCCTATATGTAGCCAAAACTGTTCTCTGAATGTATCTTACAATTTACCATGCCCATGCCTTTTCTTGTGCTGTTCCCATTGTACTATTACCTGGAATGCCCTTCCTCCCCAATACCTATTTAATCATCATGCATCCATCAAAATCAAAATCAAATGCTAGTATACCACTTCTCATTACTTCCCACCCCACCAGACAAAAAATGATCTTACTAATCTTTGCTTCCTGAAAATTTTCAGAGTACTTTCTTTTTATGACTATATATTTCAGTAGGTTACAAAACCCTTTAATGCATGAGCCGATGTTTCTTCTTATATGTGTGTATCCCTCTCAATGGCCAGTACAATGCCTTCTATGAAACAGACACTTGATAAATATATATTAAATCAATTTAATTAAATCAATTAAATCAATAGTCCTGAGTGTTCTATCTGAATAATACTAATTTCATAGGCTTTTAATACCTCTTTCTGTTTTATTCCAAGTAGGCTGGGATTTTGTCCCTTAAGAATTCTCAGCAACATTGCTCAATTGCTACAGGATTGACAACTTTGGCTCAGGATTTAAACCACAACACTGAGAGGGGTACTCTGGGCACTCTGCAATCAGAACTGGCATTACATGGGGCCAGAGAAGCAAAGCTGTGCCATGAGGTAGGTCAGAATGAGAGAATATTAATGTAAAACCTTGTTCTATGCCGAGTTAGGGATGAGATGATCTGGTGAAATAGAGCATTCAGAGTTGGAGAAAGAGGTAAAAGCATACATGGAGCTGCATTAATCAAGGATTCTCTGAATTTGTAAACATGTTTGAATAAATGATCTCTGGCTGGGTTTAACATAGACATTTTATTTTTATCATTCAAAAGCTTTAAGTTCATCAAAATTATTGGGAAAGTACTGGATTAGAAATCAAGACATTTTGTGTTTTACTCTGGCTTGGTTCTAATTAAACCTTAACTCAGTTATTCCTTTTCTCCAGATTCTTATTCTATAGAGGAACGTGAGGAGACTGGAGTAGCTGACCTCTAAAGTAATTTCCAATTCTATTATTTGATGCTAAGATTAAATTCAGAATTGGATTCTTTTGAGAGCTTCAAATCCAGCAGAGCTCCTGGCCTTAGGTAAAATTATAAAGTAGACTTTCTTCAGGGGCCTTTTCCCTTTTTATTTTTGTTTTGTTTTTCTCATGCTTTCTTTACATCCTCAGACATTTGAATTTCCTCAGTCTGCCTTGTGGCTACTCAGATTTTCTAACTGCCTATTCTCTCAGGGAATACTCTATACTCATTTTTATACTTTAACCTTCTATCAACAGTTTCTATAGTGTCTTCCTTTCTTGGTTTTTCTTTAGAGGACTCATTTGAATTAGTTGTTTAGATTTACTATCTAAGGATTCAGTGGTTGATAATGACTTGCTATGGTATGTTCAGAGCCTGCTTACATAAATAATAAATGTATCAATTCTGTTATTATTATCAGTTATAACTTATTATATGTTAGCTGTTTTGAGCTATAGGTATATGTAGTAGGCTATATTTCATGCTCCCTTTTCTTTTCCTTTCCCCTTCTAAACATCAAAAACATTCTGCAGCTTCTTTCAGAATTAAAGCTTGAGTGTATGAGTAGAATGGTTAGGTTACAGAGACAGTTCTTCATTAGAATCAAAGTGAGCTAGTTCTTGATTATTAATATGCCATTTCAGAATAAAATCTAATAAAATCAGGATGTGAATTTTCAGTTTTCAAGAAGGGAGATAACAAATCAGAGGGATCTTGATCAAGAGGCTTTGATCATAGTGATAGAAAAGGAATGTGACCTATAGATAGGCTAAGAATTGCCCAGAATGTAGGCTATATATACATATTATTAGTGTTATGAAAAAGTTAGTGTGGTCTGATCAGCACTGAAGAAAATATCATTATTTTAAATACTTCCTTTTTCCATAAAGTATTTCTGGATAAATCTCTTGATACTAATTCTGGGCAAAAGACCCTAGCTTATCTCTTCTGCCTCTCTATGCAGATTTATCTATATATCTATAATTAACAAATCACTAACAATGAAGAATGTAAAAAATCTAGGATCTCAAAATTCTATAATAATCAAGAAATAGTCCTTTGGAGGTTGATACCTTATTTTCTTAATTTTATTAGTTAAAATATGGATCTAACATTCATAGGATTAAACTTTTGCATTTTAGATAGTTGTACTTATTCAATTAAATAAGTATATTTATTGAGTAATAATTGAATATGTATTATCCAATTGAATAAGTATAATTATTGAAGGAAATCAGAAGAAGGAAAATCAATATAGCAATTGTATAAGGAAGAACCAAAGTAAGACATTATAAGACTAGGCAATCTTTGAAAACTGTATATTCCTTTGCATTACTTTTAATCAGCAGTTCTGAGTCTTGAGTCAGAAAGAACCTGACTCAAGTCAGGGAACTGTGCTAAATGCTAGGGAAAGGAAACAAAGAAACAAGGAAAAGGAAAAAGACAGTCTCTGCCCCCAAGGAGCATAAAGACAATAATTAGAAGGAAGCTGAAAAGTGGTAAGGAGGAAATACTCATCATGGGAGCATGATGAAATTCAAAGGAGTGGAGCTGGGTGAGAATTAAAGGAATGCTTGGCTTGGACACACTTTTTAAATGGTGGTTTGAGGAGACATTTTTAGATTTCTACCAACCACTGAGAGCAGAAGAGATTTGGACACAGAGGGTTCTGAGGAAGAGTGAGTTTCAGAACTGATGTGATTTTTTTCAGAATGAACAAATTTCTGGGTGTACAATGAAATACATGGTGTAGCCAATTGGAAAATGAAGAAATGCTAAGAGTATATCTGAAAGAGAGGACTACTTTTTCCATAAGAGTGTTTTGCTGAAAGGGGCCAGATGAAATTTGGGATTTAAGTTGCTGTAGAACTATAGACTTGTAACAAAGGGTGATTAAACCAGGAAAGTGATGGTGATAAGGTCAAAAAGAAACAGGAAATTAACAGGAAATTCTTGTCTGAGGAGAGGTTAAAGGAGATAACTCAAGACACAAATGATTAAGAGAAATTCCTGTCTTATTTACAAATCTCTCTGGAAACCTCTTGGATAACATCTCTGTGCAAACTTTGTTTTATGGCCCTGGTTATGTATAAAATGAATTTCTAAAAATGTATTCCTCGAACTCGGTTTATCCTTGCCTTGTGCCCACCAACTGGCGTCCCCTTGCCAGGCAGTTTGGCCTTTCTAGAAGCTAAATGCCTGCCTATCCCTTTACTATCAATAAAAGACTTTGTTTTAATACAGCATTGAGTGGCAAATTCATTCGTTATCCGGACCTGCCTTTGGTTACTTTGGGAAGGAGAGAGAGGTAATCAGACAACCAGAAAAAGAACTGATCCATCTCGGCTTAGAGCCTCAATTTCTCCTTATCAATGGGGTGCTAAACATGTG
Source organism: Sminthopsis crassicaudata (assembly GCF_048593235.1). NCBI lineage: Eukaryota > Metazoa > Chordata > Mammalia > Dasyuromorphia > Dasyuridae > Sminthopsis > Sminthopsis crassicaudata. Next base: position 305,183,120 of record NC_133618.1, on the reverse strand, counting down.
AACCATTGCATGAACTTTTAGTTGAGTTTACTGTATTAAGTTTTGCTTAACCGTTTTACTTTGTTATAAGAGACTTTGAACAAAGCAGAAATAAACTGTAATTATGTATAATGTAAAAATAAAACATTAAAACTGAGAGTATGTATGTATATTTGTGGGGTGTGTATGTAAGAGAGAGACAGACAGACAGAGACAGATAGAGACAGAGACAGAGATAGAGAGATAGAGACAGAGAAAAGAGCTGACCACTAACAGAAACACAGATGGACTAGTTGAACAATGGGCTAGGAACTAAATTACAAGAAAGTGAGCCAACAGAGATGCAGAAATTATTCGATTCTATCAGTGTTTTGTAGAGGTTGAAAAGAATTGTTGGTAAGGGGCATTGTTTGAAAAAAATTAAAAGCAAAAGGCACTGCAGTGACCTGGTCTAGTTATCCCCACTTTGTATAGGGAAATCTGGATGAAGAAATTTCCTTCCAAGGCAATGATGGAGAATAGGGAAATAAGAATGTACACAATTGAGAAATAGTGCTGAGAATGCTACTATTATTTTATGTTTTTATTTCCATTTCATTTTTTCTGATTCTATGGTCTTGTTTGCAAGATTTTTGTTTATTATGGTATCAAATGATAAATAGATTAGCAGGCATTAGAAACTCCCAGGTTCTTATGTGGCAGCTAAACCAAGTGAATTTACATTTATCAGAAAATAAAAATCTACGAGTGGTTAGTATTGTCTAGCACATTAGTAACACATGTGGGGAGGGGAGGATGGTTCATTAGAATGCATTATTGGTCTGAAATGTAATTTGCTAATATGCTGGTAATCTTGACATACTTTATCATAGTTGCCTCTATTGAATAATATTGTTCTTAATTCTATTTAGTCTTTTAAAATTTTGAGTCTGGACTACAGGGATATATATATATATATATATATATATATATATATATATATATATGTATGTGTGTGTGTGTATGTGTAAATAAATACATTTAAAATATGGTTCATAAAATAGCATCATTCTAGTTAGTATAAACATTCTTAGCCATCCAGGAAAATTTGGTCCTTGTGACATTGTGTTGAAATGATATTGTGTCCTTGTGTGTTGGAGTGAATAGTAATTGTAAATATTCAGTTTCTAGAGCACAAGAACTCAATGTTAGGAATACATCCTTAACAAAGACCATTGACTATAAGTATCCACAGATGCCTACCATTGAAAACACAAGGTATTGTGTTTTTGATGTTATTGTTGTTGAATTGTTTTAGTCATGTCCAACTCTCTGTGACCTCATTCTTGGCAAATAAACTGGAGAGGTTTGCCATTTCCTTCTCTGGCTTATTTTCCTGTTGAGAAAACTGAGGCAAACAGAATTAAATGACTTCCCTAGGGTCATGCAGCTAATCAGTATCTGAAGCCAGATTTGAACTCAGGAAGATGAGACTTTCTGACTTCAGGCCTAGCACTCTATCCACTGTACCATCTAGTTGATATTAGTAATATTTTAAAGAAAGAAAATAAAGAGAATTTGGCATATGATTATGCAATATCCCCTCCTGTCCTTACCCTGATAGCTCTGAAGCAGTTAATCTAATCTTAACACAAACTTACAAATCTTTTCTCTCTCCTTTCAAAAAATTACTAGGCACTTTATATGTGTCTCCATTGTGCTTATGATGTATTGAACTGACCGTCCAGGTCTCACAAATAAGATACATATATTCCCAAATGAGAAATATAATATAGGGTCATACTGGATAGGCTATCTGATGTCATGGAATCTTCCAAGAGTTTTTAAAGACATAACTAGAAAAATGAATCCTTTGAAATTCATCACTAAGTTATCTATTGTTAACCAGATATTATCAGGCAAGTTTAAAGGCTATGCAATCATATTAAGACATCCTATGGATGATGAAGGATTAATCTCCTCCACTATTAATGACAAGGTGTCAACAGGCTTAGAACTGGGTGTTTGGGGCAGACTTCTAGTAAATGATTTCATTCAGAATGAAGTCAATAGAAAATGCTGTAGTCATTTTTAAGGAAGTATGCCCTATATGAAGAAGTACACTTGGCAACTTTTCTAGAATTTACTAGTCCGTAAAAAACTTCTTAGTTAGGCATGGGGATGCTAATATAAAAAGAACAAAAGCTAAAAAACTCACAAGGCTACTACAAAGTCTGAGGCAATCTGCATTTAACATCATATAGACACTGAAAATGTAGCTCCCTGAGATCAGTCTTTAAATATTTGTGGGTGAGGGACAATCAATTTAATGGCTTCATGAGAATTGGAAATAGATGTATAAAGTTCCTAATGATATTCCTTTGGGAAGGAGAAAAGACTACTAAGTTTGTGCTAAAGTTAGAGTGGCTGCTTTGGAGAAAAACAGCTATGGGGCAATGATCCTAAGGGTTCAGAAGCCTTGTACTATGGCAAATGACAGATTGCCATTTTATTTGACAAAAATGTTGCATATCTGTATGCTAGGGAAAGCAAAATTTTATGGTATTAAAATAACTCATTTGCAAAAAAGTATTATTGAAAAGTACATATACACATAGTATTATTGAAAAGTTCATATACACGCAGAGATATGAAATAGATATCAGACTATCCATCTTGCCAAACCATTGTGATGACTTTTCTAGAGGTACAATCAAACACTGTAGAGGAGGGTATTGGGATGATTGAGACTCAGATAACCATTTTCTGGAAAGTAGACATCTCGTTGTGTAACCTTATTTATTTATGACCATGTCCTCTATCTTCTACTTCTATTCTCATTAAATTTTAAAATGCTCAAATGTAGGCAGATAGATGGTGTAGTATATAAAGTGCTCTACCTAGAGTCACGAAGTTTAAATCCCTTTGCAGGTATCACTAGCTATAAGATTATGGGTAAGTCAATCTCTTTGCCTTAGTTTCCTCAATTGTAAAATGGGAATGTTAATAGTACCTATTTTCCAGGATTTTTGTGGACATCAAATGAAATAATATTTGTAAAGGATTTAGCATAGTGAGTGGCATATAGTTGGTGCTTAATAATACTTCCTTTCCCTTCTCCTTCAGCTTTCACTCTCCAGGGCATAGCTTAGTATGCAAAACAAAAAATAGATATTAGAATTATTAACTACTTATTTATTATTCACCATATGTCAGGGACATTGCTAAGGTATAGATCTACAAAGGAAGTGGGGAAAGCCTCTGACTTCAAGGGGCTTACATTCTAATCAGGGAAAAATAAATACTTTACAAGATATAAAAAGAATAAATGAAGGACTATGTCAAAAAGTAAGGCACTAGCTACCAGATGGATAAAAACGTCCTCCTGTATAAGGAAGGAATGGAGTTAATTCCTAAAAGAAGCCAGGTAAGCTAAGAAAAGGAGGAAGAGAGGAAAGGTATCATAGGTTTAGGGAGCAGTAATGCAAAAGCATGCAGGTAGGAGAATCATGGGCAAAGAACAGCAAGTGCTCTAATGTAGCTATTTTGTAGAGTGTATGTAATAAAATGAAAAGGGAAGGGACCAAATTGTGAAGAACGTTAAATTCTAGTTGCCATTATTATTTTATATTTGATTGTGGAGGGAAGCAATTGGCGTTTATTGTGTTGGAGGGTGAGGAGGTAAGATGATTAGACCTATGTTTGAGGAAAATCATTTTGGTTCTGAGTGAATAATTAATTAGAATATAGAGAAATTTAAGGCATCAAGACCAATTAAACAAATATTGCAATAGTTCAGGCAAGAAATGATGAGAGCTTGAACCAGGGTGATAGCTGTGTGAGGGGATAGAGTTTAGTTCTGTTTTGGACACACTGAATTTTTGATATTTATAGGGAATCCACTTCAAGATGTCCAAAAGATGGTGATGTAGAAGTAAAACTCAAGAGAGAGTAAGGCAGTATACAAATGCAGTTTCAAATAATCAAGGAAAAATTATACCATATGGCCAAGCCTCCATCTGATATCTACTCTTGTCAATAGCTAAAGATAAATTTACCAAATCATCATATATGAGAAAAGTGCAAACATAGATCCTCTTTGCTTGAAATTAATTCACTAAATACCCCAGTTTTTCCCAGTTTGACAAGTTTTCTGGAGCTCAACTTATATTTCTCACCTCTGCTATTGAATTTGTCCTGATTACTTTTTCTATGGCATGATCTAAATACCAGACCCTTGTCTCCCTTCAACTCCTATAACAGCCTTTGGATAATGCAGTTAGGACTAGATAAATGTTTGTTGAACTGTATTGAATCAAATGTGGCTGTATACCATTGCTCAGTGATGCAAATAAGCAAAAAGCTTTTCAATCTGATTATACCCATTTTACATGTCCAGATTTATGCAGAGAATGAAGGAAGGAAATCAATATTATTTTCTATTCACCTGGTATTGCTAGTTAATTCACAGCTGAAATAGAACTGGAAGCTAAACCTCCTTGTCTAGAGGTTAATACTCATTTCTCTCTCTCTCTCTTTCTCTCTCTCTCTTTTTCTTTCTTTCTTTCTTTCTTTCTTTCTTTCTTTCTTTCTTTCTTTCTTTCTTTCTTTCTTTCTTTCTTTCTTTCTTTCTTTCTTTCTTTCTTTCTTTCTTTCTTCTTTCTTTCTTTCTTTCTTTCTTTCTCTTTCTTTCTTTCTTTCTTTCTTTCTTTCTTTCTTTCTTTCTTTCTTTCTTTCTTTCTTTCTTTCTTTCTTTCTTTCTTTCTTTCTTTCTTTCTTTCTTTCTTTCTTTCTTTCTTTCTTTCTTTCTTTCTTTCTTTCTTCCTTCCTTCCTTCCTTCCTTCCTTCCTTCCTTCCTTCCTTCCTTCCTTCCTTCCTTCCTTCCTTCCTTCCTTCCTTCCTTCCTTCCTTCCTTCCTTCCTTCCTTCCTTCCTTCCTTCCTTCCTTCCTTCCTTCCTTCCTTCCTTCTTTCTTCCTTTCTTTCTATACATCAAAATTCTAAAGCCATAACAAATCATTCATAATCTATTTCTTATAAATAATTACAAGCTCATTATCTCAGCTCCACAAACATTCTCTTACCAGACTATCCCTTTAACCTAGCTTCTCTAACATGGAGGCTCTAAATCTTGTGTGCTCTTAATTGGCTCTACTGCTTACTAGTCCCCTGCTATCCTGTAGCCATGAGCACTCTTCTCCAGCCTAGAACTGTGACCCAAAACTGTGTAGGGGCAATAGAGTTGTCAATTAATACCAGTTGCACTCAGTTCTAAGAAAGCATCCCCCACAATCTCTTTCTGACCAGTTATCTGGTCCCCTTACTATCTCTTTACTGAGAACTTCAGAAGCTGGTGTTGCTGTTAGTGACCCCTTCCTTTTTCACTGTGCTCCTGACTGGCTACTATATTGATGTCACAGATCTCACTTGCTGACTTCCTAAGTTCCTAGTTCCTAAGCTTGAAAAAAAGTCTTATTGTGACCTTTTGTTGGCTCTGCTGATCCAAAATTTGGTGTGGGGAGTTACTTTAAAGTTTTTTGGAACGAAATAGTAGATGTATTCACTTGGGGTGCTACTCTACTCTAACATCTTCATTCTGCCTCTCAGGTCTTACTTTCTACTCTTTAACTATTTTGATGGTTACAGTTATTGTTGTGAAAAGAATAATTAGCACCTTACTAAAAGAGACAAAAATATTGAAGAAAATAACAACTTAAAAATAAGAATCAGCCTGATTGTAAAAAAGAGAACAAAAATTTAAAGAAGAAAAAAATCCTTAAAAATTAGGATATGCCAAATGGAAAGAAAATAGAAAAATTCACTTAAGAAAAAAAATCCTGTTTTTTTTTGTATCTTTTAATTAAAGTTTTTATTTTCAAAACATATGCATGAATCATATTCATCATTCACCCTAGAAAACTTTGTGTTCCAAATTATTTCCCTTCTTTTCCTGCACCCCCTTCTCCAGATGGTATTAATTCAATATATTAAACATGTGCAATTCTTCTATACATATTTCCACAATTATAATCCTGCAAAAGAAAAATCAGATCAAAAAGAAAAAACGAGAGAGAAAAAAACAAAATGCAAGCAAACCACAACAAAAAGAGTGAAAATACTATGTTGTGATTAACACTCAGCCCCCACAGCCATTGAGTGGTGCAGATGGGTGCAGCTGACTCTTCATCACAAGACCATTGGAACTGGCCTGAAACATCTCATTGTTGAAAAGAGTCATATCATCAGAACTGATCATTGTATAATCTTGCTGCTGCCATGTACAATGATCTTCTAGTTCTGCTCTTTTCACTTAGTATCAGCGCATATAAGTCTTTTCAGAGCTCTCTGAAATAATACTGCTGATTGTTTCTTATAAAATAATAATATTCCCTAGCATTCATATGGCATATGAATGCTATTCTCCAACTGATGGGTATCCACTCAGTTTTCAATTTCTTGCTACCACAAAAAGCGCTGCCACAAACATTTTTGCATATGTGGGTCCCTTTTCCTCCTTTATGATATCTTTGGAATATAAGTCCAGTAGAAACACTGCTGGATCAGAGGGATATGGACAGTTTGATAGCCCTTTGGGAGTAGAACAACTCTGCTTTTTAAGCCAAAATGGGCAAATGGTAAAAAAAAAAAAAAAAAAAAAAAAAAAAAAGCTAAGCTCACTGAAGAAAATTCTTAAAAAGAATTCCTAAAAAATTAGCATTGGGCAAGTAGAAGCTAATGACTATGTGAGACACTAAAAAATTCAAGAGAATGAAAACCATAGAAGAAAATGTGAAATATGTCAAAAGAAAAAACAACTCATTGGAAAAAATGGATCAAGGAGAATTCATTTAAGAATTATTGGACTATCTAGAAGCCATTATAAGAAAAGAGTCTACTTGTCATATTTCAAGAAATTATCAAGGACAACTGCCCAACATCTTAGACCTAAAGGTTAAATAGAAGTTGAAAAAAATTCACTGATAAACTCTTGAAAAAATATCCCCAAAATAAAACACTGAGAAATAATATAATCAAATTCCAGAGTCCCTAGGCCACAAAAAATATTGTTAACAGTAGAGCCATTCATTCTCACATGAGATTTAGCCACTTATATGTTAGATGAATGGAGGATTTGAAATATGGTATTTCTGAAGGCAAAGGAGCTAGGATTACAACCAAAAATAACCTACTGAAAAAAAATGTAATCCTTCTGGAGAAAAATGAATATTTAATGAAATAGAGGATGTTCAAGCATTTCTGATGAAAAGACCAGAGCTGAATAGAGAATTTTACTCAAACACAAGTCTCAAGAGAAGCATAAAAAAGTAAAAAAAAAAAAGGAATCAGTAGTCAAACTATTTACATTACTATTTGGGAAGATAATTCATGTAATTCTTATGAATTTTATCATTATTAAAGTTGTTAGAAGGAGTCTATAAGACAGATGGAATGAGTGAGTTTATTATGTTGCAATTATCTCAAAAATTTTTTTTTTGTTTTTTTATTTTATTTTATAATTATAACTTTTTTTGACAGTACATATGCATGGGTAATTTTTTACAATATTATCCCTTGCACTTACTTCTGTTCAGATTTTTTTCCCTTCCTCCCCCAAACCCCTCCCCCAGATGGCAAGCAGTCTTATACATGTTAAATATATTATAATGTATTCTAGATACAATATATGTGTGTAGAACCGAATTTCTTGTTGCACAGGAAGAATTGAATTCAGAAGGTAAAAATAACAGTTTACACTCATTTCCCAGTGTTCCTTTTCTGGATGTAGCTGATTCTGTCCATCATTGATCAATTGGAATTGGGTTAGCTCTTCTCTACGTTGAAGATATCCACTTCTATCAGAATACATCCACGTACAATATCATTGTTGAAGTGTATAATGATCTTCTGGTTCTGCTCATTTCACTCAGCATCAGTTGATGTAAGTCTCTCCAAGCCTCTCTGTATTCCTCCTGTTGGTCATTTCTTACAGAACAATAATATTCCATAACATTCATATACCATAATTTACCCAACCATTCTCTAATTGATGGACATCCATTCATCTTCCAACTTCTATCCACTATGAAAAGGGCTGCCACAAACATTTTGGCACATACAGGTCCCTTTCCCTTCTTTAGTATTTCCTTGGGATATAAGCCCAGTAGAAGTATGGCTGGGTCAAAGGGTATGGACATTTTGATAACTTTTTGGGCATAATTCCAGATTGCTCTCCAGAATGGTTGGATTCTTTCACAACTCCACCAACAATGCATCAGTGTCCCAGTTTTCCCACAGCCCCTCCAACAGTCATCGTTATTTGTTCCTGTCATCTTAGCCAATCTGACAGGTGTGTAATGATATCTCAGAGTTGTCTTAATTTGCATTTCTCTGATCAATAGTGATTTGGAACACTTTCATATGAGTGTAAATAGTTTTAATTTCATCATCTGAAAATTGTCTGTTCATATCCTTTGACCATTTATCAATTGGAGAATGGCTTGTTATAAATTAAAGTCAATTCTCTGTATATTTTGGAGATGAGGCCTTTATCAGAACCTTTAACTGTAAAATGTTTTCCCAGTTTGTTACTTCCCTTCTAATCTTGTTTGCATTAGTTTTGTTTGTGCAGAAACTTTTTAATTTGGTGTAATCAAAATGTTCTATTTTGTGATCAATAATGGTCTCTAGTTTTCCCTTGGACACAAACTCCTTCCTCCTCCACAAGTATGAGAGGTAAACCATCCCATGTTCCTCCAATTTATTTATGATTTTGTTCTTTATGCCTAAATCTTGGACCCATTTTGATCTAATCTTAGTATGTGGTGTTAAATGTAGGTCCATGCCTAGTTTCTGCCATACTAATTTCCAATTTTCCCAGCAGTTTTTGTCAAATAATGAATTCTTATCCCAAAATTTGGGATCTTTGGGTTTGTCAAACACTAGATTGCTATTTTTATTCACTATCTTGCCCTGTGAACCTAACCTATGCTACTGATCAACTAGTCTATTTCTCAGCCAATCCCAGATGGTTTTGGTGACTGTTGCTTTATAATACAGTTTTATATCAGGTACAGCTAGACCACCTTCACTTAATTTTTTTTTCTCATTACTTCCCTTGAAATTCTCGACCTTTTGTTTTTCCATATGAATTATGTTGTTATTTTTTCTAGGTTATTAAAATAGTTTCTTGGAAGTCTCATTGGTATAGCACTAAATAAATAGATTATTTTAGGGAGTATTGTCATCTTAATTATATTCGCTCGGCCTATGCAAGAGCACTGAATGTCTTTCCAATTATTTAAATCTGACTTTATTTTTGTGGCAAGTGTTTTGTAATTTTGCTCATATAATTCCTGACTTTCCTTTGGTAGATATATTCCCAAATATTTTATACTATCGACCGTTATTTTGAACCAGAATTTCTCTTTGTATCTCTTGCCATAGGATATCTCAAAAAATTAGAGTGAGAAAGAGGGAAGCACTAAAAGAAAAAAGAGGAAAGTAGAATGAGGAAATTTTTCTCATACAAGAGGGGTAAAAAAACAAAGAACTTTTACAGTAAAGTAGAACAAGGGAGTGGCTGGCAGGCAGTGCTTGAACTGCACTGTCACAGGAATTGATTCAAAGAGGGAAGAAAAAGTATTTATGTATACACTATGTATACACACCTATATCTATACATTTATATATATATATATATATATATATATATATATATATATATATATATATATATATATTTATTTATATGCACCCACACCCACACCCACACCCCACACACACATATATGTATACACACATATGAACTTGATTGTGTATAGAAATTTATCATACCCAGAAGGTACATAAGAGGGAACAAGAATGTGACATAGAGTGGAGGATTATAAAAGGAAGGGCAGATTAAGGAATATAGTAGCCTGAAGCTAACAGAGTTTTGAGGAAGGGCAAACCGTAAAACAGAGGCAAAAGAAGAAACAGAAAAAAAATAGGATTGAGGGAAATACACAATTAACAATCATAATAGTGGAAGTGAATGAGATGAGTTCAACCATAAAATGAAAGTGAACAACAAAATGAATTAGAAAGCAGTGTCCAACAATGCATTATTTACAAGAGATACACTTGGAACAGAAGGAAACAGAGTTAAAACACTGGAGCAAAATATATTAGGTTTCAACTGAAGTTAAAAAAAGGCAGAAATAGCAATCATATTCTCATAAAAAACAAAACAAAAAAATGACTAACCAAACGAGTTAATCAGTTAAACTATATTTTTGCTAAAAGATAGATAATGGGATAATATTATAAAGTTTTACAGTATGTTTTTCATTTCTCAAATACATAGGGAACTGACTCAAGTTATAAAAATAAGAATAATTTCCTGCTGGATAAATTTTATAAGGATATAAAAGACAGTTTCCCTAAGAAGAACTCAAAACTATTTATATCATTTGAGAAAATGCTTTAAATAAATATTAAATAGAGAAATGCAAATTAAAACTCTGAGCTACTACTCCATAATTATCCAAAATGGAAGGCTGATGAAAAATAGGCATACTAACCAAATTGTTAGTAGAATTATGAACTAGTCCAACCTTTCTGGAGAACAATTTGGAACTATGCCCAAAGGACTATAAAAACATTGAAATAACACTATTAGTTTTATACCCCAAGCTGATCAAAAAAGGAAAATTCCCTATATGTACAGAAATATCTATAATTCCTCTTTTTATGTTGGTAAAGATTTAGAAATTAAATCAGTTAATATCATGTTGTCATTTTTCTGAAACCATGGCCCTCATTATTTCTTAGAGCACAATAGTATTCATCACAATCATATACCACAACTTATTCAATTATTTCCCCCAAAATGATCATCCCCTCAATTTCCAATTATTTTCTTTAATAAGCTTAAAATTTGGAATTTCTTTTTTTCCACTGAATTTGTGTGCCTCTTTTACCAAACCATTATGTCCCTTTTTCTAATTTTCTATCACACTACTTTTTTTCCCCCAATTTTTTCTCTTCCACTCATTTCTTTCTTTAAATTTGATAGGGATTCTTGTTGGGTTTTAATCTAATTTACATTTTCTTTTAGTTTTGGTTGTGGCTGTTTTCCCATTTTCCTACTCTTTTGACTTTTATCTTAGGCTTAACTCGTTTAGTTAGCCATTCTTTTTTGTTTTGATTTTTATGAGAATATGATTTCTATTTCTGCCTTTTTTTAAAACTTCAATGGAAACCTAATAGATTTTGCTCCAGTGCTTTAACTCTGTTTCCTTCTGTTCTAAGTGCCACTTACTTCAAGTTCTTTTTGTTGATGTTGTTATCTTATTTTCCAATTTATTTCTTGACTTTGATCTTTATGTTAGTTCAGGGGATCTATAAATTTTTTTTCTTCTTCTCCTCCTCCTCCTCCTCCTCCTCCTCCTCCTCCTCCTCCTCCTCCTCCTCCTCCTCCTCCTCCTCCTCCTCCTCCTCCTCCTCCTCCTCCTCCTCCTCCTCCTCCTCCTCCTCCTCCTCCTCCTCCTCCTCCTCCTCCTCCTCCTCCTCCTTCTTCTTCTTCTTCTTCTTCTTCTTCTTCTTCTTCTTCTTCTTCTTCTTCTTCTTCTTCTTCTTCTTCTTCTTCTTCTTCTTCTTCTTCTTCTTCTTCTTCTTCTTCTTCTTCTTCTTCTTCCACTTTGATGTCACAGAACTCATCTATGAAGTTTTCTTAGGCCATAACATTTCTTTCCCTGACCTTTACTTTACTTTACTTTTGCTACTCCAATTAGAGGAGTTATTTTAACATTTTTTGGAATGGAATACTGAGAGAGCTTAGCTGGATTGCTGCATCCCATCCCTTCTTCTTCCTCTTCTTTTGCTGAAACAATTGGAGTTAAGTGACTTGTCCAGGATCAAACAGCTAGGAAGTGTTAAATGTCTTGCATCACATTTGAACTCAGATCCTGACTTCAAGGCTGGCTCTCTGTTGCACTACATGGCTGCCCCTCCTCATGTGTAGTTCAATTATATTATTCTACCTCCCTTTTCAGTGGGTGAGGGAGAGAATAGAAAACAGGAAGAGACTTTGAAATTCAATATTTAAAAAGAAAAGAATGTTAAAAATTAATAAATAAAACATTTTAAAAAGGAAAAAATATCAATAAAACATTTTAAAACAAATAAACAAACCACAAGAACTAAATTTGTAATGTATTTGGTAATGGGAATTCCTATAGTGAAGCAATTGTAGAAGTACCTCCAATCTACCAATGTAGATTGGTATGTCCTCTATAATTTGTAGTCTGACAAATATACATTTATAAATTGATATATAATGATATATTTATAATCTGATAGAGTGATATGGCCAGACCTGCACATTAGAAAATGACTTTAGCAGTAGATTGGAGAATGCATTGAAGGTAGGAGGGAGTTAAGGCCAGGAGATCAGTAGAAGATTATAGGTGAAAGGTGACACTACATTTACTTGCTGACTAAGTCAAGAGAGTGAAGATAGAAAGTACCAACTCAAACAGCTGATTTGAAATGTGAGAACAAGGAGGTTGAGGAAGTCAAAATAGGATAGTAGTACTGGAAGGATAGTAGTACTCTTCATAGAAATTGTGAAGTTTGGAAGAGTGATGTATTACTTTGGGGAAAAAGTGTCCCATTTTGTGCATGTTCAATTACAGAGAATGCAGCATTAAATGTCTAATAGGCAAATGTCCAAATGGAGCTCAGTAAAGAAGGTGGGGTTATTTATATAGATCCACGAGTCATTTGCATAGTGATGATCATTAAACCACTGGGAACTGATGGTATCATCAGTGAGAATCTATATAGAAATGACTAGGGAGAGAGAGATAAAGAAACTGAGAGAAAGATGGAGATAGAGATACATACATACACACAGAGAGAGATAGACAGAAAAAGACAGAGAGACAGAGGCAGAGACAGAGACAAAGACAGAAACATAGAGATAATAAGAGATCTGAAAAGGGGACCTATACTAAGAACAAAATAGTAAGATTAAAAATAATTTGCTTTGTTATTTGGACCAATATGCCATTGGTAATTTGGGGGATATTACTGAAAGAAATCATAAATACTGTCTGTATTCATGGATGCACAAGAGCATAAGTAATTTATAGAGAAAAACAACATATTTCAGGACTGAAAAAATGTTTGTCCTTAAAGCATATGGTGTTTTAATTTTTTCCTAAATTGACTTTGTAAAAGACTTTTTTGGCCTGCTAGAAGTAATTCAATGAAAAATTTTTTTGGGGGAAATCTAGGGAGAGAATAAATTTTTGTTTAGATTTCACAGACTATGAAGCCATTTCTCCCCCAAATAGAGGGTCTTAATTAAAATAAATGAGAAACAGGAGAGCAGAGAAAGACATTTAAATATATTTTTCTTGTGAAAGATTTTCATGTTTTCTTCATAAAAGTTGAATTTCCCTTTTGGGCTTTGCAGTACAGTTCATATAATTATTTCTGAGAAATGAGAAATACGAGAGGGAAAACCAGAATATTTTAGTAGTTAAAAAATCCCCAACAACCCCCATTATACATCTGGTTGACTTTTGTTAACTCTCCAAGCAGTATTATAAAAACATAGATGTCATATGAAGTTTTATTTTTCTTGTTCCATTGGCATATTTTTACAATGTTTGTATCTCTGGATATCTTCTCTCCCTGATTTAATTGTAGATGGTATTGTAATTTTTATCCTTCATTCTTTTATATATTGACAGGTCCTATAAAATGAAATCTAGAATACTCCTTTGTTAATGGCTAGTTGAGTGTGTTTTCAATTTGATATGTATCTGGGATATGTTCTGCCATTTTTGAGGAATATGACTTATGCAAACACAGAACAGGTTTTCCTTTTGGAATACAAAAATGTAATGAAAAGGTATTAAGTGATGGGTAAGTGTTAGAAAATGTATTCTTCTCATTAGATAAATACCACAGAGTTTTGTATGGTTATTAGTAGGCTGGACTTTAACTAGGAGATATTTGTAATACACATGATAATATCAGAGTCAAAGTTTCATAGTGTAGACCTTGTAGAAACTATAGAATCTAATGATGCTAAATAAGGGTGTTAAAAATGCACTCAATCACCCTGTTATAACATAAACTCTCTGAATAAACAGTTAAAACTGGTTTAGGAAGAGTTCAGTTCATTGAAACCCCAATGTTTAGACATTTAAAAACTGAAAACTGAAAACAGATATGGACTCAAAGACTTCAATTAGATTTTCTTTTTTCTTCTCTTTTATTATATCTTTCTATTCCTTTCTTTTCTTTCTTTCTTCTTTTTTCCTTTCTTTTCTTTTTGTTTTAAATCTTACCAATTCAGATTAAATAGCCTATGTAGGAAACGGAAAGCATTCTGTCATGAAAAAACTTAGAACTATACCAGTTAAAAGAATAAAGTAAGTATGTCTTTATTCCAAAGAATTTGTAGTGTTTCTGACACATAGATCTTTATGTGTATTTCTAAAAGGTAGATTAATAGAGCCCATTTGGAATCCTAAATTTTGTTTTGGGTGATATACTCTGAAAGGGACATTGGTAAAGTGGTAAAATGGAGCATGGTCAGGATAGGGGGAAGTGTAGAAACCAGAACATATTAGCAATACTTGAAAAGGTGAGTGATATTTAACCTGGCAAAATTAAAATCTGGGAGTGAATGATGTGGAGAGTAATGGTTTTTAGACATGGTGTTTTGTCATATGGAAGAGGTAATGCGCTTATTTCAAAAGCAGGAGTATGGTTAACATAAAACTGTTAGAAGAAAATTTCAAATTAATATGTGAAAAAATTATCTGATATTTAGCTAAGTTATTTTTTGTAGGAAAAAGTTAGATATGAATCAACAACTTCAAAGCCCTGGTTTCTAGAAGGTATTGCACCAGTTTCTGTTTGTTACTCTAATTAATAAGGATAAAATATGTATGCCTATTTGATTCATATATTTGTGTTGTATAAGATAGCTGGAAGAGGATTCAGAGATCATCAACTCTGTCTTCCTATGGCATGTAGTTTTACATTTCTTCCTCCTTTCCCTTCCCTCCTCCCTTAGATAGCAAATTCAATATATGTTAAACATGTGCAATTTTCTATACATGCTTCCTTATGCATTATACTGCACAAGAAAAATCAGATCAGAATGAAAATGAAAACCAAGCAGACAACAACAAAAAAGGTGAAAATACTATGCTGTGATCCACATTTAGTCCCCACAGTCCTCTTTCTAAATGCAAATTGGTTTCTCCATCATGTCTGTTGCAATTGGCCTGAATCACTTCATTGTTAAAAAAATCCACATCCATCAGAGTTGATCACCACATAGTCTTGTTGTTGCTGTGTACAATGTTCTCTTGGCTCTACTTACTTCACTTAGTATCAATTCATCTAGGTTTCTCCAGGTCTTTATGAAATCGCCCTGCTGATTGTTTCTTATAGAATAATGAAATTCTATAATAGTCATATACCATAACTTATTCAGCCATTTCCTAACTAATGAGCATCCACTCAGTTTACAATTTCTTGCCACTTCAAAAAAATTGTGATGTAAACATTTTTGTACATGTGGGTTCTTTCCCCTTTTCCACAATTGCTTGGGATACAGATCTAATAGAGACGATGCTGATATGTACAGTTGATAGCCCTTCAATCATAGGAACTGAATATTTCTAAACACTTTGTCAACAACAGAGAGAATAATTTGGTATTCAATTAAAATAACTTGAAAGCAAATCCCCTTCCCCCCACAAAACTCAAGATACATGAAAACAAGAAATTTTGAAAATTTAACTTTTGAATAATATCTTATTCTTTATCCTTCATTATTTTGGGAAACATTTTTGACAGTATTTTTCCCATTTACATTCTACAACTTCTTGATCCAGCATCTCTGTTTGAACACACACATAAATATTTACTTACATATGTGAAGTTTGGATAAGTTCATATTTCTAGAAATTTCTTTCTTAACTGGAGTAGAAACTTTCATCTCTTGATCCTAGTTTCAAAGTCAAATTCCAAGCAACAAATCTAACATCTATTGCATATGACATTATATACCAAGAACTATGTTCAGTGTTAGTAAAAATATAAACATGAAAGAAATTCCTGTCCTCAAGGACATTTTATTTGGGGAAGATAGCTGTAGTTATGGGGATGTGGTGCCCACAGAGAAATATTTTGATTAAGAAACTTATGGGGATGATTAATAGAGCTTTAAGAAATAGATTTACAATGGCAGAAATTAGATATGGATCCACACTTAACACCATATACCAAGATAAGATCAAAATGGGTCCATGATTTAGGCATAAAGAATGAGATCATAAATAGATTAGAGGAACAGAGGATAGTCTACCTCTCAGACCTGTGGAGGAGGAAGGAATTTATGACCAGAGGAGAACTAGAGATCATTATCGATCACAAAATAGAAGATTTTGATTACATCAAACTAAAAAGTTTCTATACAAACAATACTAATGCAAACAAGATTAGAAGGGAAGTAACAAATTGGGAAAACATTTTTACAGTTAAAGGTTCTGATAAAGGTCTCATTTCCAAAATATATAGAGAACTGACCCTAATTTATAAGAAATCAAACCATTCTCCAATTGATAAATGGTCAAAGGATATGAACAGACAATTCTCAGATGATGAAATTGAAATTATATCCACTCATATGAAAGAGTGTTCCAAATCACTACTGATCAGAGAAATGCAAATTAAGACAACTCTGAGATACCACTACACACCTGTCAGATTGGCTAAAATGACAGGAACAAATAATGATGAATGTTGGAGGGGATGTGGGAAAACTGGGACACTAATACATTGTTGGTGGAGCTGTGAAAGAATCTGGCCATTCTGGAGAGCAATTTGGAACTATGCCCAAAAAGTTATCAAAATGTGCATACCCTTTGATCCAGCATTGCTGCTATTGGGCTTATATCCCAAAGAAATACTAAAGAAGGGAAAGGGACCTGTAGTGCCAAAATGTTTGTGGCAGCCCTTTTTGTAGTGGCTAGAAACTGGAAGATGAATGGATGTCCATCAATTGGAGAATGGTTGAGTAAATTATGGTATATGAAGGTTATGGAATATTATTGCTCTGTAAGAAATGACCAGCAGGATGAATTCAGAAAGGTTTGGAGAGACTTACATGAACTGATGCTGAGTGAAGTGAATAGAACCAGAAGATCGCTGTACACTTCAACAACAATGCTGTATGAAGATGTATTTTGATGGAAGTGGATATCTTCAACATAAAGAAGATCCAACCCACTTCCAGTTGATCAATGATGGACAGTAACAACTAAACCCAGAGAAGGAACACTGGGAAGTGAATGTAAATTGTTAGCACTACTGTCTATCTACCCAGGTTACTTATATCTTCAGAATCTAATACTTAAAGTGCAACAAGAAAATTGGATTTACACACATATATTATATCTAGGTTATACTGTTACACATGTAAAATGTATGGGATTGCCTGTCATCTAGGGGAGGGAGTAGAGGGAGGGAGAGGAAAATTTGGAAAAATGAATACAAGGGATAATGTTATAAGAAAATTACTCATACATATATACTGTCAAAATTTTTTATAATGATAAAATTAAAAAAATAAATAGATTTACACCTCTTTTCCAGGACTAGTGATAGAGTTGATAACCAAGATGTCATCCTTTATTACTTACTTTCTCTCACATTTCATATCCAATCTATTGCTAAGGTCTACTGATTTTGTCTTTGTAACATCTTTCAATTACATTTCCTTCTCTCCTCTTATACTACTTCCTTATGTATCTGTATTATTAGAAAAGTCTTTTTGGTTGGTCTCACTACCACAAGTCTCACCATTCCAATAAACTCTCAAAATTATCTTCCTAAAGTGTATGCTTAACCTGTCATCATTCTACTCAATTAACTCTAGGAAAAGCTCTCTTCCAATTCAAAGATCAAACATAAAAACTTTTGTTTAGTGTTCAATAAACCTTCTCATTCCTACATTTCTAGGCTTCTTATCTTTTCCTCTCATCTCTCCCTCCCTCATATATATCTGATCAAATGACACAGTCTTCCTTGATGTTTTGCAATTATGACAGTCACCTGACTCCAGACATTTTCATTTGATGCATCCCATGCTGAAGTGCTCTCCTTTCTAATCTCTTTCTCTCGGTTTTCTTTAAGTTCCAGCTAAAATTCCAGCTTCTAGAAAGCACCTTTCTTCGTGTCTTTTAATTCTAGTGTCTTTTTCTGTTTATTATTTATAATTTACACTGTATCTTGTTGACATGTTGTTGTTTGCCTGCTGTTTTCCTCTCTAGACTGAGGTTCTTGAAAACAAATATTATCTTTTGCCTTTTCTTCTATCTTCACACAGTATATGACATTCAATAGCTATTTAATGAATGTTTATAGACTGACTGCTAATGTTTTCAGAACTAGAGGTTCATATGGGGAGAAGAGATAGACTATGACAACAGAAAGTTGGTGAGGTGGATGGGAAATAGTGTAAAACGTGTCTGCTGTACAGAACTTGAAACCACCAATAAGGAAAGTGGTACTCCAGGGTAGAAGAGCATAGAATGATTTAGTTCTCCAGGATTTGGTTTCAGGTTGGAGTAGGGGGAGGAGATAGTGGGATAAGGGAATAAAGGAGACAAGTAAAATGGATTAAAAGAGAATAGTTTATGTTAATAAGGTATGAGATCTTACAAAAAATTCAATATGATTCAGCAATGTGACATAGCAGTCAAAAAATGGCTTTTATTATCAAAGGAAGTATAGCATCCAGGAATGAAGAGGTGATATTATCTCTGGACCACATGTTAGTCATATAATGTCTTCAATATTCTGTTCTGTTCCAGGCAGAACATTTAAATTTATATACAATTTTATAAACAATATAATACAATATAAACAAATTTATAAACAATAAATTTAAGAAGTATGTGGATACAGTGGAGAATATTCAAATAGGAGAGCAATTGAAATAACAAAGGACCTTGAGGTCATATATCATCTGAAGATCAGTTGAAGGAACTGGAGATGTTAAGCCCAGAGAAAAGATGTTTCTGGAGCAGAAGATAAGTTTTCAAGTATTTCATGTAAAAGAAGGATTAGAATTATACTTGTTCTACTTTAGTTCCAGATTGGAAGAATTAGAAGAAATGGCTAGAAATTGTAAAGAGAAAAAAATAGACTTGTTCAGGAAAAAAAATAAAATTCCTAATACTTAGATTAGTCAGAAAATAGAATGGACTGACTTCAAGAGGTGATAGGATCCTCTTCATTGGCAGTACACAAGTAAAGACTGGATAAGCAATTGACAAGTATGTTATAATGGGGATTCCTTTCATATACAGGTTGAATGAAATGGTTACAAGGTAGTTTCCAAATGGAAAATTTTGTAATTTAATAATAGCAAACAATTATATCGTACTTAACTATGTGCCAAACACTGTGCAAAGTGATTAACAATTATTATCTAATATGATCCTCACAAAAATTTGGGAGGTAGGTGCTATTATTATCCTTATTTTACAAATAAGTAGACAACATGATTTAAGTAACTTGTCCATCACTTACATGGTTATAGTAAGTTCCTGAATCTTTCTAACTTCAGGTCTGGGTATTTTATCTACTGAACTATCAAATGCCTTATATGATTCTTTGTCAATTTCTGGAGTGTTGTGTATAGTTCTGAACACAGTATTTTAAGAAAAGAGTTGTTAAGTGGGAAAACATCCAGACAAGTTCAATAAAGATATAAAAGTTTCTCCAGTTCATGTCATTTGAAAAAGTTGAAAGAACTTATAATATTCAGTCTGGAGAAACTGTAAAAAAGTTTTCCCTCCTAAACTCCAGTCTCATACCACTTTTTAGATGTCTCAAACTCAACATGACCAAAACAAAACTCATTATCTTTATCCTCAAATTGTTCATTCTTAGTTTTTTTTAAATTAATATTGAGGACATTTCCATTTTCCTAGATTTTCACATTCACAAACTTGGTGTCATCATCCTTCAACTCTTCATTCTTACTCAATATTCTACAAAATTTAGTGTTAAATCTCATTGTTTTTGTCCTTTCACTATCTCCTACTTATCTCTATTTCAAGTCCAATTTGTTGCGAGCACTCTTAGCCTCTCTTTTGTACTATTGAAATAGCTTTCTGGTTGATCGTATTGCCCCAAACTTTCCTCACTCTAAACTGTTCTCTACTCCCATTATTTACCATTTTAATTCCTAGAATCTTACCAAAGTGCTTTTATTTGTGCAAACCTACCATTCACAATAATAATATTTATAGATCTTAAATATATTGTGCTTAGCAATAAGGTAAAAATCATAAGTACTCTTTAAAGCAAATGTAGAAATAATAAGTACATTACAATTCAAATATAAATCTGAGTCATAATTTCTTTCTAATGCATTTACTCTCTGTAGGGAAGAGAGGATATACACTTAAAGATGTTTTGAGGAAGTATATGAATGAAGAAAATCAGGCTAATTCACAATTCTGAAATTGAAAACTCCATTGTCTTTTTTTATCTTGGGAAGTGTACATAAAGTTTCATGATGAATGTAGCTTTTGTGGTGAACAAGAAGCCTCTACTGCTAAGCTGAATTGATTCAAACTGTGCTTGAACACCTCAGTGGGCACAATGTCACCATCAAACTAATCTGCTGGAAGACTTCCCTGATTTTCTGTTTCTAAGCAGACAAGTTTGTGATTGGTAACCAAATTTTCATCTTTCAACTCTGATAAAACAAATAACCTTTTGCCCCATAATTATAAGAGAGTTCTGATGTCTTTATTTCCAGGATTATTAACCTAAAAGTTAGTTCAGTTTTTCATCTACATGTATCATAGCTAGGAAGTGTTAAATGTCTGAGACCAGATTTGAACTTGGGTCCTCCTGAATTCAAGGCTGGTGCTCTATCCACTGCACCACCTAGCTGCCCCCAGCAATTGCTTAGAATTCTGAGTCAAAGTAACTATATTTCTTAAAACTCTGAGTGGGCCTTGCATCTAGAACTGAACACAAAACTCCAGATATGGGCACAGAATCTCATAAGCACTTGGTGGTACAGTGAATAAAGTACTGGATCTCAAATCAGGAAAACAAGTTCAAACCCAGCCTCAGGAACTTACTATAATTTGTAGTCATGGACAAGTCACTTAACTTTTGTTTATTCTTTTTCCTCATCTTTAAGTGAGGATAATAATAAATAGGTAATAATAGATAGTATAACTGTCAAGGAAGAAATTTTTTTTCTTATTAACATTTTTAATGATAGCTTTTTATTTTCAAAATATATGCAGAGTTTCCAACATTCATCTTGCAAAACCTTATGTTCTGAATTTTTCTCCCTTTCTTCCTCCCATCTCTTGCCCAAGACAGCAAGTAATCTAATATATGTTAAACATGTGCAATTCTTCTATACATTTCCACATTTATCATGCTGCACAAGAAAAATAAGATCAAAAGGAAAAAAATGATAAAGAGAAAAAAAGCAAGCAAATAACAAAAAGATAAAAATATTCTGCTGTGATACACATTCAGTTCCTGTAGTCTTCTCCCTGGATGCAGATGTCTCTCTCCTTCACAAGTCTATTAGAATTGGTCTGAATTATCTCATTGTTGAAAAGAGTCATGCTCTACTTCCGGCCAAGATGGTGGCATGGAGGCAGACAGCTGCTTGAGCTCCGAGTTTTCTCCCAGGACTTACTTCATGACAAGCCTTGGAGTTAATGCTTAACTGGAAAAGAAACCCACAAATAATCACCAATAGAAGACATCCTTGAAATTCGCCAGAGAAGGTCTGTTTGCCAAGGGAGGGTCAAACAGACTGGGCGCAAATTGAGGGCAGGCAAGCCAGAGCAAGACAGACAGCTCACACAGCTCAGACCAGAGGGGGGAGAGGTGAGATCTCTGCCGTTTCTGTGAAAAGACTTTTACCCCAGTGTGGATATTCTGTCTTGGCAGCAAGCCAGGAGCAGCAAGAGGTTGTAAACACCGGAGGTGAAGAATAAAACCCCAGAAAGCTAGCGTCTATCGGAACCAGCCACCCCCCACACCCACCTGGAGTGACTCAGCGCGTTCTCAGTGCCTCAGAGCGCAGACGCAGTGCAGCCATCGCTGTCCTGTTAGTGGCTTGCTGCTGCCCTCCCTCCCAGTCTGTAGAGGAAGCCCATTAACACATCCAGCCCCATACCCCCCAAAACAGACCAGTTGTTTCTCTTGTCAATTTGTTTTCTTCAATTCCCACTCTAACAAAATGAACAAAAAATTCAAAAGGGCTCTAATCCCTTGACAGCTTCTGTATGGAGAGAGAGCAGACTTCAAATACTGAGGAGACTAAAAACAGACTGTCCCCAGAGGAATCCCCTAAGGGGGATGTGATCTGCTCCTCAATACAAAGGAACCTCATAGAAGAAATCAAAAAGGCTCTCACAAGAGAGCTAGAAGAGAAATGGGAAAAGGAAAGGGAAGCTTGGCAAGAGAACCTGGAGAAGTTATCCAGAGTGGATAAAGAGATCAAATCATTGAGAAACAAAATTAGTGAATTGGAAAAGGTAAACAACTCCAAGGAAAACAGGATTAGTGAGCTGGATAAAGAAATCAGCTCTCTAAAAAATAAAATGGAAAAAATGGAAAAAAAAATTCCATAGAAGAAAAAAACTCACTTAAAAACTCACTTGGACAATTACAAAAAGATATTAAAAAAGTGAGTGAAGAAAATACATCATTGAAAATTAGACTCGAACAAGTAGAAATGAATGACTCAAGGAGAAACCAAGAAGTAGTCAAGCAAAACCAGAAAAATGAAACAATTGAAAAGAATGTCAAGTATCTTATTAGAAAGACCTGGGAAACAGATCCAGGAGAGACAATTTGAGAATAATTGGACTCCCTGAAAAATGTGAGGAAAAAAAGAGCTTGGACACCATTTTCGAGGAAATTATGAAAGAGAACTGCCCAGATGTTCTGGAAACAGAGGGTAAAATAGACATTGAAAAAATTCATCTATCACCTGCTGAAAGGGACCCTAAAATCAAAAAGCCAAGAAATATAGTGGCCAAGTTCAAGAACCATCAGACAAAGGAAAAGATATTGGAAGCTGCTAGAAAAAAAGCAATTCAGATATGGAGGAGCCGCAATAAGGATAACCCAAGATCTAGCAGTGTCCACATTAAAAGAATGAAGGGCCTGGAACATGATATTTTGAAAAGGCTAAGGAACTTGGTATGCAGCCAAGAATAACTTACCCAGCAAGAATGAACATCGTTTTCCAGGGAAGAAGATGGACATTTAACGAAATAAATGAATTCCATCTATTTTTGATGAAAAAAAACAGACCTACATAAAAGGTTTGATCTTCAAATACAGAACTCAAGAAATTTCTAAAAAGGTAAAAAGAAATCTTGAGAACTATACTTCTGCCATAAAAATGTGTAAAGAACATATGTATAATTTGTCCTAGAAACTAGAGGTGGAAAGGAAATTATATCATAAAAAAGTGTAAAGTGGTGGTACTACATCTCATGAAGAGGCAAAGGTAACCTATTATATCTGAGAGAAAGAAAGGAGGGAGATGAACATAGTGTGTATCAATAGACATATTCAATTTATGGTGAAACTTCTTCCACTTGATTGAAAAGTGAGAGGGAAGGAGTAAGCTAAGGGGAAAGGAATACAGAAATTTTGAGGAAAAGGGGTAAAATAAGGGGAGGAACTTTAAGGTGGGGGAGGGATCCTAAAAAGGGAGGGCTGTGAAAAGCAAGTGGTGTTCACAATTTTAATACTGGGTAGAGGGGTAAGAGGGAAGGAAAGGAGAAAAGCATAAGCAGGGGTTAACAGGATGGCAAGCAATATAGAATTAGTCATTCTAACCATAAATGTGAATGGGGTAAACTCCCTTATAAAGAGGAAGCAGTTAGCAGACTGAATTAAAAGTCAGAATCCTACTATATGTTGTTTACAGGAAACACACCTGAAACAGGGTGATAATTTCAAACTAAAAGTAAAAGGATGGAGCAGAATCTACTATGCTTCAGGCAAAGCCAAAAAAGCAGGGGTAGCCATCCTCATCTCAGATCAAGCAAAAAAAAAATTGATCTAATTAAAAGAGATAAGGAAGGGCATTATATTCTTCTAAAGGGTAGCATCAACAATGAAGCAGTATCAATATTAAACATATATGCACCAAGTGGTGCAGCATCTAAATTCTTAAAAGAGAAATTAAGAGAGCTGCAAGAAGAAATAGACAGCAAAACTATAATAGTGGGAGATCTCAACCTTGTACTCTCAGAATTAGATAAATCAAACCACAAAATAAATAAGAAAGAAGTTAAAGAGGTAAATAGAATACTAGAAAAGTTTGATATGATAGATCTTTGGCAAAAGCTAAATGGAGACAGAAAGGAGTATACTTTCTTCTCAGCAGTTCATGGAAGCTATACAAAAATTGATCATATTCTAGGGCATGAAAATCTTAAACTCAAATGCAGTAAGGCAGAAATAGTAAATGCATCCTTTTCAGACCACAATGCAATTTAAATTACATTTAATAAAAAGCCAGGGGAAAATAGACCAAAAATAATTGGAAACTAAATAATCTTATACTAAAGAATGATTGGGTAAAACAGCAAATCATAGACATAATTAATAACTTCACCCAAGAAAATGACAATAATGAGACATCATACCAAAATGTGTGGGATACAGCCAAAGCAGTAATAAGGGGAAGTTTTATATCTCTAGAGGCCTACTTGCATAAAACAGAGAAAGAGAGGGCCAATGAATTGGGCTTACAACTAAAATTGCTAGAAAAAGAACAAATTAAAAACCCCCAGACAAACACAAAACTTGAAATTCAAAAAATAATAGGTGAGATTAATAAAATTGAAAGAAAAAAAAACTATTGAATTAATTAATAAAACTAAGAGTTGGTTCTATGAAAAAGCCAATAAAATAGATAAACCCTTAGTAAACCTGATTAAAAAAAAGAAAGAGAAAAAGCAAATTGTTAGTCTTGAAAATGAAAAGGGAGAACTCACCACTAATGAAAAGGAAATTAGAACAATAGTTAGGAGCTACTTTGCTCAACTTAATGCCAATAAATTCGATAACTTAAATGAAATGGAAGAATACCTTCAAAAATATAGCTTGCCCAAATTAAGAGAGGAAGAAATAAATAGTTTTAATAGTCCCATCTCAGAAAAAGAAATAGAACAAGCTATTAACCAACTCCCTAAGAAAAAATCCCTAGGACCAGATGGATTTACATGTGAATTCTACCAAACATTTAAAGAACAACTAACTCCAAGGCTATGTAAACTATTTGAAAAAATAGGGATTGAAGGAGTCCTACCAAATTCCTTCTATGACACAGACATAGTACTGATACCTAAACCAGGTAGATCGAAAACTGAGAAAGAAAACTATAGACCAATTTCCTTAATGAATATTGATGCTAAAATCTTAAATAAGATATAGCAAAAACACTTCAGAAAATCATCCCCAGGATAATACACTATGACCAAGTGGGATTTATACCAGGAATGCAGGGCTGGTTTAATATTAGGAAAACTATTAGTATAATTGACCATATTAATAATCAAATTAATAAA
This sequence comes from Sminthopsis crassicaudata, assembly GCF_048593235.1. Lineage (NCBI taxonomy): Eukaryota > Metazoa > Chordata > Mammalia > Dasyuromorphia > Dasyuridae > Sminthopsis > Sminthopsis crassicaudata. The sequence continues at coordinate 305,157,500 of NC_133618.1, read as the reverse complement.
AACCACATGATCATCTCAATAGATGCAGAAAAAGCATTTGATAAAATCCAACATCCATTCCTACTAAAAACGCTTGAGAGTATAGGAATAAATGGACTATTCCTTAAAATAATAATGAACATACATTTAAAACCGTCAGTGAACATCATATGTAATAGCGATAAACTAGAACCTTTCCCTGTAAGATCAGGAGTGAAATAAGATTCCCACTATCACCATTACTATTCAATATAGTACTAGAAACACTAGCCTCGGCATTAAGAGCCGAGAAAGACATTCAAGGAATTAGAGTAGGAAATGAGGAAATCAAACAATCACTCTTTGCACATGACATGATATACTTAGAGAACCCCAAAGACTCTGCTTAAAAGCTATTAGAAATAATTCAGAATTTTAGCAAAGTCGCAGGATACAAAATAAATCCACATAAATCCTCAGGATTTTTATACATTACCAACACAATCCAACAGCAAGAAATACAAAGAGAAATTCCATTCAAAATAACCGTCGATAGTATAAAATATTTGGGAATATATCTGCCATTCTGCAACTGATATACATCCACTCAGTTTTCAGTAAGGAAGACATTTCAAAGGGCCACTTTCTTGAGTTGAGTGTTCTTCTAACTCTGAATTCTGTGGAGGTCCTTACTTTCTCTGTGGTCACCAGGATAGATTTTTCTTTGGGTGGCTGGAGGGAAGATCCAGCTTTTCTTTTCTTTTATTTCCTCACTCTCTCTGTGATACATTGGTAATTCTTGTGTCAAAGTAGGCTTATCTAGGCATTGATTAGGTCCATTGTCATCTCTATTTTAGAAATTAGTTTGTGTCTCATTTTAAAACGAGATTATTGTGAATAGATAAGAGTTCATTATAGTGATAGAGACCTATCTTTTGAGTCAGAAAAACTTGGTTTTAAGACTGTCTTTTGCTCCATAATCCTGGACATGACACTGAACCTCTCAGTGCCTCAGGTTACTACCTAATACTAAGTTTCAGGTAAGGTATCCATCTATATTAAGTATAAATGTTTATTAAGTATGTGCTGTGTTCCCAGAACTATGTTAAGCATAAGCAATACAAATATTAAGCAAAAATAAAGACAGTCCCTATCTTTAAGTAACTTAATTTTCAAATGAAATGAAACAACATGTAAAAGAAAGCTGAAATGTACGGGGCAAAATAAGTGTAGGAAAAAAGCATCTCTATTGGGATATGATGGAGAAATAAGTCTGGAAAGTCAGAAGTGGAGCCTAGAAAAGAATGAAAGAGTTAACATAGCTGGCTGGGACACTTCCTTAAAATGGAGTTTACAGAAGTAGATCTTCCAGGGTGAGAAAGCTACTAGATATGTTGGCAGAAAGGATTTTCTTAGATGATCAAATTGTTAGATGAAGTAGAAAAAAATAAGTCCAGAAAATCAAGAGTAGAACCTGGGAATCAAATCACATCTGATTAAAAATATAACAAAAATAATATTTTTAAGTATTTATTTTTGCGTTGAGCTAGGAATTTCCTCTGATGTTTCCAGTGCTCAATGGTCCCCATGGGGTCTATCTTTTTACTGTGCTTTGACATGTGGAAAAAACTCTGTGTTTGTTCAATTAGTAGGGTTGTCTTTTAAGACCTTTGGAGGATCTTGAGATAATCAGCCCTCAACAGATTTGGCATGAGGGGGCCTCATTTAACAACATGAAAATAAGTTACCCAAATTCCTTGAGAAGTATAGACACAGAAGTGAGACCATCAGGTCAGGGACTCCTTCTGGGTATCTTTCATTTTATAGCTTTCTGCAGCATTTAACAGCAACAACAAATATTTATTCACCATCTGGTGTATGTCTACTACAATTCTAGGTGCTAAGAGGGAAATAAAAGTATCTGGAGCTGGTCCTAACACAGCTGCCTTCCATTTAGTAGACTACATAGGCAAACCTATACCAGTGGCAGCAGTGGTACATCAATTAGATTGGTGAAGAGATACCAGCTCCATATTCCCTAGCTTAAAAGTAGCAGATGCTCCCACCATTTGAGTGGAGCAAATTACACTGCACCCTCCAGAATAGGGTACTGTTTTGGATTCTTGTCTTTGATTTACTTTGTCTCCTAGGGACTGACTTGCTCTTTCGACTTTAACCTTGAATTTGTCTATACCCTGCAGATACAGTTGATTAATCTGACTCCTTGGTCTTTTGCTATGTTACACATGCGTACCTTTTGCTTTTGAACCCTCAGAATTTTATTTATTTTTTGGCTAAGCAGTTATAGGCCTTTTACTTATGCCTTTGACAAGCCAAATCTTCTCTCTGAATAAGAATCATCCCTTGTTTCTTGATTTTGGATGCTGAATGAAACAGCTTTAAGCTCAGTGGAGTTGTACTATCCAATCCATACCATTGTCTTAGGTTCAGTTTCTTCTCTTTCAGCATGAATCTTATTGTTTCTCTGGTTGGGGGGCAGATAGGTCTACATGAAATGAAGTAAAAGACAGTCTCAGGAAATTTGAAATTTGGTTAAGAACATAGGACATGTAAATAAAATATTTAAATAATCTTTGATTTGGAGATAACCCATGATTAAATGGGTTAGAAGATGTGGTACATAGAGCAAGTTCTACTGGAGATAGATATATGTAAGCCATAAGTTCTACTGGAGATAGATATATGTAAGCCAGACTAAAATTTGGGACTTTAAGTATATCTCTCTGAGAAACTATCAGTGTATTAATGACCTTAACATTAGGTATATTAGGCAAGGAGACAGAGACAAATATAAATCTATTTATCTATTTATATGTCTAGAAAATAAGAATGATGGATGGAGAGAAACAAACAGATAGAGACAAAGAGAGAAATAGAGAGAAACAGAGGAAGACAGAAGAAAGAGAGAGAGAGAGAGAGAGAGAGAGAGAGAGAGAGAGAGAGAGAGAGAGAGAGAGAGGGAAAAGACGGAACAAATTCAAGGAATCATTCATTTAATACATTCATTCACTTAATCCACTCTTACCTAGTTGCCCCAGTTCAGACCATGCGTCATATTCCATATGGCCAAATACTTAGACCTCTTGACTTCTGTCCTGCTGCTGGCTCAGTTCTTCCCAATGGCATAATTTGTCCTCTAATTTATAACTCCATAACTCATACCATTGGTCTCCTGGAAAGAGTTAATTCATTAAGTTTTGTAACTCCCACCATGGAGTTGAACTGTCTTGAATGTTGAGTAAGCACAAAACAATTTGATCTACTATAATTAGTTAGCCTCAAAGAAGAACATGTTTCATCTTCTATTCTGTTTTTTACCTGGGTTATCTTGCTATTTCTTCTAATTCTTGCTTTTCACATCTTAATCTAGAATAGTAATTATATCAATATAAATATTATTTATGGAAAAGCCATGTCAGTTTGTTGACCTATATATATATATATATCTAAGCACCATCCTTGTGACTTCTTGTACTCAATATGTTATCATCTCCAATTGGAATACAAATTCCTTGAAATCAAGGACTGTCTCAGGTTTATATTTATATTTCCATTCCTTAGTACAATTCCTATCACAGATATAAATGTTTTTGTGTTTACTCACTCATCCATCCATTCAACAGGCATTTTGAAATGTTCAGGTACTCTGCTAGGTCTTAGACATAAAAAACAAAAAAAAATTAAACAATCCCTGTCCCTGAGAATTTATATTTATTAGAATATAATAGATGGGAAGGAACAAGTAGTCTACTTTGCCTGGAATATAGACTGCATAAAGCAGAATAATATATCATAAGCTTTGAAACTTAAGTTGGAGTCAGATTATGAAGGGCTTTAAATGTCAAACAGAAGGGTTTGTATTTTATCCTGGTGGGAACTACAGGAATTTTGAATTGGGGAAAGGTATAGTCAGATGGTTTGAGCTTTAGGAATATCAATTTGATAATGGTGTGGAAACTGACTTAATAACTATAGTGTTTTAAGATTTATGTAGCACTCCACATATGCTAATAACATGTCATTTGGTTCTCACAACAATCTTGTGAGATAGATGCTATTATTTTTCTGTTCTATACATGAGGAAGTTAAGGCTAAGGCTTAGTCATGGTCACACAGCTAGTATCAGAAGCAAAAATCAGACAAGTTTTCCTGCTTCAATGCTAGTACTATATTTACATTGTTTAAATGATATAATATTTGTAAAATGCTTTACACAGTGCCTGGGACATAGTAGGTGCTTAATAATAAAGAATTGGGCAAGAATTTGGTAGGTAAGGTTTTAAAAAAGAAAATCACATTTGATGCATCTCATAAGAGTTGGTCATCCAACTTCCATCTTCCTCATAAGAGGGAAGCATGGGACAGCATCATTAAGCAGGTGCAACAACAAAGATGCCATAGTAATTTCCAGTTTGGAAAGAATCAGTTTAGTAAATGGCTTTACAGACCAGTTACTGCTTTCTGATCATTAGGGCCATTGTTGGACTAGTGGTGGTATGCATCATAGATCCTTAGAATTTGTCCAATTTGTAGTTAGGTCATTGGCTTTTTGATAATAAGTCCTACTTATATAAATAATACTTTATAGTACTTGACATACAAAATTATATACAGTATATTCATATGATACTTTAAGGATTATAAAATGCTTTCCTTAAAACATTTCTTTGAGAGAAGAATGAGAATTACAATCTCCATTTTACTACTGAAGACACTAAGGTTGAAAGAGAAAAAATGTGAATTGCTAAGAGTCATACAGCTAATACATGTTAGAGCCAGGATTCAAATTCAGATCTTTTGGCTTTGAGAGAGTTTTTCATATATTCATTTTGTATTTCACCAATAAGGATTGATTAGGATTTAGTCATGAATTAGTTGTGCTCTTCATCACTTGAAATAGTACTTACATTGAGATCACAATTTCATTCTAATAGCAAAACACTGGCCATCTCAAAGCCTTCACTTCTTTACTATGAAACTGCCACATCACATCCATTTTGGGAAACTGGTTTTCTATTTCCTGTTATATTTTAAAAAGAGGGAATTTCACAAAAATGGGTGCAGGATAATAATAATAATAAAAATAACAATTATATAGGGTCTAATGGTTTACAAACTTCCTATGTTAACTCACTTGTATGGAGCAGCTAAGTGGAGCAATAGAGTATCAATCTTAGAGTCAGGCAGACGCATCTTCCTAAGTTTAAAATCTGGCCTCACCCATGTACTAGCTATGTGACTCTGGACAAATTACTTAACCCTTTTTACCTCAATGTCCTCACTGAACTGAGCTGAAGAAGAAAATAGTAAACCACTGATGTATTTTTACCAAGAAAATCCCAAATGGGGTTATAAAGAGTTATATATGATAGAAATGACTAAACAACAATAACAATGGAAATTTTGGGATTGATAGGTACCTAAATGAATATTTTAGACTTTTTTTCATTTTTGTCCCTGAAAAGATATGGTTCTTGCCACAACTATCTTGTATGAATTGTTTACAGTTGGGAATTATATACCAAGGCAAAATAAAGACTGCCACTTAAGCTAATCATCTGCTGTGGGACTCCAGGGATAGGCTACAAAACCTAATTACTTTGGCAGGTACACAGTCTATTCAGCTCTCACTTTTAAAATTTTAGCCTCTTACTGTTACCTATATGAAAATTTACCTGGCAAACTTTTTGAACCTGTATAACAAAGCTTTAAAATATTTACTTAAGCCATCGACAGACTTGAAAAGAATCAGTAAATACACTGGCAGAATTGTCTCCCTGGAAGCATATATACATTTGTGAGCTTGTATGTTTTCACATGTGAGAGACAAATGAGAAAGCAAATTGGATAAGGCAACTCCAGGAGCATACAAAGCTACGATGCCCTTCAGCAGTACCAGCATTGTCCTTGGAGATTCTTCTTCTCTTCATGCTGTTTATTTCATCTTGTTCCCAGGGGCAGGCCTTGACAAGTCATTTGTTCATAGAAGACACCTCAAGAGCTAACCTTCAACATTCACAATGGAGGAATCATTCTCTAGAGGAAATACATGCAGAACATGGTTATGCTCTTAAAATGTTAAATAGCTTGTCCTCCAGCTATATTTAAAGACTAGTATGTTCTTTGCTACACTATTTCTCAATTCTCGTACACACATTCTTACATATATGCATGCACACATACCTACCCTGCCTAATGCTTCTATGGGAGAAATCCAGCATTATTTACTTTATTGCATTATTTACACTTTTAAATTGTACTTGGGATTAATTGCTATTGAGGTCCAAATTTAATTAGCATAAACTTCAGTAACAGCTTAATAAAAATTAAATTACAAGCCATTTCTCTTTGAGAAATATTAAGATTTATTAGCAGTCCCTCCAAAACTAATTAGTTTTAACTGATACATTTCAGCATTAAACCAGGGAAGAAGCTTTTCTGGTTGTTGTTTTTAATTATACTGAACATATTTATCCCTTCTTTCTCTGTGCTTTCAGCTGTACATTTGAGTGATTATACTGGGTAGCTGAAATCTTGACTGCTTGTTCAAGGCCTTGGCAAAGTCACAATAGTCACTGAAAGTACATTTGGCTCCATTCAGAGAAGCCAAGGAGAGCCCGAATTAAAGGAAATTATTAGGTCACAAGGTTTATGTTATTTTAAAAAGTTAGAGCAAAAGGATGTGTGAAATGAAGACTTGATATCCAAGAGATACAAAACAATCCTGGTGAATCTAATAGGAAGAGAGAAAGGAGCCAAATGTTGTAGTTTGTGTAATTGTGCTAGTAAATGATGTTTGTTAAAAGAATACATCATACCAGAACTCTTGGAAATTCAAACTTTGAACTTTTCATTATCTACAAACAAGGCCAGCACCATATGTGTATTATAGAATTTTCCCCTTATTGATAAATTTATTTTTATTGCATCTAACTCTAAAGATTTTAGGATGGAGATTTTTAGGCATTTTATAAATTATAGAAATCATTGCCATTTTGTGTATGCAAAATACATTTAACAGAATGGGACATGACTTTGTAAAAGGAATGGAAGAAGTAATTGAAACTTTTGGTAATTTAGAAATAAAGGAAGGAAGGAAACAAACACTTATTAAATGCCTACCATGGGCCAGACACTGTGCTAAATGCTTAAGAAGTATTATCTCATTTGATCTTTACAATAACTTTTATAAGGTAAATGCTATTGTACCCATTTCAGAGTTTAAGAAAAGAGGTTGATAGAGATTATGTGCCTTACTCGGGGTCACAAAACTAACAAGTGTTTTAGGTCAGATTTTAAAGTCAGATCTTCCTGATTCTAGGAACATCATTTGATCAACTATGCCATTAACGTGCCTCTGAATCATAGAAGTAATTTTTAAATTTTGTTTTGTTTTCATTCTTAAAATTTTAATAATATATTATTTCTCTCCAATTGCACGTAAAAACAATTTTAACATTATTTTTTCATTTTATGTATTTTATGTATCTTTATTACTTTTATTTTTAAATAGCATTTTATTTGTCCAAAAATATGCAAAGATAGTTTTCAACATTCACTTTTGGAAAATCTTGCATTCCAAATGTTTCTCCCTCTCTATATCCTTTTCCACTCCCCTGGACAGTAAGTAATTTGATATAAGTTAAACATGTACAATTTTTAAAATATATTTCAGCTCTCCACTTTGACCAGAAACCCTAAGCCCTAAGCTCCACCGTCTGCAAGTGCCCAGCATCACTGCCCCACTTCTTTTGCACTCACCAGGTGCTGGTTCCTTCTTAGCCGAAGTTGAACCTGAGCAGCAGAGCTGAATCTGGCATTTCCAATCAGCTGAGGTTCATTCAGCCTTCCTGGATTCAAACCCTGATTAGACAGAGTCTGGGAAATAAAAGTCTCTACAATTCCTGCTAGAGCTGAAGAGCTCTAGTCACAGACAGCTAGCCTTAGGGGTTACCACTTTATGTTTCTGCAAACCTAGCCTGGAGATGTCTGACTAAAGACCGTACAGGTTAATCCCCAGTGTAGGGTCTTCAGATCTTCTTGGTTTGTGTCAGGAAGATTTCTATTCTGGCCCAACTCTTCTTTATTTTTCACCACTCTGTGTTCACCATGAGGCACAAATTTACAGAAGAAATCTGGAGAGCTTGAAATTTACCAACCTACTTTGCTATCTTCCCAGAATTCTCCCCCACACTCCTAGATTTTCCATCAAGAATATATGTTTTGGATCCTTGGGGAAGCCTACATTCTCTGATTCCTTGCTAAAGGACATGAGTTTCCAACAATTTCTGGTTGGTTCTCCCTGATTCCTGTGGCCAGCTATTTTGAACATGACTGTTAATTTGGTCCCAAATAATTGTCCTTTTAGTAGGAGTAATAAAGAAGAGGTGGTCCTTTATTTTTATTTTTTTTTTTTTTGTAATAAAATCTCTTTATTGATACTTCAGCTTTGGAAGGACAGGGTTTATTTCTTTCCCTTTCCCCTCTTTTCCCATCCCCTCCCATTATGTGTTATGACAACATTGCCCTGAGAATTTGTTTTTGCCTAGGTGATCTCCATGACAGGGATCAAATCCTCAATTGCTTCTTTTTCTTTATGCTCCTTTTCCTGGGATTTGGTGATCAGATAATGATCCCCAGATGCTGATATTTTTAGCTATAGGGGATAATTCAAGAGCTCAAGGATTCATGAGTTTTTATATATTGTCTGGCTTGAAGAAGATCTTATTGCAACTGTAACAATTGTCTAAGCAGAACATGACAGTAATGGTATTATTTTGGAATTCCAAAGTGTAAGCCATGTCCTGGATGGCAAGAAGATATTATCCTTGAAATGCTGCTCAGACTTTACAGAGACAGGTGAAAGTTAAGTCTGTTTAGCAATTCCAAAAGTGTAAGTTAAGAATCTTAACTACTTCCCAAAACATATGGTAACAGGAACTAATGTTTTTATATCATATAATAACAGGACTTTAAGTATTTATCAATATATATTTTTGAGGGTTTTTTTGTGTTTTCATGAGCATCCATAAAACCAGAAGATATTTTCTCACCAAAAATATCATCATTGTAATAGAGAACATTAAACACAAAGACCAACTTGAAGATGAAGTTCTCTAGATGCTTCCATTTGAGTATGATATTGTGATTGTATCATGTCCAAAGACACTGAAGTGTCCAGGAAGAAATCTACCATCTTTCAAAGGTGTTTAGCCTGTTTATCCATACAGAATGAAATCTGTTAACTTCTCAGACAGGTGGCACAGTGAACAGATTTATGGACATGGATTCAAGAAGATCTGAGTTCAAGTCTGGTCTCAGAAATTTATGAACTATCTGATTCTGGGCAAGTCATTTAACATCTCTCTGTGTTAGTTTCCTCAACTTTAAAATGGGGACAATAAAGACAAGATTTATCTTCCTCTGAGTCATTGTAAGGATCAAATGAAATTATATTTGTAAAGCAATTAGCAGAGTGCTGGCACATAATAGGCATTTAATATATAATTGCTCCCCTTCCCCCTTTCCCCTGTTAATTGTCCACATTAAAAGAGCTGTCTGAACGGATACCCTGAAGAGCTTATGCAGCAGTATATCTGAGAAAGACAATGCAGATATTCAACTAACTGAGCCTAGAGTTTAAAAGGAGGAAGAGAAGAGGTTAGCATGCTTTGGGAAAATTGAAAAGCATTTTTAGTCTTAAAGCTTTCTTAAAGAAAGGGACCTGTATGTGCCAAAATGTTTGTAGTATCTAGAAACTGGAAAATGAATGGATGCCCATCAATTGGAGAATGGTTGGGTAAACTGTGGTATATGAATGTTATGGGATATTATTGTTCTATAAGAAATGACCAGCAGGATGAATACAGAGAGGCTTGGAGAGACTTATATCAACTGATGCTGAGTGAAACGAGCAGTACTAAGAGATCATTATACACTTCAACAATGATACTGTATGAGGATGTATTCTGATGGAAGTGGATATCTTCAACAAAGAGATCTAATTCAGATCCAATTGATCAATGATGGACAGAATCAGCTACATCCAGAGGAGGAACACTGGGAAATGAGGGTAAACTGTTTGCATTTTTGTTTTTCTTCCCAGGTTATTTTTACCTTCTGAATCCAATTCTTCCTGTGCAACAACAACAACAAAAAAATTGGTTCTGCACACATATATTGTATCTAGGATATACTATAACATATTTAACATGTATGAGAATGCCTGCCATCTAGGGGAGGGGGTGGAGGGAAGGAGGAGAAAATTCAGAACAGAAGGGAGTGCAAGGGATAATGTTGTAAGAAATTACCCATGCATATGCACTGTCAAAAAAAATGTTATACTACACCCAGAGAAGGAACACTGGGAAGTGAATATAAATTGTTAGCACTACTGTCTATCTACCCAGGTTACTTATACCTTCAGAATCTAATACTTAACGTGCAACAAGAAAATTGGATTTACACATATATATTGTATCTAGGTTATACTGTAACACATGTAAAATGTATGGGATTGCCTGTCATCTAGGGGAGGGAGTAGAGGGAGGAAGGGGATAATTTGGAAAAATGAATACAGGGGATAATGTTATAAAAAAATTACTCATGCATATATACTGTCAAAAATGAATAATTATAAAATAAAAAAATGTTATAATTATAAAATTAATAAAAAAATAAATAAAACTTTCCTAAATAGCAAAAGATACATCTTTGCAATACAGTTGTTTTTAGCAGTGCTGCCATAAGACTTTTAATGTTCTTGCCTCTGAAGAACTTCACCAAGGGCATTAGAGAGCTGTATGAAAATATATAAAAAAACCAGGAATAAAGACTGGCATCAAGGAACTTTATGACAGACAGAGAAGTTGGTGATATAGTAAGAGTTAAACATGACAGATGGCTGGCCAAAGAGTACTCTTGATGCCTCACAATGTCAGGAGAAAGTGAGGAAAACACCCAGCTTATGGACTCTCTGTGGCAAAGTTCAGGTAGGTCATGGAAGAAGTTTACTAGATGATCAAACAAATAAAAATCCTGTCTGATCTTTATCTAGGCAATAATTCTTAAATTGATAATATTACAAACATATTTGAGAGGAAATTCTTTGTTGGATAATGATGACTTTGTATCTTGAGGTTTTTTTTTTTTTTTTTAAGCAAGAACCTTAATGTTATAAATCCTGTAAGATCACACACATCAGCCATACCTGATTTTATTTATATTTTCCCCCAAAATCTTGGGGAGGAGCCTTTAATGAAAGATATAGATAGATAGATAGATAGATAGATAGATAGATAGATAGATAGATAGATAGATGGATAGGAGAGAGAGAAAGAGAGAGAGAGAGCGCTCATAATTTTTTCTCTACAGGGTTGTGCTCCCTGCAAGATTTAACTCTGTCTGAATCCAGAGTTAGGGCCCATTTGTTGGAAAAGGTGCCTTTCTTGGGCTAAAGGTGGTATTATTTATTACTGTTGTTTTTTATTTATATGACTTTATGTAAGAGAGGTAGAGTAGTATTGCAATGAAAAGTCCAGAATTTAGAATCTGGGGCTTCTAAAGGAGTCTGGAACTATTATCTCTCCTCTAATACATCTTACCTGCATGATGATGGCAAAGTGCTGGGTTATCCTAAAAGAACTATGTAAATGTCAGCTATTGTTATTAAAGAAAGGCAGCATAGAATGGTGGATAACAAATCAATATTAAAGCCAGGAAGATCCAGCTTCAACTTCTGCCTCTGACATGTATTGGCTATTTGACTCTAAGTAAACAATTTAACTTTTCAGAGTTCTGTGCAATATTCTGAAAGTACATATTTTAGGGAAAATATCAAACTGCACTGAAATAGTTTCTTCACTTGGGAATTTCTGATATTAATAAAAGTATAATTCTGATCCTTATCCTATTATCAGTTTAAGTCTAGTTTCCTTTGTACAGACCTTAATATCTGAACTAGATAATCACTAAAGCATTTTAAAATCTTAGAAATTTATGATTTTATTAAAGTATTTTAAGCCTAAATTTTTAATTGTGAATCAGGTTGTATGTCCATGATAACAAATATAAAATTTGTTCAGCATATTAACAACTACTTAGACATATTCTCCACATTAATAACTTTGCCTCAAGTTTCTCCACCATTTTGATTTTTTTTATGGACTTCCGGCCAAGATGGCGGCGTGGAGGCAGACAGCTGCTTGAGCTCCTCGTTTTCTTTCAGAACTTACTTCATGACAAGCCTCAGACTTAATGCTTGACCCAGAAAGAAACCCACAAATAATACCAAAAGAAGACATCCTTAAAAGTCGCCAGAAAAGGTCTGTGTTTGCTCGGGGGAGGGTCAATCAGACTGGGCCCAGACTGAGGGCAGGCAAGCCAGAGCGAGACAGGCAGCTCACACAGCTCAGATCGGAGGGGGAGGGGTACGATCTCTGCCATTTCTGTGAAAAAGCTTTTACCCCAGTGTGGATACTCCGTCTTGGCAGCAAGCCAGGAGCATCACAGAGGTATAAACACTGGAGGTGAAGATTAAAACCCTGGAAAGCTAGCATCTCTCAGAACCCGGCCACCCCCAACCCCCACCTGGAGTGACTCAACACATTCTCAGAGCCTCAGAGAGCAGACTCGGTACAGTCATTGCTGTTCTGTTGATGGCTCTCTGCTGCCCTACCCCCAGTCTGTAGAGGAAGCCCATTAATACCATCCAGCCCCAGCCCCCGCAAAACAGACCAGTTGTTTCTCTTGTCAATTTGTTTTCTTCAATTCCTACTGTGACAAAATGAACAAAAAATTCAAAAGGGCTCTAACCATTGACAGCTTTTGTATGGAGAGAGAGCAGACTTCAAGCACTGAGGAGACTAAAAACAGACTGTCCCCAGAGGAATCCCCTAAGGGGATATGAGCTGCTCCTCAATACAAAAGAATCTCATAGAGGAAACCAAAAAGGATCTCACAAGAGAACTGGAAGAGAAATGGGAAAAGGAAAGGGAAGTTTGGCAAGAGAGCCTGGAGAAGGCATCCCATGCATTTAAAGACAGAGTGGATAAAGAAATCAAATCATTGAGAAACAAGATTAGTGAGCTGGAAAAGGTAAACAACTCCAAGGAAAACAGGATTAGTGAGCTGGAAAAAGAAAACAGCTCTCTAAAAAATAAAATGGATAAAATGGAAAAAAATTCCATAGTAGATAAAAACTCAATTGGACAATTACAAAGAGATATAAAAAAAGTGAGTGAAGAAAATACATCATTGAAAATTAGACTGGAACAAGTAGAAATGAATGACTCAAGGAGAAACCAAGAGGTAATCAAGTAAAACCAGAGAAATGAAACAATTGAAAAGAATGTCAAGTACCTTATTAGAAAGACAACAGACCTGGAAAACAGATCCAGGAGAGACAATTTGAGAATAATTGGACTCCCTGAAAAATGTGAGGAAAAAAAGAGCTTGGACACCATTTTCGAGGAAATTATCAAAGAGAACTGCCCAGATTTTCTGGAAACAGAGGGTAAAATAGACATTGAAAAAATTCATCTATCACCTACTGAAAGGGACCCTAAAATCAAAAAGCCAAGAAATATAGTGGCCAAGTTCAAGAACCATCAGACAAAGGAAAAGATATTGGAAGCTGCTAGAAAAAAGCAATTCAGTTATGGAGGATCCACAATAAGGATAACCCAGGATCTAGCAGCGTCCACTTTTATTAAAAGAACAAAGGGCCTGGAACATGATATTCTGAAAGACTAAGGAACTTGGTATGCAGCCAAGAATAACTTACCCAGCAAGAATGAGCATCGTTTTCCAGGGAAGAAGATGGACATTTAACAAAATAAATGAATTCCATCTATTTTTGATGAAAAAACCAGACCTACATAAAAGGTTTGATCTTCAAATACAGAACTCAAGAAATTTCTAAAAAGGTAAAAATAAATCTTGAGAACTATACTTCTGCCAAAAAAATATGTAAAGAACATATGTATAATTTGTCCTAGATACTAGAGGTGGAAAGGAAATTATATCATAAAAAAGTGTAAAGTGGTGGTACTACATCTCATGAAGAGCAAAGGTAACCTATTATATCTGAGAGAAAGAAAGGAGGGAAATGAACATAGTATGTATCAATAGACATATTCGATTTATGGTGAAACTTCTTCCACTTGATTGAAAAGTGAGAGGGAAGGAGTAAGCTAAGGGGAAGGGAATACAGAAATTTTGAGGAAAAGGGGTAAAATAAGGGGAGGAACTTTAAGGTGGGGGAGGGATCCTAAAAAGGGAGGGCTGTGAAAAGCAAGTGGTGTTCACAATTTTAATACTGGGTAGGGGGTAAGAGGGAAGGAAAGGGGAAAAGCATAAGCAGGGGTTAATAGGATGACAAGCAATATAGAATTAGTCCTTCTAACCATAAATGTGAATGGGGCAAACTGCCTCATAAAGAGGAAGCAGTTAGCAGACTGGATTAAAAGTCAGAATCCTACTATATGTTGTTTACAGGAAACACACCTGAAACAGGGTGATAATTTCAAACTAAAAGTAAAAGGGTGGAGCAGAATCTATTATGCTTCAGGCAAAACCAAAAAAGCAGGAGTAGCCATCCTCATCTCAGATCAAGCAAAAACAAAAATTGATCTAATTAAAAGAGATAAGGAAGGGTATTATATCCTGCTAAAGGGCAGCATCAATAATGAAGCAGTATCAATATTAAACATATATGCACCAAGTGGTGCAGCATCTAAATTCTTAAAAGAGAAATTAAGAGAGCTGCAAGAGGAAATAGATAGCAAAACTATAATAGTGGGAGATCTCAACCTTGCACTCTCAGAATTAGATAAATCAAACCACAAAATAAATAAGAAAGAAATCAAAGAGGTAAATAGAATACTAGAAAAGTTTGATATGATAGATCTTTGGCGAAAGCTAAATGGAGACAGAAAGGAGTATACTTTCTTCTCAGCAGTTCATTTAACCTATACAAAAATTGATCATATACTAGGGCATAAAAACTTCAAAATCAAATGCAGTAAGGCAGAAATAGTAAATGCATCCTTTTCAGACCACAATGCAATCAAAATTACATTTAATAAAAAGCCAGGGGAAAATAGACCAAAAAATAATTGGAAACTAAATAATCTTATACTAAAGAATGATTGGGTAAAACAGCAAATCATAGACATAATTAATAACTTCACCCAAGAAAATGACTATAAGGAGACATCAAGTTTCTCCACCATTTCAACTGATCCTTCATATAAGTGCTAAAATGATTTTCCTATAGATTTTTCTAGATTAGACCATATCAATTCCCTATTTGACAAATTTCAAGGGTTCCCTATTGCTTCTGTATTAAAAAAATAAGCTCTTTTTGACCATTAAAAACTTTTGCAACCTTGGCCCCAAATTGTCTTTCAGTTACTTTGTTGTTGTTTTTCAATTGTGTCTAACCCTTTGTGATCTTATTTGGAGTTTCCTTGGCAAAGATATGGTATGGTTTCCTTTTCTGTCTCTGGTTCATTTTATAGATGAAGAAACAGAGGCAAACATGGTTAAGGGACTTGCCCAGGATCACATGAGTATTACTGACTATAGGATTATCACTCTATTCACTATGCCTCCTAGTTGCTCTTCCTATATGCTATAGTCTGGTCAAGAGAGTCATGATGTTTCTTACATATGATTCTTCATTTTTTTATCTCTTTCTTTGCACTGGCTGCTTCCCCTTGTTTAGAATGCTTTCCCTTCCTTACTTCTGCCTCTTAGGGTCCTTTCTTTTCTTTAAAACTCAGCTCAAATGCCATTTCCTTCATAAAACTTTTCTTGGTTAACTCACTTCCTATTGTTCCTACCCCCTATTACCTTAATGTATGTATATCTATTTTTATTTATGTTATTTTGTATATAATTATTTGCATATACTTATTCATATGTCTTGTCTCTTCCAGAGAATATAAGATATCTGGGGATAGCTACGTGGCATACTGGCTAGAACACCAGCCCTGAAGTCAAGAGAACCTGAGTTCAAATATGACCTCAGACACTTAACACTTCCTAGCTGTGTGACCCTAGGCAAGTCACTTAATAATTTTATATATATATATATAGCTACCTGAGGGCAGACCCTTTTTTTTTTGTAGTATCTACCAAGTCTAGTAATTGGTTCATAGCAGAAACTTAATAAATGTTTGTTGATCAATTGATGTATGAATGTATATGCATAGATGTTATATATACACATATATATATATTCACATGTATGTATACATGTGTATGTATACATGTATATATATCTATATATATAAATATCTCTCTCATTTTTTATCTTTAATTTTTTATACTGTGAGTCTGAAAAAAAATGATTAATTCAAATCTCTACTGTTGGTTTTTATATGTCAGATTATTCAGTCTTTCCTCATTTAGCAGACCTTGGCAAGAAACAATACTGAAAGAACAAAGCAATTCATCTGAACAAGAATAAATAACAAAGTAACATTTCCTAAACATTTACTGTTCCTTCATATAAACTAAAGTGAGGCAAATAAATTACAATTTGGACACTAGGGAGACAACACAGAAATTCAAGAAAAAGAAACTTTAAATATTTTGTTGATGCATATGAAGGTCACTAATCCTCCTTGAAAATTCCAAATAATTATTCATGATTTTCTGTTATATGAAATATACTAAAAGTGATGTGTACTCTTTAGTAATAATATGTTCCTATATATTCAGTTAAATTCAATAAACATATTGCCTAGAATTTTTGAGATAATATGTTTGTTGCTTAGAAAAGGAAAAGGAAAAGGTAAAAAAAATCATGACTGCCAATTTCTATAGGGAGCTTACAACCAACACATGTGTGCGTGTTTGTGTATGTATATATGCATATAAACACACATACACACATGAGTATACACATACATACACACATGCATACATATACACAAGTGGGAAAACATACCCATTATATGTATGTATAGTTCATATACATATGTATATGTGTGTATACATATACATATGTGACATATACACACATACATACATATATATGTGTATATATACATACATATATATACATATATATATGTGTGTGTATATACATATATATATATACATACATACATATATATATATGTATGTATGTATATATATACATCCAAAGAGATAGCAGTAGAAATAAAAAGAAGCATAAAAATGGCCCATACTTATCTGGCAACATACTCTGCCCTATATTAATTGGGCTCTAGAAAAAGAGTATGCTCAATTTCCAATTAAACAAACTTGTCTGCCTTATAGCTGGAAACTGGTCAGAAGTTGGTGGGATTGGCTGGCCCATATTCTATAGGGGTTGCTCCTTTTGAGAGTAGCTGTTGAAGCATGTCTGGAAACAGAGTTTGTAATATGGGGAATACTACTATATCTAAGTCTATTTGGCTCTAAGTCCTTGATATATTACTCTGGGTTTCAAGAAGCCATGGTAGTCAAGAGGGTAGCAGTGGATAGACTCACACCACACATACTTCTGCCACTCTCTTCCTCAGAGCATCCTTTTATATATTGGTGGGTTTGCCTTCTCTATGAATGGCAGTTGGAGGTAATGACTACCTCTTTCCAAAGTAATTGCTTTCCTGGTTAATACCTGCAGAGGATGGATTAGAGGCAAGGCTAGTGGTCTGAACTGATCTTCTAAAGAAAATAAGAATCTCAAATTCTTAAAGACGATCCCTAAACATTCAGGGAGGAATCATCACCTTCTCTGCAACTTGCTTTGAAGCTCTAAGAATTTAGAAGTTAGATAACTTTTACAATTATACCACTAGTATTTGTCAGATATGGGAACTGAACTCAGTTCTTCCTGACTTAAAGATCAGGGCCTTAATTGACATATGAGAAACAAAGATAGATAAGCATATGACTAAGTTAACACAAGTAGTAAATATCAGGGTTAGCTAAAGGTTAAACCTGGGCATTTTGACTCAAAATCCTATATTCTCCCCAATGTTCCAGTCTGCTTTTCAGAGGATGTATATTATGTCCTATGTTACTAAAGGATATTTGGAGGCTGAAAGCATTTAATCCATGTAAACATCAGAACACATAATCTAGTAAATGAGCTATTCTCCATGGCTCAACTGCTCTATCATGTGAAATGAATGTTTCCTTGGGTACTAGGGCAAATGATACACATTTAGTTTTGATGATTGTCTAGACATAAGAAAGTGATGGAAATAATTTTACTAATGCAGATTTAACTAAAAGATGTGTCATTTGTATATCCTCCCCCTATAGAGAGCACAGTTGTTAAACATTTGTCAGCACTCCCTTGTTTTGTTCTATGAACACTGCTTTTGCTTAGCAGGAATGAAATAGAAGACTTAGGGAATAAAGTCATACCAGACAATAGGCCTCATTACTATAGGCTAATAAAAAATAATAACAGTCTAATAATAACACCAACAATAATAGCAACAATAATAACAACAATATAAAAAACAAAAAAACCTGGCATTTATGTGGCAGTTATGTGGTGCCATGAATAGAGTACTGGACCTGGCTATAGGAAAATTGAGTTTAAAACTGTCTTTTGCCAAGAAAACCCAATTTGGGTCTTGAAAAGTAAGACATGACTGAAATGATTGAGTAACAAAAAATAGTTTTTTCTCCTGTTCAGTTAGGGAAATTCTTACCTTTTAGCATGGTTTTTATTGAATTATGGGATTAAAAAAACATTTATTATTGGAAGATTATATGCAAAACACTGCTAAATGCTAAAGATATAGAAAACCAAGAAAGTCCTGATTTCAAAAAGTTTGTATTGTATTGGGGAGACAACTCATAGAAAATTTTCATTTTGGATCAGATGGGAAAGTCTCACAATCCTCAGGATACAGTGGTGAATCAGATGGCAATTTTAATTTATTTTTAAATATTTTAAAAAATTTTTATTATATATTTTTATTTACAAGATATATTCATGGATAATTTTTCAGCATTGATCTTTGCAAAACCTTCTGTTCTAACTTTTCCCTTCCTTCCCCCTACCCCCTCTCCTAGATGTCAGATAGACCCATACATGTTAAATATGTTAAAATATATGTTGAATAAAATATATTTATCCATATTCATGCAACAATCTCCTGGTCCTGCTCATTTCACTCAGCATCAGTTCATATAAGTCACTTCAGGCCTTTCTGAAATCATCCTGTTGGTTATTTCTTACAGAACAACAATATTCCATAACATTCATATACCACAACTTATTCAGTCATTCTTCAATTGATGGGTATCCATTCAATTTCCAGTTTCTAGACACTACGAAAAGGGCTGCCACAAACATTTTGGCACATACAGGTCCCTTTCCCTTTTTAAATATCTCTTTGAACATAGTTCCAAATTGCTCTCCAGAATGGTTGGATACATTCACAATTCCACCAACAATGTCAGATGGCAATTTTAAAAAATGTAATTTCCATTGAAAAAACTATATCGTTTTCTGATTCTGAACTATTTGATATTGCCAATGAATTTGTTTAAATTAAGTTTTCATTTATTCACTTCACAAAAATTGATTTTCTCTCTCATTACCTTTCTTTTTTTATCATTGATGAAATGAAAAGAAAAACAAAACAAAACAAAGCTCTTTTAACAAATATACAGTAAGGAAAAAGCAAAACAAAATATTGTCTGTTCCTATTTACATAAGAATTGATTTTCTCCCATGTGGTGCCTGGGCTAGAAACAGAATTTTAATCTAAGAGACATTGTTATTCCTGGAACATTTTGATTTAGGGTACTGGATTACTTCTAATTATGTTCTGAGGGTAGATTGCAGTGGTGATGGTTTATCTAACATAAGTTACTACATTCTATGTACTAGAATACTTTGCTGTTTCAGCTAGAGTGAAATTCTCAGATGTATAACATATATACACATGAACATATTAGAATATATGTACCTGTTAAAATGTCTACAAAGTTCATACAAGTTAATTTTAGGGGGGGCAATATAGTGCCTGGAATATTAACTTAGATTATTTCTATAAATTTATCATTTATCATTTATCATTTATCAAACATTAATGTGAAAGGATAGTATTGTGCTATTGTGGGTAGAGAGCTAACATTGTAGCAAGGAAAATCTGGGTTCCAGTCTTTTCTCTGACACATATGACTGAGTGATTTGTGGAAATTCATTTAGCCTCTCAATAGTCTAGGGAGTTCTGTGAATGATAAATTGTAGAGAAGGGTCAGAACTGCATTAGTAGAAAGAGTTATTCAATGGAAATTCATTATACCAATGAAGTGATAAATCCATTTCCTCTCTTTATGCCTATATGCATTACATTGTGCTATGTGAGAAATATAAAAATGAGATCTTTTCCTTCAAGGAACTTATACTCTTGCTGGGGAGTCATAGCATGGACATCAATAGCAATATAAAATATATACAAAGTAAATAGAAGATAATTTCTGAAGGAGCAGTGATGATGGAGAAGAAAACATTAACAAATGAGGAAGGGATAGAGAAAAGTCCTGGTATAGGAGGCAGCACTTATGTTAGGGAGCCAAAGATTCTAAGAGGTAGCTTTAAGGAAGGAAAACTTTTATTCCAGGTTCTACATATTATGAAATGTGTGACAATCTACCTTAGTAGAGTGAGTTTCCTATGCTAAAGCAATCATAAGCTCAGTTTCTAATGACTATAAATAATGTCAATAAAGCCCTACTCCAATATCTTATCCACAGTGAAACATAAACTCTGCTAGGGAAAGGCTTGCAGGTATAAACCTGGTGGTGCATGAATGAATAAGTGAATATTTATAAAAAATAAATAAATGAAAATATGATTGTCATCTGAAGATCAGTTTGGCTAAATTCAGTGGTGTTTATCACCTTTGGATCATTTATAGTATTCTGAATACTATTTTTTTACTTTTAAAATTTATTTATTTTAAACATTCATTTCTTCAAAATTTAAATTCAAGAACTCTTCTTCTGCTGAACCCTATACCACTTATCGATAAGGCAAGCAATATGATATTAATTATACATGTGAAATAATAAAAAACATATTTACATATGTCATTTCACAAAAATCAAAATAAAAAGCAAGAAAGACAAAATGAAAAAAGGATGCTTTTCTTTTTACTCTCTGTTCTATCTCTAAAGGTGAATAACATTTTCTAAGAAAATCATGGGATTTTCTTAGATCATTTTAGAATTTTCTTTGATAAGATTATTTTGATAAGAATAGTTACATCTTTCACAATTTAAAATTATTATAAATTATTGTGTACAATGTTCTCCTGGTTTTTTCTCCCTTCATTTTTGCATCAGTTAATATGTTTTCCTAGGTTTTTCTGAAATGTCCTACTTGTAATTTCTTATTGAAGAATAGTATTCCATCACAAAAAATGTGAGTAATTGTTCTTCTATTCTCCATTAGATGCATAATCCTTGAAGTTTCAATTCTTTGCTACCACAAAAAGGTAGCATTTATATAAATTATAAAACATATATATCTCTCTATATATCCTTTTCATTTTTCTTTGATCTCTTTGGGTTATAGATCTGGTAATGGTATTGTTGGATTAAAGGATATGGACAGTTTTATAATCGTCTGGGCATGGTTCTAATTGTTCTTCAGAATGGTTGCACCACTTCACAGCTCCATTAATAATGCATTAATGTCTCAATTTTTCCATATCCCTTCCAACATTTGTAATTTTCTTTTTTTGTCCAATCTGAAAGATGTAAGGCAGTACTTTAGAGTTGTCTTAATGTATCGTTCTCTAATCAATAATGCCATGTAACTATTAATTTTCAAGTGGCTATAAATAGCTATGATTTCTTTTTTTTTCCCCTGAAAATTGCCCATTCATATCCTTTAACTATTTGTCAATTGGGAAATAGGTCTTTTTTAAAATAAACTTTGCCAAATTTCATATATACTTGAGAAACAAGGTGAGAAACTTGGTGTAAAATTCCCTCCTCCCAGTTTCCTACTTTCCTTCCAATTTTTTTACCTTGATTTTATTTGTGTAAAACCTTGTTAACATTATGTAATCAAAATTATCCATTTTACTCCCTTGGATATTCCCTATCTTTTATTTGGTCCTTGATTCTTCTCTTATATATAGCTTTGACCATAAACATTTTATATACTCACCTTATTATGATGTCACCCTTTACGTTTTGATTTTGAAATTATTTTTATTTTATTTTAGTACATAATGTGATATATTGTTTCCCCAGCAATTTTTAGCAGATGTTAAGTTCTTGACTGCAAAACTTGGATTCGGTTTTTTTCCAATATTTGATTACTATGATCATTTACTACTATGTATGGTGTGCCTACTTTATTTCAGTGATCCATAACCCTATTTCTTAGCCAGTGCCAGATTGTTTTGATGATTACTACTATATAATATGATTTGAAATATGGTACTGTTATGTAAAGGTCCTGTCGTCTCTAAGTTATAAGGAGATCTCTTTTCTGTAAAATCTTTTCCTCTGTGAGCAGGTTTCTTGGGAAGCTTCTGGAGCCTTCAGCCAGAGCAAAGGTAGAATATTGAATCCTCTTCTTCCTGGATCCTGACTCTGAAGCTCCTCGAGCTTCCCTGAATTTCTCCCGGGAAGTCTTGTTCATCTCCCAGTCTAGACTCTCTCCTTCCAGACTGCAATCCCAACTTTGTCCCAGTCTAGACTGACTCTTTGCCCAACTACCCTCCTCTTTTGTCCTAGCAGAGATTGGGCTAGTGAGAACTCCCAGGTGCTTGTGGGAGCTCCTACAGCCAATGAATTTGCTTCTTTAAAGGTATAAACTCCTTTAAATATGTAAACTACTTTTCAGAAGTCTAAAGGTATAAACTCCTTTTAAAGGTGTGAACTAAAGGTGTGAACTCTGAGCTAGAGAATTGTTTAGACAACCTGAGTTATCACCTTGTAATCCTAACATCTCCCCCTTTCTTTTGATTTAGAACATAGGGTAGTCATGACCTTGAAACATAAATCTATCAATATGGGAGGTATTACACATAATTACATAAATTACATAAACACATAGTAACATAACACATGCTGGAAGTGATGTAACAAATAACATGATCAAATAATCATAAATTGAGAATTTATACATATCCACAAGTCCATTGTCCATTAGTCTCATCTTGTATTAGGAAATCCAATGATTCTTGCTGGTTTTAAAGTTCTTTAACAGTCTTCTTATTAGCCATGCTCTTTCAGTGTCAGATGTTTCTTAGATTTTCTCCTTTGTTTTGAGGTCTTTCTCTTTCTGTGTCTCTCTGATGGACAAGGCGAATACGACTCGTTGGCACCCATCTGATTCCTTCTCTATCTGAAGAAATACAAGCAAACCCTCTCCCCCAAGCAGTTAACCTATCTGGTCCCTTCCATTCACCATTTTCTGGGTCTCTCCACATCACCTGGTGATTATCTAAGGACAGTGGAGCTGCTCGCACTGGACACTGCCCTTCTGGTGGGTTATAAAACCTGTCTGCCGGAGCCAGTGCATCTTTGTCAAAAATTAGAAAATTAATGGTATAGAGAACTAAATTTAGAAGTTCTCTAGGGTTACCTGTGGCTCCCCCTTTCTTTTGTTTTTGGAGGAGTGTCTTAATGTCTCTGTTTCTTCTCTCTACTATTGCCTGACCTTGCAGATTAAAAGGTATTCCAGTAGTGTATAAAATCTTATACTGCACACAAAAGTACGCAAAATGTTTAGAACTATATGCAGGTCCATTATCTGTTTTTATTTCTTGTGGCACACCCATAATTGCAAATGCTTGAGCTGTCTCTTTTGCTGTTGGCACTGCAAAAGTGAATCCTGAAAAGGTATCTACTACCACGTGGATGAAAGACAGATGACCAAAAGATTTATAATGAGTCACATTCATTTGCCAGATTTCATTGGGTTTCAAACCATGAGGATTCTTCCCTGGAGGGAGTGTAGGAGCGTGGAAAGGAAGGCAAGCTGTACAGCTTTTTACTATGCTCCTACCTTCCTCTCTTGTTATTCCAAATTGTAAACGTAAAGCTTGGGCAGCCTGATTATATTTAGAATGAAATTCTTGTGCTTCCTGAAATAAAGGAGTACTGGATAACATAGTTAAAAGGCTATCTGCCTTTGAATTTCCATCAAAAATAGGACCTGGAAGTCCTATGTAAGTGGACATGCAAGATATACATCTTGCCTGGATGCTTTCTCACTTGCTCTTGAAGTTCCTTAAAGAGCTGATAAATTTTAGAGGCTGCAAATTTTATTTGAGCTGTGGCAATTCTTTGTACCCACCTACTGAATAATCTGGATCAGTAATTATATTTACGTCTCCTGGGTAATAAGTAAGAGCTAGCATGATAGCAAATAATTCATTCTGCTGAGTAGACTAAAAAGGAGTTTTGACTACTCTCTTTATGGTTAAATCATGAGAGTATATAGTACAAATATTTTCTTTGGAGGCGTCTGTAAAGCCTGTTGGTCCTTTAAGAGGAATCTTAGAAACTTTTTCTTCAAAAACCCATCACCAATTATGTGGCCGGGTTACCTTAATGGAGATCCATGTGCAAAATTTGGAGCTGTGGCCAATAAAATTTGCCATTGTGGGTTGGTCTCACAGCATACATTAATTTGTGTGTTAGTATAGAATGTGTATATTTTTTCAGGACTTATCCCAGATAATTGTACTACTCTCTTAATAGCCTTTAATAAAATTCTAGCCACAAGAATTGGGTAAGGAGTAAGACTTTGTTCTAGTTGTGCTGGGAGGTTCCCCCACTCAATCACACTGTCTCCTTGATGAAGATCTGTTGTGGGTGCCTCTTTTGTAGCAAAAATTGTTATTTCCAAGGGTTTTTTAGTGACTCTTTCAACAACATTGGATAAAACTAGTTCAACTTCTCTCAAAGCCTCTTGTGCTTCTTTTGTAAGCTGGCGTGGTGAATTTAAAGCACTGTCTCCCCTTAAAATGTCATATAGAGGTTGCAGTTGATTGGTAGTTAAGCCTAACACTGGACCATCCATTGGATATCTTCTATTAATTTTTGGAAATCATTTAAGATGTCCAACTTCTCTGTTTTTAAAGAAAGCTTTTCTACTGTGAGTGTCTTAAGATATACTTCATATCCTAAATATTGAAAAGGAGCATGTCTTTGAATTTTTTCTGTAGCTATATGCAGAATTGAGAATATGAATATGAGCTAGAGAATTGTTTAGACAACCTGAGTTATTACCTTGTAATCCTAACACTGTTAGGCTGCTTTCCTTCACATTTTTTTCTATTCATCCTTTAGTATTTTGATATTTTGCTCTTTCAGATAATTTTTATTATTTTTTTCTGGCTCTAAAATAATTATTAGTTTTATTTAAATGGCTTTAGATGAGTAAATTAAGTAGAATTGTTGTTTTTATTATGTTGACATGGTTACCCATGAGCAATCTTTTATTTTTTTTTTCTTGTTTAGATATCTTTATTTGTATGAAAAGTATTTTGTAATTGTGAACCTATGTTCTTCTGGGTTTATCTTGCCATGTAGATTTCCAAGCATTTTATTATGTCTGTGGTCATTTTAAATAGAATTGTTCTTTCACTTTCTTCCTGTTGGATTTCATTGATAATATATAGAAATGATGATTAAATAGATTTACTTTATATCCTGCAACTTTGCTAAAATCATTAATTAAAATCAGTTTTTAGCTGATTCTCTAAGGTACTGTAATTATACTCTCATATTATCTACAATGAGTGATTGTTTTGTTTCCTTCTTAACTATTTCATTCTTTCAATTTCTTTTACCTGTCTTAGGTCTACAAATAGCATTTATAACATAGTATTGAATAATAGTAATGATAATGAACATCTTGCTTCATCCTCAAGCTTATTAGAAAAGCTTCTAATTTTTCCTAATTACATATAATGCTTTTGACTTTAGATAGACATTACTTATGATTTTAAGAATGACACCTTTATTCCGATGTTTTCTAGTGTTTTAAAGAGAAATGCTATTGTACTTTGTCAAAAGTTTTTCTCGCATCTATTGAGAAAATAATCTGATTTTTATTGTTTTTATTAATAATTAACAACAATAATAAAATAATTAAATATAATTGATTGTTAGTTTTCCTGATATTGAACTAGTCTTGCATTCCTGATGTGAATTTCATCTGGTCGTAGTATGTGATCTTCATGGCATATTACTTAATTCTCCTTGCTAGTAATTTATTTTAATTTTTTTGAATCAGTATTCATTAGGGAAATTGATCTAACATTTTTCCTATGTTTTTATTCTCTTAGTTTAGGTATCAAAGTAGTATTTGAATTTTAAAAGTAGAAGTCTTTCTTTACCTATTTTTATATAGTTTTAATAGTAATGGGCTTTATTCTTCCTCAAATGATTAGTGGAATTCACTTGTTAATCCTTCTGCTCCTGTGAAATTTTTTCTTTTACAACTCATTCATGGGTTGTTGAATTTATTTGTTCAATATAAGGCTACTTAGCCATTCCGTTTCCTCTTCTGTTAATCTTTGCATTTATATTTTTGTAAATATCCACCCATTTTACTTAGATTGTCAGTTTTACTGGCATATAAGACAAAATAGTTCCTAATAATTGCTTTGTTGTATAATCACTTTAAATGTTTGATAATGGTAATTTGGTTTTCTTTTTTACATTTAAAAATCAAATTAACTAATGTTTTTATCTTTGTGTGACTTTTCTCGCATAACCAGGAATTTTTTTTATTTATTATTTTCAATTCATTTTTTAGCTTTCAATTTTTAAAATATCATTTCATTTTCTTGATGAATACTTTTAGGCATTTATTATTTATTATTTTTCTAGTTTTTTTTTTAGTGAATATTGATTTCATTAATCTATTCTTTCTCTCTTTTATTGAAAACACAATTGGAGATATATATATATATTTCCTCCAAATATTGCTTTGGCTGCATGCCACAAATTTTGTGGGGAGGTCTCATTGTTGTCATTATTTTAAATGAAATCATTGATTGTTTCTATGATTTATTATTTGACCCACTCATTCTTTAGAAGCAGGTTGTTTAATTTTCATTTAATTTTAATGTATGCTTCCATGATCTTTTATTGAATGTAATTTTTATTACATTATGATTTGAAAAAGATACATTTAATATTTCTGCTTTTCTTCATTGGATTGTGAGTTTTTTAATTCCTTAATACATGGTTGATTTTTATGATGGTGGTTATCTGTAAGTGTAATAAAGGTGTATTTTCTTGGGAGTTATATATATGGGAGTTCCCATGTAGTAATAGAAACAGTTTGAATTATTGAATCCTTTATGATTTCTCTTTTACTTTTTTGGTGCTTCTCTTTGGGCTTTTTTAAAATCATATTTTCTATTCATCTTTTGTTTTTACATTTTTCATCAAGAATACTTGAAAGTTCTCTATTTCATTAACTATCCATTTTCTCTCAGAAGGATTATATTAAGTTTTCCTGAATAATCTATTCAGGTCATAATCCTAGCTTCTTCTTTCTAGAATTTTATTTTATTTTAGGATTTTTTTTTCAGGAGGCAATTGGTGAGGTTTTTTCCAATTTCCATTTTATCTTTTAATTCTATGATTTTGGGGGTAGGTCACCTCTATAATTCCTTGAAATATGGTGTCTAGACCCCCCTTTTTATTATAGTTTTCAGACAATTCAATGTTTTAAAATTTTTCCCATCCTAATCTATTTTCCACATCAATTGTTTTTCTGATTAAATATTTGCTATTTTCTTCTATTTTTTCATTCTTTTGAATTTGGTTTTCTTTATTGTCATGGAATCATTGGCTTCCATTTAAGTAGTTCTACTTAAGTAGTTCTTTCTTTCAGTGAGATTTTTGTATTTCAAAAATGTTTCCTACTAACTCTTGTGATATAATTTTTCTGTCATATATTATCATGTCTTTTTTGATCCTTGTTTTTAATAGACTAGACATCAGTTGCAACCTAGTAATTTGGGCAGTGATCTCTAATTAGTTAATTACTGGAAAATTACTATTATAATTTGCAAGTGTTCTTGTACTTTAAAAAATTCATTACAAGGAGGGCAAGATCATTTCTTGTGGTGAATTTATAAATGAATTTATTTAAATGGGAAACAGGCAATCAAAAAGCATTTATTTTATTTTTGTCTTTATTTAGAATTTTATTTAAGATGTAATTTTATTTTATTTGCAGACTTTCCTCTTCATTTCTATCTCCCCAATTGAGAAAATAAGAAGAAACCTTTTCTAGCATGTGTAATAAAACAAACAAAAAAACCCAACCCTGAATTTGCCATAAAAATCATGATTTTCATTCCGAATTCTATCACTTCTTCCTCAAGAAGACGGTTGCATGTTTCCTCATGAGACATTTAGAATTGAATGGTCATAGTCAGAATTCCAAGTGTTTCAAAGTTCAGCAAACTCTTATTAAGGACTTGCTATGTGCCAGGATATGTGCAATGATCTTACACACAAAAAAAGAAATAAACACTTTCTTCCCTCAAGGAATTGTGAGGATAAAACATGCATGACATATTTGTGTATGTATGACTATTTATAATATATATGCAATTTATATACAAAATAAGGATAAGATGCATACTCATTCATCATGTATA
This sequence comes from Sminthopsis crassicaudata, assembly GCF_048593235.1. Classification (NCBI taxonomy): domain Eukaryota; kingdom Metazoa; phylum Chordata; class Mammalia; order Dasyuromorphia; family Dasyuridae; genus Sminthopsis; species Sminthopsis crassicaudata. Next base: position 305,128,878 of record NC_133618.1, on the reverse strand, counting down.
TATGTAGACATACATATCCATATATGTATATGTTCATGTACATGTTTATATGTGTGTATGTCTATCTGTGTATGTATAGAAAGAGTCAGTCAATAGTTGGAAGGATCAGAAAACTCTTTATAGAAGGTAATGTTTGGTGAGCCTTGAGTTAAGCTAGGGATTCATTCTATAAAGTGAAGGTGAAGGAGTACATCTACATTTGAGGCTTTAGGGTCAGTCCAGGCAAAGAAGGAAGATTCAGTGTCATGTGTGAGAAACAGCAAGAAGACAGTTTTACTGTACTCAAGGAGGGTGAACTAAATTGTGTTGAGTAAAAATTTTGTTTACAAAGTCAATTTTTTTAAAAAGGAAGAAAAACAAAGAAAGTTCTGTGGGCAATATAAAATATGAGCAATAATCTCATATGAGAAGGATAGAAAAATAAACTACCAAAGAAATTATTAGGAGTGTGGAGTATGGATGGATTGGAGATAAAGCATTTCAAAGGTAGACAAATAAAAAAAAATATTATATATTAAAAAAAAAACTTCACATTTCTCCCATCCTCATCAACAGTTGAATAAATACTTTGCTTTTCTAACATTTATTGCTTGAAAAATAAAATTCAAATTCCCAACCTCCAAGTTGCCAAAATGAATAATAATAATTATAGGAAGGACTGCAACATAATGGTCATTTTAATTACCATGTTTTTCTCTTCTGTGATATAATTAGTTTTTCCCCCCTTTTTTTTTATAAAGTCTTGAAGGAGAGTCTTCTGCAGCTGGCTTTATATCTTGTGTATTCTAATGAATATAATTATATCTTCCATGCAGCTATGTCCAAGAGTCAGTGAAAGTAAGCATAGTTAGACGTTGAAAAATTTGCATTGTGAAAAGGAACTGGATGACATGTTTTGTAAAGGCATTTCTGAAGGAAGTCTTCTTTCCAGGGACTCAGTCTTTTGTGGGTTGGGAAGGGAGAAAAGCAAAATCTAAACTTTTCTTAACCCTGGGTATAACAACTGGGCATTTATTTAAAAAGTACAGCAATTTTTTCTTTAGAGTTTCTGGTTAAACTCTAATGAGAATACCCTGAGTAGCTATTAAACAGAAAATTATGCTGTCTTCTACAAAGACTGATTATCTTTCTCTAACTTCAAGATTTTATGGCTCGTCTCAGAATTGTTCTGCACTATGGACATTCAAATAGCACCTGACAGGACCCCAGACAGATATATTGGATGGCAATGAAGACATTTCCTTAGCATATTTTTACCATGGAGAACAAAAATGGCCCACACTACTAAGTGACAAGCCAATTATGAAAGATATTAGAATGTTCTCTCTGATCTCAGTCCTTCTAATTAGGCTGTGTTGTGATGTTGAAAGTTCTAGCTCTTACCATACTCTAGATACTATAACACAGAGGCTAATTTGTGTCTAACGTTTAATCAATAAATGAGCATTTATTAAGTACTTGATAAATACCAGGCCTCTGTTAGGTCTGACAATACAAAGACTCTGTGCTCAGGTGATGAAGACAAAAAATATCCCATGACAGCAGCCATAGTTAAGAAAGATAGGTAAACATTGCTTTATAAAAAACCCAAAAACCCAAAAAAACAAACAAACAAAAAAACCAAACCAAACAAAAAAAACCCCCAAATATCAAATTTATGTCTTTTAATTGAAGTATTTCCTTATTATTCTATTAAATAACTTTGTAGCCTTAAAAGATAACCACTTATCATTTTATGAAGGTCATGAGACAAAGACCCAATACGAAATTGGTATGTGTGTGTGAGAAAAAGGATAATAGTAAGATTCTGCTAGGTAACTCTTAGCCTTTTATTTGGCATACTTTATAATGTACTGAGAATTTTTGCATGAATAAAATGGCACAGATTCCTGTAGAGGATAAAGTAGAAGTTATCATCACCATTAGACTCTTGGGGATACTGCAAGAAAGCAAGGGCCAGTGGCTTGGTTAGTGAAATGCAGTTTTCTGATTATGAAGTCAGTTCCTTTGGTAATCACCTCAGCATGATATGCAATAAAATATTCTTTCTTCTTACTTTATTGTTTCTTTTGTATTATTTCTTTTGCATTTTTCCATACTTTTAATAATTCCAGAAAATGTAGTAGAAAAAATATAGAGTAGTCTTTGTGTAGCAGGAGTGCAATTACTTGAAACACTGTACAGGGCCTGTCTAATGTCTTGTTGTTTGTCCTTTGCTCTTGAAGAGGGCCATGATATCAGGGAGGTGATGCCATGACAGACAAGTGAATTGGATTTGGGGGAAGGAGAGCTGTGCAAGGTTGCACTAGAGCCATTTGGGTCCAATGGCCAGATATTCAGTGATTAAGGCTAGGTAGCAATTGAAGCAAAAAATCTCCTCCATTACTTAATCCCCACAAAAATCTAAATAAATCAATCAATAAATCTAGCAGGGGAAAATCTTCAGGTTTCTCTACTTGTAAGAAAATAGCTCAATATTCAAGGAGTTGAGTGTTTTGGGACAGTTATTGGTTACTGAATAGGAGATGCTATTGATTTTGTAGATCTTTAAAAGGGAGTAATTTTTCTTCCCTTTGCTTTTTCCTTTTCCCATCTGCCAAATATAACAGGAGTCTTCCAGCCTCTCCTTGGATACCTGGCGCTCAGAGTAGGAGAATTTCTCTTATCCCAGGGTAAATATCAAGCTCTAAACACATGGTAGCTCATATGTGGGGTTTGATAAGACTGAGCTTGGGGTTTGGGATCCTGGTTGCTGCTTTTGTTTTATTATTTTCTTGAGTAGAGATGACCAAATAATAATCTGGAGTAGATATATCCAGTTTTGGAATTGAAACGTTGTATATAAGAGTTGACTGGCAACAAATTGAGTTTCTGCTTTGAAAAGAATGATTATTGTTAGGAGAAGAGTCTAAAGCCTTGGCCAGACTTTCTAAAACACAGGAACCTGTGGGGAATTATTTGGACATTTCAGAACCAAGGTGAAATATTAAATTATATACTTCAGCCCAATAAGCCACATCATATCTTGACGCTCTAAGTGTCAATTTCCTGGAACAGTACTGTAGTAAATTATGTTATTATTTGTTTATTTGCTAATGTGTATTGAGTATTTTATATTAAGCATTTCTTTGGTATAATAGCTATCCCAAACTTGATCTACTTTGTAAATTGAGTACTTTTCTTCTATCTTTTTTGGGGGATATCATAGATTTAAGCCAAACCTAAATTTTAAATATCTTTTCCCAGAATTCTAGGTTGTTAGTATTAAAAGTCAAAAAATAAAAGAAAAGAGTATAACTTCTCTCATTATAGGTCAGATTTCCTCAGGACTGAACCTAGACACTATATATTTTCCTGAATCTGGAATAAAAGGGCCAAATAGTAGAGAAAGAGAGGTCACAGAGTTCAAAAATCTTGGGTCCAGGTTGTGTTGCTATTTGTTGCACTTTGCTCTTTCCCATAGCATAATATAACAATTTTGTCTTCACATGAATGATATATTAAGTACTAGACTTTCTCAGAACAATAGGTTTTAAAGTTTGGAAATGAAAATATATATGGATGTCATGAGGTAGTTTTCATATAAGGACTCAGTATATACTAATAAATGATTAATAACAGTCTGAAATAAAGAATATATGCATGATACACTTTAAATTTAATCTTCATTATTAATATTTTCTTTACTAATTTTTGAGATGCAAATATTTACACTGAAAATTTAATGATTGATTCTGAGAACTAGTTCTTCCTGGCCACAACCCAGCCCTCACTTTACGTTATCTTGGAACTTCTCTCTATAAACTTTTACTTTCAGTGATTTCATTGGCTCCCAATTTTCTTCTTTATGCAGATCTATCTATCTATCTATCTATCTATCTATCTATCTATCTATCTATCTATAATCTATATATACATATATATATATATATGTAGTATATGCTATATAAGATCTAATAACTGTTAGTAACTCTTTTTGGAAAGAGGGAGCTTTATTGTACAGTGGAAAGACCATTGCCTTGAGTTGGAGGATTTGGGTTCAAATCACTCTTATAGGCCATGCACTTAGAAACTATTTAAGCAAGTTTTTAGGCTTCAGTTTCTTCATCTATAAAATAAATGAACTAGATTAGATGATCTGAGGGATCCCTTCAACCTAGATATTTATTATCAAATGATCCTGAGCCCTTGCCCTTCAATTTTGGTGGTGACCAATTTTGTCTATTGGACAATTTCTACCTAGATATCCACTATGTATCTTACCTTCAACATATCCCAAACAAAGTTCATTATTTTTTCCTCCCACATGGTCTCATTTTTCTTAATTTTACTAAGTTACCACCATTCTTCCAGTCTCCCAGGCTTGTGATAATGGAGTTATGCTTTATTCACTCTATTTCCTTGTCCATATTCAGTTAGCAAGTCTTATCAATTCTACCTCCATGATATCTCTCACATCTGTCCACTTCGCTTAAATAACTGACACAATTATGTTATCTTCCTAAATGTTCTCTTTAGCTAAAACCTCTTCTTCTCTCCAGTTTACTTCCTCATGGCTTCCAGATATTTTTCCCAAAGGGGAATGTGCTGTTTAGCCCATGGAAGATGACATTGATACATGATCAAACAGCAGGAGGAGATCATGAATTCTAAAGTTTCTATCAGTCTTCCAAGTTCTAAAAGTCCAGGCAAGAGGTAATTTCCCTTGGGGACTATGTGCCACCACTTATCCATGAAGCCTGGAGAGTATTCTATTTGTGTTTCAGAATAGTGTCTTTAGGCCATTAGTACTTTAAATCCCCACCTCTTCATAAGAGAGAAGGGTTAAGACTACAAAGAAAGTATTTAAAATCAATCTTTGGAAGAGTGGAGGAAGGGATTGATTTTTACTGGACATTAAAAAACAAACAAGAAAAAACTAGAGTATCTACCACTTTTTCTGTCAACTCTGGATAATCAGATTAGGGTGGCTACTTCCTATCCTGCAGATTTCCATTTGCATTAGACAATATCATTTAACTGAAACCTGGAGGATCTCACTGGGCATATCATAATCCAGATCAAAAAGTTCCAGTGGCTCCCATGTGCCTCTAGGATAAAATGCAAATTCATCTGTTTTGGCATTTGAAGTCCTTGGTAACTAGACCCCAGTGTACCATTTCAAGTTGATTATATTTTACTCTCCTGGAAAATTGGTTTACTTATTGTTCTTTATATTAACCATTCAATCTGCCTTTGGGCAGGCTGTCCCTTCTGCATGGAAAGTATTGCCTTCTGCATTATAGAATCCCTAGCTTCTTTCTACACTCAGCTCAAGTTCTGCCTTGAATATGAATCCGATCCCCACCCCTTCTACCTTTGCTCTTGACATGCTTAAAAATGACTTTGCATTCATTTTATCCTTTTGTTGTTCACCTCTCTGACCCCTTTCCCCTCATTCCCCTCATCTCTGGCTATTCTCCATGCCTAAAATGCTTTCCATTCGTATCTCCAACTGTTGGCTTCTCTGGCTTCCTTGTTAAAACCCCACCTTCTACAGGAAATTTTTCCCTATCCTCTAAATATTAGTGCATTTCTCTTTCTTTATTCTTTATCTCTCTGTATTCTATATATAGCTTGTTTATACATATTTGCTTGCTTGATATCTCCTCCATTAGATTGTGAACTCCTTAAGGATAAGGGCTTTGCCTCTTTTTGTATCATCAATACTTAGCACATTGTTTGAAAAGTAATAGATACTTAATAAATGTGTATTAACTGAGTGATTTAATGGATTGTGAAGATTGGGACTATTAATTGTTGTCTGTTTATCTCCATTGCTTAGCACAAAGCAAGGCACATAGCAAATGATGTGGATTTTGAGCTTACTCTCTTACTCATCTGGCTTTTATCAGACATAACCAATTCCCAGAATTGTTCCTATAAAGTGGTATTTAAAAATGAAACTTTTTATAAGCTTCCATTATCTATCCCTCAAACTTTTGGGCATCTTCAAATAACCTTAGAGACTTTGATTAAGAAATTTATATATATTATGATCCTATAAAAGATTCCTATAAAAGATCTGCTCATGATGAAGATCTTTGCTAAGTCCTTTCCAGGACTAAGCCCATTAGAGGGTACTCTCTCCCTTCTCATAATGTCTTTCCTTTAATGGCATCTTTCTTCTTATTATAGCTAACTCTGGTTAGATGGCTATGCTCCTCTATGGATCGAACTTGCCAGTCAATGGAGTACCCAGGACTCATAGTATATTCTTTTAATGGATTATTTCAGACTCCTTTTCTTGATCTCCCAACCTATTGCCCTCCCAAATCTATTTCATATTTGCTACTCCTAGTATTTATTTTACTTCTTTATTTTGTCTGCAATCTTTGCTCCTAAATAAACCTACATTTTGGCAAAGAGAATAGCCATTGTGAATTTGCCACATGTTTATTTGAACTAGGAACTGCTACCTTGAACCCATCAGTAAGTGCTTAGCAAATATGTACCCAACCTTCTGCTAGATATTGCAAAGGATAATAATAACTGATATTTATACAGGAACAAGGGTATGCTGGATTGAGATGAAACTAGAAGAGCCAATTGTTTAATTTTCAGTGTGAGCATTTACACCTTGGAAATTAGCAGATACTACAAGTCAGAACTTTATTTGGACTAAAGAAAGTATAGAGAAAATGGTAATAATAAAGATTAAACTTTTCCCCTTCAGAGAGCCAGTTGTTAAATATTACTAGCACGTCTCCTTATATGACCTCAAAATTACAAAGAACTTTATATATATTTTCTCTTTTGGGCTTCACACTAACACTGTCAGATTATTGTTATTCCTGTTTTATAGAGGAGGAAGCTGGGGCTCATAGAAACAAAATAATTTTCTCAGTCTCACACAGCTACTTCATGGTTGCTCACCTGCATCTTCTCCTAGATGGAGTCACCTAAATCAAGCACATGGGCATTGTTTAAAGACAGAAAGTACAGGAAAGAAATGGGTTTTATTCTCCCATGACACTTCTCTTGTGAAAGGAGAGAAGAGTGTAGAAAATAAGAAGATAGTTTCCAGCTAGTGTTCAATTCATGACATATAATAACTTTTTATCAATAAATGAAGGATTCAAATGCTCTGAACAGATAGATAGATCATGGATGGATTGATAGATAGATGATAGGTAAATGATAGATAATGGTTATAGCAGCAGATAGATGATAGATGGATAGAATAATGGTAGATAACAAATATAGTATATGGATGATAGCTAGATAGATGTAGATGATAGGTAAGTGTATTGATGATAAGTGATAGATGTTAATAGATGGGTAGATTATAGGTAGTTAGATAAGTAGATATAGGTGTTAGATATACTACATAGATTTTAAATAAATGGAGGATAGATGGGTAGAAAGATGACAGATAATAGATATAATAAGTTGGTGATAGATGGTAGATTGGAAGATAATAGATAAAATAAATAGGTGATAAATCTATAGATGATAGATAAGTGACAGATGGTAAGTAGCTAATAGATCAATAGAGCATTATATGTGTTATTCTGTCAGGCCTTCTTTCTAGGAGCCAAGGAGTTTGTCCAATGATCTGACAACCACAATGATCTAACAACATCTTCCCTAACCAGATTGATATTTTTGATTGATAAAAGAGGCCATTTTCTGCCTCAATTCTTACCTAGCCTTTTGTTGCCTGTCCTTCCTTCTCTAACTGACCTTGAAGGGATGCTGTAATATGCAAATGAATTGGATTTGAGTGAGGGAGGGCCATGCAAGGTCACCTGCCTTACTTTGTCCTTCAGAGCCATCTGGGTCCAATGGCCAGATATAGATCATCAAGATTGAAGATTGGTGGATACTGTTGGAAGCTTTGACTTTTTAATCCTTGATTGGGTGTTAACTCAGTCAAACCGGGACTTGGTAAAGTCCTTAGCTTAAAAAGGCCAAGGTCTCCTACTCTATCCAGGGCCATCTCCAGTCATCTTAATCTTTATCTATAGTGTAATCTATAATATAATTGGACAATTAATGAATTGTCCTCCCATGCAATGTTTAATTTTTTTTTTAAGTAATAGAACCGTCAATGACTGAGTAATGTGACTTCCTCAGGCATCACAATAAAACAAAAAATATTTTTTGAACAAGAATAGCTTTTGGTGTCTTTAAATCATACCAGAAAATACTTGCCTATTATGTCTGGGCAAGCCTAGGTATAAGTGATGATGTTTGCTTGGTGAATAAAAGTGGATTTTAGAGGCTCCTATTCTCCTTTCTTTATCATTAAAAAAAAGAGAATCATTTTCAACTACTCTAAACTAACTGGTTAAATTACTTCATCACATTTATATAGTGCTTTAGGGTTTACAAAGAACTTTCCCTATACCTATTAGATAATGAAAGTATTTGCTCCATTTTACAGAAGGGAAAAATGAGATTCAGAGGTTAAATAATTTATCTATGTTCATGCATCTAGCAAGTGTGACAGCAAGACTCTGAACTGTGATTATAGCACCAGTATTCTTTCACAATTTAGAATATAATAATGCTTTTTTTGTGAGAAAATTATTCCTATCTTTTATGGGTAGCTATATTTGAAGGGCATTCTCCCCTTGAGCAAAAAAACAAAAACCAAAATCTCTTCCTAAATCATACCTGAATCATGACCATCAGGGACAAATTCCTTTGTCATAATCAAGGCTTTTCCCAGGCATCCTCTTTTAAAATGCAAATATCAAAGTTCTTTGTGGCTCAAAATTTCTTCTGATTGTACCAAATAGTCAGATGGACAAAAAGAAATTTTGGAAATGACCATATCATAAAGTTCTATTTTGTTGAAGCCTGTAGACTAAGAAGAGAAACAAAAGAAGTCTGTTGTTATTGCTCAGACTGGAGAAGAACAGCTCAGTTTGGTGAACAAGAGCTAATTAGCTTCCAGTAAAGCTCATGCTGTGACACCTGAAAAGTTAGGCACACTTCATTTCTTTGAACACTCTTCATAAATGTTTTTGAGTAAATGAATGGATAAATCAAATTTAGTGGGACAGCAGTAAACTGAGACAATAACTCCAGTGAGACTACTTATATTATAAGTTTTATGTTCTTGAAGGAACTATTCCATCTAATTTAGGTATCATAATAAAGGGAAAATAATATAGAGGTTAACATTTCACATTTTAAAAAAATAAAAAGTTATGATTATTATAATGATGGTGGAACAAATAAGGAGTATATATTCTGTTCTATGATTGAATAGCTGTGAGAATTTTATTTGACTAAATTATTAATCAATTAACAACCAGATAATAATTATCTGGTCTCTCTGAGCCTCAGTTTGCTCCTAAAATGGAGATTGGAATGCTTTCATTGGGAACTGCTAGATGGCAAGACAATATTAGATTTGAAATCAGGAAGACCCGGTTTCAGATCCTACCTACTAGCTGTATGATCCTGAACAAAGTCATTTTACTTCTCTCAGCTTTACTTTTTTCATCTGTGAAATGGCCAAAAATAATAGCACCTACCTTACATGGTTTTTGTGAAAATCAAATGAAATGACTGGTACAAAGTGCTTTGCATGCCTTAAGTAAAAATAAATCCTAGATAAAAGCCTCACAGGGTAGTTATGAGAAAACAATTCTGCATACTAGAGAATAATATATCAACATGAATTATTGCAACATTGCACAAAGATTATCAAGATATTGCAATTATTTTTTTTAAAGTTGATTTGTGTTCAGTCTTTGCACAGGTAGAAGTGAAAAAGTTTATATGAGAAAGACAAGTGAAACTTGTTGTATATTGTCCTGAAATCTTATTAATGAGATGGGATGGAATGGGTTTGTTGATTCTGACTAGAAAACTCAATGTCTCTTTTCTAGACTAGGCCTATTATTTGATTAGATCTTCTATGAACTTTGGGTATGCTCTGGCTTACAATGAATCAGATTACACAGTTTTTCTTGTAAAATGCATTTAATTATTGTCATAAGCATGTTATATCTTCCATCCTGAACCCATCAATTGTTCAATTAAAAAAATTAAATTGTAGTTACAAGTATGCAGAATCCAGAAAAACAAATCCCTACATTTTCTGTAGTCAAATAAATATCTTCTGCATCTTACTTCACTGGCAGGAGTTACATGCTATGCTTCATATTCAGTGCTCTAAAGTTGTGATTTGTCTGTGAAAGAATTAGGGGTCTAAAATCTTTCAAGGTTATTTTTCTTTATAATATTATTTTAAAACTTTTCTCCTGGTTCTGATCAGCTCACTCTGTATCACCTCATCGGTGTCTTCTCAATTTCCTCTGAGACATTTTATAGTTTTCCATTATTAATATTATTTTACAAATAAATAATCCATTATATTTATATACAATAATTTATGTAGCAAGTCACCAAAATCTGAGCACTACTTTAGTTTTTAGTTTTTGGCTTATTAGGAAAAGATTTGATATGAATACTTTTATGCAATTGGTTACTTTTTTCTCTCTCTAGGATATCTTGGAGAATAGATTTTTACCAGTGGATTAAGAGGTATGTGCAATTTAGCAATTTTGGAGGGCAGAGTTTCATGTTTGTTTATTATCTTCTTGAGAATTAAATGAGCAAAAACAAAGCAAGATAGGAATTGATTGAGTGAAGGGAGTATGAGATCTTGACACATCAAGGATGAATCAGATTACAAATCTAAGTGAGTTGGGAGGATGATGGTGCCCTCAATAAAAAAAGGAAGTTTGGAGAAAAGACAATTTTAGGAGGAAAAGATAACAAACTGTTTTGTATATGATAACTTAGAGATACTCGTAGGGTAACCAATAGTTTTCTGTGGGGTTAAGAGTATAACAATATTATTGTTATCATTTAAACTATAGACAAACTAATTAATGTTTAGAGAGATTAAATAACTTTCCCCTGGTCCCACAGTTAGCATCTCAGAAGGAATTTTAACCCACATTTTATATATATATATATACATATATATATATATTTTATGTTTTTGTGGTTTTTTTCATTATACCACATTAAATATTCATTAAGAGATACAAAGTGAGAAGGGAAACTTGCAGGGAAGAAGACGTTCGCTCAGTGAACAACCAAAGGGTATGTCATGAGAGATGTAATATTTGAATTTAATCTTAAAGGACAATAAAGATTTTCATGAGGAAAGTAAGGTGACATAGTGGATAGAATGTTGGGCCAGGAAGTTCTGAATTCAAATGTGGCCTCAAAGCTGTGTGACTCTGGGACAAGTGAATTAACCTTATTTGCCTCATTTTCCTGGTCCGTACCATTACTAGAGAAAGAAATGGCAAATACCTCTAGTATCTTTTCCAAGAAGACCCAAAGTGGGGTCATAAAGAGTAGGACATGATAAAACAATTCAACAACAACAACAACTCAAGAAAATGAGGCTGAAAGGGGGAGTAGAGTCAGGTATAGGGAAATGTAAAATAGAGAAAGAGGTAATGTCCAGAGGCTTGCAGTCCCAAATTACATCAAGTATCTTTGCTGAGAAAACCGCCAGTGGGATCATGTAGAATCAAACATGACTGAAATAATTAACAACAACCCAACAAAAAAAATGCTTTGCATAGGTAGAAAAGGAGAGAAGAGAATTCTACACAGAATGAACAGTGAAACTGAAAGCCCAAAGGCAGAAAATGGAAGACCATGTTTAGGGAATATAAATTATTATGATTATAATAAAGGTAGAAATAACTAAATAATATTAGAAAAGTAGGATGAGGCCAGGATATTGAGAGCTTTGAGAGCTGTAGTAAGGAGTTTTCAAGAAAAGTTACACCATCTTAGCCCTGTTTAAGAAGGTAAATCTTTGGTAATCTGAAAAATGGATTGTAGTGAGCAAATAAAGGTGGGGAACTTGGTTAGGAGGCTTTTGACATAGTAAAGGAGTCAAGTAGTTCTGGATGGTAACATTTGGAATGGAAAGAGAAAGATAATCATAATCCATAATAAATTCAATGCTCTTCAAATTTAAATGCCTATTCTCCTTTTGCAGTGATATTAATATTTTATTTTAATCCATCAATAACTTTGTTTTAGATAAGTAGAATCCATAATCCTGAATTCAGACAAAGTATTAGACTTTCCTTCTTTTATCAGCAACTTAGAGTGGTTTCATTATAGACCAAGCCTGATCAAATGTTCTTGAAAACATGAATACATGAATTGTTCTAATTGTATTCCTTAGGCTGTTTTTGATGTATCTTTAAAAATGTATAGGAAAAGCAATTTTAAAATTAAAATCTGAACTTCTCAGGAAATATGAATCTGTTGACCTGGGGAAATTCCTTAATTTTATTAATTCTGTATTTATACCAATATGAATTAACTAGCTTTTACTTCCTTAAAAATTTCATAAATATTAACAAAAGAATCCATCCAGACCTTAGAGTAGCTACTTGAGATATTTGTGAACCCTATAAAAGAAATTCAGAAATAAAAGAAGTGCAAATATTTGTTCTGAATATCAAAACAGTGAGGCTTTAGCAGAACTATAATGTACAATAAGATTTCCTGAGAAGGTAAGAGTTGATTTTCATTATGCTGAAGAATGGCTGCTGATATCTTCATCAGACTTGCTCAGACCTTAAAATTGCCATGTGAGATACAAGCCTTTACTAAATTATATTCATATTTTTTTGCTAAGTTAAATATGACTAAAAGACTAACATGCATTTAGATGACAAAGGAAACAAACTCATTATTTTAGGTAAAGTATATCTAAATACATTTTCCATTTTGCCAAAGTGTCTATTATCTTTCTTACCCCTGAAAGTCCTCATACAAGGTCTTGGGATGAGACAACTTTTCCTTCCTTTTCTTTAAGATTTTAAAGATTTTTAAAGATTTTCTTTCTTTAACAATCTCCTGGAATCCTTGTAGTTGACATTTTAAATTGTCTTCCTGAGGAAGATGCAGAAATTTTGGATAATATGGATTTCACAAAAGCTAAATATTTGGAAAATCCCGTGAGGAGGATAAAATTGGAGGGAGATCTTGGGATCTGCAAAGCCTCCCAGATTTTTCTAATTGAAAATTATCTTTCATTTTCTCTTATGAACTTTTAAAATTAATTAAATAAAAACCAACCCAAGCTACATTTAAAACAATTATTTTTACATTTGTTTCTAAAACATTTACGTTCTAGATTCTCTACCTAATTCCCATTTCCAGTCCCCATTAAGAAATCACAGGTGAAGTTATGCAAACTATTTCTATAAAAGATATGTTTAAAAGAAAACATAGATCTTTCAGCCTAAAAAAGAACAGAGAAAAAACCCTCAAGAAAAATAAAGTAACAAAAAAGAGAGTATGCTTCAGTCAGTATTCAGTCACAATCAGTCACAAAATTCTGAGTATGGACAGGATTTTTCATATGTCCTTCAGCAGAGGAATTTACAGCTGATCATCCCAGAACATTTATATTATTTTGTACACTTTCTTTGAGTTCATAGAGGACTTTCCAGATTTTTCTGAGATCATCTTGTTTATCATATCCCATAGAACAATAATATTCCAACATAAACACATAATATCAAATTTTATTCATCCATTCCCCAATTGATGGACACCCTCTCAATTTCCAATTTTTTTCCTGAGAAGAGAGCTGTGATAAATACTTTTGATATATATAAGTCCTTTATCTTTTTTTTTTAATCTCTTTTGGTATTCATGCCTAGTAATGGTGTTTGGCTGTAATATTCCTATGCATTTTCATCTTTTAGGGATCTCTTTTAGGAGGTGATTGGTTGGATTCTTTCAATTTCTATTTTACTCTCTAGAACTAAAATATAGGACAATTTTCCTTGATAATTTCTTGAAAGATGATACCCAGGCTCTTTTTTATCGTGATTTTCAGGTTGATCAATAGTTTTTACTTTGTCATGCCTTGACTCTATTTTCCAGATTTGTTGTTTTTCTAATATTTCATATTTTTTCCTATTTTTTCATTCTTTTGGTTTTTCTTTATTCTATCTTGATTTCTCATAAAGTCATTAGTTTCTATGTACTCTACTATGTAGTTCTATTTTTAAGGAATTCTTTTCCTCAATGAGTTTTTATACCTCCTTTCCCATTTGGCCAGTTTTGCTTTTTAAGGCATTCTCATGAGCTTTTTGTACTACTTTTGTACCCTTTTGTAGCACTCTTAATTCTCTTCCTAACTTTTCCTTTCTCTTGCTTGATTTTCAAAATCCATTTTGAGCTCTTCCATAGCTTGAAACCATTCTTATTTTTCTTGGAAGTTTTGGAGGTAGTAGCTTTGACTTTGTTATTTTCTGCTAAGTGTGTGTTTTGATCTTCCTTGTCTCCATAGTAACTTTCTATGGTCAGAATCTATTTTCTGTTGCCTACTCATTTTTTTAGATTATTACTTGGTTTTTAAACTCGGCTTTTTCCTGTGTGGAGGGTACACTGTCCCAAATTTCAGGGGTTTTATGCAGCTGTTTCCTTCTAGGAATATGTGCACTGGGATCATGTGGTGGACTCCTACCCTGTGGCCATAGATATTTTCTACTGATCTTTCAAGTCTTCTTTGGTATCACTGGGCTGAGATGTCTAGAAGTCACCAGTACTGGCACTGATTCAGAGGTCCCTAAGTTTGGGGCTCAGGTTGGAGTCGAGGCTGTGGCTGTGCTAGCATGGCCCTGTACTGGGACTGTACACTGGACTACCAAACTTGTGCTATAGACCTTTCCTGCTAACTTTCTGAGTTGTTTTTGGCTGGAAAATGTTCTACTTAGTCTTTTTGGGTGCTCTGATTCTCTAAAAATTGTTTAAAGCCATTATTTAAAGATATTTTGAGGGGATGGGAGATGTCAGATGACTTCTTGTCTTTACTTCACCATTTTGGCTCTGCCTTTCCTCTGAACTTTTATGATGATTTTATGAACTTTTCATCTCTGGCTCCTGCTCTCCCTATCTTCCTTCATGTCTCCACTAAGATCCCATTTTCTAAAAGAAGCCTTTTCTAATCTCCCCTATTATTAGTGCCTTCTTTCTTTTAATTATCTCCAGTTTATCTTGTGCATGCATATCTTCTATGTACAAAGTTGTTTGCTTGTCATCTCCCTAATTATATTTTGAATTCTTTAAGATCAAAGACCATTTTTTTTGTATTTTTATTAATCTGTCTTTTTATTATTATTTTTTTTGTGTGTGTGAGGCAATTGGGTTAAATGACAGGGTCACACAGCTAGTGACTGTTAAATGTCAGGCCCAGATTTAAACTCAGGTCTTCCTGACTTCAGAGCTGGTGCACTGTACCATCTAGATGTCCCATGGATTTCTTTTTTATCTCAGGAGTGTAGCATAATACTTATGACTACCAAATGATGAAGTTGGGGTCTGCCAAATGATGAGGTTTGGTAGCAGTTCACCTGTGAATAATTCACAATAGCTTTCTCTTTGTCAAAAGGTACACTTATTTATGAGAAGAGGTTACTGATAAAATGAAGGAGTAAATATGAAATAGGAGTGATAAATATGAAATAGATTTGGGAAAGTATGCAGTTAGCATGGAAAAGGGTTTTAACAATTAATAACAGAAGAGACACATTCCCTAATGGAACTCACAATTAACCCAAAGAAAGGCAATACATCATAAGGTAGGAGTATACCATTGACTGGAAGGCTAAATTCATAGAGGAGTTTAGTCCCCTAATAGAGAGTTAGCTGCAACAAGGAAAAAGACACCACAAGGTTTAGTGGGGAGAGAGCGGTATAAGAAAGACATCATGAGACTTGGAGGAAGGTTGAAGAGAAAGACACCAGAAAGCAGATAGCATGAGACTAACCCCAGTGGAGATTCAGCAATGATAGCATAGACTATTGGCAGATTTATATGAGAAATTTAACTTCAGGAGTTTTGACATCCTAAGTAGGCTTTCTGGTTGCATACAATAAGGTGGGGTTTCACAAGACCTCCAAAGGGATGGGACTGTGAGACTGAGCTGATCCCCATCTATTTGCTCTTCCCTACTTGTCTCAGGAAGTATAATCTTATCAGTACTTCAGCCTTCCATTGCCAACTCCACGTAGTTATACAGGACCTCATCAGTTTGACATATAGTAGGCAACTAATAAATAATTGTTGATTAATTATTGTACTTTACTTGGTATTACTATTACAATGATTGTGCACATGCTGTTATGTCCCCTATTAGATTAGCTTCTTTTTCTATAAGGTTCTTTATGTCAGAATCTATTTCTTGTTCATTTTTGAGTCTTTCTTCATATCTGGAATAATATCTTTGTACAACATTTTTGAATCAGTGAATTAGTAAAGGAACAAGCATGAGGAAGACAACTTTCAGATGAATAACCACTTATTTAGGGAATTCTTCAGATTTGTATCTTCCATGATATCAGGTACTAAAGACATTGACTTAATTATGTCAAAATAGTGGTTTTCAATGAGGTGTGAAATATTTTAAAGATTATACATATATATATATATATACATATATATACATATATGTATGTATGTATATCTTATAGTTGTTAAGGAATTTATATAATTTCTGGCTTAGATCTTGCAAAATTATTCATGGGCACAACTCCCAACTCTTTTGGGGCCAAAAAATAAGGAAATAGCTGCTATTTTTAAAGCAATCAGTCATTGATTTCTAGCAATGTTTCTTTTATCTAAGAAGTCCTGTTATTTTTTTTTTTTAATCAGGCTGATAGTATTGTTGGATAGAAGTGGACAAAATTGCAAAGCCAGCAAGTCAGGAACACCTGAGTTCAAATCTAGCTTCAGACACTTTATTTTTTCCCTCAGTTTCCTTAATTGTAAAATGAGGTAATAATAGTATCTACCATTTCAAAAAAGCTTAAGTGATAATTTTATTACACTGAGATAGAACTTATATGAAAAACTCATTTAAATATTCAACAGAGGGGAGTTCAGAAACAAATTAGCTATGTGATCCTGGGCAAGTAAATTTCCTCAATTGTAAAAGTACCTACCTCCTAGGGTTGTTATAAAGATCAAATGAGACATTTGTTAAAGTATTTAGAATACATATAGTTTTTTTTTTCAGTTGTGTCTGACTCTTTGTGATCCTATTTATGGTTTTCTTAGAGTGGTTTGCCATTTTCTTCTCCAACATCTATAGTAGGTATTCTATAAATGCTTATTCATTCCTTTCTTTAATTTCTTCTGGAAGGATGTTGTACCAGAAATAGCACTTTATCTGGTTACAGGAAGCGCCAGGTTTCAATCCCAACTCTGCTGCTTGCTATTGCTTTGTCCTTGGGCAAGCAAAACATTTTGCCTGTGGGCTTTACTCTCCATCTTTGCAAATTGAAGAAGTTGGGGGTAGATGGTCTTTAATTGTCTTTTTCAACTCTTACTTTTATGAAAGTATAAAGCAGTGATGCTCATAGGAACTACTAAAGAAATAAGTGACAACTTCATAGCAGTAGGTTTGTGAAGTGACTAGAAGTCAGAAATTGTGGGGAATCAAAATATCACATTGATTCAGCTTACTGTAATTTCAGTAGGAAGTATGAGTCAAGTATGAGTAATTCTTCCAAGCCCTCTCCAACTCTACATATGCGGGCTTTTGCTAGTTTTTATACTTAGGCAATCAGGAAGCCACATCAGTGTTTTGGTGCTTAGTTCTCTGGACCTAATAAATCTCTAAAAAGATTTCATTACTTCTTAAGGAAAACAACAACAAAAAAAAAAAAAAAAAAAAAACAAAAAACAAAAAACAAAAACAAAAACAAAAACAAAAAAACCCAAAAAAACAAAAAAATCTAGCCTGGATTTAGAGATAATTTATCTTTTCTATTTTGTTAAAAAGCAAAGTACCTCCCTACAATTAGAATCCTTAGTCCTCAAAAGCAAGTCATTTCTCACCAATTCTACCCATTGGTTCTTGGATAGAGGGAAATTATGAAGATGACCACATTACAATGAGAGATAGATTAGCAACAATACAGAGTAATCATATCAGTTATGGATTTTATTAAGCAAAGGGCTATGTTGTTTCTCTGTGTTGTCCACCTTACTGTTAGTGAGGTCTGTGATGCTGTCCATTCCATTGCAGTCTTATGTCAGACTAGACACTGGCTCTGTCTCCTTGTGCTGTTGTTAAGGCATTTGGTAGCACAGAGTATAGACTACTGGGCTTAGAGTCAGGAAGAATTGAATTTAAATTCAGTGTCAGATACTTGCTAGCTGTGTAATCATGGGCAAGTCATTTAACTTCAGTCTGTCTTAGTTTCCTCATCTGTAAAGTGAGCAAAAAATAGCACCTACAACCCCAGGGTTGTTGTGAGGATCAATTGAGAAAATAAGTGTAAAAATGCTAAGCATAGTGACTGGTAAATAGTAAGTGTTTAATAAATGTTTATGCTTTTACTTCCAACTATTTGCTCATTTAATACTTAAAGGAATACATAAAATAGAAGAGGAAAGCAGAGACTTTGCTGAGCTAGTATATATGTTCTAGCAAGCATATATGAATAGTTGACATTTTTTGCCAGGTTGAAGAAGAAAGTGTATTGTCTGTGTTAAAGTTCAATGTATCAGGGTTCTTTACCCAATCTCTCACTTACAGTCCAAGCAAGAAAGTTACAGTTTATATAGTTCTATAGTGAGAGCAGAAGCTATCTCTTCTTTAAAACAGAAAATCTTGTTTCTATTACTTTGCTCAGAAAATCAATTAAAATGCATGTTCCATATTTTTGCCATGCTAGTGCTTTTTAGAAGTGTATCAAACTTAAGAAAACTCTCATTCTGTATCCATTTGCTTTTGTGCATTGATAATCAGGAAGTAGCATCACGCTTTAGCCTCTTGAACCAAATGAATCTCAGAAATAATATTATTGTTTTGAATGAGAAAACAAAAAAGAAAAAGAAAAAATCCTGTTAGACTATATATTGCTCCCAATAGGTCTCTTCTGGATCTAATTATTTTTTCCTCTTAGGCCTGGTTGGAATCCTTGCTATGTGAGCTTGGACAAGTGATTGAATTTTCTTTTGTTCCTGTTTCCTCCAGTGTAAAATAAGAGAGTTGGATGAGATGATCTCTGAAATTTCTTTCTTTTTTTAAATTATTTAGAATTTCCCCCCCCACAGTATATATGCATGAGTAATTTTTTTATAATATTATCCCTTGTATTCATTTTTCCAAATTATCCCCCCCCCTTCCTCTACTCCCTCCCCCCAATGACAGGCAATCCCATACATTTTACATGTGTTACAATATAACCTAGATACAATATATGTGTGTGTATATACCATTTTCTTGTTGCAAGAAAGTATTAGATTCCGAAGGTATCTGGGTAGATAGACAGTAGTGCTAACAATTTACATTCACTTCCCAGTGTTCCTTCTCTGGGTGTAGTTATTTCTGTCCATCACTGATCAACTGGAAGTGAGTTGGATCTTCTTTATGTTGAAGATATTCACTTCCATCAGAATACATCTTCATATAGTATTGAAGTGTACAGCGATCTTCTGGTTCTGCTCATTTCACTCAGCATCAGTTAATGTAAGTCTCTCCAAGCCTCTCTGTATTCCTCCTACTGGTCATTTCTTACAGAGCAATAATATTCCATAACCTTCATATACCATAATTTACCCAACCATTCTCCAATTGATGGACATCCATTCAAGTTCCAGTTTCTAGCTACAACAAAAAGAGCTGCCACAAACATTTTGGCACATATATGTCTCTTTCCGCTCTTTAGTATTTCTTTGGGATATAAGCCCAATAGCAGCAATGCTGGGTCAAAGGGTATGCACAGTTTGATAACTTTTTGGGCATAGTTCCAAATTGCTCTCCAGAATGGCTGGATTCTTTCACAACTCCACCAACAATGTATCAGTGTCCCAGTTGTCCCACATCCCCTCCAACATTCATGATTATTTGTTCCTGTCATCTTAGCCAATCTGACAGGTGTGTAGCGGTATCTCAGAATTGTCTTAATTTGCATTTCTCTGATCAGTAGTGATTTGGAACACTCTTTCATATGAGTGGATATAGTTTCAATTTCATCATCTGAGAATTGTCTGTTCATATATTTTGACCATTTATCAATTGGAGAATGGTTTGGTTTCTTATAAATTAGGGTCAGTTCTCTATATATTTTGGAAATGAGACCTTTGTCAGAACCTTTACTTTTAAAAATATTTTCCCAATTTGTTACTTCCCTTCTAATCTTGTTTGCATTAGTATTGTTTGTACAGAAACTTTTTAGTTTGATGTAATCAAAATCTTCTATTTTGTGATCAATAATGATCTCTAGTTTCCTCTGGTCATAAATTCCTTCCTCCTCCACAGGTCTGAGAGGTAAACTATTTTCTGTTTCTCTAATCTATTTATTATCTCATTCTTATGCCTAGGTCATGGACCCATTTTGATCTTATCTTGCTATATGGTGTTAAGTGTGGATCCATATTTAATTTCTGCCATACTAATTTCCAGTTTTCCCAACAGTTTTTTCCAAATAATTAATTTTTATCCCTAATGTTTGTATCTTTGGGTTTGTCAAAGACTAGATTGCTATAGATGTACCCTTTTTTTGTCCTTTGTATCTCATATGTTCCACTGATCTACCGGTCTATTTCTTAGCCAATACCAAATGGTTTTGATGACTGCTACTATATAATATAGCTTTAGATCAGATCTAAGTGTAGACCACCTTCCTCTGACTTTTTTTTTTTCATTAGTTCCCTTGCAATTCTCGACCTTTTATTCTTCCATATGAATTTTGTTGTTATTTTTTCTAGGTCATTAAAATAGTTTCTTGGGAGTTTGATTGGTATAGCACTAAATAAATAGATTAGTTTGGGGAGTATTGTCATCTTTATTATATTCGCTCGGCCTATCCAAGAGCACTGAATGTCTTTCCAATTATTTAAATCTGACTTTATTTTTGTGGCAAGTGTTTTGTAATTTTTCTCATATAATTCCTGACTATTCTTTGGTAGATGGATTCCCAAATACTTTATACTCTAAACATTTGTTTGGAATGGAATTTCTCTTTGTATCTCTTGCTGTTGCATTTTGTTGGTGATATATAAAAATGCTGAGGATTTATGTGGATTTATTTTGTATCCTGCCACTTTGCTAAAATTTTGAATTATTTCTAGTAGCTTTTTAGCAGAGTCTTTGGGGTTCTCTAAGTATACCATCATGTCATCTGCAAAGAGTGATAGTTTGATTTCTTCATTTCCTACTCTAATTCCTTGAATCTTTTTCTCGGCTCTTATTGCTGAGGCTAGAGTTTCTAGTACTATATTGAATAGTAATGGTGATAGTGGGCAACCTTGTTTCACTCCTGATCTTACAGGGAAAGGTTCCAGTTTATCTCTATTGCATATTATGCTTACTGACAGTCCTAATTATTCTAAGGAATAGTCCATTTATTCCTATACTTTCAAGAGTTTTTAGTAGGAATGGATGTTGGATTTTGTCAAATGTTTTTTCTGCATCTATTGAAATGATCATATGGTTTTTATTAATTTGATTATTAATATAGTCAATTATACTAATAGTTTTCCTAATATTAAACCAGCCCTGCATTCCTGGAATAAATCCTACATGATCATAGTGTATTATCCTGGGGATAATTTTCTGAAGTCTTTTTGCTAACATCTTATTTAAGATTTTAGCATCAATATTCATTAAGGAGATTGGTCTATAATTTTCTTTCTCAGTTTTCGATCTACCTGGTTTAGGTATCACTACCATGTCTGTGTCATAAAAGGAGTTTGGTAGGACTCCTTCATCCCCTATTTTTTCAAATAGTTTATATAGCATTGGAGTCAGTTGTTCTTTAAATGTTTGGTAGAATTCACATGTGAATCCATCTGGTCCTGGGGATTTTTTCCTGGGGAGTTGATTAATAGCTTGTTCTATTTCTTTTTCTGAAATGGGACTATTTAAGCAATTTATCTCCTCCTCTGTTAATCTAGGAAGCCTATATTTTTGGAGGAAGTCATCCATTTCACTTAAGTTATCAAATTTATTGGCATAAAGTTGGGCAAACTCCTTATTATTTCTCTTATTTCCTCTTCATTGGTGGAAAGATCCCCCTTTTCATTTGTAAGACTAACAATTTGATTTTCTTCTTTCCTTTTTCTGATCAGATTTACCAAAGGTTTATCTATTTTATTGGCTTTTTCATAAAACCAACTCTTAGTTTTATTTATTAATTCAATAGTGTTTTTTTTACTTTCAATTTTATTAATTTCTCCTTTTAATTTTAGAATTTAAAATTTAATATTTGATTTTTTTTAATTTGGTCTTTTTCTAGCTTTTTAAGTTGCAAGCCCAATTCGTTAATCTTCTTTTTCTCTATTTTCTTCAAATAAGCATCTAAAAATATAAAATTTCCCCTTTTTACCGCATTAGCTGTATCCCACAGATTTTGGTATGATGTCTCATCATTGTCATTATCTTGGGTGAAATTATTAATTGTTTCTATAATTTGCTGTTTCACCCAGTCATTCTTTAAGATGAGATTATTCAGTTTCCAATTACTTTTTGGTCTATTTACCCCTAACTTCTTACTGAATGTAGCTTTTATTGCATTGTGATCTGAGAAGAAGGCATTTATTATTTCTGCCTTCCTACATTTAATTTTGAGATCTTTATGTCCTAATATATGGTCAATTTTTGTATAGGATCCATGAACTGCTGAGAAGAAAGTATATTCCTTCCTATTGCCATTCAGTTTTCTCCAAAGGTCTATCATACCTAGTTTTTCTAATGTTCTATTTACTTTTTAAAATGTCTTTCTTATTTGTTTTGTGGTTTGATTTGTCTAAATCTGAGAGTGCAAGGTTGAGATCTCCCACTCTTATAGTTTTACTATTTCTTCTTGCAATTCTCTTAACTTTTCCTTTAGAAAGTTGGATGCTATACCACTTGGTGCATATATGTTTAGTATTGATATGGCTTCATTATTTATGCTACCTTTCAGCAGGATATAGTTTCCTTCCTTATTTCTTTTAACTAGATCAACTTCTGCTTTTGCTTGATCTGAGATAAGGATAGCTACCCCTGCTTTTTTGGCTTTACCTGAAGCATAATAGATTCTGCTCCAACCTTTTACCTTTACTCTGTACGTATCTCCCTGCTTTAAGTGTGTTTCCTGAAACAACATATTGTAGGGCTCTGATTTTTGATCCAGTCTGCTATCTGTCTCCATTTGATGGGAGCATTCATCCCATTCACATTTACAGTTAAAATTACTAATTCTGTATTTCCTGCCATCATATTATCCCCAGATTATGCTTTTTCCCTTGACTCTCCTGAACCCCTTCCCCAATATTTAATTTATAGACCCCACTTGTGACACGCAGCCCTCCCTTTTTTTTTTAGTATCCCTCCCCCCTCCCTCCAAGTCCCTTCCCTTATTCTCCTTTTCCTTTTCCCTTTTCCTCTCCCCCCTTTTAATGAGGTGAGAGAGAATTCTCTGAAAAAAATATGTCAATTATTTACTCTTTGAGCCTTTTCTGATGAGAGTAAGATTCACACAATGTTTCTCCCCCTCTCTAAATTCCCTCAGATATGCTGTATTTTCTATGCCTCTTCCTGGGATGTAGTTTCCCTCTTTTTATCACTCCTTCCCCTTTTTCTGAAACTACCCCCTTCCCTTTACTACACTCCCCTTTATTTCTTTTATATCAGTAAAATCAAATTATCCATGCGTACTTTTTATATACCCATAACAGAGATACAGTTCTCAAGGGTTCTGTGTACCTTTTTCTGTTTCTCTTCAATCTTGTGGATGTAGATCAAATTTTTTGTTTAAGTCTGCTTTTTTTTTTCTTCTTAGAAACATATGGAATTCCTCTATTTCATTGAATGACCATCTTCTTCCACAGAAAAAGATGCTAAACTTAGCTGGGTAGTTTATTCTTGGTTGCAATCCTTGATCTTTTGCCTTACGGACTATCAGGTTCCAGGCCCTTCTATCTTTTAATGTGGAGGCAGCCAGATCTTGTGTGACCCTTATTGTGGCACCTTGGCATTTAAATTTTTTTTTTCTAGCTGCTTGCAAGATTGTCTCCTTTGTGTGGTAATTCTGCAGCTTAGCCACAATATTCCGTGGTGTTTGTTTTTTTTAAGGGTCTATTTCAGAAGGAGTTCGATGAATTCTTTCAACATCTACTTTCCCTTCTGTTTCTATTATCTCTGGACAGTTCTCTTTGATAGTTTCCTGTAAAAAAGAATCTAGGCTCTTTTTTTGGTCATAGTTTTCGGGAAGTCCAATGATCTGCAGATTATCTGTCCTAGATCTATTTTCCAGGTCTATAGATTTTCCCAGTAAGTATTTGACGTTATTCTCCAGCTTTTCATTTTTTTATATATATATATATATATTTTGTAATATTATCCCTTGTATTCATTTTTCCAAATTACCCCCCCTCCCTCTATTCCCTCCCCCCGACGACAGGCAATACCATACATTTTACATGTGTTACAATATAGTCTAGGTACAATACATGTGTGTGAATATCATTTTCTTGTTGCACAATAAACATTAGAATCCGAAGGTACATGCAACCTGGGCAGACAGATATTAGTGCTAACAATTTTCATTCCCCTCCCAGCGTTTTTTCTCTGGGTGCAGCTACCCCTGTCCATCATTGATCAACTGGAAGTGAGTTGGATCTTCTTCATGCCGAAGATTTCCACCTCCATCAGAATACATCCCCATACAGTATTGTTGTTGAAGTGTACAGTGATCTTCTGGTTCTGCTCATTTCACTCAGCATCAGTTGATTTAAGTCTCTCCAGGCCTCTCTATATTACTCCTGCTGGTCATTTCTTACCAAGCAATAGTATTCCATAACCTTCATATACCACAATTTACCCAACCATTCTCCAACTGATGGACATCCATTCATCTTCCAGTTTCTAGCTACAACAAAAAGAGCTGCCACAAACATTTTGGCACATATATGTCTCTTTCCGCTCTTTAGTATTTCTTTGGGATATAATCCCAGTAGTAGCGCTGCTGGGTCAAAGGGTATGCACAGTTTGATGACTTTTTGGGCATAGTTCCAAATTGCTCTCCAGAATGGCTGGATTCTTTCACAACTCCACCAACAATGTATCAGTGTCCCAATTTCCCCACATCCCCTCCAACATTTGTCATTATTTGTTCCTGTCATCTTAGCCAATCTGACAGGTGTGTAGTGGTATCTCAGAGTGGTCTTAATTTGCATTTCTCTGATCAGTAGTGATTTGAAACACTCTTTCATGTGAGTGGATATAGTTTCAATTTCTTCCTCTGAGAATTGTCTGTTCATATCCTTTGACCATTTATCAATTGGAGAATGGTTCGGTTTCTTATAAATTATGGTCAGTTCTCTATATATTTTGGAAATGAGACCTTTGTCAGAACCTTTGTTTTTAAAAATATTTTCCCAATTTGTTACTTCCCTTCTAATCTTGTTTGCATTAGTATTATTTGTACAGAAACTTTTTAGTTTGATGTAATCAAAATCTTCTATTTTGTGATCAATAATGATCTCTAGTTCTCCTCTGGTCATAAATTCCTTCCTCCTCCACAAGTCTGAGAGGTAGATTATCCTCTGTTCCTCTAATCTATTTATTATCTCCCTCTTTATGCCTAAATCATGGACCCATTTTGATCTTATCTTGGTATATGGTGTTAAGTGTGGATCCATATCTAATTTCTGCCATACTAATTTCCAGTTTTCCCAACAGTTTTTTCTGAATAATGAATTTTTATCCCTAATGTTGGAATCTTTGGGTTTGTCAAAGATTAGATTGCTATAGATGTACCCTTTTTTGTCCTTTGTATCTAATCTGTTCCACTGATCTACTGGTCTATTTCATAGCCAATACCAAATGGTTTTGGTGACTGCTGCTATATAATATAGCTTTAGATCAGGTACACTTAGACCACCTTCCTCTGACTTTTTTTTCATTAGTTCCCTTGCAATTCTTGACCTTTTATTCTTCCATATGAATTTTGTTGTTATTTTTTCTAGGTCATTAAAATAGTTTCTTGGGAGTCTGATTGGTATAGCACTAAATAAATAGATTAGTTTGGGGAGTATTGTCATCTTTATTATATTCGCTCGGCCTATCCAAGAGCACTGAATGTCTTTTCAATTATTTAAATCTGATTTTATTTTTGTGGCAAGTGTTTTGTAATTTTTCTCATATAATTCCTGACTTTTCTTTGGTAGATGGATTCCCAAATATTTTATACTCTCAACATTTGTTTGGAATGGAATTTCTCTTTGTATCTCTTGCTGTTGCATTTTGTTAGTGATATATAAAAATGCCGAGGATTTATGTGGATTTATTTTGTATCCTGCCACTTTGCTGAAATTTTGAATTATTTCTAGTAGCTTTTTAGCAGAGTCTTTGGGGTTCTCTAAGTATACCATCATGTCATCTGCAAAAAGTGATAGTTTAATTTCCTCATTTCCTACTCTAATTCCTCGAATCTCTTTCTCGGCTCTTATTGCCGAGGCTAGCGTTTCTAGTACTATATTGAATAGTAATGGTGATAGTGGGCAACCTTGTTTCACTCCTGATCTTACTGGGAAAGGTTGCAGTTTATTTCTATTGCATATTATGCTTACTGACGGTCTTAAATATATACTCCTGATTATTCTAAGGAATAATCCATTTATTCCTATACTCTCAAGAGTTTTTAGTAGGAATGGATGTTGGATTTTGTCAAATGCTTTTTCTGCATCTATTGAGATGATCATATGGTTCTTATTAATTTGATTATTAATATGGTCAATTATATTAATAGTTTTCCTAATATTAAACCAGCCCTGCATTCCTGGAATAAATCCTACTTGATCATAGTGTATTATCTTGGAGATGATTTTCTGAAGTCTTTTTGCTAATATCTTATTTAAGATTTTAGCATCAATATTCATTAAGGAGATTGGTCTATAATTTTCTTTCTCAGTTTTCGATCTACCAGGTTTAGGTATCAGTACCATGTCTGTGTCATAAAAGGAGTTTGGTAGGACTCCTTCATCCCCTATTTTTTCAAATAATTTATATAACATTGGGGCTAATTGTTCTTTAAATGTTTGGTAGAATTCACATGTGAATCCATCTGGCCCTGGGGATTTTTTCCTGGGGAGTTGATTAATAGCTTGTTCTATTTCTTTTTCTGAAATGGGACTATTTAAGCAATTTATCTCCTCCTCTGTTAATCTAGGGAGCCTATATTTTTGGAGAAAGTCATCCATTTCACTTAAGTTATCAAATTTATTGGCATAAAGTTGGGCAAAGTAACTCCTTATTATTTCTCTAATTTCCTCTTCATTGGTGGAAAGATCCCCCTTTTCATTTGTAAGACTATCAATTTGATTTTCCTCTTTCTTTTTTTTGATCAAATTTACCAAAGGTTTATCTATTTTATTGGCTTTTTCATAAAACCAACTCTTGGTTTTATTTATTAATTCAATAGTTTTTTTACTTTCAATTTTATTGATTTCTCCTTTTAATTTTTGTATTTCGAGTTTAATTTTTGGTTGGGGGTTTATAATTTGGTCTTTTTCTAGCCTTTTAAGTTGTAAGCCCAATTCGTTAATCTTCTCTTTCTCAATTTTCTTCAAATAAGCCTCTAAAGATATAAAATTTCCCCTTATTACTGCTTTAGCTGCATCCCAAAGATATTGATATGATGTCTCATCATTATCATTATCTTGGGTGAAATTGTTAATTGTTTCTATAATTTGCTCTTTCACCCAGTCATTCTTTAAGATGAGATTATTCAGTTTCCAATTACTTTTTGGTCTATTTACCCCTAACTTTTTACTGAATGTAGCTTTTATTGCATTGTGATCTGAGAAGAAGGCATTTATTATTTCTGCCTTCCTACATTTAATTTTGAGATCTTTATGTCCTAATATATGGTCAATTTTTGTATAGGATCCATGAACTGCTGAGAAGAAAGTATATTCCTTCCTATTGCCATTCAGTTTTCTCCAAAGGTCTATCATACCTAGTTTTTCTAATGTTCTATTTACTTTTTTAATTTCTTTCTTGTTTGTTTTGTGGTTTGATTTGTCTAAATCTGAGAGTGCAAGGTTGAGATCTCTCACTATTATAGTTTTACTGTCTATTTCTTCTTGCAGTTCTCTTAACTTTTCCTTTAGAAAGTTAGATGCTATACCACTTGGTGCATATATGTTTAGTATTGATATGGCTTCATTATTTATGCTACCTTTCAGCAGGATATAGTTTCCTTCCTTATCTTTTTTAACGAGATCTACTTCTGCTTTTGCTTGATCTGAGATAAGGATAGCTACCCCTGCTTTTTTGGCTTTACCTGAAGCATAATAGGCTCTGTTCCAACCTTTTACCTTTACTCTGTATGTATCTCCCTGCTTTAAGTGTGTTTCCTGTAGACAACATATTGTAGGGTTCTGCTTTTTGATCCAATCTGCTATCCGTCTCCGTTTGATGGGATCGTTCATCCCATTTACATTTACAGTTAAAATTACTAATTCTGTGTTTCCTGCCATCGTATTATCCCCAGATTATACTTTTTTCCCTTGACCCCCCTGATCTCCCTCCCCGATATTTAATTTACAGACCCCCCTTGTGACGCGCAACCCTCCCTCTTTTTTTTTTTTTTTTTAGGATCCCTCCCCCCTCCCTCCAAGTCCCTTCACTTATTCTCCTTTTCCTTTCCCCTTTTCCTCTCCCCCCTTTTAATGAGGTGAGAGAAAATTCTCTGAAAAACAAATATGTTAATTATTTACTCTTTGAGCCTCTTCTGATGAGAGTAAGATTCACACAATGATTCTCCCCCTCACTAAGTTCCCTCAGATATGGTGTATTTTCTATGTCTCTTCATGGGATGTAGTTTCCCTCTTTTTATCACTCCTTCCCCTTTTTCTGAACCGACCTCCTTCCCTTTACCACACCCCCCTTTTTTTCTTTTATATCAGTAAAATCAAATTATCCTTGAGTATTTTTTATATACCCACAACAGAGTTACAGTTCTCAAGGGTTCTGTGTACCTTTTTCTGTTTCTCTTCAGTCTTGTGGATGTAGATCAAATTTTTTGTTTAAGTCTGGTTTTTTTCTTAGAAACATATAGAATTCCTCTGTTTCATTGAATGACCATCTTCTTCCATGGAAAAAGATGCTAAACTTAGCTGGGTAGTTCATTCTTGGTTGCAGTCCTTGATCTTTTGCCTTTCGGAATATCAGGTTCCAGGCCCTTCTATCTTTTAATGTGGAGGCAGCCAGATCTTGGGTGACCCTTATTGTGGCACCTTGGTATTTAAATTGTTTTTTTCTAGCTGCTTGCAGGATTTTCTCCTTTGTGTGGTAATTCTGCAGCTTAGCCACAATATTCCGTGGTGTTCTTTTTTTAGGGTCTATTTCAGAAGGAGTTCAATGAATTCTTTCCACATCTACTTTCCCTTCTGTTTCTATTATCTCTGGACAGTTCTCTTTGATAATTTCCTGTAAAATAGAATCTAGGCTCTTTTTTTGGTCATAGTTTTCTGGAAGTCCAATAATCCGCAGATTATCTCTTCTAGATCTATTTTCCAGGTCTATAGATTTTCCCAGTAAGTATTTGACGTTGTTCTCCAGCTTCTCATTTTTTTTGTTTTGTTTGACTGATTCTTGGGTTCTCTGTGAATCATTCATTTCTATTTGTTCCATCCTGACTTTTAAGGAGTTATTTTCTTCTTTCACAGTTTTTAGTTCTTTTTGTAAATGCCCAATTTCGTTTTTAAATGAATTATTTTGCTCTATTGAGTTTTTTTCCATTTCCCTAATTTTTTTTTTGAGAATTATTTTCTTTTTCCAATTCAGAAATTCTATTTTCTTGAGATTTTTTTATCTTTTCCAATTCAGAAATCCTACTTTCCTGTGTTTTTTTAACCTTTTCTAATTCACTAATTTTGTTTCCCTGCATGTCCTGTGAATTCTTTATTTTTTCCAACTCCAATTTCAGGACGTTATTATTCTCTATCATAACTTCCCTTTCTTTTCCCCATTTTTCTTCGATCTCCCTCAATTTTTTAAGAGCTTCTTCTAGGAGAAAGTTATGTGATGGGGGGCAGGAATCATTCCCCTTTAGGTTGTTGTCTGTTGATTCTCTGTTGTCAACTTCCTCGGGGTTGGATACCCGCTCTTTCTCTGTATAAAAGGAATCTATGGTTTTTCTAGCTTTTTTGCTCATACTTAAAAAAATCTTTTGGGGTCTGTCTCTGGGGTAGGAAATTATTTACTTCTTTACCAGCTTCCTCCCAGACCAGATGGATGCAGCGGCTCCTGAGCCTGAGCTAAGAGAGAGCTCTGGGAGAGAGTTCCCCACCCCCTCCCTGGAAGTGCCTCAGAGGTGATTAGCACTGCTGTGCTTCGAGGGCGTAGAATAGTGAAGACAGCACGAAGCCCAGCCTATGTGTCCGGGTGGGGAGTGGATGTCTGCAGCAGGTGACGTGAGAAGCCCCTGCGCTCAAACTGGAAGTGTCTGCCAGAAACCGCGGTCCCTAGTTCAAAGGTTCCGCTTCTCTGGGACTTCCTGGAGCTGAGTTCCACTCCCTCCAGCTAAGCTAGGCAGTGTGTGTTGCCTTGGGCCGTATCCACCCACTTGTCAATCTCTTAACTATTTTCAGGTGGTAGCTGAGGCCACACCCCCTGGTGCTGAGTCTACTGAGTCACCCCCAGGGTCCGGGGAAAATCTAATCTGAGTTTTAAAATATTTTGGCTTTCTCTTCTGAACTGCTAAATAATTAACAGAGAAGAGCTAACATCCTGTGCCAGATTCCTTTACCTCAGTGGCTTCTCTGATCCCAGAGCCCTTCCCAGCGCAATGGGCGCAGTGTGCCCCTACCCCACCGTCTGTGCTGGTCTTTCTTATTCCTCCCCTGAGAACTGACCTTTCCGTTGAAACTCCAGATTCTCTTCAGCTGGTAAGTCGTGCTTCCAGTCCTTGTGGTATCTATCAGTCCTGAGCTAATTTTGAGACTTAATTTATATAATTGGTTGTGAGGGAGTGAGGACGTTCACTGAGTTGTGTGTTTCTTCTCCGCCATCTTGGCTCCGCCCCCTTGTTTTTTGTTTTGTTTTGTTTGACTTATTCTTGGGTTCTCAATGAATCATTCATTTCTATTTGTTCCATCCTGAATTTTAAGGAGTTATTTTCTTCTTTCACAGTTTTTAGTTCTTTTTATAAATGCCCAATTTCATTTTTAAATGAATTATTTTGCTCTATTGAATTTTTTCCATTTCCCTAATTTTTTTTGAGAATTATTTTCTTTTTCCAATTTAGAAATCCTATTTTCTGGAGACTTTTTTACCTTTTCCGATTCAGAAATCCTACTTTCCTGTGATTTTTTAACCTTTTCTAATTCACAAATTTTGTTTCCCTGCATCTCCTGTGAATTCTTTATTTTTTCCAACTCCAATTTCAGAACGTTGTTATTCTCTGTCATAGCTTCTCTTTCCTTTCCCCATTTTTCTTCAAACTCTCTTAACTTTTTAATAGTCTCTTTGAGGAGAGAGTTATGTGATGGGGGACAGGTATTGTTCCCCTTTAGGTTGTTATCTGCTGACTCTCTGCTGTTAACTTCCTCGAGGTTGGATATCTGCTCTTTCTCTGTGTAGAAGGAATCTATAGTTTTTCTTTGCTTTTTACTCATATTTAAAAAATCTTTTGGGGTCTGTCCCAGGGGTAGGAAATTATTTATTTCTTTCTTTACCAGCTTCCTCCCAGACGGGATGGATGCAGCGGCTCCTGCGCCTGAGCTAAGAGAGAGCTTTGGGAGAGAGTTCCCCACCCCCTCCCTGGAAGCGCCTCAGAGGTGATTAGCACAACAGTGCTTTGAGGGCAGAGCTATGTGTCCTAGCGATTTTCCTGAGGTTTGAGACTGAACAGTAAAGGCGACACAAATCCCAGCCTATGTGTCCCTGTGGGGCATGGATGTCAGCAGCAGGTGACATGAAAAGCCCCTGCACTCAAACTGGAAGTGTCTGCCCTGAAACTGGTCCCTAGTTCAAAGGTTCCGCTTCTCTGGGACTTCCAGGGCTGAGTTCCACAGCCTCCAGCCGAGCAAGGCATTATTAGTTACCGCCCGCTTTTCAATCTCTTAACTCCCCCAAGGTGAAAGCCTGGACAGCCTAAGTCAGCCACACCCACAGTGCCGAGATCTGCTGAGTCACCCCCAGGATTGGGGAAGATCCAGTATCTGGTTTTAAATTTTAAAGTGGCTTGATTTCTCTTCTGAACTGCTGTTTTATAAACAGAGAAGAGCTAACAGCCTGTGCCAGATTCTTCTATCTCAGTGGCTTCTCTGATCCCAAAGCCCTCCTCAGTGCGATCGGCACAGTGTGCCAGCACCCAACCATCTGTGCTGGCCTCTTTTTTTTTTTTCCTCCCCTGGGAGCTAACCTTTTCTGTCGAAACTCCAGATTCTCTTCAGCTGGTAAGCTGTGCTTCCAGTCCTTGTAGTTTCTATCAGTCCAGCACTATTTTTGAGGCTGATTTATCTGATTGGTAGTGAGAGAAGAAGGGCGCTCACAGAGTTGCGTGTATCTTCTCCGCCATCTTGGCTCTGCCCCCCAATCTCTGAAATTTCTTAATGCTCAATGTTTTATAAGATGAGGAAGGAGCAACATATAAAAAGGATTATTAATTGGCTCTAATGTATTTTATTTTAATATCTATAGTGTAGATTTCACAACAATCCAGGGGTTTCCATATCTCCCATGCATTCACGGAAAATTTTTACTTAGAGTAGAGAATTTTAAAGTCAAGCTACTTCTTTTGGAGAAAAAGAGAGGATTTTTATTAAAATTGGTGTTTTCAAGGTAATATAACTTTCTTTTTCTAAAGGAAAAAAAGGCTTCTTGAAATGACTTGTCTATTCATCTGGAATCATCTGTCATAACGAGAGTAAAATAACCTATCTCTGCCTGCAGTTTAGTTATTTTCACTTAAAATTGTAGATAACAGCTCTGCTGGTATCAGTGAAACTGAGTCAGAGAGAACTCATTTGAATGCAGTTTCACGTAAGTAAAAAAGGCAATCATTTCATGAAATGATTTATAGATTATTATTAAATATTTGTTGATATTTTACATAGTCATAGTTGACTGTGACATTTTATAACTCCTACTTCTTAGTCGATGAATAACATGACCAATGCATGTTTACAAAGTGATGTCTTTTATATAAAATCATTTAATATCTCATAGGAAACAGTTTAGAGTTCCCTAAAAAACAAAATGATGCTGAGGTCATCTCATTTAAATAACTTTATTCATTAATATGTTAATGTACCATCTGGGAATTTTTCTTGCTTACCTTCTTTTTATAAAAAGGGGATGGCTCTGTAAATTATTTCACCATCATTTGAAAAGCAACTAAAATGACAAATTTCTACTGTTATGATTTAAAGTCTTAAAATATGGTATCCTTTAAGGCAAAAAAGGTGGTTTCTTTTGAAGTGACTGGGATTTTAGAGTAATATTAAGCATATATTTATGTATATATGTAAAATTATCTTATAGAATAAAGACTTAATCTTTTTCATATCATGTATCTCTTTGGAAGTCTGGTGAAATCCATAATTCCTTCTCAGAATAAGGTTTTTAAATGCATAAAATAATATATATATAAGATTACAAGAAGGATGAATTATAATGGAATTTATTGTATATGTGTATATATAATGGATACATATGTGTAGATGAACTTTTATATTTATTTATGAATGGATATGTGTGTATTTTACATGTGTGTGTAAATACATAGTTCTTGGATCCCAGTTTGAGATTGGTGTTATAAAGACCCAATGTTTATGAAAGCTATAATTCAAGAAAATGGGCTTAAGATGCTACATTTCTCACCAGACTGTGCTTCAGACTCATTTTATCATCTCCAAGAACCTTCTTCATCTTAAAAAGATCACTTTAACATTAGAATTTTGATTTTAGAAGTGCCCTTTGCCCTTGCAATCCATCTCTTTGATTGAATGATTCCTCTCAGAACTTCCATTTAATCTGGAAATTTTCCATTTAAGGTGGGAATCTAGGCCAGCCATTTGTTGGTTGCATTTCTTACTAGACTGTATGTTGTTTTGTTGTTGTTGAGTCTTTTTTAGTCATGCCTGACTATTCTCAGAATTTTTTTGGCAAGGATACTAGAGGCATTTGCCTTTTGCTTCTCCAACTCATTTTACAGATGAGTAACTGAGACAGAGTTGTCTGGGATCATACACTAGTAATCATCTGAGGCCAGATTTAAATTCAGCAAGACTTATCTTTCTGATGGCAGATCCAGCACCCTATCCATTGTGCCAACTAGGCTCTATAGCTACTTAGCTTCCTTTTAGATTTAGTATTTCCCCATTAGAATGTAAGCTCCTTGAGGGTAGGGGCTGTGTTTCTTCTTGTTTGCATTATTATTCTCAGCTCTTAGCACAATGTCTGACACATAATATGAAACACTTCATGAGTGCTTGTTGACTGATTAATTAAAGAATAAAAAATCATTGCAATTGTTAGATTGGATATAGAGGAAATACATTTTGAGAGAAAAAATGATATTAAATACCTAGGTCTCCCTTTCCCTTTATTCCTTTTCAAAAAAAGACTATATAGGATAACTATAATTATATTTGTAGGAAAGGGTGATGAATAGATGATTATTAAAGATGACTATAAGTATTATTATATTCATACAAATTATTTGAGATTAAAATCCCAACATGTGGTGTGTATGTATGTGTGATTGTGTGTGTGTGAAACAGACTGAGAGAGAGAGAGAGAAAGAGAGAGAGAAAGAGAGAGAGAAAGAGAGAGAGAGAGAGAGAGAGAGAGAGAGAGAGAGAGAGAGAGAGAGAGAGAGAGAGCGCTCAAATGTACTTTATTCGTTTTTGTTTTTCTATAATACTCCGCACATTGTCTGGTGCCTAGTAGATACGCATACACAAAACTATTGATAAATGAATGAGTACCTGTATCTATTTCTGTCATTTCTTTCTCTGTTTTTATGACATAGCTGTGGTAATTACAAATGGGGAAACCAGTTCCCATACTAAAGCCTAAGTATTTAATGAAAAGTTTTACACACAACATTATTCTGTTTCCATCTCTACTAATTTCTAAATTTTCAGCCTCAAGATAGTTTTTTCAGTTACTACTTAAAAGTTTCTCTAGATTCCAGTATAAGGCAAGCGCTCTATGTAGTGCCCCTTTCTTTCTTTCTACAATGGATGTCTCTTTATTCTCCCTTATTATGCTGTCCCCTTATTGGTTATAAAAGCCTTCCAGTTTGTGTCAGTGTCACTTCCCATGCCATTTGACTAACTTCTAACAGTTCTTAGTCAACAGATAGTGGTCTTTTTTCCCAGTCATTCCTCCTGCTCTTCCTACAAATTTTATTGTGAAACTAAAGCAATTAGTTATACTGACACACATAAAATTATTATTGGTCCTCCTCTTCTTTCCCACTCTCTAACTCTATCACACATACAAAATGCAAAAAATAGAACCCCTGAGCTCTTTAAAAATACCCCAAAACATAACAATTCTAAGCAAATGAAATGGCTCTGAGTAGTTATTTGTCAGAAAAATATTCTGATAAACATTGGCAGAGGGGAAGAAGGAGGTCCACTTATTCAGGTCAAAGAGGGAAAATAGGAAAATAGTGCAGACCTACAGACCATGTAGAAATTTATTCTTGAATATAACTTTACAGATGTTGTTGCTGTTGCTGTTGCTGCTGTTATTGTTATTGTTTGTCCTTCATTCTTGAAGAGGACCATTACATCAGAGAGGTGATGCCATGACTTGCTAGTGAACTGGATTATAGTAAGGGAAGACTGTGGTAGATAGAGAACCAGCCTTAGTGCCTCAGAAGTAGGAAGGTCTAGATTCAAGTCTCATTTCTGATTTATATTGGCTGTGTGACTCTGGGACTATCATTTAGCTTCTCAATATCTTTGGCAACTCTTTGAAAGATAACTGGATACTCTCTAGATAGAGTGCTGAGTCTGGTATCAAAAAAAATAAACTAGTTAAAATAAAGTCTCAGATGCTGGCTATATGGTCCTGGAAAAGCTTCTTAGTCTGCCTCAATTTTCTTAATCATAAAACAGGGAAAACAATAGTACCTCTTTGCCAGTATTGTCATAAGAATTACATGAAATCTTTCTAAAATGTTTATATAATGTCTATTACATAGTGGATGTTCAGTTGTGCCTGATTTTTGTGACCCCATTTGGCGTTTCTTGACAAAGAAACTGGAGTCATTTGCTATTTTCTTCTCCAGTTTATTTTACAGATGAGGAAACTTAGGTAAACAGGATTCCGTGATTTTCTCAGAGTTATACAGCCAGTAAGTGTCTGAGGCCAGATTTGAACCTAGGAAGATGAGTCTTCCTGACTTCAGACCTAGTGCTCTCTCTATTAAGCTACCTATTTGTCTACTTAAATTATTTCTTTTTTCCTATTCTGTGAAGAGAAGAGATTGCTGATCTGCAAAATATAGAGGACATTTCCTCACCGGAGTTCTCTTTAGCAAGGAAATCACCTTTATGATCTCCAAAATATGTGCAAGAGAGAATAATAGAACCTATTAAGGGGAGATCGCTTTCCACTGGAGCAGGTCAACTGGCCATCCATCTAGTTTAGGTACTACATATCCTCAGCAATCTTCAACTTATCTCTGGAAAACTGTCAGTCAACTCTTGGAGTCTGAAACTTCTACAACAGAAGTTTAGCAGAACGAAGTGGAGGAGACAAATAAAAAAAATGACTAAGGCCGCTGTTTAGTAGAACTGATTTTTATTTAGTTTTATTTCTTGGAGTTAGTGCAACTTAATTTCAATATGTAAATATATGTAAAATAATACATAGATGACTGTGTGGTGCTAAAAGCTTTAGTACTATTTTTAAAAGGAGTGAAAGTACTGAACATACTAAAAAAAGATAAGGCTTATATTTCTATGATTTTTGGCATGGTTTGCTTACATATTTTTTTTAACCCTGAATTGAAGGTCAACCAATTCAGGCTATATTTGTCATAAGGGGAAAGGAGTAATAGAAGTGGAAATTTATAGAATTCAAAGCAGAAAAAGAACTTTTGAACTCTTTGAAGCCCAATCTCTTTATTTTGAAGTAATCAAAAGTGAATTAAAGCAACTAAAACTAAATGTGAAGCAATGAAAGCCAAAACATCAAGAAGATGACTTTCTCAAGCTTGTACAAGTTGTTTGTAGGTAGAGCAGGATTTATACCTAAGACCTCTAACGGTGTCTTTCTATTACACTGCTATTTCAGTCCTTGGGAGGAGAATAAGGTGGATGGACGGCCAGAATGACACTCACCAGTACTAATGAATTTTTGTGTGTGTACATGTATGTATGTGTGTGTGCATATATGTGTGTGTGTAAGAGAGAGAGAGAGAGAGAGAGAGAGAGAGAGAGAGAGAGAGAGAGAGAGAGAGAGAGAGAGAGAGAGAGAGAGAGAGAGAGAGAGAGAGAGAGAGAGAGAGAGAGAGAGAGAGAGAGAGAGAGAGAGAGAGAGAGAGAGAGAGAGAGAGAGAGAGAGAGAGAGAGAGAGAGAGAGAGAGAGAGAGAGAGAGAGAGAGAGAGAGAGAGAGAGAGAGAGAGAGAGAGAGAAGGAAGGAGGGATGGAGGGAGAGACACAGAGAGAGTTTATATCATATACAGGAGCACATATCCATATACACCCACACCCCATACATTTATTTAAATGATACTTATGTATATACAAATATATATGTGTATATATATTTTAAGGACTAGTGATTTTGGTGATGTGAGAATTTTTTTCATTAACTTAGGGGAAAATGCTTAATGAGTTACCTGAAGCTTAGAGAGATTATGTGACTTGTTCATTGTTACCCAGGTAGCAAGCATCAGATATAGGACTAGAACCTAGGTCTTCCTGATTGTAGGTACTGCTCTCCATTCAAAATACCATAGTGTTCTTCCCAATAATATGTTCTTATTTAGTATAATGCTTGTTACATAGTTGATCAATTTGTCTGACTATGACTCCATTTGGGGATTCTTGACAAAAATATTGGAGTGGTTTGCCATTTCCTTTAATTACTGACCATTTAATTATAATTGCTATTAGTGTTAGTTAACTAGTTGCTCATCCTAGGGAGGTGGAAATATAGGTTGGTTTAGAAATTTTACTAAAGGGAATTCTCATGAAAATTAATGAGAAGTAGCCATAATTGTACAGAGAGGAACCAGCAAGTTTTGTTTGAGAATCCCAAAAGGACAGCATTCTATCTTTATTTAACAAATGTCTAATATTTTCTGGGTCTAAGGGAGCAGTACCAGTAGTGCTCATCCAACTCCCAGGAAATTGAATTCACTCCACATCCCTTACAACAATGAAAACTGGATCACACCATCTGGTATCACTATTGAAGCAGTTTTCCAAATTTGCTAATGAAAAAACTCCCTTGAGTTGTCAAGGCATTTGTATCCAAAGAATAACTTTAGAGGCTGAAAAGTGAGTTATTAGCTTAGAAAAGATTTAGTTTAACATTGCAACAGGAAGTTATCAAATGGATAGATGGGGCTCACAGCAGCCTGTCATTGGCAATGAGGGGTAATTTTCAGTTGTCTGTGAAACAATAAACTTCAGTATCTTTGTCTACCACATCAAATATTCCTGCTTTATATACTCTTTGTGAGCCATCTCAAATAGTGGTGGTTGCTTGAATACTTTTAGTTTGGATTATAAGCAAACTTTAAGCAACTTTAAATTTGGCTTGTTTGCCACCTACTAATTATTGAATCAAGAACTATCACAGTAAGAGCTCTAGACAATAGAGTAAACTATAAACACACAATTTTATCTTGCTTAACTGTCGCAGGGGAAAATATCTTTTTTGCGGGTTTATATGCCATTGTAAAATGGGCAGTGAGCATTGTAGCTGCTGAGGCTTCCAGACCGCTTATATATGTTGTTTCATTTCTTGTACCATTCTCTTAACTAACTTTTTCTTCTCTTATTCCTCCATATTTTAAACTTGAGCTATGACACTTTTGTGTAAGTTTAAAGACTCAGTGATCTAATTAACTTTTAAAATTTGTGTTGTTATAGAAATAGCATAGAATTGCAGATCAAAAGCTACACTATGGTTCCAACTCTACCACTTACTAGCACATTGACCTTTTGGAAAATACTTAATTTTTCCTGAATCTCAGTTATTTCATCTAAAATTGGAATAAAAATGTTTGCTCTACCCATTTTTAAAGGTTTAATAAATATAAATATATATATAAATACCCATATAAATATACACATCCATATAAGAGAGTTTTTAACACAGTAAATCAGTAGTACTGGATCATAGTCTATTTCAATTAGTGAAGATTTATGGAACCCTATAGCTCTCTTGACATTCTCTATCATAATCAAATCTGGCATATAGTTATAGGAGCAGGAAATGTAATCCACTGATATGTCTGATGACTGTGGTAACTTAAGCATGATTCCCTTATTACCATTCTCTTTCTAATCCAAAATTTTCTGGAGCTACATGATCAGAATCCTGTACTACCTGAGTGATTATTTTCTAAATTACTTTTCCTGAGTCAAAAATAGATATTTGAAAATGAGCAATTAGATGCTATAATACCTCAAAAATTTATAACTCCATTATCTTAGTAGTATTGTAATGGATTTAGGACTCTTCAGTACATAAGAATACATTAGTATTGAATCTTTTGTTCTGAACAACCCAGTAAGGTAGATGTATGAGAGAAAGGTTGTAAGTAGAAAATAAGATGAAAATAAACAATAAATAAGTGGTATGCATAGAATATATGAGAATATATAAGCAACATCTCCTGAAAGATCTATAGTACAATAATTTTGGTAATGTGTATAGGGATTTTAGTTGAGAATAAGATGAAGAGGAATGGTGGCAGTGGCAGTGATGATGAAAGGATTAGATTTTATTGTATATATTTTTGGGGATGACATTCACTACTATGTAGGTCTCTGCTAGGATGAAGCAAGTTGGATTTTGCTTGGTGATATTCATTGATCCTCTTACTTACATT
Source organism: Sminthopsis crassicaudata (assembly GCF_048593235.1). Taxonomy (NCBI): domain Eukaryota; kingdom Metazoa; phylum Chordata; class Mammalia; order Dasyuromorphia; family Dasyuridae; genus Sminthopsis; species Sminthopsis crassicaudata. Next base: position 305,088,779 of record NC_133618.1, on the reverse strand, counting down.
GAGTGGCAAATAAAACTGTACCTGATGCTTATATCATAGTGAGATAGGATCACAGCTATTGAGCAAAAAGGGATTTCAGAGGCTATCTATTCCAATATTCACATTTTATAGATGAAGAAACTGAAATTCAGGGAAGGTAAAGGATTAACTCAAAGTCATACATATAATAAGCATTAGAAATGAAAATTGAACTCAGATCATTTGCCTCTAATCAGTATTCTTTTTCCTCCCAAAAAAGTATCCAAGTTGCTTTCCATTTTCTTTCCAGTGGAGCATGTCTTTAGGAGGATGAGGAGTAAGTCTTAATAAATAATAACTATTTTTACTCTTTGGGCTTGGCTTAAATCATTTATTATGTTGGAATGCTCAGGTCTCCTTTCTTCAAATATCTATGCTCTATTCTTTCTTCTAAATTTTAATAATACTCAGAGCGTATATCCTCTGATTGATATATCATTCTTTCTTTTTTCTGAAGAGAATATTCCAATCATCCTAAAAGAAAACTACTTTGAGTAAGGAAAAAAAAACAATTGCAACAATGATTCTTTTCTTATGTCTGGGATAGTAGTTGCTTTAGTTGTCTTCTTTTTTCAATCTGTATACTATATCAAAAAAGAAAAGTCTATTTTAAAGTAGATAAAACCTTGTTAAAATTATTGTTACTCAGATGTATAGCTATTCATTTTTATGTACCATGTATTGTCTTCCCATTTAGATTTTAAATCCTTTAAGGCTAAGGAGGGAACATAGCTTAAAACAATCCTTCTTGTATATACTATATAAGTGTTTGTTGGTTTATTCAATTTCTGAAGGAAAATAGATTTATAAGATTATTTGGCAGTTGTGAATTATCATCTTCTACAAAGTCATATTTTGATACCTTATCATGGATTTGAAGTAACCCTGTTTTCACCAAGGTGATGTCAGTGGATTGAAGGCACTGACAAATTATTAGAATGATGGTAAGCTTTATCCCAGTGAAAGACTTATTTGAAAACCAACATATCTAAATAAAGAAATATTCATTGCTAGCATATTGGCTGCTAGTTGATAAATTCTTTGTTTGTGGAAAGTTTGGTCATGACCAAAAAAAATAAAAAATAGCCTTCATTCCTGTGTGATCTCTCTTTGTTTCCTCAGTGAAAGTGGTAAAATAGGGAGGATTCTGGGAAGGGGATGGAATAGGTCAGAAAATTCCAAGCTCTCTTATATTTCCCCCACAAATGAAGCAAACTTGCACCTCAGAGTGAACACAGATTGGTGAAAAACAAAGAAGACAGGGCAAAACAGGGGTTCTCCTGGAACAACCTGAGAAGACTAGAAGAAAATCCCCAGAATGAAGTTTAACTGATATGAAATGTATACACCTTCGGGTGAGCTACTCATAAACAACAAGTTGGGACTCCGGGGGCTATTTGGCTTTGGAAATAGCCTCAACCCAAATCACAGCAATTTTCACCTTCCGGACAGTGAAGGGAGTCAGGAATCTGAGGGAACTTTTGCTGGTAACAAATATTAGACTCAGCTGTGCTGCTGAGAAATGGCCCTGAGTGAAAAGGAACTATCACACCTGCTGAGTGTAGAAGCAGTGGACCACTTGTAAGCGGATGGAGTGTTTAGTTTGGAGTTCCAGGTCAGAGGGGAAAGCTGAAATGAAAGTAGAGATACCATCCTCCATACCAGAATTAGAAGTGCTTAATAGTTCTCATTAAAAAAACAAAAAACAAAAAAAAAAATGAACAGTCAAAGAAGAAAAAAATCAACTTATTATAGGAATAGAGTAGACTAGGATCATTTTCAAAGGAGGGCAGTGAAGCAATCTGGAACTATACCCTAAGTGCTGTAAATCTTTGCATATCCTTTGACTCAGTAGTACCATTACTAGGTCTGTATCCCAAGGAGATAAGAAAGGAGGGGGGAAAATCCACATGTTCAAAAATGTTTGTAGCAGCTCTTTTTGTGCTAGAAAAGAATTGGAAAAGGAGTGGATGTCCATCAATTGGGGAGTGGCTGAACAAGTTGTGGTACACGAAAGTAGTGGAATATTATTATTCTATAAAAAATAAACAAGCTAATTATACAAAGACCTGGAAAGATTTACATGAACTGATGCTAAGCAAAACAAACAGAACCAGGAACACATTGTACATAATAGCAGCAACACTATGTGATGAACAACTGTGAAAGGCTTGGTTCTTTTCAGTAGTTCAGTGATCCAAAGCAATCCTAATAGACTTTGGACAGGAAATGCTGTTTGCATCCAGAAAAAGGACTAAGGATAAATCATAATCATGCTGTGTTCCTTTCTTTTTTCTTTATTTTTAATCTCCCATGTTTTTTTTTCTTTTTCTCTGATTTTTTTGTCTCCCAACATGATTCATAAAGCAATGTGTATTAAAGTTAATAAATTTAAATGTCAAAAAACATAATTGGAAAATATCTAACATGATTCATAAAGCAATGTGTATTAAAATAAATAAACTTACTTCAATAAAAAAGAAACAAATAAATCACCACCACCACCACCACTACCACCAACAAAAAATTCAAATATGTTGGAGCTACAATTAGAATTGTACAGGATTTATTAGCAGATACAATAAAAGACCAAAGGTCCTGGAATCACATGTAACAATAATCACAAAAACTAGGCCTATGGCCAAAAATGTCATATCTAGCAAAAATAACCATAATATTGATTAGAAAAAACTGATATTCAATGAGTTTGCAGGTTTTTCAGGACTTTGTTTCAACCAAACAAACTCTATAGAAACTTTAATATATAAGAGCCAACATCAAAGATTAATTTTAAGCAACTCAGCAGGATAAATTGTTTGTCTCATATAGAAATGTATACCATATGTTTATGAATGACATAAGAAACTGTGTAGCTCAAAAGAAAGATTGGGGCCAATTGAGTATGACCCAACTCTAAAAGGTGAATATGTCTAGGAAAATGTAAAAATAGTAATAGTGTTATATGAATGAGAGACACAGGAAGAACTGACACAGAGCCATCAGAATGAAGACGGAGACTGGTAGTTGTGAAAACCTACTCATATTAGGAATGGGTTAAATAGTGAAATATATAGTTATCTATTTCTCTATCCTTCCCACGAAGCATGTAGCACTCAACAAAATCTATAAAGAAATAAAAGAGGAGGAAATAGGATAAGGTGGAATATAGAAGGGTGTATAGATTTATAGCAGTGGGAAAAGATATATACATTAATGGAAAAGGGGTAGAGAGGGAAGGAAAGAGTGCCATAGGATAAGGTAGATTATGAAATGTGTTTAGATTAATGATATTGAATCCACAAATAAGATCTATATTTTAGACTAATATAATATAATATAATATAATATAATATAAATAAGGTCTATAGATTGGCATATAGATTGGAATGGTATAAAGATGGAGGGAAAAGGTGGGGAGAGAAGATAATGAAGGGATCTGTGGATGGAAGGAGGATAAATAATGGCAAGCCAAGTTAAGGAGTAGAATTAAAGTAGAAGAGTTAGCAGGGATTTGAAATAAGAGATACACAAACATTATAACAAGAATCAGGTGTAGAATTCATTAGGGAAAAATGGAGGACTAATAATCATTAATTTCAGATAAAAATAAACCTAAATATTCAATCAAGAGAGAAACATATTATTTGCCAGACATATAAATATTGTTTATATGCATGCCTACATGTTTAAATGTGTATTTATATCTATTTATCTATATGTGAATATATGTATTCAGATGTATGTATATGTGCAGGTATAAAACTGTATGTACATATATGTATGTATATGTTGTTCTTAATTTTTAAAAAAATTCCTATTCTTTTTTTTTAAATTAAAAAAATTGAATTTAGTTTTAAATAAATAAATAAAGTAGACAAGTAGTGGAAAAAGAAGGAATAGCATTCCATAAATATTAAATTAATTGAAATTACTTACTTTATATGTGAGATTTCTGTCTAATGACTGGTAATTTTATCACTGAAAGAAATTAACCATATCTACATTTGTTGTCACATAATAATCTAGACTGAAAGGCATAAGGACCTTTAAATTTTTTTTTTAATTTTTATTTTATTTTATAATTATAACATTTTTTTGACAGTACATATGCATGGGTAATTTTTTACAACATTATCCCTTGCACTTACTTCTATTCAGATTTTTTCCCTTCCTCCCCCAACCCCCTCCCCCAGATGGCAAGCAGTCTTATATATGTTAAATATATTACAGTATATTCTAGATACAATATATGTGTGTAGAACCGAATTTTTTGTTGCACAGGAAGAATTGGATTCAGAAGGTAAAAATAACAGTTTACATTCATTTCCCAGTGTTCCTTTTCTGGATGTAGCTGGTTCTGTCCATCATTAATCAATTGGAATTGGATTAGCTCTTCTCTATGTTGAAGAAATCCACTTCCATCAGCATACATCCTCGTACAGTATCATTGTTGAAGTGTATAATGATCTTCTGGTTCTGCTCGTTTCACTCAGCATCAGTTGATGTAAGTCTCTCCAAGCCTCTCTGTATTTCTCCTGTTGGTCATTTCTCATAGAACAATAATATTCCATAACATTCATATACCATAGTTTACCCAACCATTCTCCAATTGATGGACATCCATTCATCTTCCAGCTTCTAGCCACTATGAAAAGGGCTGCCACAAACATTTTGGCACATACAGGACCCTTTCCCTTCTCTAGTAGTTCCTTGGGGTATAAGCCCAGTAGTAGTATGGCTGGGTCAAAGGGTATGCACATTTTGATAACTTTTTGGGCATAATTCCAGATTGCTCTCCAGAATGGTTGGATTCTTTCACAACTCCACCAACAATGCATCAGTGTCCCAGTTTTCCCACAGCCCCTCCAACATTCATCGTTATTTGTTCCTGTCATCTTAGCCAATCTGACAGGTGTGTAATGATACCTCAGAGTTGTCTTAATTTGCATTTCTCTGATCAATAGTGATTTGGAACACTCTTTCATATGAGTGGAAATAGTTTTAATTTCATCATCTAAAAATTGTCTGTTCATATCCTTTGACCATTTATCAATTGGAGAATGGCTTGATTTCTTATAAATTAAAGTCAATTCTCTGTATATTTTGGAGATGAGGCCTTTATCAGAACCTTTAACTGTAAAAATGTTTTCCCAATTTGTTACTTCCCTTCTAATCTTGTTTGCATTAGTTTTGTTTGTGCAGAAACTTTTTAATTTGGTGTAATCAAAATGTTCTATTTTGTGATCAATAATGGTCTCTAGTTCTCCCTTGGACACAAACTCCTTCCTCCTCCACAAGTCTGAGAGGTAAACCATCCCATGTTCCTCCAATTTATTTATGATTTCGTTCTTTATGCCTAAATCTTGGACCCATTTTGATCTAATCTTAGTATGTGGTGTTAAATGTGGGTCCATGCCTAGTTTCTGCCATACTAATTTCCAGTTTTCCCAGCAGTTTTTGTCAAATAATGAATTCTTATCCCAAAATTTGGGATCTTTGGGTTTGTCAAAGATTAGATTGCTATTTTTATTCACTATCTTGTCCTGTGAACCTAACCTATGCCACTGATCAACTAGTCTATTTCTTAGCCAATACCAAATGGTTTTGGTGACTGTTGCTTTATAATATTGCTTTAAATCAGGTACACTTAGACCACCTTCCTCTGACTTTTTTTTCATTAGTTCCCTTGCAATTCTCGACCTTTTATTCTTCCATATAAATTTTGTTGTTATTTTTTCTAGGTCATTAAAATAGTTTCTTGGGAGTCTGATTGGTATAGCATTAAATAAATAGATTAGTTTGGGGAGTATTGTCATCTTTATTATATTCGCTCGGCCTATCCAAGAACATTGAATGTCTTTCCAATTATTTAAATCTGACTTTATTTTTGTGGCAAGTGTTTTGTAATTTTGCTCATATAATTCCTGACTCTCCTTTGGTAGATATATTCCCAAATATTTGATACTATCGACTGTTATTTTGAATGGAATTTCTCTTTGTATCTCTTGCTGTTGGATTGTGTTGGTAATGTATAAAAATCCTGAGGATTTATGTGGATTTATTTTGTATCCTGCGACTTTGCTAAAATTCTGAATTATTTCTAATAGCTTTTTAGCAGAGTCTTTGGGGTTCTCTAAGTATACCATCATGTCATCTGCGAAAAGTGACAATTTGATTTCTTCATTTCCTACTCTAATTCCTTGGATCTCTTTCTCGGCTCTTATTGCCAAGGCTAGAGTTTCTAGTACTATATTGAATAGTAATGGTGATAGTGGGCAACCTTGTTTCACTCCTGATCTTACAGGGAAAGGTTCTAGTTTATCACCATTACATATGATGTTTACTGAAGGTTTTAAATATATGCTCCTTATTATTTTAAGGAATAGTCCATTTATTCCTATACTCTCAAGCGTTTTTAGTAGGAATGGATGTTGGATTTTATCAAATGCCTTTTCTGCATCTATTGAGATGATCATATGGTTTTTATTAATTTGATTATTAATATGGTCAATTATACTAATAGTTTTCCTAATATTAAACCAGCCCTGCATTCCTGGTATAAATCCCACTTGGTCATAGTGTATTATCCTGGGGATGATTTTCTGAAGTCTATTTGCTAATATCTTATTTAAGATTTTAGCATCAATATTCATTAAGGAAATTGGTCTATAGTTTTCTTTCTCAGTTTTCGATCTACCTGGTTTAGGTATCAGTACCATGTCTGTGTCATAGAAGGAATTTGGTAGGACTCCTTCAATCCCTATTTTTTCAAATAGTTTACATAGCATTGGAGTTAGTTGTTCTTTAAATGTTTGGTAGAATTCACCTGTAAATCCATCTGGTCCTGGGGACTTTTTCTTAGGAAGTTGGTTAATAGCTTGGTCTATTTCTTTTTCTGAGATGGGACTATTTAGACTACTTACTTCTTCCTCTGTTAATCTGGGCAAGCTATATTTTTGAAGGTCTTCCATTTCATTTAAGTTATCGAATTTATCGGCATAAAGTTGAGCAAAGTAGCTCCTAACTATTGTTCTAATTTCCTCTTCCTTAGTGGTGAGTTCACCCTTTTCATTTTCAAGACTATCAATTTGCTTTTTCTCTTTCCTTTTTTTAATCAGATTTACTAAGGGTTTGTCTATTTTGTTGGTTTTTTCATAAAACCAACTCTTAGTTTTATTAATTAATTCAATAGTTTTTTTACTTTCAATTTTATTAATCTCACCTTTTATTTTTTGAATTTCAAGTTTTGTGTTTGTCTGGGGGTTTTTAATTTGTTCCTTTTCTAGCAATTTTAGTTGTAAACCCAATTCGTTGGCCCTCTCTTTCTCTATTTTATGCAAGTAGGCCTGTAGAGATATAAAACTTCCCCTAATTACTGCTTTGGCTGTATCCCACACATTTTGGTATGATGTCTCATTATTGTCATTTTCTTGGGTGAAGTTATTAATTATGTCTATGATTTGCTGTTTTACCCAATCATTCTTTAGTATAAGATTATTTAGTTTCCAATTATTTTTTGGTCTATTTTCCCCTGGCTTTTTATTAAATGTTATTTTGATTGCATTATGGTCTGTAAAGGATGCATTTACTATTTCTGCCTTACTGCATTTGATTTTGAGGTTTTTATGCCCTAGTATATGATCAATTTTTGTATAGGTTCCATGAACTGCTGAGAAGAAAGTATATTCCTTTCTGTCTCCATTTAGCTTTCGCCAAAGATCTATCATATCAAACTTTTCTAGTATTCTATTTACCTCTTTGACTTCTTTCTTATTTATTTTGTGGTTTGATTTATCTAATTCTGAGAGTGCAAGGTTGAGATCTCCCGCTATTATAGTTTTGCTATCTATTTCCTCTTGCAGCTCTCTTAATTTCTCTTTTAAGAATTTAGATGCTGCACCACTTGGTGCATACATGTTTAATATTGATACTGCTTCACTATTGATGCTTCCCTTTAGCAGGATATAATGCCCTTCCTTATCTCTTTTAATTAGATCAATTTTTGTTTTTGCTTGATCTGAGATGAGGATGGCTACTCCTGCTTTTTTGGTTTTGCCTGAAGCATAATAGATTCTGCTCCACCCTTTTACTTTTAGTTTGAATGTCTCATCCTGTTTCAGGTGTGTTTCCTGTAAACAACATATAGTAGGATTCTGACTTTTAATCCAGTCTGCTAACTGCTTCCTCTTTATGAGGCAGTTTGCCCCATTCACAATTATGGTTAAAAGGACTAATTCTATATTGCTTGCCATCCTATTAACCCCTGCTTATGCTTTTCCCCTTTCCTTCCCTTTTACCCTCCTATCCAGTATTAAACTGGTAAACACCACTTGCTTTTCACAGCCCTCCCTTTTTAGGATCCCTCCCCCACCTTAAAGATCCTCCCCTTATTTTACCCCTTTTCCTCGAAATTACTGTATTCCCTTCCCCTTAGCTTACTCCTTCCCTTTCACTTTTCAATGAAGTGGAAGAAGTTTCACCATAAATCGAATATGTCTATTGATACACGCTATGTTCATCTCCCTCCTTTCTTTCTCTTAGATATAATAGGTTACCTTTGCCTCTTCATGAGATGTAGTACCACCACTTTATACTTTTTTATGATATAATCTCCTTTCCACCTCTAGTTTCTAAGACAAATTGTACATATGTTCTTTACATATTTTTTGACAGAAGTATAGTTCTCAAGATTTCTTTTTACCTTTTTTAGAAGTCTCTTGAGTTCTGTATTTGAAGATCAAACCTTTTATGTAGGTCTGGTTTTTTCATCAAAAATAGATGGAATTCATTTATTTCGTTAAATGTCCATCTTCTTCCCTGGAAAACGATGCTCATTCTTGCTGGGTAAGTTATTCTTGGCTGCATACCAAGTTCCTTAGCCTTTCGGAATATCATGTTCCAGGCCCTGCGTTCTTTTAATGTGGATGCTGCTAGATCCTGTGTTATCCTTATTGTGGATCCTCCATATCTGAATTGTTTTTTTCTAGCAGCTTCCAATATCTTTTCCTTTGTCTGATGGTTCTTGAACTTGGCCACTATATTTCTTGGCGTTTTGATTTTAGGGTCCCTTTCAGTAGGTGATCAATGAATTTTCTCAATGTCTATTTTACCCTCTGTTTCCAAAACGTCTGGGCAGTTCTCTTTGATAATTTCCTCGAAAATGGTGTCCAAGCTCTTTTTTTCCTCCCATTTTTCAGGGAGTCCGATTATTCTCAAATTGTCTCTCCTGGATCTGTTTTCCAGGTCTGTTGTCTTTCTGGTAAGGTACTTGACAGTCTTTTCAATTGTTTCATTTCTCTGGTTTTGCTTGACTCCCTCTTGGTTTCTCCTTGAGTCATTCATTTCTACTTGTTCCAGTCTAATTTTCAATGATGTATTTTCTTCACTCACTTTTTTTATATCTCTTTGTAATTGTCCAATTGAGTTTTTATCTTCTATGGAATTTTTTTCCATTTTATCCATTTTATTTTTTAGAGAGCTGATTTCTTTTTCCAGCTCTCTAATCCTGTTTTCCTTGGAGTTGTTTACCTTTTCCAGCTCACTAATCCTGTTTTCCTTGGAGTTGTTTACCTTTTCCAGCTCACTAATCTTGTTTCTCAATGATTTGATTTCTTTATCCATTCTGTCTTTGAATGCATGGGATGACTTCTCCAGGCTCTCTTGCCAAGCTTCCCTTTCCTTTTCCCATTTCTCTCTCAGCTCTCTTGTGAGAGCCTTTTTGATTTCCTCTATGAGGTTCTTTTGTATTGAGGAGCAGCTTATATCCCTCCCAGGGGATACATCTGGGGACATTCTGTTCCTAGTCTCCTCAGCATTTGAAGTCTGCTCCCTCTCCACACAGAAGCTGTCAATGGTTAGAGCCCTTTTGAATTTTTTGTTCATTTTGTCAGAGTAGGAATCAAAGAAAACAAACTGACAAGAGAAACAATTGGTCTGTTTTGCGGGGGATAGGGCTGGATGTTATTAATGGGCTTCCTCTACAGACTGGGGGTAGGGCAGCAGAGAGCCACTAACAGAACAGCAATGACTGTACTGAGTCTGCGCTCTGAGGCTCTGAGAACGCACCGATTCAGTCCAGGTGGGGGTTGGGGGTGGCCGGGCTCTGAGAGACGCTGGCTTTCTGGAGTTTTAATCTTCACCTCCGGTGTTTACACCCTCTCCACCGCTCCTGGCTTGCTGCCAAGACGGAGCATCCACACTGGGGCAAAAGCCCTTTCACAGAAACGGCAGAGATCACACCCCTCCCCCTCCGGTCTGAGCTGTGTGAGCTGCCTGTCTTGCTCTGACTGCCTGCCCTCAGTCTGCGCCCAGTCTGATTGACCCTCCCCCGAGCAAACACAGACCTTTTCTGGCGACTTTCAAGGATGTCTTCTCTTGGTGATAATTTGTGGATTTCTTTCTGGGTCAAGCATTAAGTCAGAGGCTTGTCATGAAGTAAGTTCTGAGAGAAAACGAGGAGCTCAAGCAGCTGTCTGCCTCCACGCCGCCATCTTGGCCGGAAGTCATAAGGACCTTTAAATTAAAAAGTAGGATGATACACAGGTTGTCTTTGGGAAAGCAAACAAACAAATAAAGGCATTTCTTTCCTTGAATACTGAATACATTCAGTGGTAATAAAAAAATCTTGTGAAAGATGGTTGGTCATTTTATGCAAGTGTGTAAGCTAAAAGATCGTTATGAAGTTTTTACAAGGAATAAAAAAGGACAATTTTGTATAGCACTTGACTAGGTTCTTAATACCATGTCAATATGATCTTTGATATTGAGTGACTTCATTATGACATATTGTGTGTGATAAAAGGCTTTTGTCTAACAAGGAGTCTTTCATTTACATGAAGAAATCATAAAAATTCTTTAAGAAATTTAACCACAAATACTAATCTTTAATTAATATTAAGTTAAATATTAAACACAAACATATTATTATCAAACTTTTCACCATATCTAAGAGGCAGTGTCAATAGAAAAAATATTAGATTTGTTGTCAGAACATGAATTAAAGTCTTATTTTTGTCATTTACTACTTGTGTGATGCCGTTAAGTTTCTTGACTTCTCTTATGCTCATATGTTTTATTTATAGGCGACTCAAAGGTCTGTACTGAGGCAGCTAGGTAACTCAGTGGACAGAATTCTGAATTTGTAGTCAGGAAGACTATTCTTCCTGAATTCAAATCTGACATCAAACACTAATTGTGTAACAACTCTTTTTCCAGGATCTTTGCCTAGAAAATCCCAAACAGCATCATAAAGAATTGGACAGGGCTAAAAATAATTGAGTAAGGTCTCTTCTAGATCCAAATCTTTGTTCCTATGATCTTTGTTCAAATAGAGATACTTCCATTTTCAAGATTTATCTCCATGAGAAAGTCATTTAAGTTCTCATTAAGTACTTCTTTACCTATAAAATGAAAGCTAGGACATAAATAAAATGTAAAATGCTTTCTAACTCCAAATTTATAATTATACTACAATATGTTTTTCTTTTTATAAGATATTTATCTGATGTGAAGTTGTAGTACATTACTTGACTTCCAAAATGAAATCTTTTGAATAATGAAAAGAGATTAGCCTAACAAGTCACACAGAAAATAGTATGTATGACAATGACAAGAGCACACAATGCAAAGATTAAATCAATTGAAAAATGTTTATTCTATAGAATCTTCTTGAGTTGGTTGGTCTTTTTATCAATTAATAATATAATTTTTGTGTGTACATATACATATTTACATATAATTACCAATATAACACATTATATATGCACATATGTAACATACATACAAATACCTTACATCATGTATACATACATATGTATATGTGTTCGCATGTTTGCATGCTAGGTGGCACAGTAAATGAAGTGCCTAGTTTGGAGTCAGGAAGACTTATCTTTTCTGAATTCAAATCTGATCTCAGACATTTACAAATTATGTGCCCCTCAGCAAGTAACACAAACCTATTTGCCTGTTTTTTCTTCTGTAAAACAATATGGAGAAAAAAAATGAAAAACCACTTTGGTATCTTTGCCAAGAAAACCCTCAATAGAGTCATGAAAAGTCAGACATGACTAAAAAATGACTGAACAACAATAAAGTATATATGTATCTATGCATACATATACACATACATACACACATATACAAGTATTATAAATGCATTTATATGTGTATAAATACATGTAAATACATGTATTGTATAAACATGAACATTATTCTAAAGAAAGATTTTAGATGGACAAAGAATTGGGTCCAGAACCACTGAAGAGGAAGTGATTGGGCTGGATAGCATTTCTGAAACTACACAGGGCTTTCAACAATGTAAAGCAGATTCCTTGGGAAAAAATTGATCTTTTTTAACAAAAAAATTTTGCTCAATAATGTTCTAAATCTTAGAAAACTAATCTTCCAACAATTATCAATAGTATTGATTCAAAACGTAAAAAAGAGATATATAACAGATATTAGTAGATGGAAGCATACTTTCAGTGATTCAATAGATATATATGTGATGTATTATAAGGTATTTTTTCCATTGTTCATCCATTTTGATATTCCTTTATATAGACATATACATATATATATATATGTATATATATACATACATATATATATATATATATATATATATATATATATATATATATATATATATATATATATATATATATATATATATATATATATATATATATATATATATATATATATATATGAAATGTTCCCTTCTCTAAAGTGTAATATTCTCTGTGACCAGGTTTCTTGGAGAGCTTCTGGAGTTAGCCTTAGTTTCAGTTTAGTTCAGTTTCATTAATCACCTCAAATGCAGCCAGGAGTCCAGATCCTTTATTGTGTCCTTCAATCTCTTGAATCTTTTCCTGGGGCCCAGTTAGCTTTAGTTTAGCTTTCTCCTTGGTTCCAAGAGCTCCCTCCAAATCTCTAGCCAGCACAAAAGTGGAATCTGGAATGAATCTTCTCTGCTTCTAAGAGTGGGCTTCTGGGTTACTGTGGGCTTGGCCATAAGAGCTTCTTGCTTATATTTCTGCCCGACTTGTGAATCTCTTCCTTATATATGTTCTCTAAAGTTGTGAAGTCTAATAAGTACAAAGTACATAATCACTTAGCACCTTGTTTCAAGTTCTGGCCCATAACATGTATGCATATATGTATGCATGTATAAATCTCCCTTCTTTCCACCTTCAAACATCTAAAAATTTTTCATGCAAAAAAATGGCAGCTCAAGAAGGCTCAATGGTTAGAATACCTAAATTCAAATCCAGCCTCACATATTACTAATCTTGATTGCCTCAAAAAAGTGACAAAAATTATTTCTCATTCAATTGATTCCTTTTATAATCCAAATGCAGTAATTTGTTTGTGAAGAAGCATTTTAATTTTATGTAACTGACATTATTTTATTTTTTGCAATTTCCTATGTTTCTTTTTTTTGGTCAAAAATCCATATCCTACTGATAGTTATGAAAAGTAGCTTAACTGCTTTTCTAACATTTTTATTATCTTTAATTTTAAGGTAAAATCTGTTTTGAGTTTATTGTGTAATATGGCTTAAAATGTTGATTTCAGCTTAATTTCTACCAGATTGCTTTCCAGTTTTTCTAGCATTTTATCAAATAGTTATTTGCTAAATCATTTATATTTTGACAAATACTGGATTATATAGTTACATTTTAAAACCAATCATCAAATGCTTCCAGTGGCTACTTCTTTTATATAGTTTGAAGTCTGGAAGAGATGTCCCACTTTAAGCCTACTTTTCCCAATATTTTCCTTGATATTTTATGACTTTTACTTCTCAAAATGGGTTTTGTTGTTTTTAAATAGCATTCTGTATCAAAATAATACTTTGAATTTTGTATTAGCATGGCACAGATATAAACACTGAATATTCCTCCAGCCAGTACTTTAATTTATTTAGGGTTAGGGTTAGACTTAGGGTTGAGGGTTGAGGGTTAGGGTTAGGGTGAATTTAGGGTTAGGGTTAGGGTTAGAGTTGGGAGTCGGGAGGTGGGAGTCATGAGTAGGGAGGTGAGTTAGGGTTAGAGTCTGGAGGCATTTTAGGGTTAGGTTTACGGTTAAGGTTAGGGTTAGAGTTTAGGGTTAGGGATAGGGATAGGGTTAGGGCTAGTGTTAGGATTTAGGTTTAGGGTTATGGTTATGGTTAGGGCTTAAGGTCAGGGTTAGGGTTAGGTTTACAGTTGGGAGGCAGAATTTAGAGTCAGGAAGTGCACATTTAGTGTTAGAGTCAGGAAGAATTTAGGTTTATGGTTAGGTTTAGAGTTGACCGGAAAAATTTAGAGTTAGGAAGTGCAAATTTAGGGTTAGAGTCCGGAGGCATTTAGGGTTAGGGTTAAGCTTAGATAGGGTTATGTTCAGGGTTAGGGTTATGATTAGAGCCTGAATTTAGGGTTAGGGTTAAAGTCAGAAGGCATTTAAGTTTAGCGTCAGGGTTAGAGTTTTGGTTAGTGTTAGGATTTAGGGTGTGGGTTAGGGATAGTGTTAGGGTTTGGGTTAGGTTTAGCGTCAGGGTTAGGGTTAGGTTTAAAGTTGGGAGGCGCAAATTTAGGGTTAGGGTTAGGGTTAGGGTAAGGGTTAGGGTTAGGTTTAGGATTAGTTTTACAGTTGGGATGCAGAATTTAGAGTCTGGAAGTTCGGATTTAATGTTAGTGTTGGGAAGAATATAGGCTTAGGGTTTGGTTTAGAGCTGCGCGGAAAAATTTAGAGTTTGGTAGTGCAGATTTAGGTTTAAAGTCGGGATGCATTTATGGTTAAGTTTAGGCCTAGATAGGGTTAGGGTTAAGGTTAGGTTATGATTAGAGCCTTGATATAGCGTTAGAGTTAGAGTCAGGAGGCATTTAGTGCTAGGGTAAGATTTGGGAGGCATTTAGTGCTATCGTTAGGGTGAGAGTTTGGGTTAGTTTTAGGATTTAGTGTTAGAATTAGGGTTAGAGATTAGGGTTAGGGTTAGTGTTAGGGTTAGGTTTTACTATTAGGGTTAGGGGTCGGGTTAGTGTTAGGGTTTGACTCGATAGGCGGGAACTTAGGGTTAGGCTTAAGGTTAGGGTTAGGTTTAGAGTTAAGGTTAGGGTTAGGCTTAAGGAATTTAGGGTCAGGGTTAGGTTTAGGTTAAGGGTTAGTGCTATGGTCAGGATTAGAGTTTTGTGTTAGGCTTAGCTTTAGGGTGAATTTAATGGTTGCTTTTGGGTTAGGGTCAAATTTTGGGTCAGTGTTAGGTTTTGGCTTAGAGGTAGGGTTTGTGTTTGTGTTAATGTTTAAGGGTTAAAGTTATGCTTAGGTTTAGAGTTTATGGTTAGGGTTAAGGTTAGGGTTAGGTTTATGCTTAGTGTTAGATTCAATGTTAGGTTTAGGGTCAGGGTTAGGGTTAAGTTTTGGGTTAGGGATTTCGGGTTAGGGTTAGGATTTAGGTTTTAGGGTTACAGTTGGGGTTAGTGTTAGGTCTTAGGGTTTATGGTTAAGGATTTGGTTTTAGGGGTTAGGTTTAGGTTTAGTGTTAGAGTTAGGGATAGGATTAGGGATTATTGTTTGTGTTACCGTTATGATTAGTTTTATGATTAGGGGTAAGGTTAACGTTAGTTTTAGGTTTAATTTTAAGGTTATAGTTCGAGTTAGTGTTAGTGTTAGTTTCTTTGAATTTTGCCGTTAATTGTAATTGAATTCAGAGAAATATTTTGAATCTTTTATTAATTGATCTTCAAATATTTAATGGTTTATGATTACTTTAAATGTGACTTTTTTTTTATGATTTACGGTTTGGGTCAGTGTTAGGGTTAGGGTTAGGTTGTGCGAATTTTTGGTTTGTTTAGGGTTAGGGAATTTATGGTTAAGGTTAAGTTTAGGTTAAAGGTTAGGTTTAGGGTTAGGATTAGAGTTCAGGGTTAGGGTGAATTTAGTATTTGGGTTAGGGTTAGTGTTAGGGTTAGTTTTTGGGGCACGGTTAGGGTTAATTTTAGGCTTAGGTTTTTTAGGGTCAGGTTTAAGTTTATGTTAAGAGTTAGGGTTAGAGTCAGGGTTAGAGTTTTGTGTTAGGTTTAGGTGTAGGGTGAATTTAGGGTTTGGTTTAGGGTTAGGGTTTGGTTTAGGGTCAGGGTTAGGTTTTGGCTTAGGGTTGAGTTTGGTTTTGGGTTAAGGCAGAAGGGTTAAAGTTATGCTTAGGGTTACTGTTTATGGTTAGGATTAAGTTTTTGGGTTTTGCTTTTAGGTTTATCATTAAGGTTAGGTTTAGTGTGAATTTAGTGTTAAAGTTAAGGTTAGCGTTTAGTGGGAGGGTTAGGAGTATGGTTTACGGTTAGGGTTAATGTGAGAGTTAGGGTTAGTGTTAGTGTTAGAATTAGGGTTAGGGTTAGGGTTAGGATTCTGGTGCGAATTCAGTGTTAGGTTCAGTGATAATGTTAGGTTTAGGGTTCGGGTTAGGGTTACGTTTATGGTTAGTGTTAGATTCATGGTTGGGGTTTAGGGTTACGGTTGGTTTAGGTTGGGAATTCAGGGTTATGTTTAGGTTTAGCTTTGGGTCAGGGTGCCAATTAAGAGTTAGGTTTAGGGTTAGGGTTAGGGGTAGGGTTAGGATTAGTGTCTAGGTTAGGGTTAGGGTTAGGGTTAGTTTTAGTGTTAGGGTTAGAGTTAGGGATAGGATTAGTGATTATTGTTAGGGTTATGATTTAGATTTGGTTTATGATTCTGTGTAAGGTTAGCATTAGATTTAGAGTTACTATTATGGTTAGGGTTAGAGTTAATGTTAAGGCTAGTTTCTGTGAATTTTGTTGTTAATTATAATTGAATCTAGAGAATTATTTTGATTCTTGTATAATTTTATGTTCAAATATTTCATGGTTTATGATTACTTTAAATCTAACTTTCCTTTTTATGATTTAGGGTTAGAGTTAAGGTTAGTGTTTAGGGTTAGGGTTAGGGTTAGTGTTTAGGTTTAGGGTTAGGGTTAGGGTTAGGGTTAGAGTTAAGGTTAGGGTTAGCATTATGGTTGTCTTCATGGTTTTTAGGGTTAGAGTTTGTGTTAGGTTTTGGGTTAGGTTTAGTGTTTGGGTTAGGCTTTGGTTTATCTTAAAGTTTAGTGTTAACATTAAAGTTTGTGTTAGAGTTGGGACATGGAATTTAGAGTTGGGATGTGCAAATTTAAGGTAAATTTAGAGTTTAGTATTACTGTTAAGTTTTATATTATATTTTGGGTTATGTTTAGGGTTAGATTTAGGGTTAGGGTTTTTTAGAGTTAGAGTTAGGGTTAAGGGTAATTGTAGGTTTAGATTTGGGGTTATGTTTAGACTTAGAGGTATGTTTCACGTTTATTTTTAGGTTAGTGGCAGGGTTAGGCTTAGTTTTTAGTGTTAGGTTTTGGTTTAGTGTGAAGCTTAGGTTTAGGGTTAGATTTAGGGTTTAAGTTAACCTTTGGGTTAGGGTATAGATGTTAATTTAGGTTCAGGTTTAGCTCTCCAAATTGCGTTATGGATTGCGGTAAGGTTAAGGTTTCGTTTAGTTTTTGTGTTAGGGTTTTGGTTAGGGTTAGTTTTAGCTTAGGTACTGTTAATTTTTTTGTTATTTGTAACTAAATCTAGAGAAATATTTTTATTCTTTTATAGTTTGATCTTCAAATAGTTTATGGTTTATGATTACTTTAAATGTAACTTTGTTTTTATGATTGCCCTTTGGACTTTGTAATTGTTATATAGAAATTATGTTGATTTTTGTTCTTTTACTTTATCGTCTTCAATGTTTAAACGTTATTGTTTTAGTTTATTTTCTGAATTTTTTAGATTCTGAGTAAATTATCCTTTCATTAGAAAAAGGAAAGCTTCATGTATTCTTTACCTATTGTTATACCTTTATTTTCTTCTTTTGATTAACTTAGTCAAATAACATTGAAAACATAATTGCTTTATTCTGTATTTACTGGAAAAACATTTATTCTTGTTGCATACAACACTTGATTTTGTTTTTATATAGATACTTTTGTGATAATAAAAAGCACTCATATATTGCCCATTTTGGCAAAAATTCCCTGTGCTGGTAAGAATATGTAGTCTTTAGCATTCTCATTTAGAAAATGACATAAACTTTTAATAAATATTAAAGGCTATATAGCTTATTGAACAACATTATATTCTATATTTTCCCATTACTTATTCTTTGGTTAAACTTTTAAGTCTGAAAGAGGTGTGTTAATATAGCTTAACGTTATTGCATTAATTGTCTTCTTTAAGTTTTGTTAATTTTTCTTTGGTACAATTGATGTAAGGGGATTTATGAGTATATTATTTTAATATTGATATTTATTTGTGTCTATGATTCCTTTCAAAATTATGTAGTATTTTATTTCTTTTTATGTTGTAATTTTTCTTTGCTTTATAACATAATAATAATTCCTATTTCTTTATTTATCTGATAAATAACAAATTTTGTTCCAGCCCATTATTTTTATTCTGTATATTGTTTTTAGATGCATTTCTTATTAGAAATAAGTTTTTTCTTTAAATGTCACTTTCACTTTATTTAATTATTTTATCCAATAATATTCACAAGTATAGGTGTTACATTTACATTTTCTTTTATTTTCCTTTAATATTGATTTTTCTGAATTGAATTTTAAAAGTTTCCCTTTATAAAAACAATATTTTGTTTTCAGTTATTTCAGTTTAACTTACTTTAAGATAACCTATTATCAAAAATTCTCTTCTCCTCACCCTCAGTCTTGCCTCTTTCCATTTTGGATTTTTACTTAGATTTTTTCTTTGTTGCTTCTATCTTCTTCCTTCTAACCTCACTCTTTCTCTTTTTCCTTTTGTTTTTTTCCCTTTCTTTCCTCCTTCACTTCCTTTTTTCTTTTCTTTTTTCCTTTCTCCTTCTGCCCTTCCTTTTTTCCTTTCCTTTCTTCCTCTCTCCCTCCCTTGCTCCTTTTTTCCCTTTTATTCCTACTTTATTTCAGTATCCAATTTTATGCTATATTTCCCTTTTTAGTTAAATAAACTAGATTTTTTTCCCTTTCTCTAACTTCATTTTACTCATTTAAAAAATGATCTTTTCCTAAAAGGATTTCTCCCCACATCATCTCTTTCCTTTCTATCTTTTCTAAATTTTTCCGTACTTTGATTTGTGGTCCTTATATCTATTTATTTTTTATCATCTGTGTTCCTCAGGAAATAAAAATGTTTAAGTTATTATTTTGAATTCCCTCTTCCAAAAATTATTTAGATTATTGCCTTAAATCTCTTCCTCTTTCCTCTTCCCTCCTCCACCTTTTTTGTGCTTCATTTTTAAAGGTATTAATTACTACTGCAAGAGATAGAGAGTATAGAAATATTGACCTATGGTAGAAATTTTCCTATGTCTGATTTTGATCCATTTCTATTCTCTATTTTCTGCATGATCTTTTTTTCCTATATACCAAGGAATCTCTGGGTCTATGTCATTACTTCTTTCTGGTTTTTGGTTGTTTCTAGGAATTCTGATTCCAATTTTCCTAAGAAGGGGCTCTTTATGGAGATAAAAACTATTTTTCAGAGGTAAATCTGTCTTTGAACATTTAACTCCTGCAGATTTTTTCCACTGCAAAATTTCCTTCTCCCATTATAGATTCCATGGGAGTGCTCTTCAGTGAGACCATCTTCTCATTGTTGAATCAAGATCTTCTCCTTTCTTTCTCTTTATTTCAATCTATCCCTTTGTTATTTTCCCCATCTTCCTGTATATAGCTTTTCTTCCTGATACACTATAAGAATTATTTTGTCTTCCATGTTTTTATTGACTTGGTTAGAGAATATTACACATTTCCATCTATCTTCTTCCTCCCTTTTCTCTTTTTATATACCTTCTCTTTGTAGATTAGTCCCACAAAAATATCGATTTACCTTTAGAGAGGGTGTTGTGACTTTTAGTTGTTGGTGTTTCAGGCTTCTTTCTCCTCCATCATTTCTTTTGAGGGTCCACTTTCACCTTTATCTACTTGTGTACTTCAAGAGAGAAATAATTTGGTTATTCTGTTGTTATTTTATTTTATTTTATTTTGCTTGCTTATTTTTGTTCTTGAAATTTTCTTCAGCTTCATATTATCTTTCTATTTCTTTTTCATTTTCATTTTTTTTACAAGTGTAAATTATTTCATAACATGCTTTTCTTGGTAGTCATATTTAATGACTTTTTAACATAGTTGTTTTATTTTATTGTCTAGAATGCTTGTAAAACAAATAATATATTTTTGTAGGTATGCTACAAATGCCTTCCCCCATTGGACATCTATTTCAAATATAACTAATAACTAATAATTAGATCATCTAATTCCCATATGATTAGTTCAGGTTTGCTGCCTCAGGAAGCAATCAACCTGACTATACATTTCAAATTTTTCTGCTGTTCAAAACATTTTCCAATGTGAGTGTGAGTGTATTTGTGTTTTCTGGTAGGTTCAGAAAGAACAGTCTTTTGTTAGTCTAATTTCCTTTCCTTTATATATGAAATCCTTTATTGTGATTATCAGAATTTGCTGTTTGTCACTGAAATTGGTAAATTTAACCAATATATTCCTTGGAGTATAAAGCATAGATATTTTTTCTGGTGATAATCTCTGGATTTTTGCAATTGTAATTTTTATCTGTTTTCAGAAGTTTCAGGCAGATTTCTTATTTGTAGCTTATTTCTACTATTTAGAACCTATGATTTTTAAGTTGTCTTTTTTATATCCTGACTTTAAGCTTAGTTCATTTTGCTTATATAGAGATCATTTTTTAAAATATTATTTTTTGTTTCTTTAATTCCAGTTCATTCTTACTTCACTATATTTATATTTCCAATTAATTCTTTTTTTTTTCACATTACTTTGGAGAAATTTGACAACCTAGATTAAATTTTTTTTTCCCATTCTAACACTTGTTTCTGCTAGATGGGTCATAAATTCTGATTTTTTATGATTTTTATTTATCTCAATTCATTTGGTTCTAAGTTCTTTTGGGAATCCACAGGGTGTTCAGCCACATCAAGTACTGATTCACTTTATTTTTTTCCCCAATATTTATTCAGTTATGTTTAAACTCATTTAAATATCCTGTAGGCAATATTCACTTTTTGTTTTAATATCTCTCCTTTTGATTAATCTTAAGTTAAAAGTTTTCAAATGAATTTTCTTCTTGTGATCTTTAGTAATTTCAAATTTTTTTTTTTTTTTGCATTCCCCATTGTTCACCTTTCTGCTCTCTCCCCTTTGATGTTATATATTCCAAGGGCCAGACCACAAAGCTGTCTCCTACCCTGGTGAATTAAGTTGACATTAACCTTACTCAGTTCCTACCATAAGTGACTTCAAGGAATACAAAACTTGTCCTAGGTGAATGTCAGTCCCTTTTCTTTTAGGCCTTTTGTGGCCTCCTGCCCTAGTAGTGCCCCTGTTTCAGTACACATATTACTGAATATTGGATGTTGGAGAACCTGTCAAACTGATCTTTAATTCTCTTCTCTGGCTAGCTTTAAACATCATCTGCTACAAGAAATCTTTCTGAACTCCTTTATTTCTAGTGCCTCCTCACTTTGAATTATTTCCTATTTATGCTTCCAAAAATTTTTTTGTACATAAGTACTCTTTGCACATAACTTCTGTTAGATTGTGAGCTTCATGTGGTAGGAATTTTCTTTTGTCTTTTTTTTGTAATCCTAGCACTTAGAACATTGCCTGACATATAGTAGGTAGTTAATAGATGATTTTTGACGCCCTGATTAACTGTCTGAATGCTCTTTTCCTGGCAGAACAAACTTCTGCTTTCTTTTACTTAACTTTTAGGCATGAGTGGGGGAGGTTGGGAAGAGTTGAGTTCTGCTGCTACCAAATAATGCCAGAGAAAGGTGTGCTAGCAGATATGAACAGTGAATCTCAGAATATCAGTAGACCCCATTTTTCCCCATTTTTAAAACTTGTGGAATCATGAGGAAGGGTGTACTGAGAAAATACGCTGAGGATTGGGAATTAACCTTTTCTTCTCTTAATTCATCAGATTTTTACTTCATTAGATTTTTTGATGTATTGGCTTAGAGAGTTAACTGCAATTACTTTACCTTTTGGGCAATTATTTTCTCTCTTAATTTGGAGATTTTGAAAATTTGTGTGTAATAAAAAATTGTCTAACTTTCTGGGGTTTTTGTGTTGGGTTTCAACTAGACTCTAAGTCTGTCAAGGACTGACATCTATCATGCACTTTTCCTTTTGTAATATACTTCTATATATCTCTTTAGCACTAGTATAGTGCCTCACAAATAGTAGATGCACAGTAAATATTTATGTGTTGATGATAATGATGCTGATTTTCTATTGCAACCTAATCTGTTAGGATATTTTCCCCTAAATGTCAACTAGTAAAGTAATTTGAATACTAGATTTTATTATATGCCAACTTTTAAAAGCAATCATAGGGTGTTTAAAGACTAGTTATTAGGATCTCATGTATTTCAGCTCAGAAGCATTTCAAACTTTATTCATTTGTAATTATCCTTATCATGGTCAAGTCATTTTAGTAGTTTGACACTAATTTATGTATAAGTACACATATTACTAAATATTGGAAGTTAGAGAGACTATCAAACTATATATGATGCCTTATAGGTCTTAGCATCAAGTGAGTCTGTGATACTTAAAATATTTCTTTGGAAAATTATAATCAAAGCAACTAGAAAATTTTACTCTGCACTTAGAAATTGATAGTTATTTTAGCATCATGTGGTTAATATTTTTGATGTTAAAAGCAAAGGCAGTCAATATTCTTTCAACCTGACAACAACATTTGGTGTTATCATAGTACTGTGGCCTGGTGAATTTTTACTAAGTGAAAAGAATTTGCTTTTTTAAGGTTTCATTCGCTCTCAAACTTTCCTCTCATAATGAATTACTCATTTTACACCAGACTTCAGAAGACACACATATAATGAGATAATATGCACTCTAAAGTTCTTTTGAGTCCTTAAAGGGATAAATAAATGTTAACTACCATTATTATTACATTCATTACATCATTATAATTAATTATAATATTATAATAATTATGTCATTAAATTAATTACCACAAGTATCATTATTGTTATAATGATGCAGTATGATATTGTAGAAAGAACATAAGCTTTGGATTTAGATGGCTTGGTTTTAAAACGTGTCACCTATTGCTGTATAACTGTTGTGAATTAAGGCAAGACATTTTTTCCCTCTGGGCTTCATTTTCTTCATTTAGAACAAGAAGAGGTTAAAACATCTTGCCCCTTTCAGCTCTAAATCTATGATCATATCATAGATAGAGTGTTGTAACTGCAGTCAAGAAAGCCTGAATTCAAATCCTGCCTCATTCCTACTAGTTGTGTGACCTTAGACAATTAACATAATAACAGCGTCCATGTCACAGAGTTTTTATGGATACTTAAATTAGAGATCACTGTGCTTTGTGCTTTGTAAAGCTTCAAACAGTATATAAATGTTAGCTATTGTTTTATTATTGTTATTAATAAAATGACTCTTCACTTAACTAAAAAGCATTTATTCAGTAAACTCAGCCATAATGACTCCCATATACCAGAAAATAGAAAATCAATTCAGTTCAACAAACATTTATTTTGCATGATATATTTCAATAAATGGACATTGAACAGCCAAATTAATGTTATAAGAACAGGTGTATTTTTCTATACCTGAATGAAAATATTGAGTCCTGACAAATTTAATTATCTGGTATTCCAGGTCACAACAGATTTAAAGACAGCAAATTAGAATGGAGAATTTTACTAGCAATAAGAATATTAGAAACATCATGAAGTGACAGCTGAGAGATACTCTAATGAAGAGGTTGAAAATTTTTAAATTGCAAACCCAATTCAATAAGCAAAACAAATAATGACTAAAGTAATGCAAGAACAATCATACTTTCTATGCTTTTGGAGTATTACTCCATTTTTACCATTAAATAATTAATTATATCTGTCCAACAAAAGAGAGAGAATAGTTCCATTGTACTTTGAAGTGATTTGGAATATGGTCATTTTGGAATACCATATTATAAGGAGGATAGTGTTTTTCTCTGTGTCAGTTAAACCATAGATTTGACATTTGAAAGCATAGTATATTAGCAATGGTTGAAAGAATTCAGAATGTTTAACGTGGAGAAAGGAAAATTTAAGGTTAATAAATTTCTTTTTTCCAATATTTGAAGATTGTCTTCTGAAAATAGGATAACATGAGTAGTTTAATGACTAGAGTAATGATTGCAGAATTTATGAACATTTTTATAAATACCACTGTCCAAAAAAAGAGTAGCAAGACAATGCATCTCTCTAATATGAAATATTAAGTCAGTATTAAATCTGACAAGTAAGACAAATTGATCCACCTTCCTGTAATATTGTAGAAACGTGGCTTCCAAGTACATATTTATATAATTATTTGTTTCTATGTTCATTATGTTTACTTTGAATCAAGGAATATTTTCATTATCATTACATTATAAGCTCCTTGAGAGCATGAACTTGTTATTGCCTCTTGGTATCCTTAAAGCTTAGCAGAATGACTGACATGTTATAAGTGTTTCATAAATATTTATTGAATTGACTTAATTACATTAAGTAGCCTTAGATTAAGAATATAGGGAAATGTGTAATACCTTTTTGAAAGATGTTCCTCAAATTTATTTAAAAGAAAGCTTGCTTAGATTTTTAATTGTTCCTAGCTGTGTGACCCTGGGCAAGCCACTTAATCCCAATTGCCTCAAGGGAAAAAAAGCAAAAAAATAAAAAAAATAATAAAAATAAAAGAAAGCCTATTGGCATTTGAAAGTAAAAACTTTAATTACCTGGTAAACACACTTATATGTAACACTTTTGTTGCAAATACTCAGTGAGATGTCACAATGTTTGATAGTTAAAGGAAAGTGGTTATATGATAATGAGAAGGTATAGTCCTTTACATCTTTTATACACTTGAACCAAATAGATAGTGAATATGACTTTTTGTAATCTATTGATCCAGCAAACATTCTTTCAGTTATGAACCAGGAGTCCATTTAAATATTATTCAATGTGTTTGTATTATTTATATGGCACTGAGATCAGTACCATATAAATAATACAAACACATTGAATAATAATCATTGAAGTTTCTGAACTAATTGTGTATATTTGTTCATTCTTCTACTCTCCAACAGAATGTAAGTTCCTGAAGGCAGGGATCCTTTTGGTTGTCTTTGCATCTTAGGTGGGTGTACTTAGATGGGCTCCTGGCTCATAAATGAAGTTTAATAAATGCTGGATGCTTGCTTGAACCTGCAATTCCATTACTAGGTTTAAACTCCAATGAATTCATCAATAAGAAAATAAAGTCCTGTTTAATATAATAAGGGACCTTTATTTATAGGTCCCTTAGAAGAACATGACCAAAAAAAATCTTGAAATCACAATGCAGGAAATTATAGAACTTCTGAATATAGAAAAAATTCAATTGATATTTCATGGGGAGGAATGTATGATGTGCCAGATCATATTGAGAGGTAACATTGGGAAAAAAGTGACCTCTGTGGTCTTAATAAAAGAAAAGTCTAGAAAGAAGTAAGAGAGCAGGAGAGGGAAGGATAAAAAATGGATAAATGGAAGGATACCCCTCACTTGTGCTGAAAGGTGGTTCCACTGATGGATGCTCCTATGGGAGAAGAGAGATATTAGTCAAGAGAAATGAGTGAGCTTGGTTTTCTGGGAAATTTGTTGCTTGATTTCTCTGTGCCTCAGTTTGTGAAGGAAAGTCATTGGACACAATTGCTGTGATTATGGACAAGATCTTATAATCTCTAGATATTCTTTTTTTGAGATAACTGTTTTGCTTACATGAGTGAGCATATGTTCTTTCATTGTCTTTCATTTTGATATATTTGTACTCCCAATCTATTGTTTCCTCTTTTATTTCTTTGGTGAGACTTGCTGCTGGAGATTCCAGGCAGGCTTTCTATTCTTCCCAATATTTTTGTTGTATAGGGCACAAATTCTGCTCTCATAATTCTTATTTTTCTTTTTAATCACTTGGGAACATAATGTTGTAGTCTCATTGCTGCTTTTGTTCTATAGAGTCCTCTATTTTATCAAATGCTGCATTTTCCTTATTTTTTCAGTATTTTTATTCATAACTTGTTTCTTACATCTGGAAGCCATATTTCCTTCCATTGTTAAAGTTTTCCCCATTGATTACTTGCTTATGTTTAAAATCCTTGTTTTTTTTTTTTTATTTCCTTGCTGAGATATTTAGTGATTTCAGTCTTCCCCTATACTCTACCCTACTCTCTTATTTTTCTCTCTTGATCATTTTCTGACTCTCTGTCCCCTGATAGTGGTTTTTTGAAGCCTGGACAAAAAAAGTTCAGCCTCTTTCTAGGCTGGACAATTCACAGCTTACCAGTCTAGGTATTTGCCCCACATGACTTTTGGACTGATTCCATCTGCTTGCTGGGTTTCCCCCTCAAGTTTAGTAGACAGCTGGACTTGCCTGCCTCCACATCCAACACATGCTGTCCATCCTGATAATATCCTGTTCTACTCTTTCTGTTATCCATTTTCTGTCTCAGTACTGGCATCTCAGAGAGGGCTGCTATTCTGATCCTATGAATTTGCCTGCCCTGACATTGGCAATTAAGAGGTTTGTAGAGTCGTGCCCTAGACTTACAGGATTGTCTGTTTTAATCCATAGCAGGTTTCTATACCTGCAGGATTATAGGCTTGCTAGCTTTTTGTCACAGTCTGACTGAATTTCCACATCCTGAAGCCAGGATTTCCATTACTCAGGGAAGAGGGAAAAGGACCAAAGTATGGGGTTAAGTTTTGTTGCAAAGCCTGTGTTTCTCTTCTTTGAGTCTGATAATGTAAGTAGTGGGAGGTGAGGGAGAAATGCTGGGTAAGTTCAGGTTAGGCATCAGTTCAAGGTTCTGGTTTTTAATCTTCTTTTGAATTCTAGGCATCTATAATTTGGAGAAGCTAAAGTTGCTTTATATTTGGTGCATAATTTCTGTTTCTGATAGAATATAGGGATCAGAAAAAAATGTCCTTCATCTTATAGCCTTTTGTTTTTAACTTCCAGGTATTCCTATATATACATTATTTAACTTCCAGTAATTAATAATAATAATGATAATAATAATAACAACAAAAATAAATAGCAAAAGCAATATATATATAGCTTTAAAATTTTTTTACAAATATTATTTCATTTAATTTTCAAAACAACCTTGAGAGAGAGGAAAGTACTTCTATTACCCTCATTTTACAAATATAAAAATTAAAGCAAGCAGGGATTGTGACTTTCCTAAAATCATAGAGCTAATATCTAAAGCTGGATTTGAATTCAGGTATTTCTGACTCTAAGTCTAGCATTCTAGCCACTGTGCTACTGAGTCTTCCCTTATGTCAAAAACCAAACTGGAACAAAAACAACAGGTAAATGACATGGTTGATCATGTGTAGGTCAGAGTAACATTTGACTTCTTCAAGGAATGGAGACAGATACCTTTCTTTCTCATCTCTTCTTTGGGGACAGGATTGCTTACAACAATTACCCAGTATTGACTTAATGTTATTTTTATTTACATTATTTTAGTCACTGTGTATATTGCTTTCCTGCTTCTATTTGTTCACTCTGCATCAATTTATGTGCCCTCCCATGTTTCTCTAAATCTCTTCACATTTTTTATTTCTTATATAGTGATTGTATTCTAAAAAAAGCTTTGTTTCTCTCTTTTTATTTCTCTCTCAAAGAATCAAGGTTGGGTCATGATTACTGCTGCTCAAGATGGAAGAAACAAAATCTTTTTAAACTTATTTCACCTAAATGACTGTTTTAAATCCCACATTTCATTAAATAATTCTCCCAAAGGTCTTTATTTATTTACTTCTAAATGTCATCTCTAAATTACATATCTCCAAGATTTCTCATAAGCTTCTTTCCCCAAAGCTCCATGGTGCCTGTTATGTTGAGCTTAAAAAAAAAAAAAAAAAAAAAAAAAGGATGACAGGTCAGTGGTTGGGGAAGTGGAGATTTGGGGGTTTTATCTTCAGCTTAGATTAATTCACTATTGCTTCAGAGAACATAAGGAAGGTGGGATTGAAACCCCTAGCACTTGTCACACTCACAGCTGCTCTGTTTATTAGGAAACATTTAATAATCATGAATGTAATTGTTATCTCTCAGTTAACAAAAAGCTACATATCCTATTTTGTTTTTAACATTCTGGATAACAGATTCATTTTTAGGTTAGTTCCCAGTGTTTCTTGGATGGCTAAGCTATCACTAAATGTATGCAAGAAGGGAATACATGTCCCTATGTCCTAGTTATTTCTGAATAAAGTCCTAAACTGTACCATTTGAATCGTGTCTTGCATGGGGAAAAATAAAACAAAACAAAAAACAATTGCCCCAAGGTTTTAGAGTTGACTTAGAATCATGTTAATGATAATAAAACATTGTGATTTTTTTTTATTAAAAAAAGCCATTCTACTAATATAATTATCATTTCTAGCTTATTGTTCTGAAATTATTTATTTTTTCCTTCACATATTTGTATTTTATTTTATTTTTGCATGCATTTTAGCTTTTTTAAATGCACATTTCTTTATGATTCATGTTGAGAGAGAAAAATCAGAACAAAAGGTAAAACCAAAGAAGAGAAAAAAAAAGTGAACATAGCATATGTTAATTTACATTCAATGTACATAGTTCTCTTTGTGGATGCAAATAATGTTTTCTATCCAAAGTTTATTGGGATTGCTTTGGATCACTGAAACATCGAGAAGAACAAAGTCTTTCATAGTTGATCATGACACACTCTTGTTACTGTGTGTGATGTAGTCCTGGTTTTGCTTGTTTTGCTCAGAATCAGTCCATGTAAATCTTTTAGATCTTTCTACAATAAGCTTGTTCATCAATTTTTATAGAACAATAATATTCCATAAGTTTCATATACCATAACTTATTCAACCATTCCCCAATTGATGGGCACCTACTCATTTCCCAATCCTTTGTCACCACAAAAAGAGCTGCTACAAATATTTTTGCACATGGGGGTCCCTTTCCCTTCTTTATGATTTCCTTGGGATATAGACCTAGTATTTTGACATAGTTTCTGTTTGTACAAAACCTTTGTAATTTAATCAAAATTGTCCATTTTGCATTTTATAATCTTTTCTAGTTTTACTTTGGTCATAAATTTCTCCCTTTTCCAGAGATCTGATAGGTAAACTCTCTCTTGCTCTCCTAATTTGCTTGAGGTGTCACCCTTTAGTGCCAAATCATGTATGCATTTTGACCTTATTTTGGTATGGGATATGAGATGAGATGAAACTGTTTGTCCTTCGTGGTGAAATCCCTCACTGAGCTAGAGTTGAAGTAGATGTAGGTGTATACCAAGTTTCTGAGATATTCTTTTCCAGTTTTCCCAGAATTTTTTGTCAAATAGTGAGTTTTTATTTAGAAGCTGAATGTTGAGGTTTAACAAACTAGATTATTATATCTAGTGATTGATTATTGTGTGGTGAGTATCTAATCTATTCCATTGATCCCCTACTCTATTTCTTAGCCAGTATCAAATTTTTTTTGACTCTTGCTTTATAATACAGTTTTAGGTATGGTACTACTGGGTCACCGTCCTTTGCATTTTTTTCCATTAATTATAATATATTATAATTAATTTTAATATATTATAATTATGTATAATATAATTAATTATAATATATTATAATTATATATAGTATAATTAATTATAATATATTATAATTATATTATTATATTATATAATTATAATATATTATAAAATATTCCCTTAATATTCTTGATCTTTTGTTCTTCCAGATGAACTTTTTGTAAATTATTTTTTCTATTTTTATAAAATACTTTTTGTCAATTTCATTAGTATGACACTGATTAAGTAGACCAATTTAGGTAGAATTGTCATTTTTATTATATTAGCTTGGCCTACCCATGAGCAATATATATTTTTTTCCAATTGTTTAGATTTAACTTTATTTATATGAGGAGTCTTTTTGTAATTGTGTTCCTATATTTCCTGGGTTTGTCTTGACAAGTAGACACCCAAATATTTTATTTTAAATATAATTATTTTACATTAAAACCCCACCCAGATAACAAAGATGAAACTGTTTGTCCTTCGTGGTGAAATCCCCCACTGAGGTAGAGTTGAAGGAGATTTTCTCCTTTAAGGATTTTCAGAGTTTTGTAGTCCCCTCTTCAATAGTATATTGATTTGAACTTAATTCTTTGTGCCTCGAAGGTCACTCTCCAATCACTATGCCATGATGATTTTCTTAATATAATGATAATAAGAATGATAATAATAAACTCATTTGATGATCAGAGAAAATGAAACTCTTAAATCTGAGTTTAGAGAATATATCATTCTAGTGGGAACAATTTTGGGCTTTGATTAGGAGACTAATTCAAACCATTACTAGTTATATAATAATGATCAAGACAATTAATTAATCCCTCTGAGGCTCAAATTCCTCTTCTCTAAAAGGGAGAGAATGCTATTTGTGCTATTTTCCACCATGTAGTAAATCTTCAAGTGTCATAGCAATATGAACTCTGTTATTCCCTACAGAAGAAATATGGCAAATTGTTGCCATTTACACTTTTGGTGATATCTGATGTTATCCTGCAGAGAAGAGATGTCAAGTCAAGGTAATAAGTCTGCTGGGCCTTATAACTGATGAGATCAGCTCAAACACCACAGGTTTCATAGAGAAACTTTAGGACTCCCTATACGGTGTATATTATTTATTTTACAGATGTTCACGTGCAGTTTGAAAGGTAACAAGCTGCTACTTCACTAAATGAATCAAGAATAAACTTGGGCCAGACTAACCCCAAAAGACAATCTAGTATCTGCTTTGTGACTTGAGACACTTTGCTGCTTTTACATCATGGGAATTTGTCTATTCTGCTTTATAGATGTAGCCCAGTCCTGAATTAAGCCCATGCAAATAACATGATTCTAGGAAGATGGAGAGGTTTAATGGCTTCTCTCAATTTGCAGGCAACTCAAAGGACAATGGTCCACACGATGCTATAATGGGAAGTTCATTCATTAACCAAACATAGATTTCTCATGAGATATTGAGAAAAGAAATACTAAGGACTAAAATTTCTTCCTGTGTCTCCCTCACTTTATCCCTTTCAAAACATATTTTGAAACACTTTAAAAGAAATGAAGTCTCAACTTCAGTATTGTTGAGAGTAACTAATCAGAGAACATTCTACTCAATGTCTTGGTACAAGATTCCTCTATAACAATTGATCAAATTTTTTGTTAGATTCTTTATCTCATGGTCATTGCTTTTAGAAGAGGTTTGGTTCCCATGTCAATTTTCTAATAATAAAGCTACTTTGAGAGAGAGAAACATATCTCCCAGAAAGTGTATCTTGAAAGTAACTTTTTAGCATTTGGCTTCTGAATGGCTTCCTTGTTGAAAATTTCCCTTACACTGGTGTATTCAGACTTTTCTGTGAAACCTGCAGAATGTTATCAACTTCATTTAGTACAATTAGAGCAAATTACCCCTTATGGATGGCCTTTAATTCATGAATTATTCAGTTTCTAATGAGCTTTCTTTAAATGAGTCAAGAGAATAATGCTACATTCCATGCACTTGTATCTTTGCCAGTCAATGTAGCAAATTGCTGGTCATTTACTTTAACTCTAGGCAGTTTTAAAATAGTCATAGGAGAACAGAGAGAAGAAAGAAACATAGCATTATAGTTAATAAGAGCTTTGAGAAGTGGGGTTTTCTTGGTTAAGTTTTAAGGACTTATTTTCTCTTATGATGGGCACTCTTAAAACTTATTCTACACCCCATGACCAAGACAATTGTTTCCTACCTTAAAGATCTAGAGATTCTATATGTTAACTATAAGCTAAACCTCAATATATGTAATTCAATGGGGAGTGTTTTGTGATCACTTCCATAAGACAGGACGTCCCAATTGCTCACTTAAGGTAGTATTTAAGGTCACTTTAAGTTTTAAGTCTAAGATGCTATAATTAGAGAAGGTTACATGGAGGAGATGGCCCCAGAATAGGCACTAAAGGAAGAGACAAAAAATAATAATACTGTAGTATAGAAAATGTTTGTAAACTCATGGAATGAATGGAATGAAAACATCTTTTAATTAAGTACTTACCATGTTTCAAGCGAGAAAAAGCATAAAAAAAGGAAAGAAACATAAGAAAGAAAAGAATAAAGGAATTGAGGAAGGAAGAAAAAACAAATTGAGGCAAAAGAGCTTATGTTGAGATTGGGAGGACAGCTACTAGTCTAGTCTGGTTATCATACAAAATTTATGAAGATTAGCATAAAGGTGGAAACAAACTAAGGCTGGAATTGTTGTGTGTGGATGTCTTAAATGCCAACTAAGGAATTTGAATTTTAGCTCATAGGCAAGTCAAAAAATGAAAAGTTGTTGTTATTGTTGTTGTTTTTACAAATGATTGACAGACCTCATTAAAAAGATTATTTTGTTAGCTATGGAAGAGAGAAGCAGAGTGACATAATTGATGGAGAGCTGTCCTCAGAATGAAGATCTGCTTCTGACATATTCTGTCTATATTACCCTGGGAAAGCCAGGGCTTTAACTTGTCAGGGCTCCAGGCAGTACTCTAAGGCTATAAATTTCAGAGAAAGTGTTACCCTGCATTGGTAAAGGAAGGGAGATTCCTACATCAATGAAACAATTAGTCCCATCTCTATCTATATGTCTCTCTATTAAGGATGGAGAGGAAAATAATAGAGGTAGGAATATCACTGATTATTTGCATATAATGCTTACTCAATCTTAATGTGTTTTGTTGACAATTCATTTGATTGCTCTGATCCCTGAAACAATCAGACAAGTGAAGAATTCTCATTGGTCAGGTCAAAACAGTCAGGTAGGTTCCTTTGGTGGCTTAAAGATAGGAAAAAGAAATATATAAGGAAAAAATATAGTCATTCATCGTGTTGTTAATGAGATTTTGGGGAAAAAGCTTTGCTCTAGTATTAAATATTTTCTTCCCCTACTTGGGCCTTAAGGATAAGTTTTGAGCAGCTCTTTCTTTGTGAGTAGAATTTAATTAGTAGCTTGTAATTTCTGGGTAAAGATCAGAGTTCAATGGAAAGAAACATGTTTTCTGCAATAAGGCACATTGATCTACTAACACCTAACTCAAAGAGATCACCTTTCCGTGTTCCTTAAGAAGTACTTACTAGGCTCATTTGTACACAATTGCATTCACAGCTAATTGGATCTGTGCTTCTGTGTTTGTCAAATTTTCCCAGAGAGAGTCCTCTTAAAGGGGGATGTGAAATTAAAAATAAATAAAAGTAGAAAGAGGAAATGAAAGAAAACTCTTAAAACAATTAATTTATTTGCTAAAAATGCTATTGAGAAGTGGTACAGGTAATATGTTTTAATTGCATGTATTAACAGAGCAATAAATATTACCAATACTCCCTTAGCTATTTACCTTAGGAGATGCCAAAAAAATTCTCCAAGTGGTAGTATTACCTATTTGTTAGAGGTGAGGTTTGGGAAATGAATTAATAGTGACCTAATGTACAATTTGTGATTCTCCCTTCTCCTTTTTAGTCCTGGACCTCTAATTCAATTCAACATTGAATTTTGAAAATGTACCTAAAAGTTTGCTAGTCATATCACTTGTCTTTAAAATGACTTATATTTATATAATTCTTAAGTTTCAAGAATTTAATGTTTGGCTTTCAAAACAATCAACATGGTGAGGTGGGTATTGTTGTTTTTTCCATTTTATAGATAAAGAAATGAGTCAGAAGGGTTAAGTGATTTGTCCATCATCTTTCAGATAGTGTTTGAGACAGAATTCAAACTCAAATCTTCCTGACTCCAAGTACATCTATCTTTTTCACCACCTAATTGCCTTTAAGTTATTCATTCAGCAAACAAACATTAATTATTTATGAAATACCCAGCTTTGTGTTAAGCACTAGGAATATTTTCTTCAGATCTTGGGGTGTGTTGTGAGGTCAAAAAGTAAAGTAGAAATACAATTTTGTGTCAAAACTATGATCTATGTAGTTTCCCAGGACTATTTGGGCATATTTAAGAGAATCATGAATGACTGTCCTGGGATAAGTGAAAGAAGGAACCATGGACTGAAAGTTCATGAAAATTTCACTGAAAGTGAAAGAAGGAACCATATGCTGTGTTCAGAATGATGGAGTCACTATGTTGAGAAGATTAATATTTTGAGATGTTAATGGTTCAGTGATAGATCTATCAGCTATGTATCTGAGATAAGGTGGTTGAATAATGACTGAGAAATTGTGGAAGGAGTGAACTTGTGGGGTAGGAAGTCAATTTAATGTGAAGGTAACATATTGACTTATTTTTAAAATGCAATGATATCTGTTTTATTGTATTTTCACTCATTTTGTTAGCTATTTCCCAATTATTTTTTTAACATTTAAATTTATTTACTTTAAGACACATTGCTTTATGAATCATGTTGGGAGAGAAAAATCAAAGCAAAAGGAAAAAAAAATCATGGGAGAGAAACAGAAAAAAGAAGTGAACATGTGTTGGCATGTGTTGATTTGTATCCAATCTCCATAGTTCTTTTTTTGAATGTTGATGACATTTTCTGTCCAAAGTCTATCATGATTGCTTTGGATCAGTGAACCACTGAGAAGACTTTCTTAGTTGTTCATCGCACACTCTTGCAGTTATTGTGTGCAATATATTCCTGGTTCTGCTTATTTTGCTCAGCATCAGTTCTAGAAAACTTTCTAGGCCGTTCTAAAATCAGCTTGTTGATCATTTTTATATAACAAAAATATTCCATTATTTTCATAGACTACAACTTGTTTCTCCTGTTGATGGGCATTTACTCCTTTTCTAATTCTTTGCTCTCACAAAAAGAACTGCTACAAACCTTTTTGCACATGTGAGTCTTTTCTCTACTTTCTGATTTCTTGGGGATACAGACCCACAATGGCACTGTGGAATCAAAAGGTATGTATAGTTTTATAGCCCTATGGGCATACTTCCAAACTGCTCCAGAATGGGTTGAATCATTTCACAACTCAATTACCAATATTAGTTTCCCAGTTTTCCCACATCCCCTCCAACATTTGTCATCTATTTCTGCCATTTTAGCCAATCCTAGAGGTGTGTGGTGGTACCTCAGAGTTGTTTTAATTTGCATTTATCTAATCAATAGTGTTTTAGAAATTTTTTTCATGTGACTATAGAAAGACATTAATTTCATCATCAAAAATCATTCATATCCTTTGACCATTTATCAATTGGGGAATGACTTGTATTCTTGTAAATTTGACAGAGTTCTTTATATATTTTATAAATGAGACCTTTATCAGTAATGCTGGCTGTAAAACACTTTCCCCCCAGCTTTGTATTTCCCTTTTAATCTTGTTTCTGTTGGTTTGTTTGTGCGAAAACTTTTAAACTTAATATAATCAAAGTTGTCTATTTTGCCTTTCATGCTGTTCTCCAGTTTTTTGGTCATAAATTCCTCCCTTTTCCAAAGATCTGATAGTAAATTATCCCCTCTTCTTTTAATTTGTTTATGGTATCATCCTTTATGCTCAAATCAGATATCCATTTTGAATTTTTTTTTTTCCATGAGGTATGAGATGTTGCAATAGACATGCCAAGTTTCTGACATAAAAACACAGAGAGAAGGGGAAAAAAGGCAGAGAGGAGGAAGGTAGAGAGGAAGAAAAGTTTGGAAGACAAAGTTTGGCAAAGATGAATGTCAAAAACTATCTTTGCATGTATTTGGAAAAATAACATATACAATTGCAATAGTCAACTACTTGCCTCAGTTTTCCCAGCAATTTTTGTCAGATAGTGAGTTCTTATTCCAGAAGCTGGAGCCCAGTGGTTTATCAAACATGAAATTACTATAGTCCTTGATTATTCTGTCATGTATATCTAATCTGTTCAACACATCCACCACACGTAACATATGGTATTGATGACTGTTGCTTTATAATATAGTTTTTGGTTTGGTACTGCTAAACCATCATCCTTTGTATTTTTTATTAATACCCTTGATATTCTTGAAATTTTTTTTCTTCCAGATGAATTTTGTTATTATTTTTTCTAGTTTTATAAATTAAATTTTGACATGAATTGATATGGCACTGAAAATATAGACAAATTTAGACATAAT
Organism: Sminthopsis crassicaudata; assembly: GCF_048593235.1. Taxonomy (NCBI): domain Eukaryota; kingdom Metazoa; phylum Chordata; class Mammalia; order Dasyuromorphia; family Dasyuridae; genus Sminthopsis; species Sminthopsis crassicaudata. Next base: position 305,052,513 of record NC_133618.1, on the reverse strand, counting down.
TGTCATTTTTATTATATTAGCTCAGCCTACCCATGATCAATTGCTATTTTTCCAATCATTTAGATCTGATTTTATTTGTGTAAGAAATGTTTTGTAAAGGTGTTCATATAGTTCTTGGGTTTGTCTTGGTAGGTAGATAAGCAAATATTTTATTTTTTCTACAGTATTTTAAATTGAGTTTATCTTTCTATCTTTTGTTGATGGACTTTGTCAACAATATATAGAAATGCTGATGATTTGTATGGATTTATTTCATATCCTGCAACTTTGCTAAACTTGTGAATTGTTTCCAGTAGATTTTTGGATGATTTTCTAGGATTCTCTATGTCATCATATCATTGACAAAGAGTGATAATTTTATTTCCTTATTGCCTGTTCTAATTCCTTTCATTTCGTTTTATATTCTTATTGCTATGCCAATATTTCTAGTATAATGTTGAATAATAGTGGTGATAATGGACATCTTTGTTTCATTCCGATCTTATTAAGAATGCATCCAGCTTCTCTCCATTACAAATAATGCTTGCTATAGGTTTTAGATAGATACTGCTTATTAGTTTAAGGAAAGGTGTCTTTATCCTATGCTCTGTAGTGTTTTTAATAAGAATGGGTGCTGTATTTTGTCAAAAGCTTTTTTCTATATTTATTGAGATTATCATATGATTTCTGTTGGTTTTGTTATTGATATGGTTGATCATGGTAACAGTTTTCCTGATATTGAAACTAGCCCTGCCTTTGCTATATAAATTCCACTTGGTCACAGTGTATTACTCTGCTGATAAGTCACTGTAATCTCTTTGCTGATATTTTATTTACAATTTTTGTATCAATATTCATTAAGGAGATTGGTCTGTAATTTTCTTTCTTGGTTTTGGATCTTTCTGGTTTATATATCTGTCATAGAAGGCCTTTGGGAGTGCTGTTTTTTTTTTTTTAACAAAGTTTCTAAATAGTTTACATAGTATTGGAATTATTTGTCCTTTAAATGTTTGGTAGAATTCACTTGTGAATCTATTTGGCTCTGGAGAGTTTTTCCTTAGGGAGTTCATTAATGGCTTGTTCAATTTATTTTTCTAAAATGGGACTACTTACTTTATTTCCCCTTCTGCTAATCTGAATAATTTGTGTTTTTGTAAATATTCATCCATGTTAGTTAGTCAGATTTGCTGACATATAGTTGGGTAAAATAGCACCCAATTATTGCTTTAATTTCTTTGTCATAGGTGGTAAGTTTGGCTTTTTCATTTTTGTTGCTGGTAAATTGTTTTTTTATCTTTCCTTTTTCTTTTTTTTTTTTTTTATTTTATTATATTTTCTTTTTTCCTTTTTTCTGAGGCTGGGGTTAAGTGACTTGCCCAGGGTCACACAGCTAGGAAGTGTTAAGTGTCTGAGACCAGATTTGAACTTGGGTCCTCCTGAATTCAAGGCTGGTGCTCTATCCACTGCGCCACCTAGCTGCCCCTATCTTTCCTTTTTCTAATCAAATTAACCAAAGCTTTATCAATTTTGTGGTTGTTGTTGTTTTTTATAACAAAACCAACTCTTACTTTTATATTTTAGTTCAATAATTTTATTAGTTTCAATTTTATTAATTTCACCTTTGACTTTCAGAATTTCTAATTTGTTTTTTAATTGGGGATTTTTACTTAGTCCTTTTTCTAAATTCTCTTAGTTGCATGCCCAATTCATTGATCTCCTCTTTTTCCATTTTATTCATGTAGCTATTTAGAGATGTAAAATTCTTCCTAAGAACTGTTTTGGCTGCATTTCATAGGTTTTGGTATGTCGTCTAATTATTGTTATGGCTTTGAATGAAATTATGGATTGTTTCTATGATTTGTTATTTGACCCATTCATTATTTAGAATTAAAATTTATTTAATTTTATTTCCAATTGGCCTTTAATCTATCTTTCCATCGCTCTTTATTGAATATATTTTTATTGCATTGTGATCTGAAAAGAAAGCATCTACTATTTCTGCCTTTCTGCATTTGATTGATTGGTGAGGTTTTTATGCCGTAATACATGGTCAGTTTGTGTGTAGGTGCCATGTACTGCTGAGAAAAAGGTGTATTCCTTTCTGTCCCTATTCTGTTTTCTCCAGAGGTCTATCATATGTAGGTTTCCTAGGATTCTATTAACCTTCTTTACTTTTTTCTTGTTTATTTTGTGGCTAGATTTGTCTGATTCTGAGAGGGGAAAGTTGAGATACCCCACTAATATAGTTTTGCAATCTATTTCTTTCTATAACTGGTTTAAAACCTCTCTAGGAATAATTTGATTGCTCTACCACTTAGCACATACACATTTAATATTGTTACTACTTCATTGTTTATGGTACCCTTTATCAAAGTGTACTTGAAGCTGCCAGATTCTGGGTAATCTTGACTGTTGCTCCTTGATATTTTATTTGTTTTTGTCTGAAAGCTTGTAGTATTTTTTTTCCTTGTGACTATTTCTGGAGTTTGCAACAGTATTCCTAGAGGTTTTCCTTGTGGGGTTTCTTTCTGAAGGTGATCAATGGATTCTTTCAATAAGTATTTCTGTTTCTAGAATATTGGGGCAGTTTTACTTAAAGATCTTTTGAAGAATGCTTTCCTGGCTCTATTTCTGGTCATGCCATTCAGGTAGACTGCTAATTTTTAAACTGTCTCTTTGAGTATAGGGGCCCCTTGTGTTTGTAGAGAGTGGCTTTGTCTGCTGTTTTCAGGAAACAGCTTGGTTTCCCAGAGTTTGCCTTCTGAGCTGGGACTGGAAGCTGCCCCAATGATTTGCTCTTCTACCGAGCCAGGACTGAGCATCTCAGTTGATGATTTGTTGTGATTAATATCCTCTCACTAACTTTCCCAGAGCCTATCTGAGCTAAGCTGAACATGCTTTTCACCTCAGTGAGACTGACCTTTATTGAAGTTTTTTCCAGTCTTATCTTGAGCAGGAGAGTGGTTTTATTTCATCAGACTTTGTTCACAGGCTTGTTTTCATGTGTTTTTCAAAGGAAACTAGGAGAGCTGGAGCAGCTTCCTGGCTTTACTCTGCCATCTTGTTTCCACTTTGGGAAATCCTTCCAATTATATTTTAATCTTGTTGAGGTGGCACTCAGGAGTGTTTAGGATCCTATACACATTCAACACTCCTGGCCTAGAATATCAAGAATTTAAAGGACTTTTAGTCACACATTCAGTATGTGTCAGAGGCAAGATTTGAACCCAGATTTTTCTGACTCTAAAGTTGGCTCTCTATTCATGCTGCCATCCATATACCCAGCACAAAAAATGTGATAATGAAAGACTGGAAATCAGATTTTATCTTGTAGAACATAGCTGAATTGTGCATAGTTCTTTTTGATTAGGGTATCCAGAAACTGTGGCTGTAGTAACAGTTTAGTGAAAGCCCTAGCATAGCGATAGCTTTTGTTTTTCCCATAACTTTGGATAAAGAAGAAAGGAATAAATACAGTAGTAGTAGTAGTAGTAGTAGTAGTAGTAGTAGTAGTAGTAGCAGCAGCAGCAGCAGCAGCAGCAGCAGCAGCAGCAGCAGCAGCAGCAGCAGCAGGAGCAGTAGCTATCTGTAGCAGCTAAACAATTCCCTGTCTGAAGCTTTTCAAGCAGATTTGCATCTGACTTTCCCTCTTTGGATACAAACAAGAAGATACACTTACAGAGGGAACAATGTTGCAGTTTGGAGTACACAGTAGGAAAGCAGAATAACCAGCTTTCATTTCTCTGATGCCATTGATTACTTTGTCTTTGAAATTTAAAAGACTAGCTAGGGGACTTACAAAAGAATAAATATGTACAGGGAGCTAGCCTTTATACTTGAAAGAGTATTTATGACTTGGTCCAAGGAGTTTAAAAAGGGCAAAATTGTGAATTTGGAGTGAGAAGATTATGGTGCATGATAGGTAAGCTATTCTCTTAACCAGATCTTAGTGTACCTGCTTCTTTTCTTATCAAACTCTAGAGTAAATCCTGTGTAAGTTGGGAGAGTGTTTTTCCAAGAGTATAGTCTCTGTGGTTTGCTTCCATTTGTGGTTTCTTTTATAAAGGGGATTTACTGGGGTTGTATTATTGGTACAAAACATCTTCCCTGTCCCAAGTCTGCAATGCATTCTCCCATCAGTATATACAGAGTCCAGGGGAAAATGTACTTTAATTTATTGAGCACATGATAAAGGGTTACCTTACAAATCATAGTTGTTGGAATTCTTTTTGTTCCCTTCATTCAGTGTCAAAGAAGTTTTACTTGAGTATCATGCAGCTACTCTGCTGGGCTTCTTATTGAGTCTTGAAACTGCCTTTCTCTCTTTATTGCATCCTGTATGTCCTTGACTCTTGAATGCAGGCACTTCATCAGCTATTCTAGACACACTGGAATACTGCTGGAATATTGATGGAATTTTCTCTCCTCTTCCATTATTAGGACTCAAGGACTTGGCTGGAAGCTTCCATATGATGACACTAGGTGTTTGAATCTGCAATTTCAGGTTAGATGACTGGTTTTATATAAGTCCTGTAAATTATGACAAAGTCACCCAACCATGCCGACTTTCCATTGTACTTAGTTGAAATACCTTTGATTGACTGATTCATTCATTGAAGGAGTACAGACTTTTTCACATCTAGTGAGCAATTGAGATATGTTCTCAAGGGAGAAAGGGCAAATAATCTTGTTACTTTAAGTGCGATGGATAATTGAGTGGAAGGAGTGATTGAGCTCTAGTGATTTCAGAAAGTATCCATGCAAAGTGAGTGAGTTGGTGTAATACCAACACAAACTTGGAAATTTTCAGCAACAACTATACATGGAAAGATTGCCTTTATATTCCTAGTTCTCTATTTCCTTCAACCCTTCAACTGCATAAATATCAATAAATTTTGCATCATTATGATTTACTAATTTTATATTTATTTAAATTATTAATTGTCTAAAGTTGTCCTAGTTTTGTTTTGGGAAGACATACTGACTTAGGAAACAGAGTGATTGACAGTAAGATAACTCACAACTACAAAGGAGTCTCATTTACCTCTCTTGTTCCTCTTCAGTCAGCTTTTTATTTAAAAGACCAGTTTCAGAAATGCAGCCCAGAAACCAGGATGCACTCAGTTTTTCAGCCTCAGAGAAGAGAGGTTGGTGATATAGTTTGGTTAGGGTCCCTTGTGGGGTCTAGTAGCTAATTCCTTTATAGACTACAGATTGTAGTACAGAGAAAATCAGAGTATTGAACAAAGCCTTTTAGGTTGACCCTGAGAACTGCATCTTTTTCACAATGGACTCCATTTTCTTTTGCCTTATGGTAGATACAATAGGAAATTTGTGCAATGAAAGTGGTTTTTCGACCAGTTAAAACTGATTTGTTTAGCAGCAGTGGTTCAAACCTTTTGTAACTTTGGACTTCTGTAAACTTTTATATACTATTTAAAAGCTAGGGAGATGAAAGGATGCATATTGGCCATACCAAACCATTTTGGTACTACAAATCTGCAAGTGCTGACAGAGTTCATTGAAAGAAATCAACTGCTTTGCTTTCTGAGAGTTGCTGAGGCATCTTAGATTTAAAAATGAAAATTGTGTGAAGCTGTTAATTTCTACTCCCACACTAGAAATGGATCCATATTTCTAATCAGACTGAATTGATGTACTAGAAATTAGCTAGATGAGCTATACAATTAGCTACTTCTATCACCAGTAGGAGATCAGTAACTTCATGCAATGTGTTTCTTCATTGTCGCTTTTTTTATTACTTGCAGCTAAACATAATAGTATCCGAATTCATTTTCCCTCAGTACGTGTCTTCCCTCAGGGATCTTCATTTTTCTTTGCATGCTCTATCTTTAACAAGATATACTCACTGTTCATTCCCACTAACTAGTAGGTCAAGCACTTGCCATAGAATGGTGAGCTCCCATTGACAGTTTTTGCTATTGTCTTTGTTTTCATTCTATTTAGTTATTCCCCTGGTTTGGGCATAGCCTTGGGAATCAGAATCTTGAGTTTGATTTTACCTTTTCAGCAGGCCTTGAATACCATCTCCTTTTCAAAATCATCTATATAGCTAAAATAAAATCATGTCTAGAAGATGGTTGACCCTAGTCATGTCCTATTTCCTATACATGGCATTGTCCTCTAAGATGCTAAAATACATTCCATGAAGTATACATCAAATTGGAGAAGGGCAGTTATACTTTTTCTTAGGGATGGTTGCAGGGGTAGTTGCATGTTGAGCCCAAGGCTGTTTTCTTTCTTTTTTAAAAAAAATGTTATTGTCCTTCATAGATTAGATCTTTGAATTACTTGTCAATGATGCAGTTATGAAATAGGGTGCACAGCATAGGGCCTAGGGTAATTACTTTAATTTTCTATGCCCTAAGGATAACTTTGCTATAATGAATATTATTGCTACTTAATGATAATCTTATTGCATATGATTGGTATGCTTTAATTAGTGCCAATATGGTGCCATCTGAACACTAAATATTAGCTTCCTGTGGATTGAATCTTTAAATACCTAGCATATATTATATTCACTTAGTGTGTTAAAATGAGAATCATAATGTTGAGACTGTGGAGATGACTAAAATGTCCTTTGCAAATTTAGATCAATTCCTCAGTCATCTATTTGGAAGTTACTGTGTATTAGCTACTAAATGAAATTCAGAGTCTAAATAAAACAAGGTCCCTGTTATCATGGTGTTATCATGGAACTTATAGTTAATAATCTGCGGCTTATACTACAAAACTTCAAGAGTTGATGATTTTTTTTTGGCTGAGGCAATTGGGATTAAGTAACTTGTCCAGGGTCACACAAGTAGGATGTTTTTGATTGTCTGAGGCCCGATTTGAACTCAGGTCCTCCTGACTTCAGGGCTGGGGCTCTATCCACTGTACCAACCAGCTGCCATGGATTCATGATTTTGTAAAGAAGATAAATGGGCCAATCATATTCAACATGTACAATATATTTCCATATTTATCATGCTGCACAACAAAAATCAGATGAAAAAGGAAGAAAAATAAGAAAGAAAACAAAAAGCAGGTAAACAACAACAAAAAGGTGAAAATACTATGTAGTCATACCTATTCAATCTTGACAGTTCTCTCTCTGGATGCAATTATATCACAAGTCTATTTGAACTATTCAAGCCATTTTCCAATTGATAAATTGTCAAAGGATATGAATAGACCATTTTCAAATGAAGAAATTTAAACCATTTCTAGTTATATGAAAAGGTGATCTAAATCACTATTGATCAGAGAAATTCAAATTAAGATAACTCTGAGACACCACTACATACCTCTTAGTTCTGCTAAAATTACAGGAAAATATAATGACAAATATTGGAGGGGATGTGGGAAAACTGGGTCACTAATACATTGTTGATGGAACTGTGAATAGATCCAAGCATTCTGGAGAGCAATTTGGAACTATGCCCAAAGTGTTATCAAACTGTGCATACCCTTTGATCCAGCAGTGTTTCTACTGGGATTATATCACAAAGAGATGTTAAATGAGGGAAAGGGACCTGTATGTTCAAAAATATTTGTGGTAGCTCTTTTTGTAGTGACAAGAAACTGGAAACAGAATGGATGACCATCAGTTGAAGAATGGCTGAATAAGGTATGGTATATGAATGCTATAGAATATTATTGTTCTGTAAGAAATGATCAGCAGGATCATTTCTTACAGAACAATAATGTGCTTGTGTCACAATTGCTTACTGTTACTGTAAGCAGATAACTACTTTGTTTGTGATCCTTTTAGAGAGTCTCCTGAAAAATTAAGGTCAATCTGTATAAATGATGTCATAAAATGAAAGGATCATAGATTGATTGTCAGAAGAGACTTAGTTTATCTAGTCCTGTCTTTTTATTAAACAGATTAAGAAACTAAGTCCCAGAAAGGTTGGATGAGTTGTCCAAAGTCTCATAGGCAAGAAATACTGACAGAATTTAGACATAGGTCATTATTCTTTCTACCATGACCTTTGCCTCTAAAAAGAGGTCTCCATTTAAGTCCTGTTTTAATGTTTTTAAACTTTTTAAGCCAATTCCTAGTTGTAGTATATTTATTTTTCATAGGAGATTAGATTGTAAATTCCTTGAAGACAAAGGTTATCTTTTGCTTCTTATCACTTAGCACAATTCCTTATAGATAATAGGTGCTTAATCAAAGTTTTTTGATTAATTTATTTCCATAGAAATTAAGAAGCAACTAGTTGATCTCTAAAATCTTTTTCAATCCCAAGATTGCAATGATAAAGTTAGAACTGGGACAAGGGCCTCTTGACTTCCAGTCCTGAGGCTTATTAGCACACAATGTTGCCTGTCTGTTTGTAAGATGATTCTGCTCTAAACTAAGTGAGATTTAAACTACTGCTCTTAAAAGATTGCAAAGCTATCACTGGAAATAACTTCAAATGGACAAGTACTGTTTATGAAGGCAAAACTCCCTGCTTGGTAATTTAAATGTTAATTCCCTGGCACCATTCCAGGCAGTTTACAGATTAGACCATGGCCAAAGTGTTGTACCTATTCTAGGAAAACTCCAGACTCAGTTATTGGTTAAGTAGAGCTTTTTAGACCATGCAAAGAGATTAGAAGCCTCTAAAAGATGGCTCATAGAAGACCAATCATTCTTTCATCTCACATCAATAGCAATATTTCTGCCTTCCTCTCTGGAGCATTAGAAAAGCTAGCATACTCTTGAGCCAATTTTATGTTATTAAAACAAAAAACAAACCCCATGCCTTTACTTGAAAAGAAAAGTCATGTTACAAGTCAGATGTAGTGAGGACAGGTCCTGAGAACTCTTTCTAAATATGTATATCTGCTGAGACACCAAGTAAAATTAGCTCATCAATCTTCTCTGCTATTTGGATGGGAGGGGAGTCAGCATCCACCAAGGAAGTCTTTCCAGCTTGGGAATATATGTTGCAAGTCATCCAGATGAGAACTGAAAATAAGAGAAAATATATTTTTTTATCTATCTGAAGTCAAATAGATGGGGATTGGGAAATGTCTATATTACTTTTAATTATTATTAACATTATTATTTTTCTCCTAATTGGTTTTATGCTAATATAGATCTAGTCTTATGAAACTAGTTTGTTGTCCTCATTTTCTAGTTTCAGATGCTACTAAATTCAAATGCTACTAAAAAGTCTAAAATGGCAATAAACTTTGTCTTGATCAGTATTTTCTAATTTTCATTTTAAAATTTTTATTGATGCTCTAAAACAAACACACACACACACCCCTCACAGTCATCTCTAGGTATGATTCTTTCTTCCCCACATTGCCCTACCCCTAGGGAATATATTAACTGCATCTAAAATCCTATACACCATTCCATTTCCACTTCTCCAATGAAAGAAGGAGTTAGATTTTTTTTTTTTCATATGTTCACTGTTGGCTATGATTGTGTTCTCATCAGTTTTTAATGAAACTCTTCCCTTCCATTCTTGTGAAAACAAAATATAGAATTTTCTCTCCTTCTCTCCCTCACATTTTCTTATTAAAGTCCACTGGATAGATTTAATATTTTCCCCACACAATGTTATTCAGAAAAAAAAGTCCCTTTTGCTCTTTCTAGAAAGAAAAGTGAAGAATTTTTATTTTTGATTCATTTTTAGAGAAGTTGGGTTGATTAGAATGTAAGAACAATTTTTAATTATGCATTTTTTGAAGTTTTTTTATTTATTATATTTCTATTTTAAATGTACCAATTAAACAGATATTTTACATACAGAGCTATGAGATTTCACTCAGCCCTGAACTTAATAACTAAAGTATTCAAGAAAGAAACAGATCATGTTGCCATTTCGGCATTCCTTTCTTCCAACTTCCTACACCATCTGAATGATTAAATATACATAAATATGTATCCCAAAGGTGTATTTACTCATCCAACATGCTAGACAAGATTATGGCACTAAGGTTTGACATTTCTTGTTTAAACACATACTATTGACATATGCTATTGTTTGACTTTTCAGTTGGTTAATGAATAAATAATCTGAATTGTAAAAAGGTCACCAGATTGGACTAAAACTTTCTCAGAAACCCGGATAATCTTGAGTGCATTTAATAACATTTTAAACATATTTTTGTCATAAAAGTAAAATCCTTAATAAGTATAGCTAGGAGTTGTATAATAAGGTTTGCAGAGCACTTTAGACATTTTGGCTGCTTTTGTCTTCACAAGAATACTGAAAGGTAGATGCTATTAGTACCCTCATCTTACTGGTAAGGAAACTGAAGTAGAGCACTATATCCATTGGGCCATCTAACTGCCTATGGAAGTTGATCACTTCATTAGGGAAAGATAATAAATAAAAAAATTAGCATTCATATAGTACCTTAAGGCTTGCAAAATGCCTTACAAAAATATCTCATTTTGTTTTCATAGCAATCTTGAGGGACTTACAGATGAAGATACTGAAGTAGACAGAGGTTAAGAAATTTGCTCAGAATCAGAGAGCTAGTGTGTATATGAGATAGGATTTGAATTCATTTCTTGATTCTATGTTAAGCACTATCTATCATGCCACTTAGCAGCAGTAAATAGTATATATATATATATATATATGTATATATATATATAAACATATATGTATACACACATATAGGTATATGTCTCTGTGTGTGTATGTACTAAGATTCAAAGAGACTAAACAACTTATTTAAAGTCACATAGAATGGATTTAAAGTGAAACATAAAACTAGGGCTTCTTTTTTCAAAGCCAATGTTCTCTCATCTATACCATGAAGTATTTTACAAAGTCAAGGTAGTAGATTTAACTGTGCTCTCCTGAAATCAATTCTCCAAAGAACATTGTAGTTTTAGAAATGATCAGCTTCCAAGTCATGCCCCCTCCTTTCTTAAAATGTTCAATTCTCCTCACTACTAAAGGCACTAACTTCATATTCAAGAACTAATTATGCTTAATCATGCACATTGAGGACCCTTTGGGTACCATAGTTTCTCAGTTCACCAATCTCAACTCTCTCAGCCATAAGTTTCACTCCACCTCATCTATCCATAGGAATGTCAATATGATTTACTTCAAATTAAAGTTATATAATCTCAATCATGCCCTCACTAATACATCAGCAATCTTTTTCTTCTTCCTCAATTCAGTCTTCTTTGATTAACTATCCTGACACTCTGAATGGTTGCCACAAAACTTTTAATCTTTCTTCTATACTACTTTCGTCTTTAAATCTCAAGCAGATGATATGACTTCCATTACTGAGAATATGAGGTGATTAGGAGGGAACAACAGCATCTAGGAGGTGGAAAGGATATTTGAGCTGAATTTTGAAGACAATAAGGGATTATAAGAAGTGGAGCAGAGGTGGGAGAACATTCTATACTTGGGATACTATCAGAAATAGTCCAGAGATTCAACCCCTATGGATTTGGTTGTTGCTGCTTGTAATTGGAAACCTTGTTTCTTTACAATGCTTATCTGAGTGCCCATACTATTTGAAACTGTTAATCAAAATGTATGACTATTTACAATGATTTTTATTGGACTTATAAATGTGCAGTTCCAGATTGAGAAAATCAAAGCTAAACCCAAACAAAAGGTGATTCTCTTCAATTCAGGCTGTTTAGGCAGTTTTAGTATATGGGGAAATACTTTATTAGTTAATATGTTAATATTGTTTGAAACTGACTTTATGTAGTTAGAAATTGTATAACCTAAAACTTATCAGGTGAGACTGACCTTAGAGATGCTCCAGGAAAACTGAAGATCAATGCAAGGAATACTTAGACACATAAAACATTTGTTTTTGGATCCACTCAAAACTTATGTTTTATAGTTCCTGAATAATTTATGTTTTAGCTCTATTAACATTTTATTGAATGTTTATATTTATCTGCTCATATATATCTCAAGAGGTATCTAGATCTTCTGTGTGTGTATTTTTATCTTGCTTATTATCATAGTAACTTCTTAGTCAAAATTTTTTTGTTGTTTCCTTATTTCCTCAGTCTATTAATTGAATTTTACCTCTTTGTTAAAAGCAGAGTTCTGCTTTCAGGGTGGAGGGTGCACTATCCCAAGCTTCATGATTTTATGTGCAGTTATTTTCAGTTGCTTCTGTTTCCTGTAAGTTTTCAGTTCTTCCAAGGTGATATAATCTAAGAATACGTTTTTACTCTTCTCTTAGTCTGTGCTCTGATCTTTGAGAGACCCAAAACACTCTTTTCTGTCCTGGAATTGTCATAAGGGTCCCTACTCCCCTGGGCCACAAGCTCTGGTGTGCAAGTTATCCTCCTTGCTCTGGAACTGCCAGGCAGAATTGTGACTTGAATCCAAGTAACAGCTAGCAAATAGATACATTTAATTTTCTTCTGACAACATTAATGTCTGTGGGTTGAAAACTCTGGAAGCAGGCACTGCTTTTGTTGATTAAAGGGCTCCCAAGGCCTACTCCTGGTTTGCTGGGGACCAGGGCTTCATTTATTCTGGACAATGCTCCATTTTCACCCAGGTGTGACAGACTTTTCACGGATGACTTTCTAAGTTGTCTTTGGTGTCTGTGGATTAAGAGGCCTGGAAATTCCACTGCTGATATTGATTCATTGGCCTGAGACCTGCTCTTGATTTGCAGGGGTCCAGTCTGCCTCCACTTTACTGTGGTGCAATAGGCTTTTCTTTGGGCTGGCAAATTGTTTCACTTTGTCTTTTTGTGGTTTCTGTTGCTCTGAAATTTGTTTAAAGTCATTATATAAAGGTATTTGGAGGATTTGTGGGAGAACTCAGATAAGTCCCTCCTTTACCTTCTCTGCCAGAATGTATATTTCTTGTGTCCTTATACCCTAACCTACTGTCTTTCACATAGTAGATATTTAAGAAATACTTGATGATTTTTTAATCTTAGGATATGATGAATAGTGCATATCAAAGGAGAAAAATACCCTGAAAATAGTCATCTTTTTTAGAATATTGCGTCATTTATCAAAAAAGATACTGGTTAACCACATTCAGTTGATTCTGAAATATTGTTCATCAACTGTTGCCTGCAGATCTCAAAAAAGGATTGAAGTTATACATTCTCTCTTGCAAAGAACTTGCCAGGATTGTTACATATTTTAGAAATGGCAAGAAAAAAATCTAGCACAGAGACAAGAAGAACTTTTTAAAAATGAGAGAAATACTTAATTTATGTTAAGTAGCACATATAATAATCTTGTTTAGAACTGGTATTAGGAGAAATATTAAACCTAAAGATATTGGAAATATCTACAAACTGACTCCTGATAGCTAGTGATGGAGTGGAGTTATTCAATTACTAGACTGAACCCATACTGTGTGTCTATTTTGCTTTTGTGATGCTACAAGAGGTCATTCTGTTGTACCAGTTAAATTCAAAACAGTATGGTTCTCTACCCCCTTACTTAAAAAGGAATAGTTAGTTCAATTGATGCACATTTCACTGACTTCACAGATCAATAAAGCACTTGGAAAGAAGTAGTGTGAGTCTGATGGCACAGTCTCCTCTTAGAAAAGAAATAATGGCAATGAGATCTGAAACCCCCAATGGTGAATAAGGCTACATTCCCTTGGCAGGCTGGCCAAATGATATCAGCTGGTAATAACTTAAGAATAATATCTCTAGGCTGCAGGATGTGTCTTTTTGAAACAATTTAGCAACAGGGTCTGTATTTCCTAGGAAGACTTTTTGGCATATTCAAGGTTAACATCCTAGGGATTTCAGTTCAAATAAGTTGTTAGGATACTGTGAGTGAGATATTAAGAAGGAGCACAAGTGTCCAAAGACCACAAATAAGGCAATTTTTACTCCGAATTTAAGTACAGTGGATGATTTGGAATATGCATCCTGGTCAAGAAATAAGAACTCCTGGTATCTGTTCTTATATCTGACTGTAGTTATTGGGCAGATTCACAGTAACCACATGGGGCAGGGACCTTAGGGATGGTCAATCAGCAAGCTACTAGACTGTGGCCTTGCCTCCTCCCTTTACCAATCACAGGAACATTGTGATTAGGAACATTAAAAAACTCATTTGATCAAGATTAAAAAAAAAACAAAAAAAAACCTCATTTGATCAAGGTCTTTTACACCTTGCATATCTTTATGAAGTTTCCTAAAGTGATTTTGATTAAGAAAGCCTGTATGCCTTGCCTAAATGATACTGGCAAAAACCAGCTATTGCATATGTTAGTGACTTCCTATTACATAGGCAAGTGAATTAATCATCAGACATGGAATCACTTTTGTCATTGAGGGTTTAGCAATGGATCAATTCTTATAAGTACTAGGTCAGAGAATAGAAAATGAATCACCCTGTTTTTTATTATGCTTGACTAGACTTTTATAGAGTTACAAATTTGGCTGTTATTATTATTATTATTATTCCTTTACAAATAGTGATGCATTCAACTTGATCTTTGCTCACCAGTCTTTCTGATCCATAATCTTATTCTCTCTTTAAAAGACTGCAAAAAATAAATAAAAAGGGAAAAAAGATTGCAGAAAGGACAAAACCATTATGAATATCAGAGTTCTCTTTAAACTATCTAAAATCCCCAGGCAGGTAACCTTAAATGTATCAGAATTCCTTCTAGAAAAAGCAAGCTGTATTGCTGAATATTTTGAGATGAAATACCAATTTCTTAATTCATTTAAAATACATGAAAATTACAATTCTGAAAGGTTTTCCTCTGTTATTGAAGTAAAAAAAAATTAAAAGTTACTAAGTGAAAGATATTCAGAAAAGTTACTAGGTGAAAGATTCTCAGATTTTTTTTTCAGGAATAAAAAAAAAAAAACAACTAGAATTTAAGTTATGCCTTATACAAATCAGAATTAGTCATTGGTGAATTAAACATTTCATTCACTCCATTTAGTAGTGTATAGTATTTTTTGATAATTTAATAATTACTCAGTTTACGATGTATATACCAGAATTTAGGGTTAGAGTTAGGGTTAGTAAATGTTTAACAACCAACTTTCAGAGGAATTGGTTGGTGGGGGAGTATAGGCATTACATACTTAAAAGCTTTCTTTGAGGAATGAACATCTGTTCTCTATTACTTTTTTAAGTCAAGGCTATTTAAAAAACAAAAACAAAATCAAGCTATAATCTCTAGCATTTGCTGGTTTCTGATGTGCAAGTTGCAATACTAAAAAGTTAATAAGTGACTTCCAGGAGCTGATTCAAATGGGATTCTATAACGTTTTTATATGTATAACTCTTTCTATACTGCATTTTCCAAGTAGATTGTAAGTTTATTGAGGGCAAGTAATTTTCTTTTGTGACATATTACAAAGTTCTTCATATCTCAAGCATCTTAAACAATGCATTGCACATAGTAGAATTTAATAATGATATGTTGGTCTGAATTGGATTGTGCTAGCAGAGATGAAAGTATAATGCCATTTATTTGGTTATCAGGCGATTGCTAGACATACATTGCTTGTATAATGGAAAAGTAACTCTGAAGATGACATTGCCTATTTATTATCTTAAAAATTGGTGAGCTAGTGATGTGAAAAAATGATAGACAAATGGACATTTTAGGTAGTATGGTCAAGATAATGGGATTTTCATTTTTAAAACATTGCCCTCTATATTTCATTTCTACTATTTTGTTGGATGCCTTTAGAGCAAAACAACAAAAGACATTTTTCTTGTGAGAAGAGTTAATAGAAAATTAAATAAAAGAGATTTATACAAATTCAGGATTTTAATTTTACTGTACTACATAGAGTATGGGTTGGCAGTTACCCTCAAATTTTGTGATCAGGAAGTGTAAGAACAAGGACATGTATCCCCCAATATCTAGGTACTGAAAAAACCCAGAATAAGAGTTATAATCAAAATTTCAGAGAGTAGTGGGCATCACATATTTTGATATTCTGAATGATTTGTGATTTAATCAATGTGGGTACTTCCTCTAGCAATGCAGATCATAATCCCTTATGCAATCTCACTACCATTTGCCCATGTTTTCTCATAAACCCATCAGAAAGAGCTATAGGTATTCCTTTTTTGCTTTCAAGCCTCAGAGTTATTAAGTCAATATGTTTTGTCAAAATGGATCCTGTAATATATAAGGCATAAAAGCAACACCCCTCAGCAGAAATGAATTAAGCATAGCCATTGCTTGTATCTCCTTAGTTGCTCTTATTTAACTTTTAGAGAATGACTTTGCAAAGGACTATTGTTGCTGGTAACTGCATAGTCTGTCATGAAAAAAAAAAGCTTTGGGATGTTAGTGTTCACTTTGGCTCACTAATGTTAAATGTAACTGTTCAGGGTGCTAATTTTGTGAGTAGGATACATTTGTTTAAAAAACAAAAACAAAAGAAAATCATCATTTAGGTAATTGTAATAAACTTATTCTCCTCAATTTCCTCAACTGCAAAATGAGCTAGAGAAAGAAATGCAAAGTCACTGCAGTATATTTTGTCAAGAACACCCCAAATGTAGTCATGAAGAGTTAATTGTGACTGAAAAACTAAACAATAAAAGTACTACTGAAAATTGTGAAGTAGAAAAAAATTGATATTTCTTTGTCTTCCTAGTCCCTTTTCAACAATCCTTTCTTTCCCCTCCAATTCTTCAAATTTGAAATGCCTTAGATGCTTTTTTCTTCTCTCCTGACCATCTTTGAAATGTTCAGATATGGCCCTGTCTTTATGGCAGGGCGTAGACAAAATGGCTTCTTATGAGCCAGAGACTTTGGGATTTCAATTGACTGCAATTTCCATTTGAGCCAATAGTGTGACAGAGCTGCTGGAAAGAAATACTATGGTCTGAGACCTTATTATTAGAAATATATCATCTATAATGAGGAAGTAGCAATATCATTGTGTCCTATACTAAACAGAGCATATAGATTGCAGCATCTTGTTTTTGGAAGCATATTTCAAGGGAAAAGAATTAACAAATTGGAATATGTCCAGAGAAGAGAAACCAGAGTGGTGGGAAGCCAAGAAACTGCGTATTCATAGAGTAGTGTGAAAAGTTAAGGAAATTTAGACTGGACATTAAGATTTAGAAGTTGGATGATGAAGAACTTGATGGTGAAAAAGTGACTCAGAAAGATTCAACTTTTCTTCCATTGCCTCAGAAGGTAAATCAGAACCGATGAGTAAAAACTGTATGTAGGTAGAATTTAGTTCAAAATCTGGAAGAATTCAGAACTGAATAGTATTATGGAATTTTAGAGATGGAAATGGCCTAGGAAGCTATCTAATTCAACCCATATCCTAAAGGTTTCTTTACTATAACATACCTAATAAGTAGTTACATAGCTTCTCCTGAAAAAATCCCAAAGGTAGATAATCGCCCACCTCTCAAGGCAATTCATTATAATTTTGGACATTTCAAAGTATTAGAAAATTTTTTCAACTTATATTTCCTCTTTGCAAACATTACCCAATAGCTCTAGTTCTACCCTCTGAGGTGAAATGTCATAGCTTTTATTTAATAGCTTTTGAGATTCTTAAAGGTCTTCCTCTCCTATCCCCAAAGTCTTCTCTTGTCCAGGCTCAATTTCTTCTATTTTCTTTATTACCTCATTCCTGGAAGCTGAATCTCTTAGTAAAGAACAAGATTACATTTTCTTTTGACTGCCACATCACAAATCTTATGCATATTGAGCTTGTCACCCACTAAAACCTCAGATTTTCTGAGTAAGTCTACATTTATCACTATTGGATTTTATCTCCACTTATAGTAGTTTTTCATCTACCAGTATATAACCCTATCAAAAAAAAAGGCAATGGGGGGGCGGAGCCTAGATGATGGAGAAGATACAAGCAATTTTGTGAGCTCCCTTCTTCCCTCATTACCAATTAATTAAATCAGCCTCAAAATAGTGCTGGATTGATAGAAACCACAAGGACTGGAAGCACGACTTACCAGCTGAAGAGAATCTGGAGTTTCAACAGAAAAGGTCGGTTCCCAGGGGATGAAAGGGGAAAGAGGCCAGCGCAGACGGTTGGGTGGTGGCACACTGTGCGCTCGCACTGGGGAGGGCTCTGGCATCAGAGAAGCCACTGAGATAGAAGAATCTGGCACAGGCTGTTAGCTCTTCTCTGCTTATAAAACAACAGTTCAGAAGAGAAATCAAGCCACTTTAAAATATAAAGCCAGATACTAGAACCACCCCAATCTGGAAGTGACTCAAGAGATCTCGGCACTGTGGGTGAAGCCGACTTAGGCTGTCAGGGCCTCACCTGGGGGTAGTTAAGAGATTGAAAAGTGGTCAGACACGGCCCAAGGTAACACATAGTGCCTTGCTCGGCTGGAGGCTGTGGAACTCAGACCCGGAAGTCCCAGAGAAGCTGAACCTTTGAAATAGGGACTGCGGTTTCAGGGCAGACACTTCCAGTTTGAGTGCAGGGGCTTTTCACCTCAGCTGCTGACATCCACACCCCACTGGGACGCATAGGCTGGGCTTTGTGTCGCCTTTACTGTTCAGTCTTAAACCTCAGGAAAGTCCCTAGGACACACAGCGTCCTCAAAGCGCAGCCATGCTAATCACCTCTGGGGCACGTCCAGGGAGGGGGTGGGGAACTCTCTCCCAGAGCTCTCTCTTAGCTCAGGCATAGGAGCTGCTGCATCCATCCTGTCTGGGAGGAAGCTGGTAAAGAAATAAATAATTTCCTACCCCAGGGACAGATCCCAAAAGATTTTTTAAATATGAGTAAAAATCAAAGAAAAACGATAGATTCTTTCTACACAGAGAAAGAGCGGGTATCCAACCTCGAGGAAGTTAACAGGAGAGAGTCAGCAGATAACAGCCTAAAGGGGAACAATACCTGCCCCCATCACATAACTCTCTCCTCAAAGAGACTATTAAAAAGTTAAGAGAGTTTGAAGAAAAATGGGGAAAGGAAAGAGAAGCTATGATAGAGAATAACAACGTTCTGAAATTGGAGTTGGAAAAAATAAAGAATTCACAGGAGATGTAGGGAAACAAAATTTGTGAATTAGAAAAGGTTAAAAAATCACAGGAAAGTAGGATTTCTGAATTGGAAAAGATAAAAAAGTCTCAAGAAAATAGGATTTCTGAATTGGAAAAAGAAAATAATTCTCAAAAAAAATTAGAGAAATGGAAACAAATTCAATAGAGCAAAATAATTCATTTAAAAACGAAATTGGGCATATACAAAAAGAACTAAAAACTGTGAATGAAGAAAATAACACCTTAAAATTCAGGATGGAAAAAATAGAAATGAATGATTCATTGAGAACCCAAGAATCAGTCAAACAAAACAAACAAACAAAAAATGAAAAGCTGGAGAATAACGTCAAATACTTACTGGGAAAATCTATAGACCTGGAAAATAGATCTAGGAGAGTTAATCTGCGGATCATTGGACTTCCCGAAAACTATGACCAAACAAAGAGCCTAGATTCTATTTTACAGGAAATCATCAAAGAGAACTGTCCAGAGATAATAGAACAGAAGGGAAAATAGATGTCGAAAGAATTCATCAAACTCCTTCTGAAATAGACCCTAAAAAAAGAACACCATGGAATATTGTGGCTAAGCTGCAGAATTACCACACAAAGGAGAAAATCCTGCAAGCAGGTAGAAAAAAACAATTTAAATACCAAGGTGCCACAATAAGGGTCACACAAGATCTGGCTGCCTCCACATTAAAAAATCGAAGGGCCTGCAACCTGATATTCCAAAAGGCAAAAGATCAAGGATTGCAATCAAGAATAAACTACCCAGCTAAGTTTAGCATCTTTTTCCATGGAAGAAGATGGTCATTCAATGAAATAGAGGAATTCAATATGTTTCTAAGAAAAAAACCAGACTTAAACAAAAAATTTGATCTACATCCACAAGACTGAAGAGAAATAGAAAAAGGTACACAGAACCCTTGAGAACTGTATCTCTGTTGTGGATATATAGAAAGTATGCATGGATAATTTGATTTTACTGATATAAAAGGAAAAAAAAGGAGGGGGTGTAGTAAAGGGAAGGGGGTAGTATCAGAAAAAGGGGAAGGAGTGATAAAAAGAGGGAAACTATATCCCAGGAAGAGGCATAGAAAACATACCATATCTGAGGGAATTTAGAGAGGGGGAGAAACATTGAGTGAATCTTATTCTCATCAGAAGAGGCTCAAAGAGTAAATAATTGACACATTTGTTTTTTAGAGAATTCTCTCTCACCTCATTAAAAGGGGGGAGAGGAAAAGAGAAAAGGAAAAGGAGAATAAGGGAAGGGCCTTGGAAGGAGGGGGTAGGGATACTAAAAAAAAGGAGGGCTGTGCGTCAAAAGTGGGGTCTATAAATTAAATATTGTGGAAGGGGTTCAGGGGGGTCAAGGGAAAAAGCATAATCTGGGGATAATATGATGGTAGGAAATACAGAATTAGTAATTTTAACTGTAAATGTGAATGGGATGAACGGTCCCATCAAATGGAGACGGATAGCAGACTGGATCAAAAATCAGAACCCTACAATATGTTGTTTACAGGAAACACACTTAAAACAGGGAGATACATACAGAGTAAAGGTAAAAGTTGGAGCATAATCTATTATGCTTCAGGTAAAGCCAAAAAAGCAGGGGTAGCTATCCTCATCTCAGATCAAGCAAAAGCAGAAGTTGATCTAGTTAAAAGAGATAAGGAAGGAAACTATATCCTGCTGAAAGGTAGAATAAATAATGAAGCCATATCAATACTAACCAAATATGCACCAAGTGGTATAGCATCTAACTTTCTAAAGGAAAAGTTAAGAGAACTGCAAGAAGAAATAGACAGTAAAACTATAATAGTGGGAGATCTCAACCTTGCACTCTCAGATTTAGACAAATCAAACCGCAAAACAAATAAGAAAGAAATTTAAAAAGTAAATAGAACATTAGAAAAACTAGGTAGGATAGACCTTTGGAGAAAACTGAATGGCAATAGAAAGGAATATACTTTCTTCTCAGCAGTTCATGGATCCTATACAAAAACTGACCATATATTAGGACATAAAGATCTCAAAATTAAATGTAGGAAGGCAGAAATAATAAATGCCTTCTTCTCAGATCACAATGCAATAAAAGCTACATTCAGTAAGAAGTTAGGGGTAAATAGACCAAAAAGTAATTGGAAACTGAATAATCTCATCTTAAAGAATGACTGGGTGAAACAACAAATTATAGAAACAATTAATAATTTCACCCAAGATAATGACAATGATGAGACATCATACCAAAATCTATGGGATACAGCTAATGCAGTAATAAGGGGAAATTTTATATTTTTAGATGCTTATTTGAAGAAAATAGAGAAAGAGAAGATTAACGAATTAGGCTTGCAACTTAAAAAGCTAGAAAAAGACCAATTAAAAACCCCCAACCAAAAATTAAACTTGAAATACAAAAAGTAAAAGGAGAAATCAATAATACTGAAAGTAAAAAAAAAAAAAACTATTGAATTAATAAATAAAACCAAGCGTTGGTTTTATGAAAAAGCCAATAAAATCGATAAACCTTTGGTAAATCTGATCAGAAAAAGGAAAGAGAAAAATCAAATTGTTAGTCTTACAAATGAAAAGGGGGATCTTTCCACCAATGAAGAGGAAATTAGAGAAATAATAAGGAGTTACTTTGCCCAACTTTATGCCAATAAATTTGATAACTTAAGTGAAATGGATGACTTCCTCCAAAAATATAGGCTCCCTAGATTAACAGAGGAGGAGATAAATTGCTTAAATAGTCCCATTTCAGAAAAAGAAATAGAACAAGCTATTAATCAACTCCCCAGGAAAAAATCCCCAGGACCAGATGGATTTACAGGTGAATTCTACCAAACATTTAAAGAACAATTAGCCCCAATGCTATATAAACTATTGAAAAAATAGGGGATGAAGGAGTCCTACCAAACTCCTTTTATGACACAGACATGGTACTGATACCTAAACCAGGTAGATCGAAAACTGAGAAAGAAAATTATAGACCAATTTCCTTAATGAATATTGATGCTAAAATCTTAAATAAGATATTAGCAAAAAGACTTCAGAAAATCATCCCCAGGATAATACACTATGATCAAGTAGGATTTATACCAGGAATGCATGGCTGGTTTAATATTAGGAAAACTATTAGTATAATTGACCATATTAATAATCAAATTAATAAAATCCATATGATCATCTTAATAGATGCAGAAAAAAAAATTTGACAAAATCCAACATCCATTCCTACTAAAAACTCTTGAGAGTATAGGAATAAATGGACTATTCCTTAGAATAATCAGGAGCATATATTTACGACCGTCAGTAAGCATAATATGCAATAGAAATAAACTGCAACCTTTCCAAGTAAGATCAGGAGTGAAACAAGGTTACCCACTATCACCATTACTATTCAATATAGTACTAGAAACGCTAGCCTCTGCAATAAGAGCCGAGAAAGAGATTCAAGGAATTAGAGTAGGAAATGAGGAAATCAGACTATCACTTTTTGCAGATGACATGATGGTATACTTAAAGAACCCCAAAGACTCTGCTAAAAAGCTATTCGAAATAATTCAGAATTTTAGCAAAGTGGCAGGATACAAAATAAATCCACATAAATCCTCAGCATTTTTATATATCACTAACAAAATGCAACAGCAAGAGATACAAAGAGAAATTCCATTCCAAACAAATGTTGAAAGTATAAAGTATTTGGGAATCCATCTACCAAAGAAAAGTCAGGAATTATATGAGAAAAATTACAAAACACTTGCCACAAAAATAAAGTCAGATTTAAATAATTGGAACGACATTCAGTGCTCTTGGATAGGCCGAGCAAATATAATAAAGATGACAATACTCCCCAAACTAATCTATTTATTTAGTGCTATACCAATCAGACTCCCAAGAAACTATTTTAATGACTTAGAAAAAATAACAACAAAATTCATATGGAAGAATAAAAGGTCGAGAATTGCAAGGGAACTAATGAAAAAAAAGTCAGAGGAAGGTGGTCTAAGTGTACCTGATCTAAAGCTATATTATATAGCAGCAGTCATCAAAACCATTTGGTATTGGCTAAGAAATAGACTGGTGGATCAGTGGAATATATTAGATACAAAGAATAAAAAAGGGTAAATCTATAGCAATCTAATCTTTGACAAACCCAAAGATACCAACATTAGGGATAAAAATTCATTATTTGGAAAAAAACTGTTTGGAAAACAGGAAATTAGTATGGCAGAAATTAGATATGGATCCACACTTAACACCATATACCAAGATAAGATCAAAATGGGTCCATGATTTAGGCATAAAGAATGAGATAATAAATAAATTAGGGAAACAGAAAATAGTCTACCTCTCAGACCTGTGGAGGAGGAAGGAATTTATGACCAGAGGAGAACTAGAGATCATTATTGATCACAAAATAGAAGATTTTGATTACATCAAACTAAAAAGTTTCTGTACAAACAATACTAATGCAAACAAGATTAGAAGGGAAGTAACAAATTGGGAAAATATTTTTAAAATTAAAGGTTCTGACAAAGGTCTCATTTCCAAAATATATAGAGAACTGACCCTAATTTATAAGAAACCAAATCATTCTCCAATTGTTAAATGGTCAAAGGATATGAACAGACAATTCTCAGATGATGAAATTGAAAGTATATCCACTCATATGAAAAAGTGTTCCAAATCACTACTGATCAGAGAAATGCAAATTAAGACAACTCTGAGATACCACTATACACCTTTCAGATTGGCTAATGTGACAGGAACAAATAATGATGAATGTTGGAGGGGATGTGGGAAAACTGGGACACTGATACATTGTTGGTGGAGTTGTGAAA
Source organism: Sminthopsis crassicaudata (assembly GCF_048593235.1). Classification (NCBI taxonomy): domain Eukaryota; kingdom Metazoa; phylum Chordata; class Mammalia; order Dasyuromorphia; family Dasyuridae; genus Sminthopsis; species Sminthopsis crassicaudata. Next base: position 305,028,705 of record NC_133618.1, on the reverse strand, counting down.
GAATCCAGCCATTCTGGAGAGCAATTTGGAACTATGCCCCAAAAGTTATCAAACTGTGCATACTCTTTGACCCAGCATTGCTGCTATTGGGCTTATATCCCAAAGAAATACTAAAGAGCGGAAAGGGACCTGTGTGTGCCAAAATGTTTGTGGCAGCTCTTTTTGTTGTAGCTAGAAACTGGAAGTTGAATGGATGCCCATCAATTGGAGAATGGTTCGGTAAATTATGGTATATGAAGGTTATGGAATATTATTGCTCTGTAAGAAATGACCAGCAGGAGGAATACAGAGAGGCTTGGAGAGACTTACATGAACTGATGCTGAGTGAAATGAACAGAACCAGAAGATCGCTGTACACTTCAATGCTGTATGAAGATGTATTCTGATGGAAGTGAATATCTTCAACATAAAGAAGATCCAACTCACTTCCAGTTGATCAATGATGGACAGAAATAACTCCACCCAGAGAAGGAACACTGGGAGGTGAATGTGGATTGTTGGCACTGCTGTCCATCTACCCGGGTTGCTTGTGCCTTCGGAATCTAGTGCTTGGTGTGCAACAGGAGCATGGTGTTTACACACATATGTTGTATCTAGGTTGTGTTGTGGCACGTGTGGGGTGTATGGGATTGCCTGTCGTTGGGGCGAGGGAGTGGAGGGGGGGATAGTTTGGAGGGGTGAATACAAGGGATAATATTATAAAGAAGGAGTTTACTCATGCATATATACTGTGGGAAAAATTCTAAATAAAAAGGAAATTAGGTGAAAAAAAAAGAAATTAAGGAATTAAGAAGATATTACTTTTTAGATCTAGGGAAGAATTTGTGATCAAATGAAAGATAAGATCCTAATAGATGAATGGGTAGTTTTAATTACATAAAATTAAAATTTTTGTTTTGTTTTTACAATAAAAAAAGGCAATGATATAAAGTTAGTTTGGCAGAACTTATTCTTGATTCCTTCTGTTTGTGAGAGTTGCTTCCCTTTAAAGATAGTCATGAAACATATTTTTAATATTCTTTTTTAGTTTTTTGGTATTTTTGTTTCCCTCTTCTCCTTCCTTCCCCAGGATATGAAGTCAAAAGAGCTTTTAGATGGTTTCTTTCTTTATATTGAAACACAGGACAATAGTTGTCCTTCTTCAACCTTGTAGTGTCACTTCAGTTTTCAAATATGTTTCAAATATTACTAATAGTAGTACAGTTATCACAACTACCATTCCTTTCAATCCCTGAGAACATAATGGATCAGGTGGCTTTAATTCATCAAGGACAACTAGGCATTTTTGTACTGCCTCCTTTCTTATTCTGAATATCAACTCCGTGTTAGTCATTTTTGTTCTGTCATCTCCTGTACAAAAGTAATTTTCCTTAGCAGAATAAAATCAAAATAAACTTTGAGTAGCTTTGTTTTCTTTATATAACAAATAACCATATTTTATTCTTCTTAAGTATAGGCCCTATTCCTTTTTAAAAATCTCTTTTTTTCTAATATAGTTAAAAGATCTGGCAAGATAAAGGAATAGAGTCGTCATGTTTAAGTCTAGTTTTCCTTTATTACTTTAAAACAGCAAGTTGTGGATTTAAAAAGGTTAAAAAAAGAACAACATTAATATGTGTTCCCAATTTTATTTTTTTTGGGGGGGGCAGCAAGGAAGAAATAGTGATAATGTAGCCAAAAGAGGAAGTGCAAAACATTTTCAAAATGTCCAGAAGGAAATGGAAGTCCACAGTGAAACAAACAAGCATGACAGTTTAAAAAGTAATAGGCAGATCTAAAACTATATTATAAAGCAGCAGTCACCAAAACCATTTGGTATTGGCTAAGAAATAGATTAGTTGATCAGTGGAATAGGTTAAGTTTACAGGACAAAATAGTTAATAACTATAGCAATCTAATGTTTGACAAACCAAAGATCCCAATTTTGGGGATAAGAATTCACTATTTGACAAAAACTGCTGGGAAAACTGGAAACTAGTATGGCAGAAATTAGGCATGTACCCATACTTAACACTGTACACCAAGATAAGATTAAAATGGGTCCATGATTTAGTCATAAAGAATGAGATTATAAATAAATTAGAGGAACATTGGATAGTTTACCTTTCAGACTTGTGGAGGAGGAAGGAATTTGTGACCAAAGAAGAACTAGAGATGATTATTTGTCACAAAATAGAATATTTTGATTATATTGAACTAAAAAAAAAGCCTTTGTACAAACAAAACTAATACAAATAAGATTAGAAGGGAAACAATAAACTGGGAAAACATTTTTACAGTTAGAGGTTCTGATAAAGGCCTCACTTCCAAAATATATAGAGAATTGACTCTAATTTATATGAAATCAAGCCATTCCCCAATTGGTAAAGGGTCAAAGGATATGAACAGACAATTTTCAGATGATGAAATTGAAACTATTTCTATTCATATGAAAGGGTCTTCCAAATTACTATTGATCAGAGAAATGCAAATTAAGACAACTCTGAGATACCACTACACACCTGTCAGATTGGCTAAGATGACAGGAAAAAATGAATGTTGGAGGGGATGCAGGAAACCTGGGACACTGATGCATTACTGGTGGAGTTGTGTACAAATCCATTCTTGGAGAGCAATCTGGAATTATGCTCAAAAAGTTATCAAACTGTGCTTACCCTTTGATTCAGCAATGTTACTACTGGCTTATATCCCAAAGAGATATTAAAGAAGGGAAAGTGACCTGTATGTGCCAAAATGTTTGTGGCAGCCTTTTTTCTAGTGGCTAGAAACTGGAAAATGAATGCATGCCCTTCAATTGGAGAATGGTTGGGTAAATTGTGGTATATAAATGTTATGGAATATTGTTGTTCTGTAAGAAATTATAAGCAGGATGAATACAGAGAGGCTTGGAAAGACTTGCATGAACTGTTGCTGAGTGAAATGAGCAAAACCAGGAGATCATTATACCCTTCAATAACAATACTGTATGAGGATGTATTCTTATGGAAGTGGATATCTTTGACAAAGAGAAGATCTAACTCAGTTCCAATTGATCAATGATGGACAGAATCAGCTACACCCAGAGAAGGAATACTGGAAAATTAATGTGGACTACTTGCATTTTTGTTTTTCTTCCCAGGTTATTTTTACCTTCTGAATCCAATTCTTTTCATGCAACAAGAGAACTGTACAGTTCTGCACACACATATTGTAGCTAGGATTTATTATAACATATTTAACATGTATAAGACTGCCTGCCATCTAGGGGAGGGGGTGTAAGAAGGGGAAAGGAAAAGTCGGAACAGAAGTGAGTGCAAGGAATAATGTTGTAAAATATTACTCAGGCATATATTCTGTCAAAAAGTTATAATAGTTTAAAAAAAGTAATAGGCAGAATTTCCCCCCTTCCTTCCTTTTTTAAGGCAAACTATTCACAATTGAGATTAGTGATTCCAAATAAAATCTTCTTATCTGATTTGTATATGGAAATGTTCTTTATCTTTGTCTCTGTTTTTTGTTTGTTAAATTCAGAATATGATTGACTTGAAAAAGGAACCATGAAAAAGATGTTGAACAAATTATAATATAAAAGCATGATGAATATTATTGCATCATTAGAAATATTGAATATGAAGAATACAGCGAAACTCAGGGAGACTTAAATGAAGTACTTGCATTTGTCCCAAGTGCTTGTCACAGTCTTTTAACAAAAGGATTAATAAATATTGACTGACACCTGTGCGCTCGCTCTCTCTCTCTCTCTCTCTCTCTCTCTCTCTCTCTCTCTCTCTCTCTCTCTCTCTCTCTCTGTGTGTGTGTGTGTCTTTCCTCTCAGTTCCTAATTTCTATTTGCCATAAAAGGAAAAGAAAAGAACCAGTTTATAAAATGGTAATTGCTAGGGATAAAAAAAAAAATGCCATGGGAGAGTACTTTATTTCTAAACCTGATGGCTTTGTGTCCTGGAGACTCAAACATCATTTGGAGCTATGATTTTAATAGAATAGCTTTGACCACATGTGTGGGAATAGTGGGGAACTGCTCTTTTTTCACCTTGCCCTTTTCCACATTTCTGTTATATTATGTGCAACTTCTGGAATCAGATCCCTCTGAGTGTTTCTTGACACATCATTCTAGTCAGAATTTCTTTGGTTAAGCATCCATCAATACAATAATCCTATCCCACCCACCATCCCCTTCATAAACACTAGAAACATATCTGGTATGGACTTGAACTGGCCATAATAATCTTAGGAGGAAATGGTGATGAAGTGAGTCACAGAATTTATTAGTGAACCTGTTTTTATATCTCCTCTTGGTTTTACTTTAGAATTTTAAAGAGGGAAAAATAGTCTTTTTGCTATTAGGTAAATACTTTTTGCCAATAGGTACACTTTTTGGTAAGTTGGTAAATTATTCAAACTTTGACTTTTTTTTTCATTTATCATATTGAGCTTCATGTAATATACACATATATGAGAATTTGTTGATATTCACTCATGGAGTTTTCTTGGCAAAAATACTAGAGAAGTTTGCCACTTCATTCTACAGCTCATTTTACAGATGAAGAAACTGAGGAAAACAGGGTTAAATCAGTTGGTTAGGGTCATAAGCTAGTAAGGCCACATTGGAAAACATATCTTCCTGATTTCAGGTCTGGCACTCTATCCCTTGTGCTACCTAGCTTTCCATAATGAAGATATCTATCGATCTGTCTGTCTGTCTATCTATCTAATTGTCTGTCTATCTATCTATCTGATTGTGTTCTATCTATATACATCTATGTGTCTTTCTCCCCCATCTATCTTTCTTTCTATCCCTTTCTAACTGTACACACACACACACACACACACACACACACACACACACACATCTCTATTAGTTATATATGTTAAAATAATATATTTATATATGTTTATTATATACAATAAGGTTAGAATATACACACACAAACACACAGGATTTGAATTGTAAAGTTTATTTAAATAAAATAATATGAAATAAGGTGATGGAAGAAGTAGCCTGAGCCAAGTTATAGATGACTCAAATTTTTGAACCAGGATTTTTTTTATGTTAGGGGTACTAGAGCTTTTTAATGAAGGGGATAACATTATCAAATAAGTGATTTTGAGGAAAATATACATTACATGTGCATGTATTCCATATATACATATATACTCAGAATATATTATGAATATATTTTGAAATATGCCACAAAATCATTGGATATATATATAAATATACATTTATATATATGTATTCCTAAATCACTAATGTATATTCACACACACACACACATATATATATACACATATAGATTTATGTTTGCATATGTATATGTATTTATTCATAAAATACTAATCATTTCATCTCCTTGTTCTAAAAGTTCCAGTATCTCTATAACATAAAAACCACATGTTTACTATTTAAGTCTTTCACACTGTAGCTCCAGGCTACTTCTCCCCATCATTATACATTATTTCATTTCACATACTATACTGCAGTGGTGTCAAATTCTAATAGAATGGGGGAACACTAACCAATATATGAGGATCGTTGTAGCCAGACATTGATAATAACAAGGTGATATCTGTTTTATTGTATTTTTATATTTTATTAAATATTTCTCAATTACCTTTTAATTTGGTTCTGACTGTACTTGGGAACATATAGGCACCATGTATCTGATACCCCTTCTCTCCAGTCACACTGTCTCACCTGTAGTTATTCCAAACAATATCCATGCCTTTTTTGAGTTATTTCCCTGCCTTAACTGCAATCCTTCTTTCTCTCCTTCTTGTAATCCCTAGCTTCATTCTAAACTCAGTTAAGTTCTGCCTCCAAATTGAAACTTGCCTGACTACATTAGAACTAATGCTTCCTCACATCCAAATTACCTCATATTTACTTTGTATCAAGTATGCATATATACAACTCTGTACATATTGTTCCTCTCATAACATGTAAGTTCCTGAAGGCAGGGAATGTTTTATTTTTGTCTTTGCATCATCAGCATCTTTAATAATAACAACTTAATAAGCAATTATTTTTTATTCATTCATTAAATTATTAATAAATCAATAATTTAATAAATAATTAGATTGTACACTTGTTTTGGTGAGGGTTGTGTTTTATTTTGTATTTTTGCATTCTCAAAACCATCTGCATTTGCCATTTTAGTTCCCATTTTTGTTATTGTTGGTGAAGTTTTGTTATTGTTGGTCCAAGATCTGAGACTTTATCAATGTATGTATTCTTGATGTGAAAACTCCCTTAAAAGTTGCAGACAGGCAACTCACTTTTAAGTTATAGTTTAACAACATTTCTTTGATTACTAAGAGGTTAAGGGATTTGCAGATAGTCACAGAAATGCTGAATGTCATTAGTAGGATTTGAACCTTGGTCTTTCTCACTCCAAGGCCTACTCTAATTCATTAAATAAGCATCAATAAGATGTATGATTCCCCCTTTTTCTGTCTGTTTTCTTTCCCTTTACTAAAATCTTGCCCTTGATCTTCTGTCGGGGTAAGTGATTAACATCCAACTTGGAAGCTGTGGACTCAGACATTTCTCTCTGAAGGCAAAGAGGTACTGTGTACCTAACGAACCATTAGAAACTCATTATCACTGCAATAAAAGGATTGATCCCATCATTAAAATTCTCTTAGAATTTTCACAATTAACCCATGTGCAATTAAATGTGGTAGCAAGAGAGTTCACCAATAAATCAACATTTTATTTCAGAAGAAAAGAACAATATGAATATGATGGATCATATGAAATTAATGTAAATTGGAGAATAATAAAACAAGCAAATGAAAATCACGACACTGTAGACAGTAGTTGAATAGATAGTTGGGATTGGGGAGGCACTGTTGCATCTATCCGGAAACTGAAATTGTCTATCCTGCAACTACCAGAGTTAATTTATGTTAGTATACAAAGTCAAAAGGATTGCATTGTTTGGTGGAGGCAGAAATATATTAATCAGGACTCAGAAAACCTGGATTTTAATTCTGGCCTGAATCCTAATTGATTTTATGACACTTTATGATTACTTGATGTCTTTGGACAACTCTTCTTTCTCCCAGTGGAGGCATGGAGAAATAAATTTATTTATAAACAATAAGCTTTCAGTTACTGGGGGAAGATTGTATCACTTCATGGGATTAATTTGAAGCAATACTCTAAAGATGGTGATATGGTACAGAATTATCATGGTCCCAGACAATGCCTTTCTCTGACTTTGTATAATTAGATATTCCTCTTTCCCCACCCCTTATGTGAGAAAAAATTGATAAAATCATAGATTACTGAATATACAAAGGATCTATGTGTTTGTAAAAGACTCCCATTGTGAGAAACTTCTCCATTACAATACGCAATTCTATGAATGGAATTTTAAGATTACAACTCTTCTAGAATTCATAGATATTAATCAATTAATTGATTACTACTACAGTTTTTTTTTTTTTGCAAGGCACATAAAGGTTAAATAAATTTCCTAGGGTCCCACATGAGAGTTAAGATAAGGTCCTCTTGATTTCAAATTAAGAATTCTATTCATTATAACAATAACTACCTACAGTGAGAAAGATCAAAACAAAGATACCTTTTCTGGAGTAGCAAAGATGATGTTTTGTGTTTTAAAAATGCTTAACAAAATAATATCTCAGATCTTGGACACTAACACCAATAATAACAAAGGTAAAATGATAATAGTTTGTTTTATGTAGTCCAAGAGTTCAAATCCTATGGTCAATATATTTTTTTTCTTTTTTAGTATCTCAATAACAATATTTCAACCTAATTAGTTTCCTTTGTAATGCTTTATATTTTATTTCATGTATTTAAAGACATGATTTTGAAAAAGGTTAACTAGTCTGTCAGAGTGTTTCACGATACAAACATCAAAATTAAAAACTCTAGAGGATAACTACCTTCAAGCTTCACAAAACACTTTTTTCACAACCTCCTTGATAGAAAGTGAAAACTAATGCACATTTTGCAAATGAGGAAATAGACCTATTGAAAGATAAAGTGACTTAGTCAGGATGATAAAGATAGCACATATTAAAATTGGGAATGAAAGCCAAATATCCTAACTGAATCCTTTTTTCTCTTCACTATAGCAAGAGACAGAGTTTGAATCCAGCTCTTTATATTTATTGTCTGTCTCTTAAATTCTCTTTCAGATTTCTTATATGTAAAATGGGTAGTAATTTTATATTATTTAACTCAAAGTATCTATGTGAGAAAAGCACTTCATGATCCTTAAATCCAACTGTTAGGATATGTTTAACAATCAATTTTCCCTTTACCTTTTGCCGCACAAATAGTATGCTGGATAAATTTTAAAGTTTTATCTTCAAGAACAAATTTTTCTTTACTACTTTTTAAAGTCCAATCAGCAAATCAAATACCGATTTTCAATGTTTTCTGATTTTCAAAGAATAAAAGCTCATGCTGAAAATATAACAATTTTAAAGGAAACAAAAACAGGTAGAATTGGCTGCTCAAAATTCCTACTTTAAATTCTCTACAATGGAATTATTGATTCTGAATTTCTACAAAAATTTCTTTATATCCATGAAAAAATCGACAAATTTCTCAAAATCCACTTCACAATATTTGGGGCAACTTCGTTTGGGAAGTCACAATACTAAAGCACGAGTATCCAAACAATCCTGGATCAAGAGCTGGTGTGGCAGAATTGATGGGCAGATTTTTGCTAAGAAAGTTCTAATGTATGGTTTTTGAGGTAGGGAATGTTTAATGTTTGATGAAGTTCCTAACACCTATTCCAATATCTGACAGCCAGCAGGTGCTTAATAAATACTTGTTGATTGATTTCTTATTCCTTAGCTCTAAATCCAGTTCTTACAGAAAGTCTTTATATGCAAAATCATGCTAATGCTTTGCTAAACTTTCTGATTCCTTTAGGAAGAAAACCTGTTTCTCTGCAGGTAGCTCTGTGAGAGTTAAGTTTGCTTGTTTTCCTCCTTAGCAACGCTGTTGCAACTGGATATGATGAATCTAATCAGAATCCTAGTAAGAAAATGTTTTCAATTAATTATTTTCCTAAGTGGTGTATGTGTGGGGTTCTGTAGCTGTGTTTACTGACCCTCTCCTACTTGTGAGCAGAGATGAGAAGAAACAGTTTCCTAGAGATCTGTGGTTTTTAGAATCTCAAAAAATTATGTATTTAATAATACTGAGCAGGATTTTCATGGAGATCTGGAGCTTGGATAAAATAGAGCACCAAAGATAGCTAACTAACTTGCTAGAAAGATAGGTGATAAGAGCCTTTATTAAACACTTATTGTATCCCAGGCACAAATATAAAAGATAGTCCTTGCCTTCAAGGAGCTGATATTCAAATGGAAGAAAATAAGACATAAAGGGAAGTTAGAAAGAAAAGATGGGGAGATATATGTGTGCAGATGGCTAGGAAGTATTGTGGAAGCCTTGGTTTCAGGTATGATAAAGTGAAAGCTTATCTGGGAGTTGAGAGACTCAGAGACAAAATCTGGAATCAAGAGTTCCTGAATTCAAATTTATCTATAACACCGTGTGACCTTGGGAATCTTAAGTTTCTTTATCTGCAAAATGAAGGGCTCGAAATACATAGCTTCTGGTGTCATATCCAATTCTAGATCAATGAATCTATGGATGACAGGTGATCCCTTGTTCTATTAGTACCAGAGTCAAAATGGTCAGTTAGACTCTCAGCGATTTTCATTCTTCCTTTACAATGTGATAACTATCTCCTCCTCATAAAGGATATTTGGTATCAGGATGACAATGATAATTCATTGAAAATTACTCACTGATTTTCTGAATTAAAGGATACTTCTTGAATTCTGCTTCTTTGCTTCATATCTTGTTATGTGTTTGGAGAAAAAAAAAGATAGTGAATTATTTGACCCAATGCTGAAGCAGTTTGTCGAATTTCAGCATTCTCACACTCCTCATATACTTTTTTTTTTTTTGCTGTTGTCCAGTCTGGCACATTCCCAGCTGTTGCTGCAGCTTTATTAATAATGTGTGTGAGTTGGGGCAGAAAATGAGCTATGATGGCCCTGGGCTGAGATGAACTGGACTATGTGAGGGAGGATGGATAGGGAGGAGTTTTATTAAGGAGAAAACATAAGTTTTCCTTAGATTCTAGCTGAAAGGAGAAATGATTGTCCATCAACTGCTTACTCATAAAATGCTCAGGGAAGTACAGCTGGTAGAAAGACAAACAGAAAGACTTTCAAGCTGTTTGAAGGGAAGAATCGATAACTCAATAGATGGCTTTTGTTAGCTCATATATTTTAGATTCCCATCAAAGAACATACACTTTTGCACCATGAATGACTTTCAAGAAAAATGAACACCGAATAAGAGCAACTATTTTTTAAAACTTCTACCCTCATATTTATCTCTATGATTGTTCTGTTAGACCTCTTAAGACTAAACTTCTCTTTTACCCACTTTCCAGAAAGTTTGGAGAACTTGCCCCAAATACTCATTTGCAAGAATTTACTTGGTATATTTATCCAGGAATTATTCTTTCATGATCTCAACAACAGGTCTACATCAAATTCTCAGGTTGCTAAAGTAGTTAGTTTTCTTTCTCTAAGTCATTAATCAGTACTTACTCTGTAAGTAAAACTCTTCTTTATCTCATTCATCAGAGGAAATATTGTACTTGCCGGCAAAACTCCTATTCGAGAATTTTTAAAAAATAAAATCATGACCTTTCTTGATAGAAATCAACAGAAAATTAAGAAGTCGGACTTTCTTTAAGGCCCCACATTAATCAATCACTAAGGGAAAGGGGGTTGGGAAAGGCACTTTGGTATCCATGTAGATAGAAGGCTGTCATTTTTCACTGCAATATATTAGGGTGATGTATTGAATTAACTCAGAAAAAAATGGACTATTTGCTCTCATGCTTGCCATGTAGGGGAACTTAGACAAGGTAGCTCCAATTTTGGGGTCTTAATTTTCTCTTCTATAAAATGAGCAGCCTGCCTATCACTATTTGTAAGACCTTTTCTAGCTCAAAAATACTGAACTGTCCTATTGAATCATATAGATCAATGATATATATTGATTAAGGATATTTTAAAATTATTTAACCTGTTCTTAGTTGTCACAGTCTTTTTTGTCCCCTTGAGGTAAAGATTTCCTTAATAACTTTTTTTCAAAATCCAGTTGTCATGCATAAATATGGAAGCCAGTTTCAAGATTCTCTTCACAAAATGACTGATATAAGAATTATTTCAAGAATTTTTGCCAATGAAGCTTTTATTGGAGGAGCAATGGGTAATCAGGTTTCACAAAAAAGGTAAGCTGCTTTTATTAGTTGTGTTATTTTTTCAGTGTTATTTTTAAAAGTTTAGATCAAAGAATTTCAGACAGTAATATAGGCTGCCTTGGCCATGCTAGCAAAGTCATCTTTTTAGTCATTTTGCTTATAAAACATTTTAAAAAAATCTTTGAAAATGTGAAATTTTTCTCAAAGAATGACTTGTGAAAGGATGAATAGTCAAGACCTGTGAAAACCAAAAAACAGATCCAGTTTCAAGGAGATAGGAGATATTGGAGTTGTGACTTTATTGGCAAAGAAAATTCCTGAGTGGTGAATTTTCCTTTACTATTGCCGGTTGACACCTGCTCTGTAACTTATAATTATTATTTTATTTTAAGAAGTTGATTTTTCTTTAATATCTTATTGTTTTTCAATTATTTCCATTTTTAACATTTTTTTTTAATTTTTGAGTTTGAAATTATCTCCTGCTCATTGAAAAGGCAAGCAATTTGACATTGGTACATGCACAGTAATGAAAAAAAATATTTCCATGTTAGTCAAGTTGTAAATGAAAACAAAAACAAAAGAAGTCCTGAGAAAAATCAAGAAAGCAAAGTAAAAATATGCATTTAGGACTCTATTTTTTCTTTGGAGATGCATGGAATTTTTCATCATAAGTTCTTCAGAATTGTCTTATATAATTGTATTGCTGAGGAGAGATAAATCATTCACAGTTGATTATTATATAATAGTGATGTAAAACTTATCATCTTGAGAGCTGTTGAACTACTTAGATGTCAAATAACTTGCTCAGGTTCACCCAGCCAGAAATTGAGTCTTTCTGGTTTTGATTCTAGTTCTCTATTCACTAGTTCATGCTATCTTTGATATACTATAGTAAAAATATTAGACATTTTCCACCACATCCACCATCAAATTCTACCTATTCTATGATGTTGTGTCTGTCCACTCCAGTTGACATTGACCTGTATTCCTAAGTTGTCTGCTCTGTGACTCATAGCATCTGCCTCAAGTTCTATATACTTACTGTCAACTCTCAACCACTTAGATCTTCCCACTGATCATATCATTATGTCACTATGCACTTGTAATCTGTGTTTTCCATATTTTGAAAACTTGTCCCTAAACTAACTTTCTTCTGTCCTTTTCCCCAACAGATGCATTTTATTCACCTTTCCAAATATGGAATATAGTGGATAGAATGTCAAACTTTAATTGAAAAAGACCTGATTTATAACTTCAGTTTTGTCATGTATAAAATGGAGGTAACATGTAAGTCTGAAAGTGTTCTTAATATTAGCTATTGCTGTTGTTGCAGTTGTTTATTTTTATACCATCCATAAGTATCCCTTTTTGCCAGAAGGAAAGTTTGAAGAATCCCTATATTTCCATTCCACTTCAACATGAGAATAGTTTAAAGAGAGTTAGTCTCAAGTCAAATTCTTTCTCTTTCTGTTGACTTCAGCATCAACTGGAATGAATGTTTCAGATGGCAAGTAAAGATTCTGAATCTATAACTCTCAATACCTTCTCTAAAGCAAATCCCTAAACTGTCTCTTTAAGAGGATTTTCAATCAATGTGCACATTTTCTCTGCCTCCTGTCACTTCAACAACCAGCTTACTTTCAATTTATCTTTACAAAACATACCCCTTTTTGTCCCTTCTAATGGATTATGTAGACTTAGGTCTCTCCCTATGTCCTGTTTCCTCTATGTGTCTCTCACCTTCATTCCATCTTTCTGGGTCCCACAAAGAGGATTGGGGTTGAGGTGATAGCATTTGACCCACTGAAGCTGATTTGACAGGCTCTTCTGAGGAAGTCTGATTTCATAAAATTCACTCTTTGTGCTAAAGCAGTAGCTGAATAAATGTGCAGAAGTGGTGACTGAAGCTGAGGCACAGAAATGATGCCATGTATTGGTAAGCCAAAATAGGTAATTTCTTTTTTATTTTCTTCTTTTTTTCAACAACATTTTGTTGGCAAAATAATTAAAACACCATCTAATTAGGTTGCAAATTAAATGATCTAATACATTATTGAATTATGGATGTCCTCATTTATAGATGTTATCTGGACTTCTGTAGAAGCTTAGAGAAGTTAAGTGACCAATTAAAAATCAGACAGACTTTCTGAGAATTGGTAAAACTGGAATTTGAATCTTGTGTTCTAATAATCCAGGGATCCTTCCACTGAAAGACTTTTGGATTCTGTTGCCTAATGGTAAGTGAAAGAGAGAATTAAGATCTTGTTTGAGTGGGAATAATGCTTAGGGTGGACAATGTATTAACTTCGTTTAGTGTGGTAAGAGGGAGATTTCTAAAAACAATATGATAATTTAATCAGAATAATAATTTATGTGAACAACATCCAATATTTTATTTAAATTATGGCTCATCAAAAATGGTATCAAGCGACCATTGACTTAGATGTGTGTTGGTTTAAAAAAAAAAACAAAAACAACAACAACAACAACAAAAAAAAAAACAACAAAGCCATCTACCTACCTATTTACCTACCTACCTACCTACCTACTTACTTACCCACTTACTTCTATCATCTATCTATCTATCTATCTATCTATCTATCTATCTATCTATCTATCTATCTATCTATCTATCTTATATCTATCTATCTATCTATCTTATATCTATCTGTCTGTCTATCTATCTTTGTTTTAATTCAGAGACAGAAATCAATCCTGTTACAACCAAATCCTTAGGCCAGTGATTGGAGAGAACTCACAAATATGCCAAGTAGAAATCTATTTTTGCTCTAACCTCAGTGTGGTCAGTTTAATTTTTGACCAATCCTCTGTCTCAGAAAGTTGTCAAAAGGTGTTAAAGGAATGGTAAAGTTGCACCTGCAGGGAGCAATTTCATTAGATAAACCAAAGTAAGACAACATCTGTAGAGTTTTTAAACAGCTAAAATATAAGGATAGGGATATGAGTTAATTTGAGTACAGACAGAGGAGTGCCTTGTGGAGAAGGGTATCCCTAGATAGTTTAGGATGATGAATTTCTTTCTTTTTCATTAGCTATAAGTGGAGTAGATATATCACATCAAGTATTTTAGGAATATTTGAGGAAGCAGAGATACATACTCCAGTCAAACATGGATATAGCTACAGTAAAATGATGCAGGAAACAATTCCAAGAATGCAATCCTTGGAAAGGAAGGGGAGAAGAGAAGGTACTTGGAAACCTACTTAATTTACTTCTCCCAAGTAATTCTGTGTGAGGAAGCTACATAGAGAGAAAATGAACATTAAATACCATAAATTGTGAATGGCTTTGTCATATATGTATTTTAGGCATTTTCTTGTCATAATAATCCTATAACTTGTATCCAATCTTCCCACAGACACTGTCTATATTTGAGAAATTTAAGCTACATATATAAAGAGAAGATGTTTTTAAGATGATATTAATGCTTTTGTTTTAGGAACTGCTAACAATTTTTTTCTTTTCTTTTTTTACTTATTGGCTGAGAGATTTGGGGCTCATAAGTTATGTGTTAAGAACACAGACTTACAGGTTTACCCTTAGAACATGGAGAAGCAGCTTCCATTTGGATTCCCAAATGAGTTTATTTTTGGAGAGCATTCGAAGGGATTGTTACATCATGATGCATGGATGATGCTATTTGAGATTGAACATTGTTGTTGTTGTTGTTTGTCCTTCGTTCTTGAAGAGGACAACAGAGAGGGAATGGCATGACATGCAAGGGAATTGGATTTAAGTGAGGGAAGGCTGTGCAAGGTCACCTACCCCATTTCCCCTTTGAAAGCCATTTGGGTCCAGTGGCAAGATGTAGATCAAGAAAACTGGAAATGGCCCTAGATGAAATGGGAGACCTTGGCCTTTTTAAACTAAGGTCTTCAACTGGTCTCAGTTTGACTGAGGCTGTACCCATTCAGTGATTAAAACTAGGTAGCAATTAAGACAAATCTAATTCCTCCAAAACTAAATAAATGAATGCATGAATGAAACTGGGAGAAGAAGACATTCGGAGTTTCTGGTCAAAGTCATGTGACTGCTATTTATATTTAATCTGACTTAATCAGAACCCAAATAATGACCACATGAGACTTGGCTTAGAAGTTATCCATGGCCAATTGGAATCAGATTGGTTTTTGCTTTAAGACCTGGTCCTTAATAAAGAAATCAAACCAGAAAATCCCACAATATTTTTGGAGGGAGATTGAAGATACTCCTGGGATGAATGAACTAGAAGCCGGAGCCTTTCCAATTTGTGTCCAAAAGATTGTACCCTGATCAGACCAGATGCACTAGTATAGGAATTAAGAAACAGATTATTTTCACAATGATGTTAGCAGAGTTATGTTCTTCTATTAGAAACTAGGAATCCATATATCTTTTAGATAAGTCCAGAAACAGCAAGAACACAAGGCCTTGAAGCTACATACTGAAAGTTCCTTTTATCACAGGAGGGGCACCTAGAGGTTACTCTTTCTGCCAGAGGCTCTTTTTTCTTCCCTCAGAGTTCATATTTTCCAAGAGCCACCTCCATTTATTTTTGTACTGCTTTCTATTCTGCTTTTCAGCTTTTCCCTGGGCTAAGAACAGAATTATCAATGTTGCTTGTACTATACTCTGAAAATCACTGTCAGGTGTGAATTAAGTGCTTTATTTGAAGGTTTCTGCTACTTCTCAGCAGTCACAATGGGATTTTTATGGAATAATACTACCTGGCACTTATATAGTTCTTTTCATCTTAAATCTTTAAATGCTTTATAACCAATCTATCTACTCCATCTACATTTCAATGATTTCTCTCACCTCTTGATCTTGGATCCTTGACAGATACTTTAAACCAACTACCATAACTTGATTCCAGCAGGATTTGGCTGAATGAAGAGAAGTGGGAAACATTTGAATAATTGCTTCCATGTCTCTTGAGAAAGGAATAGGTAGAATTGGATTCTTATCTGGAATACTAAAAATTAAGAATGTAGGAGAAGGTGGAAATGGGAATGTTGACATACTCCAAGACTTCTGAGTAGTGACAAATGCTATCACCACATTAACCCTATCTTTACTTTAAGTTTCTGAAGGAATAAATGAACTTGTATAAGGAAATTACAAATTGGGAAGTGACTTCCACCTTCATTCTCTTTTGATTTGATGAGTTATTACATGAGTTTTATGAGTAATTACAGATGAAGAAATTGGGATCTGGATAGTTTGTAACAGAGCAATTACTAAAATTTGAGTGAACTGACTTCCAATCCAATGTTTTCTTTATAACTGAGATCAAACTTGCATAGCAACATTGACTTAATTTTAAAATAGAATATTATCCATGTTTCCTTGTATTTTTAAAATAAAATATTTCTAAATCACATCTAATTTGGTCACACTTGGGAATGTTGTGGATCACATGTAGCCTGCAGGCCACCTGTTTGACATCTTTGCTTTTTACTATACTACATTACCATATATTTCTATGACATTTTGCCTGGTACCTTCCCCCAGCCAATCAAAAAACAAATACTGCAACTGTCTGCTTTTAATATTTGGAAAAGGGTTCTTGGTTACCCCATTCTAAAATATTCCCTCTTTTCCTTTTAATTCTCCTTTCCCTTTTTAAAATTTTCATATTATACTTTGGATTATTATTATCTATGTAATCTCTAATTAGATTATCACTTCCTCAAAGGCCAAAAACTGTCTCATTCAGTATTGTATCTTTTTTCAATATGAAACATTTAGCATAAGTATCTTGCAAATATTAGGTTCTCATGTAATGGTTTTTGATGTAAATTTTATAAATACAAGGAATAAAAATCCAAAAAAGTTATGAATTCAATAAAGTTCTGATTTCCTCCACAGAGGGAAAATAATTTTCATCACTTGAGCCCATTATGAAATTAGCTATTTTTCCTTTTCTTTTGAAATTATTTCTAATTTAGCCTGTATAAATCTTGTTTATGCATATTTGTTTAATATTTTCCCTATCAGACTATGAGATCGTTGAGAACTTATATTTACAAATATCATCCCTTTTGACTCTCATAAGAATCATGGGAGATATGTGCTATTGTTATCCCCATTTTAGAGATGAGACAAAATCGAACTCAGGCCTTTATGATTTCATATCAAATGTCTTATATAGGCAGCACCTAGTTGCTTAAAGTGCCTAAAAATAAATTGCTTAATAGATTGTCTGGTACATGTTGAGACTTTAGTAAATATTTAATAAAGTGCCTTTCTTATACTAATTGATGTTTTCAAAATACAAATTATCATGCCAATGATGTGACCAAACCAAATGAATTATAGACCTTAAATGCTCAAAAAATACATCCATAGTGTAACATTAAGGAACCATAAAGACTATATTATCTACTGAGTGAGATATGCTGCTCTAGAATTGCCAACATATTTTGGCTCCTTATAATCTAGCCATACTTTTCTCATCTTAGATCATAAGTTTATATTTTTCCTTTCCCCAAGGTCCTTGAGGTCAGGGAACTTACTTTTTTGTCTTTGCATTCCCAAACCTGGCATACTTAATAAATGCTTGTTTAGTCAAATTGAATAAATAGTATTACATTTGATAGATAATATATTAGAAAAATTCTGGGTTTTGGTTGCCATTTGATGAGGGAATCAAAATTTCTTCTCCTATCTATTTTTCTCCATTGATGTGATATTTTTTTCTTGTCCTTTGAATCACCTTCTGCTCTCTGTAACTAAAATCATAGAATGTTGAATCAGAAAGCTATTTTAGCAATCATTTAGTCAATTCAAAATATCTAGTCTTTAAGAGATGGGGAAACTGAGTCTCAGAGAGCTAAAATAACTTGTCACAGTAGAATGGCTTTCCTTATAATTGGAATTTCATTTTTAAATGTACATTTATATTTCTTTCCTTATAAAAACTAACTTTTCTAGTAGAAAATTAATCTCATAGGATCAGAGAGAATTGAAATGCCTATGAAGTTTAAAGTTATAGTATAAATAGTTACTATAACTTAACAAGAGTAATAAGGTAAAACCAGTCTCATGAGAGAGTGAGAATGTGGATGAAATCAAGCAAAAGCTTTTTCTTGTTCTTTTGTCTTACATTCTACAAAATTATGTGTTTATTTTTTGACTATATCCATTCTAGGAAGATCTTGTTTTATAAAGCAAACACACAGCCTCAGGAGAAAACAAGGAACAGGAAGAAAGAAGCTATAGGGAGAGCCAGACTTGTTTGAACAAAGGAGCATCTCCTGGATGTGTGAAGGACAGAGAAAGTGTTCAGGAAGATTTTTATTGTAGTAAGCCTCTAAACTTGCTAAATTTAAAAGGCCTTTTCTTTTTAGCCAACAAAACCCCCAAAGCTAAGGTATCTTATCTTCTTTGGTAATATTTAGTGTATTTTGTATGCTAAAGGGATAGCTATTTTTTTATCTAGGATGGTAGCATACATGCTTCATGGCAACCTAAAGAGCTACCTTTGAAAGAGAACTTTGGGATCTTAGCAAAGGGACAAATTGCGTGACATTTATATCAAATTTATAATAAAGTAAGTCTAATGTATTTATATGATACTTGTTTTACAAATTTTTTCACTGATGAAGAATTTGGGCTTTAAAGTAAATTGTAGGATATTGTGGTGTGATAAAGACTAGCACTGGTCTTGAAGTCAGAGGACCTGGGTTTGAATCCAGTTCTGCCATTTTCTACCTTCTATGACTTGGTAAAGTTAACCTCTCTGGGACCAAATTTCTTCATTTGAAAAAATAAGGGAGGTGGGTTAAATAATCACTAAGACCTCTTCCAACTCCTAATGATATTATGATAATTAGCTAGCTTCCTAATCACAAATTATAGAAACAATAAGATTAGAACTAAAATATCCTAATTTCTCTTCCAAGTGTTCACTTCCTTACTCTATATTACTTTCCTGGGAAACAATGCATCCCAATTCCTTGTCATTCTTCCTAATATTTTATGATAGTGTAGATCCTACATGGTATGTTGAAACCTGGAGCATATAAATATTAATATTCTAATAGCCTTTGGGGCAACTGCCAGATATCTGTCTCTGTCTAAGTGGCTTGACTGGATGGATCAATCAATATTAATTTGGGTGTTCTGAGAATCTGAGAGTCTTGCTTCCAATCTATTTGTTTCATTTAACAGAAATATTTTTAATTAAGCATCTAATTTAGACCTAGGGGATCCTATTCTGCTAATAATAATAATACATGTGACAAATTACCTCTTTGCTTTCAAAGTTCTTAATTATGAAGTGTACTTCAAAAGAGCACTCCAGACCAAGAATCATCCCTTTTTGGATGCTTGCATAATTTAGTGTTGGAAGGCAATAATAAGCTGTATTCGGATATGAAACACCTCTCCATATGGTCAGTGTGTTTTAGGGGAGTGGAAGGGGTAAAGTCCATGAGGATTTTCTCCTAGAAGATTTGACCAAAGGTTATATTTAATGTCTCCTACAATCTCCACATGATCCAGGGGGCATAACCTATTTCTCATTTTAGCTGGGGGCAAAGAAAATGCATGGGTGAGGACATTTGGACAGATGGATGGTATGGCTACTTGTTTTCCTTGAAGTCAGAACCAGCTGCTTCAGAGAGAAATGAACCACAATCTAATGTATTCCACCATGAGGGAAGCCTATTTTATATTATCCCATGTTTCTGGTGTATTTTCTAAAGAATATTTGTCTCACATATGCTAAAAAATTCTTGTAGCTTCTTCATTATTGAACATACCTGAAATAATATACTTAAATATGCCTGAAATAATGGTTATTAGAGATTTGAGACTGGAACTCTAGTCTCAAAATACAAAATGCTTTAAAAATGATAGTATTAATTTAAAATATTAATTTTTTAAAATAGCAAAAAACATAAGCAAATTGAGGGGAATTTTGGAATAGCAGAAAGATTACTTGACTTGAAGTCAGGAAACTTACATATGACTTTTGCTTTCAACACTTACTAGACTTGTGACTATGTGCAAGCATTTTAGTCTTTCCAGTTTTAGTTTTCTCATTTTGAAAATGGCTGTGTTCTTCCTCTCTCCAGTGCCTGGTCTCCTTGACTCACTAGATTTTACCTGTTTGATACCCTATCCAACAACATTCTAGCAGACCTGACCTCTATTATTTCTTCCTGACTGTCCCTGCTTATCCTGAATATTTCCCCTTAATAAAGCTTGATTACTTATGTTTCCCCTTCTCCCAGATACTGGGTCTATGAGTAAGGTTCTGTTCCTTATATTCTTCTGACTTTTCCCCTAGCTATATAAGGAGAATTTAAAAGAGTTTGCTGATTTTCCTTTATTATTTCTCAGAATCCTAAACCTTACTCAAATTGCATTGTTTCTTATTTTACTCTACTAAGAGAATTTAGGACATTCTCTGTAAACTCCCCCTTCCTCCTCCCTTTGGATTTTAATTTTTCTTTTTTCTTTAATATTTTTACTTTTCCCAGTTTCATGTAAAACAAATTTTTACATTTGTGTTTAACACTTTAAGTTCCAGATTCTCTCCCTTCCTTCCCACTCCCCATTGAAAAGGCACATGTGAAGTTATAAAAAACAAAACAAAACAAAACAAAAAACATAAAATTCATGGTAAAAAAATACATAACCTATGTTAAAAACTTCCCCAAAAAGCCTTCAAGAAAAATAAAATTAAAAAAAAAAAGTTTGTTTCAATCTGTAATCAGATACAATCAGTTCTTTCTCTGGGTTATATATAGTATTTTTTCAATTTAAGTCCTTCAAAGTAGTCTTGAGTCATTGTATTTCTGAGAATAGCAAAGTCATTTGCAGCTGATCATTGTACAACATTGCTATTACTTTGTACACAGAACATTTCCCTTTGCTTGATTTCATGGAGAACTTAAGTTGTTTTTTTTTGAGAGCATTCTGATCATCATTTCTCATAAATCAATAAAATTCTATCACAATCACATACCACAATATATTTAGCCATTCCTTGACTGATGAATATTCCCTCAATTTCCAATTCTTTTGCCTGAAAGAAGAGCTATATATATGTATATATATATATATATATATATATATACATATATATTTTACATATAACTCCTTTTACTTTAAAAAAAAAATCTCTTTTGGTATACATGTCTACTAGCGGTATTATTAGGTCAAAGAATGTGCATGATTTTATAATCCTTTGGGAATAGTTCATATATTTTTATCATTTATCAACTGGGAAATGGTTCTTATTTTTTTCCATAAAATTGACTCATTGAGAAATGAGGCCATCATCAGAGAAACTTTAAGCTCCTTCTTCTACCCTTCTTTTAATACCAAATACCTTTGATTTAATTTCTCACTCTTTTTCCTTTCATCTTTGATAGCTGATACTCTTCTTACCAAGACCAATCTTTTTTATATGCATCCTTGATCCTTTAAACTTCCCATCTTCTTCACTATATTGCCTCTTCAATCATTACCTCTCTTTCCAATCTTCAACCTCCCATTATTTACATGTTATTTCCTTAGCACCTTCAAATATGTCCAAGTCTATCCCAGTCTTAAAAACAAATAAATAAACAATAAAAACACAAAAGCAACTATTCAGACCTCAAGCTATTTTGCTATTATCTCCTATTTTTTTTAGCCAAACTTCTAGAAAATTTATTCTTCATTTTTTTTAATAATCTGGCTTCTGATGTCATGCAGCTGAAGCTACAGTCTTCAAATTACCAATGATCTTAATATTCAAATTTGATGGGGTTTTTTTCTCAATCCTAACACTTCTTGTAAACCCTGCTACCCTTAAAACTGTTGACAACACTAACTTTATATAAATATTCTTTTTCAATTCCATGACACTACTATCTTCTGGTTCTCCATATATTTGTCTGACTACTCATTATTATCCATATAGTAATACTCATGTATTATTATTATACCCCTTGTGTGTGGATATTCTCCTATGAAACGTTTATCTGGCTCCTCTTTCTACATTCTTGCTCTTAATGACTTCATTAGTTTCCTTGCATTTAGTTTTCATTTCTATGCTGAGACTCTAAATATCCACCTCCAAACTATATAGCTAACTTCTTCAGTTTCACATTATCAACTGTCTTTTGTACATTTCAAACTGGATCTTACACTCAGTATTTACAACAATAGAATTTATCTTTTTCTCCAACACTAATCTTCCAAATTTTTCTCTTACTATCCAGTGTACCATTCTTTAGGCTACTCAGGTTCTTAACCTTAGTGTATCCTTGATGTCTCTTGACCCCTATATCTAATCTTTCTATTTCTAATATTTTTCCAATTACATGTAAAAGTAATTTTAACATTCTTTCTCTCCCAAAAATGTTCAATTCCAAATTCACTTCCTTTCTCTTTCCTCCTCCCTCATTGAGAAAGCAAGCAATTTGCCATAGGTTATATGTGTATATGTGTAGTTATACAAAACACATTCCCTTGTAAATTATGCTGTGAAAGAAAACACAGACAAAAAACTACAAGAAATTTTTTTCCCCCCCTGAGGCTGGGGTTAAATGACTTGCCCAGGGTCACACAGCTAGAAAGTGTTAAGTGTCTGAGACCAGATTTGAACTTGGGTCCTCCTGAATTTCAAGGCTGGTGCTCTATCCACTTTGCCACCTAGCTGCCCCTTTTTTATTTTATTTATTTATTTATTGACTTATCCATTTATTCATTTATTTATTTATTATTCATTTATTTACTTATTTATTTATTTGTTTGTTTGTTTGTTTATTTATTTTTACTGCAAGAAAAATAAAGAAAAAAAAATCTTTGTTATGTATTCAGGCTCTACTAAGTCCTTATCTGGAGGTAGATAGTGCTTTTCTTTTCTTTCTTTTTTTTTCCTGAGGCAATTGATGTTAAGTAACTTGCCCATGGTCACTCTGTTAGGAATGTTAAGTGTCTGAGGCCAGTTTTGAACTCAGGTCCTCCTATCTGATGCTCTATCTACTGCCCCACCTAACTGCTCTCTGAATAGTGCTTTTCATCATAAGTTCTACATAACTACCTTGGATAATTGTATTGCTAAGAATAGCTAAGTTATCCATAACAGATAATCATACAATGTTGCTGTTACTGTGTACAATGTTTTCCTTTTTCTGCTCATTTCTTTTTGCATCTGTTTATATATTTTTATTTGTTTTACTGAGAGCATCCTGATCATCATTTCGTAAAGTATAGTAGTATTCTATGATAATCACATACAATTTATTCAGCTATTCCCCTATTGATAGCCATTTCCTCAATCTCCAATTTAGAAGCTGCTAAACCTTGTGTTATCCTGACTATGGTTCCATGATGCTTGACTTGTTTCTTTCTTGCTGTTTGCAGAATTTGCTACTTGATATGGGAAGTCTGGAATTTGGCTATAATATTTCTGAGAGTTTTTAGTATGGGATCTTTTTCAGGAAGTAATTATTAGTTTTTTTCAATTTTTATTTTACCCTTTGATTCTTAAATGATAGGGAATTTTTATTTTAAAAGTTCTTGAAAAACTATATATAGGCTCTTTTTTGATCATGTCTTTTAGGTGGTCCATAGATTTTAAATTATCTGTCTTGAATCTATATTCCAGGTCAGTTATAACAATGGGATATTTCTACATCATCTTGTATTTTTTCATTCTTATGATTTTGTTTGTTTCTTGATGTCTCATAAAGTCATGAGCTTCTACTTGCACAATTATAATTTTTAAGGAATTATATTCTTCAATTAGCTTTTGTACCTTTTCCATTTGGTCAATTCAACTTTATAAGTAGTTCTCTTTGGTGAATTTTAAATTTTTTTTTCCAGTTGACCATTTTTGCTTGTCAAATCATTCTTCTCTTCAATAAATTTTATGCCTCTTTTACCATTTGGCCTATTCTGTTTTTAAGGTATTATTTTCTTCAGTTTTTGTTTCTCCTTTACCAAATTATTGAACCTTTCCCCCCATGTTTTGTTGCACCACTTTCACTTTCCTTCCCAATTTTTCCTCTACCTATCTTACTTGATTTTTAAAACCTTTTTTTGAGCTCTTCCATAGCCTGAGACCAAATTACATTTTTCTTGGAGACTTTGAATGCAGGAATTTTGACTTTGCTGTCATCTTTCTGTACTTTGATCTTTCTTGCCACCATACTAACTTTTTATGGTTAGATTTTTTTCTGTTGTTTGCTCATTTTCTACCCTATGTCTTGACTTTTAACTATGCAGAAGTGGGGCTCTACTCCCAATCAGAGGGGGCACTTTCCAAGGCTTCGATTTTTTGTGCAACTGTTTTCAGAAGTAATTCTGGAGACTTGAGTTAGTTTTGCACTCTTCTAAGGTGATATGATCTAGGAAAAGGTGCTTGCTACTTTCCTGTACTGTGTACTTTATGAGTGATCATAAGCACTTTTTTTCAATCTGGAACTGTGACTAGGGTCCTTGCTCCTCTGGGGCTGCAAGTTGTTTTCTTGCACTGGGACTAAGATCCAGGATGGAAGCCTCATCTAAATATAGGAAATGCAAGAGTTCTGTCCCTAATGCCAGAAAAAAAAAAATATCTGTAAATCTCCTTTTGATCTATTGTCAGATCCTCTTACTGTCTGTGTACTAAAAGGTCTGGATATCACCAGTGGTGCCATTGATTCAGTTGCCCTGATGCCTGCTCTTGTTTTTTTTAAAGCCTGATCTGCACTGGTATGGTTGAACTATTCTCCTCTCTTACCCTGGTGCAACATGCCTTTCCTGCCAATATTCTAAGTTGTCTTTGGCTGGAAAATTGTTTCATTCCAACATTTTTTGTACTTTCTGCTACTCTAAATTTTGTTTAGAGTCATTGTTAAAGGTATTTCAGGGGTTTGAGATGAGTCCCTGAATTTTCTCTGCCATCTTGGCACTACCCCACGCCAATTTTGCCATTTCTACCTTAATAACATCTCTAATCTTCTTGCCTCTTTCTTTGTACTCAAACAGCCACTACCACTTTGTTTCAAATCCTCATCATGTTATGCCTAAATTCTTGCCACAATCTTTTTTTGTGGAATTCACGTCCATTTTCCTTTTAAAACCCTTCAAGGCATACTTCAAACTATTTTTCCTAGCCTTATTGGACACAGTTTGAGATTCTGTCCTGTTCCAAACTTTTTGATCCAGCCAAGTTGATGTTCTCTCTGTATTTCACACATTGTATTTCATTATTGGTCTTCATTATTTTGTATAGATAGTCCTGAGAAACTTACTCCTGTCCTTTACAGAATCCTTTTTTTCTTTTCAAATAAAGCAAAATCACTTTTTACATAACATATTTTTTGGTATTTACTCTCACCTCTCCTCCACATCAAAAAACAACTGTACAATATAACCATTATATTGTTTTCAAATTAACATCTTCTAAATGCCTAGAAAGATATGATTATGCAGGTAGAATTTTATACCAGAAACTCTTTGTCCTTTGCAAAATGATAAACAACAAATAATTCAGCTATAAATACAAGCCTCCAAATATTCTTAAAATTCAACCAATAAAATATACTAGAAACAGAGTATCATTACAGACAGGCTGTTGTCTACAATGTCCTAGACATGACATTGGGTCATAACAATTCAGGAAAAATAGATGTCACCATGCTAACTTCTTATAATCCTTATAATGTTCCCAACATTTAGAGAAATGGCAAAAGTAATTGGGATGAGCTACATATCATCCCTGTTCTTCTGTTTGCTACTGGACTTGATCCAAGGATGTTTTCAGAGTCTGAAGAAGATGAACTGACATCTCAGGAATCCTGATCAGCAATCCAGACATTTAAATAAAAAAGAATATTAACAAAATTATTATTTGCCTACTTACTATTTATATTTGAACTATTTCAAAAATACAAGAATATTGAGATAACCTTATATTATTATAAGCAACTGACATTTTATGCCAACTTTACATTTTGCAAAGTGTTCCCCATACATTTTCCATTAGACCTCAAAACAACTTTGAGTTAAGTGCTTTAGATATTATTTTCCTTATTATATATAATGAGGAAACTGAGGACTAGAAAGGTTACTGAGATGAGATTTACTTCATGCTAATAAACCATTTGCAAGTGTTAAACTAAAAAAAAAGGTGAGTCTTGCTACTTTTAAGAACTTATTGTAATTTTTCATCATCATTTGGAAATATTTTGATACTTCCTAACTAATCCAAAAATTATTTTGATCACTTATTACATTCCTTTGTTGGGGAATGTGCTACTGTTCTGTGATAACTCATAAGAAACATAAAGCATATTTATGGTGGCTGCTGAGGTTGATTTTTTTCTCCAAATTTTCCTATTTTGAGCCAGATCCAGGAAATAGAATTGAATCAACTTATAACATGTGATAGTTTGTATTTGCATAATTTGCTTCTTTAAGCAGTTAATTAATTCCATCATTGAGTGGGAGTGCTGCTAGGAAGAGAAAAGAACAAGGAAGAATGAATCTCTTGCATTTCTTCTTTAGGTATCACAGTTTCAAATTATAAGGAATTAATTAGAATATTTTGGAACTCTGTGTAAGTAACATTTTATATCTTGAAGAAATATCAAACTTTTCATTTTGTTATTATAATTTTTATGCTTTATTGACTTATCTATATATTTGACATCTATATACATATGTGCAAATGCATATGATGTTTCTCATTAAAGGGTAAGCTTCTTGAGGATAGCAACTGTTTAATTTCTTTTATTATATCCTAGATACTTAGCACTGTGCCTGGCCCGAAGCAGGAGCTCAATATATGCTTTTAGTTGATAGATTGATTATTTTTAAATCACTTTCATTTCCCTACAGCCATCCTCCCTTGTAACACAAATAGAAATGATTAAACAAAATGAACTATTTTTCAGTAAAGTTATCTAAGCTACTGAAGAAGAAGCCAGCACTTTTGTGTCAAGATTACTGAAATCACTACTATCATTATTACCAAGGTTAGGTAGGGTGGGAAGTATTTCTGTTGAAACAGTTAGCAAGGGAACAAAGTACTCCCAGCAAGATGGTGAAAATACCTTCTAAATATCCTGCTTTAGTTCAAAGTCCCACTCATCTCATTCTAGTTATGTCTCTAGATAGGATATGTAGCACTCAACATTTGTGGCCTTTTCAAGGGGAGGCATATTTAGTTAAATGAAATTCCCTCTTTATACATACCAGTGTTCTCTTAATTACTAGGTATAATGGACTTTTCTCAGTCCTCAAACTTTTAGATCACTCTGCAGTATGTGGACTATCTTTTCCTCCTGTATATTCTCCTCTACCTTGTTTTTTTATGACACTGATCTCTCCTAGTTATCTTATTTTGACTTTTCATGAGTCTCATTTCCTAGATTTTCATCCATTCACATCCACTAATATTAAATGCCTAACATGGTTCTATCCTGGGTCCTCTTCTTTTTTTTCTCCAAGATTTCTCACTTGATTATCTCACCAGCTGTAATTGGCTCAACTTACACACATATACACATACACACATATATATCAATACACAATACATATACTAGCATAATATATGTGTATCTGTGTGTTTGTGTGTATCTACATATATCTATATGTGTGCATGTCCATATGTATATATACATATATGTATGTATATATATACAGGCTTTTCCCTGAGCTCTAGACTCCTACTCTTATATCATTAACTGTCTTTTGAATATTGTGAACTAAATATCTTATAAGCATTTAAAACTCAACATGTCCAAAATATTACTCAGATCATTTTCTCCTTCAAATCCTCCTCTTTTCTGAATTTTATAACTATCAAGGGTACCAATACACCCCCAAGCAACTGGATCTATAATCTCTTCATTATCCTCAATTCTTAACTCTCATTCACTTAACATATCCAAACTATTGCCAAATCATGTGTTTTTTTTTTTTTAACCTCCACGATAGCTCTTACATACATTATCTTCAATCAATAAATCAATCAGTATTTTAAAGTACTTACTGTGTCCTTGGAAATAAAAAAAATATATAAATAATGAAAACAGAAGGGCCCTGGCAGAGGGTGATATCTTTATTTGCAAGTAAATTGGATTTAAGTGAGGCAAATTTGTGCAAGATCAGGAGCCTTACTCCTAACATTAGGATCATCAGAATCCAGTGACAAAATATAAGTCAAGATGACTAGCAATGGCTCTGGATCCAATGGGCTACCTTGGCTATTTACCAATGACCATTCAGTAGTTAAAGGATAAATAAGAATTGAGGCAGAAGATGGCTTAATTTGCCTTCACAAATACTTATTAGCTGTGTGACCCTTAACAATTTACTTAAGCTTAAGTGCCTCCCAAAAATCCCTCAAAATCAATCCAAAATAAAATCAACAATGATTTCTTTATCACCAAAAACTATAAGGTAGCTTGGGGGAAGAGAACACTAGCACTTAGGAAATTCATAAAAGACATTATGAATAAGTGATACTTTAGCTTTATCTTAAAAGAACTAGGGACTCTGAGAATGGTGGCATGGAAGAAATCCACTTAAGGAATGGGGTTGACTACAACAGAAGTCCAGAGAAAGCATGGAATATCCTGTGGGAGGGACATAGAGAAAACCAGTTTGGCTGGATCATAGTGTTTGGGAAGGTTATAAATTTTTAATGAAACTGGAAAAATAGTTTGGGGCCAGATCATGTACAGTTTTAAAAATCCAATAAGATGATTTTATATTTTGTTTTTATATTTCTTCTCTCTGACCACATAACTCTCAGCTTTATTCAAGCCCTCATTACCCATATGATTTCAATAGTCTTCTTATTTCATGTCTCTTCCCATTTTAATCCCCTCCACTCAACTGTCAACATGATTTTCCTATGTTGTAGGTATGATTATGATTATATTATACCCTTTCTTGATAAATTCAAGTGGCTCTTTATGATTTCCAGGATCAAAAAATCAAATTATTTGTTTAGCATGTAAAGCTCTTTATTACCCAGTTGCTTCCCACTTTTCTCACAAATCAACAAATGTCCTTCATAAACTCTATCATTCAATCAAAGTACCCCTGTGGATCTTACTCAGATATTGTTACTCTGTCTCCCATCTGTGAGTCCTTGCTCTGGCTATTCCTTATAATAGAATGTTAGCTCTTTTTATTTCCAACTCTTATATTTCCCTTGCTTTCATTAGATGAGCTCCTACCTTCTGTAGGAGCCCATTCCTGATGCCCCTAGCTTCTGTCTTCCCGCTGATATTCCCTTTTATTTCCTCTGTGGATATCTTATATATCTCTCCTTTATTGCACATTTTCCTACATTATTATGTGAACTTATTAAGGATATGGTCCATTTTCCTTTGTATTATCAGTACCATGCTTAGTAAATGAGTGTTTATTAAATGCTTATCATGTACCTGGCAGTGACTTACTGACTCACTGCTGGAAGCTCGCGGTTAAAGACTGATTTAACAATTCTCAATGCCTTTCTCTTTATTCACACTACCCACTTTTACATAAAAACAAAAATCGAAAATTAAATCAGAGATAGGAATTACAAATCAACTCAATTTTGGTTCCAGGAACGAGATGAAGGATTTCTGTTGAGTGAGCTGAGACTTATATGACTATGAAACAACTCCCTCTCAAATTTTGTTAAAAATATGCTACTTCATTCACAGCTGAAGAAATAAGCCTCATTGCTACAAAACAGTATTCCCTTTTCTTACTGTGTTCCATCAAATACAATATCCTCTCTTCTAGCTATCAGGTTCAATTTCAGTAAATTCAGAAATATCTGAAGACATAGTAAAGCAGGTAGATTGCTACTTGATTTCATGAAGTGTCTTTTAAATTCTGGGTATATTCTAGGATTTTAAAAATAATGTGTGTGGGTTTTATGAGACCATCGTTCTCTTTATAGAATATATATAAAATGTTATATAAAACAAGATTTTCTAGATATTTACAGCTAGGCTTTTTAATGTTCTCTGATACAGGATCCTTAAAAAAATTAAATTTTATTTTCAAATGAATCTCCACCTATTCTTCCTCCCTTTTTCCTCTCCTTAATTGAAAAAGCAAAGAAAACAAAACATCTTGTAAGAAACATATAGTCTACACTATCTTTCTTTCAATTGAGATCACTAAAATGTGAGGTAAAATCTATTTCTATGATGTTTATATGTTAATTTTAATTAAGTCTATGTAAAAAGCAGAAAAAAAAGATAGTCAATCAACAAAACATTGATTAATTATAGCTAATATATTCCAGGCACTGTCCTAAGTAGTGAAAATATAAAGAAAATAGTCCCTGTTATTATGGAACTTGCAGTCAACTGGAGGGAGAAATTTTGTGGACTTTTTTTTTTAAAACTATGTATCTTATCTTTCTTTGATTATAAACATCTCTGAGGTATCTTATGGTGGGAAAATGTAGGTCAAAACATATAAACAAAGCTGATTTAAGAGCAATACTTATGCAAAAGAGAGCATTCAGGAAATTTATGATAAAAATATGCTGGTCATTTAACAAATGAGGAATAATGTACAGACAATCCAAGTTATTCACTGGTACCCAGGGAATATAAAAACATGCTAACACATACCAAATAACCTTGGGAGAAGGATTCCAATGCCTTATGACCAATTTTGAGTACTTTTGTAAACTCATGAAGGATGATAGGAGCAGTTCCAAAAAGAATAATTTATACAACAGTAAAATCAAAGCAAATAACTTTGAAAATTGTAAGGATCATTCATTATAACAGAAGACCAATGATAAAACATGTCATATATAGATATGGCAGATTTAGGTTACAGAATTTTATTTATAGTCACACATATAAATATACATATACACATTACTCATGTATACATACATAAATACATACATACATATATAGAAAGAGAGAAGAGCAAAGAATTTGTTTTAATAAAGAATTCTCAAGACAGATTTAGAGAGAGAAGGAAGTTTAGAGTCTATGTACTACAAGCTTTTCAGTGATCATTTTGGGACATTTTGGAGCAATTAGTTAGCACAGTGGATAGACTACCAAGCTTAGAGTTAAAAAGTTTCACATTCTTGAGTTCAAATTTGACTTTAGACACTTAGTAACTGATGTGATCCTGGGCAAATCACTTAACCTTATTTGCCTCAGTTTCTCATCTGTAAAATGAGCTGGAAAAGAAAATGGTAAACCACCCCACTATCTTTGCCAAGAAAACTCCAAATAGAGTCAGAAAGTGTTGGATATGATTGAAAAATGACCTAACAACAACAAAGGGACAATCTATACAACTACCATGAAGGTGAAGAAACTGAGATCTAGAAAGATTGGATGATTTGTTCAAGTTCACACAAGTATTAAGTGTCAGAATTGAAGTGTGATTTCAAATCTTCTGACTCTGAATCCAAAACTCTCCCTATAACATATTCTCTCTAGAGTTTATTAGTCTATCTCCATCTAATAAAAAATTAGTATAAACCTAAAGGTTAAGAAGCAGTAATTTTCAAAGAAAGTCACATGAAAACTTTGATTTTTAACATATTTCTTTTTTGTTAGTGTTTGTTGAAACGAAGAAGTAAATGATACTAAGGCATGAAGCCTGATAATACTGCTTGGGACATAATATAAGCAGCATGATTAGTTTTGAAAATATTTAAAGTTAGAGATTATGTGCTTTTTTATCATCTTTTCTCAATCTTATTCAAAGACAAATATATGACTCTGATGGAGATGGTCTAGCATCTTGAACTAAAGAGCTTTGGGAATAGCAATGCCTCCTAGACTCTAGATCCTGCTTCAATGGCAGTGGAAACAACACCTGCTGAAGGGTGCAGCTAATCTCATTTACTGTGATTGTATTGCCTCCTATAAGAAGATAAGTCAAGCTTGTTGAAGCATCAAAGCATCCATAGAAAGAGACAGAAGATGACCTGTGTCAGGCAAGCCAAAGTACCATCATCACCTCAGTTATTATCTTTTCCCACCTTAATGGGAACAAATCAGGGCTCTGAACTCAAGAACATTGTGGAGAAAGGATCACATTTCTTTTCTACCACCATTAGCAAAAAGTAGCCAATAGCACCTAAAAGCAAGTAAGCTCAAGAACTCAGGCAGTAACATCCCTCACTCTTTCCCTCCCTGGACATGAACCAACTTCCAGATCATCCCATGCTTCTTTCATCCAGGGGATGACAGCCTGACAGCTGTCTTCTCAACTACAAACTGAAGACCCAGAGAAAAAAGTTTTCTGTTGTTATTCAGCCAGTTATCTGCCTCTTCATGACCCTATTTTTTTTTTTTTTTTTTTGGATAAAGGTACTAAAGTGATTTGCCTTTTCCTCCCCTAATTGATTTTACAGATGATGAAATTGAGGCAAAGGAGATTAAGAGATTTGGTCAAGGTCACATAGCTTTCAAGTGATTGAGGCCAGATTTGAACTCGGGTAGATATTTTTCTGATTCTAAGTCAGGCGCTCTACTCTTGTGCCACCTAGGTGCCTCTGTTAGATTTGGACAACTTTAAAGTCTACTCTGAATAATACCCTCCTTGATCTTGATAACAGAGTGCCAAGCTGCTCTTGATTCCTAGAGGTTAGATATATGTAACTATATATATATGTGTAGCTCAGATACTTAGTTTTCTGGGTGAATGTTTATTCCTCTGGTTACTATTAAATCATACTTCCTCCTTTGGTTAAATTTCCTGGATTCCACCTGAGTGGAAAAGGAAAGTCAGCTGAAAATCAGTCCTAAGCAAGTTTGACCTAGCTTTTCGGTTGCCACCAAGTAAAACCACCAAGTATATTATCTTTCTGAAACCTTAAATCATTGCAAAGTATATATGAAATACAGCCAAGTTTGAGGAAAATATCAATGACATTTTCCATGCACCTGGTCTGTACTTTCTCAATCTGAGTAGAATTTGGATGTATTTCAGTTTTTCTTAAGGAAACTCTGCATGGATTAATTGCAAAAATTCTCTCTAATGGTTCTTTCCAAGATGTTGATGCTCATATCTTTCCAAGTGTTCTGAGCTGAATGTTCCCTGGCTTTTGGGAATGAAGCATCTATTTGATGTGATGACATTCAGCTACTACAGTCCAAGGCTAACTTTGAAAGGAAAGTTCCAATGTAAGAAGTTATCTTTATAACATACTACACATAAATCAAAGGCTCACAGTACAGGGATTTTGAGGAGATCCAGCAGTCACTCAGTAACAACTTACTAACAAGTTGGGACACATGTAAATAATTTGTGAAGCGAGATCTTTCTGCAGAGGAAATTTGGGCTTTTCCAGTTTGAGAGTGACAGTTCTCACCTGAATTAATAAGTTATTAATGCTTCAGACATACTTTGTCATAATCAAATTATCATATGTGTCTGTTACAATAGATTCAAAGAAACTGGGCCAAACATAAAGGAATCAACAATTTTCACAGAAATTGAACAAAATCTTCCACTTTGGGATTTCCTTTTTTTCTTAAGGTTTTTAAAAAATCATTTAAATGAATGGAGGAGCTGAATGGATTTACTACAGCAGATAGTAAGATACTGATCATGTAAGATAGAAAAGTCTGATGACATTGAGAAAGTAAAATCTGTTTTACTTTCCACATATTTGTGGAAATATGCATTGACACCATTATCTACTTATGGAATCAATTACAATTTTGAAAATGGCAAAAATGATAACATGGCAATTTTTTTAAAAATATTTTTAAAACAGCAACTTATTTATGATATTTTCTTTCTGGGTCTTGTCAATTGATGACATCCCTCTGTCTAGGTTTTGAAGAGTAATACCCCAAAAACTAATTCTGTCAAATGCATCTATCTAATTTCTCTTCTATAATTATTCTATCCTACTAAATCAGGGTCATAGAATCTAAGACTTAGTATTTGATGACATCTCCAAAGTCTTTTTGTGTCATAACTTTTTTATAGATGAGGAAACTGAGAAACTGAAGTAATTTGCCCAAGATCACAAGGTAGTATGAAACTATGTCTTCTGGGTCCAGACTTAGTATTCTTGTCACTGTTCCTCACTTGGATGAGTTGTTCAATTAAAAAAAAACAAAAACAAAGAAACAAAATAAACATCTATTATTATGCATTTATTGTCCCACTAAAACCTTCCTTTACTCCCCAAAGAGAAACAGAAAACAAATATTCATAGTCAATCAAGCAAAATAAATTCCCATAATGACCATATTCAAGAATTAATCACTTTTTAAACCAGTTTTGTGGGTAGCATTGAGATTCATTGTCAGATTTAGCTATACTGTTTACTGAAATGGGGAGTATATATGTGAACTGTTGAGTAAACTAGAAAATGAAAACAACACAAAGACATTTAGGCCTTGGGCTTAACTACTAGCTACACACAGAGAGCAGTGATCCTACAGTAGTGGGCCTGTAAAGCTGATATGCATCCTCTGGAAAGAAATACTTAAGTTCTCAGTTGATAGGCTGCCCTTAATGATCTGAGCAGATGGCACTCATCCGTCTTTTTGCTTCTTCCCTCCCACAAGCCCAACTGTCTTTATGTCTAGAGAAATCAAAGTGAATAATATATAGATATTTGTAGTAAATAAACACAAACTTCAGCTTTTTTCTATTTTAATTGGACCCTCAAGCAGGAAATGAGAAATCAGAGTGGCAGCTGTAATAGTCAACCAAGGATCCTTGATATACCATCTTCTGAATATTGAAACAAACAACAAAAAAAGACTTTATTCAGTTTTCAGCATCATTAGCTACTTGGTGCTTATACAATGACAAGTATATTTGATGTGAATGTGGACATGGCAAAGCTTGAACTTTATCTCTAGGTGATTTTATCTTATTCATTACTTTATAATTCTTCTTGTTTCTTCTTAAATAATTCTCTATGTTTGTGACTTTCAAATATTTGTAGGCATTTTCACATTCTTTTGTTCCTCTAAGTTGGCAATAACCAAAGAAGTATCTATATAGAATTATTTTTATCTTTTCCCTTTTTTTGATATTTCAACTAATTTCAACTTCTTACTTCTGAAACTTCAATTGTCTCTACTTGAAGAGACTTGAAGCTTCCAAGATAGAAGCACAGCATTGCAACAGCAGATAGATAGTCAGCAAATCTAAGATTCACACTAATTGATTTAATGGGGATTCAGAATTACTCCCATGTTGAAGTCCTTTTTTTATTACTTGATTTTCTTCATAAAGACACACCAAGCACTTTAATCCTTCCCCCAGTTGATTATGGGGGAAATTGACAGTTTCTTGTTGTCTAAGGTATAACAGTAAAGCTAGTATTAAGTAAGCATTAAGTAGATAAGGAGCCTTCTTTTAACAACATTTATGTGACACAAATATAGGTGTCCTAAAAATCTTAGAACAATTATTAAAACGTTAAAATGCCCAAAGACTTTAGGGACATCCTGAAACTAGTGATTAAGCTTTTCATTTGTTTCAGATGTTGAAAAAGTTAATGTGCCATAGATTTTAAAAGTATTTTATGAAAATCTATCTGGGAAAATGTCATTTTCACCAATAAAATTATATTCATTTACAATTGAGCCATTTGACAATGTCAAGGAATTTGGGAGCGAGAACATTTTTTTTTTCTTTGTCTATAGGAGCTGTGGCTACTGAGGAGATGGGAGCAGTGAGGAGTGACTATTTCCTTGGTGATGAATATTAGGGCTAGGTTGGCATTAAGGACACTAGTTTGGGATATTCCTAGGGCATAGGACTTAGCTGCCTTTTGGTGATTGTTGGTCAATGATTGGTATTGGTGATAGTAAGGATTGTGGATCTCTGCTCCACAGGGTTTGTTTCCCTCAATATTAATTGGATGAGCCCAATGAGAAGTAACTTTAGTAGTATAGAGATAACAATATTCTCATGGGATCTTGAGCTCTATCATCTATCTATCTACCTTTCTACTTATCTACCTACCTATCTACATACACACACACACACACACACACACACACACACACACACACACACTGTATCAGGATCATAAGATTTAAAAATGGAAGGGATTTCATCTATCATCTAATCTAACTTATGGCCAAAAGGAATACTATAACATGTTTGACAAGTGCTTGATAGAGAGTACTTGAAGATCTCCCAAAAAAGGAAGTTATCTATTCTGTTATTTATCTAGGCAATCCATTCATTAGTCAATGGCTCCAGTGACTAGGAATATTTTTTCTCTTAACATCATGTCTCCATTTACCTTTTTGCAACTTCTATCCAAGGTTGCAGATTCTGCCCTCATGAGAGCAATAGAATAGGGTTAAATATCTCTTCTACTTTCAGATTCTTAAGCATGATGGGAAGAACACTTTTATTATCTCATTCTAAATTGCTGATAAAATGGTCTTTGGGAGGATTACATAGATTAAATTTTGCATACAACAATTTTGATAGCAATGTGGGGAGCAGAGACATTTAAAGTAAAAATGATAAGGAACAATAGATACTCAAGATGTGTGGATTTAAATTTTATAGGATGTCTGTTTAGTGTATTTTTCAAAGTTTTGATGTCTTTTTTGGTAGCAATCATCTCCAGGTAAACAATACTACACCAATACCTCCTTTGCCCAGTAATATTTACATAAAATCAATTAATATGTTCATTACCTTTGCTTGATAATGAATTCAATATTCTGCATCCATTTCCTTTCAACTCCCTAACAAAAGGAGGGTGGTGCATTTCTTTATAGGATGCTTATTTTTTAAAGTTAAGAAATACAATTTATATCTCACTTGAATAATTCATTTACACAGCAGTAAAAATAATTAAGGACCTTAGGTCTTCCTTCTGTAAATCATTGATGCAAATGGATTGCTTTTTCCTAGAAAATGCTCCTGTGTATCTATAAATCATGAGACCATCAGTGAAAGCCAAGTCTAGAATCCAGTGTTAGTTTGAGTTTCCCTAAATGCATAGAACTAGTGAGGCATCTTATTTCAAAATATCTGCCTCTAATCAACATTCTTAATTATGCTTTTGCTTTCCTGAGCCCTTGTGATTCCTGTGTAAATGAACTTTTGAAAATGGAAAAATGAATTCACAGAATAGTTGTTAAAAAGCAATAAGGATTTTCCTCCTCAACAAACATTTAATGTAATAACTTTTATTACTAGAATAGATCAAAATTAAATCTTTCTCTGTGGCACTTAATTTAAAGGAAGGGACAAATTAGTAACATAGAAGAAATTTGCCCCAGGAAAAGAGTTTAAGGCAGCATAGATACATTTCTCCTTTTAACTCTGATTTAATTCTCACACTACCCACATCCTCCTTGAGTTTGATCAATCCTGAAGGAAGACTGATAAAGAGCTTTGGTCCTTACCAGATATAACTAGAAGTACCTTAAGGGATCTGAACAGCCTCCATTTTAAGATTGACAATGCATATTTTTATGTTCCCACTCTACTTCTATATATTCAAATATGTGCATGTTTCAACAAAATGTCTCCATTTTTAAAGTATCACAAATGTTTATATTAATTTATCAGCAGAAAGTATCAGTGCCAAGTAGAGACAAAGTGTTATACAGAGATATCTAATTTTTACTCATTTGATTGCTTTTCTGAAAGATTATACTTTGGGGGATAAAATAGCATTTTTCATTGTTTACTTGACTTAGAAGGAGGGACTTAGTCTCTTTATAGGGATCCAATCAGTCTATATGACAGAGTTTTCATGGGCTTGTCAAATATCATGCAAGATCCTATCATGGAAAGAAAATCAGGAATATTATGTCCTAGCTATTGATTTATAATTACTTAATTGTGTTATTTAGGGGAAATCTTCACATTTCTGGACTTCAAGTATCTCACTTGCATAATGAAGTAATAGATTAAGTTTCTGATAGGTTCTTGCCAGTTCTTACATTTGCTGCAACTGAGAACATTTTGAATTATTTTTCTGAAAAAGTAGAATTTGACTAACTCAGTTCTGTAGCAATGTAGTGTAGATTCTATAGAGTCTCCTAAATGAAATCCAACATCACTGAAAAAGAGTTCAGCCTAACTGCCCATTTAGAAAAA
This sequence comes from Sminthopsis crassicaudata, assembly GCF_048593235.1. Classification (NCBI taxonomy): domain Eukaryota; kingdom Metazoa; phylum Chordata; class Mammalia; order Dasyuromorphia; family Dasyuridae; genus Sminthopsis; species Sminthopsis crassicaudata. The sequence goes on along the minus strand of NC_133618.1, from coordinate 304,990,381 downwards.
GAAAAGAAAAAAATTGAAAAAAAGAGCTTCAGATTATGATTTGCTTTTGGACTCATAGGGCTAGTCTTTCAGGATATATAATTGGGATATACAGTTGGGATGAACATTGAACTAGCTGCAAAATTGAATGGAAGGAAAAGTATTGTTCAGATTGAATTTAGGAAATTGTATACTTCTTTTAATGATCCTAGACTACTCCATGAAACATGGATTTATTAAAAAAAATCTTGTTCTTCAGATGTGGGAAATTTTGAACACTAATGCAATGGAGTTGGAATCTTATCCAACCATTCTGGAGAACAATTTGGAGCTATGCTCTAAGGGCTATAAAACTGCATACTCATTGATCTAGCAACAGTACTGCTAGGTATGTATCCCAAAGAGATCATAAAAAAGGGAAAGGGACTTATTTGTACAAAATATTTATAGCTGCTCTTTTTGTGGAGGCAAAGAATTGGAAATTGAAGGGATGCCTATCACCTGGGGATTGATTGAACAAGTTGTAATAGATTACTATTGTGCTATAAGAAATGATGAGCAGGTTGATATAAGAAAAAATCTGGCAAGACTTGATGCAGAGTGAAGTGAGCAGAACCACAGAACATTGTACACAGGAATAGCAATATTTTATGATGATCAAGTGTGAATGATTTAGTTATTCTTGGCAGTGTAAATGATCTTAGACAATTTCAAAGAATTCATGTTGAAAAATGCTATATATATGTATTGAAAGGACTGGTAGAGTCTGAATGCAAATTAAAGCATACTATTTTTCACTTCCTTTTTTTTTTTTTTTTTGGGTCTGTACCTTCTTTCACAATGTAACTAATATGGAAATATATTTACTATGGCTCTACATGTATAATCTATATAAAACTGTTTTCCTTTTCAATTAGGAGGGGAAGGGGAGACAAAGAGGGAGATAATTTGGAAGTCAAAATTAAAAAAAAAAGTTTAAAACTGACTTTACATGTAATTGAGGAAAAAATAAAATATTTTAAAATACCGATACATCCAGTGATGCTATATTAGCTCCAAAGTATGGAAATACAATAGTCTCTGAACAATTAAAGAAGTCACAGTTTGCTTGAAGGGTATAGTAGAGACTGATTAACAGATCACAACACGTTACTAACATGGATAAAAATTGTACATGTTTACAACAGGTAGATAAATTGCTACTTATACTATTAGAAAAAAATTACATTGATACAACAATCATAGATCTATCAAAATATTCTAGCACATTGGATAATCCATCATTTACAAGGTACAAGTCTTTCCCCAGTCATTAGATAATGCAATACCAGTTTTAGCTTTCTTAAGGAGTGATCTACAATTAAAGGTTTATTTTTCAGTAACCTCCAGAGACCAACAATAAAAGATCAAAGGAATGTGGAAGATGCTCAAAGTGTCAAATGAGACCCCAAAATAGTGTGATAGGCTTTTGGTTTGTTGGTTAGGAATGACCAGAATGTGAGAACTCTAAAGTGGTGATGGGAGCTATGAGAATAGAGGTAGGGTGGGAACAATCTATATCTATATCTATATCTATATCTATATCTATATCTATATCTATATCTATATCTATATCTATATCTATATCTATATCTATATCTACATCTATATCTATATCTATATCTATATCTATCTATATCTATATCTATATCTATATCTACATCTATATCTATATCTATATCTATATCTATATCTATATCTATATCTATATCTATATCTATATCTATATCTATCTATATATATATTTGCTATTGGCATTTATATTCTATGTGAAATTATGTATGTAATATACATTTTGGCTACAACTTTGTTTTGAGAGTACCTTGTAGGTGACTACTCCTAAAACTCCTAAAACAGCCCCATTTGGTTTATTTCCTATTAACATTCAGCCAGTAGACATAATTAATTCTTAGCAAAGTTATCTGTTAAAGTCACACAATAAAAACAGTAATTACAAAACATTTCTCCCATAAATCTGAGCATAGTATCTCATAAATACTGCCTCTGCAGGAAGGAAGACCAGGCACAAATTTAGAGCAAAATGGTAATAAAGCACATATAAGGAACACATTTAGCCAAAGCTGTTCCCTCCTCTGAAACAACCCCTTCTTCCCTCTTGCATTTTGTTGTATATCCTAACTCTCAATGGTCAGGACTATCTTTATCATGAGTTCATATTAGTTGTTTTCTCTGATTTTACAGGGATTCCTGGAGGCTGTGTCCAAACACATGACTGCCTTTAATTTTTTTATGTTTGTCTTGAGAGAATGTGTCTCTGCTCCCTCAATTATGCTCAGACTCTTTTGGACTTACTTGAAAATTCTTGGATAAGATTTGTACTTCTTGGCCAATATATCTGCTGCTTGCCACTGCTGGTGTGTGTGTGTGTGTGTGTGTGTGTGTGTGTGTGTGTGTGTGGTGGAGAGAAGCCCAAGGTATGTCCAATCATAATTCATTCAGTGATTTTGTTCTTCTGACTCAAGTATGGAAATGTGCTCATACTTTTTAAGGGATAATGAGATGCTAACATTTGTTAACACATTGTTATTACATTTACAATCAATTAATAGATATTCATATGGTAGTAAGAACACCAAAAATAAAACAATTCCCCCATAGTCAAAGCAAGACCCAATATCAAACAACTATTGGCTCTAGAAGCAAATAACATATGTTTTAGTTAGTCTGGCAAAGAAAACATTGATGTGTGTGTGTGTGTGTGTGTGTGTGTGTGTGTGTGTGTGTGTGTGTGTGTGTGTGTGATGCTGCCTGAAGTCAGAAAGACTTGAATTCAAATGAGATATTTAGTAGCTGAGTTCCCCTCATCAAGGAATATTTTGGAGCCTTAGTTTCTTCATATGTAAAATGAGGATAAGCACCTGTCTCACAGGGTTGTTTTGAGTATCAAATGGGGCTAAACTATATAATTTTTTCCCAAACCTTCAAATGCCTTATGAATGCTAACTATTATTGCTATCTTTGGTAATTCAATTTAATGATTACCTAGTATTCAATTAAGTACTCATTATAAGCAAGACATTATGCTAGATGCTAAGGATATAGAGACCCCTAAGCCCCCAAAATGTAAAGGAAGAAAGTAAAGAAAAACCTGCTCTCCAAGCTGTAAAAGATCTTATATTCCATTAGGTTTAAAAATAAAGATACCAGTTAATGATAAGATACCTTGAGGAAGAACACAGCACTGACAAGTAGGAAAAGCAGTCAAAGAGGTTGTGGGACATGAATTGAGTCTTAAAGGAACTTCAAGATTTTATGAGGCATAGAAGAGGTGAAAATGTATCATAAGCATAAAGGTTCACACTAAATTTAGTTTTTTGTTTGCCTCATACTTTTCTCCCTTTAATACCTTGAAGTGAAGATTGATTATTTGAAAAGAAAAGATTGAACATTTAGTGATCTATTTGTGTAATCTAATTTTCTAAGACTTAAGCTATTTTTCTCCCTCCCATCTTTTCTATTTTTCAAAAACCAAACATCATTGATTATCTTCTGCTTTGCAACTTTCATGCCAGTGGCTTGTGGGTATCATGCTGTGAGTTGTGCTGTGTTCTCAGACTAGAAGACTCAGAAAACATAATGTTAGGACTAAAGGTCAAAGAGATTCAGAAACTTTCCATGTGTAACTAGATCTCTCTCAGATACAGTGCTCAATAAGTGACTTGTTTTGTGAATTTCTCAAAGTATGGTTATTTTTAGGCCCAAACCCTCAGGAGGTGTGATTAACTCTATCAAATACTCTATCCAAATTACCAAACCATTTACACTTGATCAAGTTCCCAGAACATACCTGTTCCCTTGTTAGACCTCACAAGTGTAAGCAGTTAGAGCCAAGTCTAATGTACTTCTTTTGACTATAGTGCTTTCCTTCAATAACACACTTACTGATTATGAAGAATCTTATTGATAATAGAATAAAATAACAATGTTTTAATGTCTTTTCCACTTGATCAATACAATCCAATAAACTTTAAGTACATACTATGTTTCACTATGCTTAGTGCTAAAGAGCCAACATTTTTATATCTTTTATTTTGGGTCAAGCACTATGCTAAGAGTTTTTCTATTATTATCTCATTTGATCCTCAAAATAACCCTTGGATGTTGGTGCTATTGTTAACCCCATTTTAAAGATGAGGAAACTAAGCCAGAAAGAGATGATTAGCTCAGGATTACACAGCTAATAAGTGTCCTAGGACAGATTTGAACTGGAGTCTTCCTGACTACAGAATTAGCAATCTACTGTACCACATAGCTGCTCTTAGGTTGCTTAACCTGTCATCGCTTTAGGTATCCAAAAGTAAGTTTTAGAGAAGTTACTGATTTTCAAGGAAGGAGTTCCCTATACCAATGAAACTTATTATATGTCTAAGATTATAATGGGAAGAATGCAAAGGAAGTGAAAAAAGGAAGGAAGGAAGAATAAAAGTGTTTACTTCATTGAGTATCTCCTGCCCTTCAGGGTTTCAGTTCCTTGGAACAAGATGCCCCAATTCAGATTAGGTTCATCACATCTAATATCATTATGATGCTACTAACTGAAGCCTTGCCTAAATCCACCTCTTTCAGCTTCCTTTCCCCTTTTCTTGAATGGCTGGGAAATAGAGTAACAAAACTTCCCCTGATCTCTTCCTGTATATAAAGGCCTGAAACTGGACTTTTTAGCCTGGTATTTGCTGTCTTATCTACTTTAACTCCACAGAACAAGATGATCCCACCTTGGAAAGTCAGGAGCATAATTAAGGGATGTGCAATGCTGTCTTTGGCACTTACGTGGGGATTCTGAAGGAAAACACTAATCAGAGTGGCGGCCAGAGATGAGGAAGTGTAAGGTGAGAAGATTACATAGTAGAGAAGCTTAGATAGTCAGGAGTGGAGTTTGGAGAAGAGTGGAGGACATGCTGAATCAGCAGAGATCTTGTCCCTGAAAAAGCATTTAACCTTGCTGAGTTTCAGTTTTCTTATTTGAACAACGAGGTTACTATGTATACTATATGTGCCACTGTTTCTATGAGGATCAAATTAGATATGTGTATAGAGCATGTTGTAAGTCTTAAAGCATTATATAAATATCAGCTATTAGAAGTCATTTTATCCTCTTTAGTTAGACAGAAGGTCCACTCCCTCTTCTTCATGCTCAAATGATTAAATTCTAATGGGTAAGAACATGCTATGAATCATCTCTTTTTAGACCAGCTTAGTACTTAGTACTCAGCACAACATTTTGTGTAGGTGTTACCTTATTTGATTGACTGAAACTTGTATTGAAGGACACATTGAAACTTAAAAAGGAGGAATTATTAGTGTGACCTACTATTTATTCATTTGAAATACATTCTGCCTCTTAAACACATTTTAATAGCAGCGAACATGGGTGTTCTATTATATCTTGTTTATTGACTAAGAAATTCAATCTTGGAGAATGTCACATGCTTATATACAATATGAATCTATTCACTCAGTGTAAAAATGGATCTTAAGAAGAATAAGCTCCCAGGCTTGTCCTGAATCTGTAGATCTGCATTATAATCAAAAGTAGTGCTTATAAAACGTGATCAATTGAAAAAAAAAATCTGACTTCACTGAGTATTTGTTATACCCACTCACATTAATTTCTTCAGCTTTCTCATTGGAGATGCATATCCTTCTTTTCCAGAATATAGGGATCTTAGTGTACCAATATTACATACCAATATGTATCCACATGCAATCCCCTTAATCTATTGTAGATATCCTCCCTTCCCTGTTAATGTTATGTTTGAAGAACAGAGTTGAGATATCTAGCTTTTTCAGAAGCTTGCAAATCTCAATATATATTCTGAAAGAAAAGTTTTGCCCTTCTGCAAAACTACTACAAACCATTATTCCTACTAATCACAATAATAAGTCCTAATCAGTGATTTTTTTCAAGTTAGCAAAATGAAAAAAAAAAAAACAGTGGGGTCGTATTAGATATTGGAGGAGCTAAAGAGTCAGTAAATTACTTGTTTCTTACTGGCACTGCTTTTTGGCTCATCATGTCCATATTAAAATGCATTCACCAAACCCACTCCAATATGCTATTGTGGCATAAAAATGACCTGGCATTCTCAAAGGTCATTCCAAGGGAGGCCAAATACTTAAGGATCATATTAAACTAAACAGGCTTTCTGATGAATTATACTTTTGATTTAAGGTTCAACTGAGCTTAATTTGCAGAAGTTTATTATTGGAAACGCTTTGGATAATAGTTTTCTTTTTTCTGGCTATATGCAGATAGTGAAGATAACTGCTAAAGTGAAGAAAGATTGAGACTTTTACTGGAGGAATTATCCATACTCCTTAAAGCCTTCATTCTTAAAATAGTGAAATCATTAGCAAAGCAAAAGGTCAGTATGTTAAGTTCACTGGATAAGCTTTACATGTTCATGCAGGATTTGAGGACTTCTCCCCAGGAGCTGACCCTTAGGAATTTACACCAATGTAGCTGAGGCTTGATGGTTCTTGGATGAATAAGAAGTCTGATATGATGCTGAAAAACAGGTTGGTCTTTTCTTCACTTTTATCATATACCAGTAGATGGCAGCAGAAGTCCACTTAGAACCTTGAAAATGCTGGCTTAGAGACTGGAGGAAGTGAGACTGGGGGAGGCTGCTTTTAAAATATAATCATTTTGCACATTCGTTACCTGACACATCCAAGGAACTGATTTTCCAGGTCACACATGTCTTATTACTTCCTAAAATAATCACACAGAGGGGCTTTTCATTTTGTATTGCTGCCACATTTTTACACGGTGGAGATTGTCAAAGGAAAAGAAAAAACCAGGGAGGGCTGAGAGGAGGATCTGAAGAAAAAGGCAAGCGAATTCAGGAAAGAAGTATGTTCTGTGTTTATGTTCTATAAGTTCTAACTACTCTTCCCTCTCTATGAGGACCCCCTTGTTCATAAGTTCTTTATTTGCCCCCTTTGTACTCAAGAGACAGAGAGTAGAGGATGGTAGGCTATGGGGAGAGAGATGAACTACAAACTTAAAGAAATTTCTGTTTAATAATATAAAGTCTGAAAAAATATATAGAAAAACACACATTTCTGTAAATGTCTAAAATGTAGCAAGCTTCAATTCTGATGATTACATAACAAAGCTTTTTTTTTTTTTTTTTTTTTTCTCCTTCAATCAGCGTTTTTTTCCCCAAAGGAATAACTAATCCTTGGATTAGGCATTCTGTCCTTGGTGTAATTTGTTTCCCAGCAGTTTCTTTGCTATCTCATTATTCTGTCCAGGCAGCTTATTTGTTGATGGCTCTAATTGGAAGCAGGATTGGTATTGTGGTAAAATGACCCAGCCTGAGAATCAGGACACCCAAGGTTCTGGTCCATGCTCTGTCATTAATTAGCTCTGTGATCTTGGGCAAGTAATTGAACCATCCTAAATTTCAGATTCCTTATTTCTAAACTGAAGTAATTAGATTAGATTGTGTAATTCTTAGATTGCTTCTAGTTTTAAGGTGTATCAGTGACTCTGGCCTCTAGGGCTTGAAAATCAAGTGTATTACATTTCCCTTCTTCCCCCACCAGGATTTCCCTTCAAAGGGGAGTTGGCCTGCTGTTTAGTCTCTGCTATTGACTTAAATCTTCACTAATTATCTCCCCTCAATTTTAGGGAGTCCTGAGCAACACAGTTTCATATACCCACTTAATTTACAGATTAACATTTACAAAGAAATATTTTTTTCAAAGTTATAATAAGAACAAGTAAACAAACATTTCTCCTCCACACCTGGTGCAGCATAATATCTCCTTAACCACCTCATTCTTTGAGAATGAAAAAGGGATTAGGTTCTTTGCTTAATTCAGTTATGTAAGAGGGATTCAACAAGCTTCAAGTTAAGAGGCCTCCAGGCTAGAATATCAATACTTGACTTTTCAGGGGGTCATTTGCTGGGGTGACAAAAATACTTGGCCTGGCATACTGACTCCAAGACCATGGGTCCAGGCTTTTGCATCCTATGACTTGAATTGAAGAGTACAGCTGAAACAGACCAAAATCCCAACTCCATTTCTTGGGATGATAAGGCCTAAAAAGAAGGGAAAAGTAGATTTTCCTCACTTAGACTCCTGCATGATACTCATTCTGTGGATTAACAGACCTCCACTCCCCTGAACATCAAGAGATGAGAGAGAGAGAGAAAGAGACAGACAGACAGACAGACAGACAGACTGAGACTCAGTCTAGTTATAAAGATATTGTAGATTTCATTCTTACCTTACTATCAGTTATAGATAACCATGCTGGAGGTGGGAAAGGAGTACATGTCATGTATACACACACCTATATCTACATAAGTTTACATATTGATATATTTTGAAGTTTTGTGGATACTTTTTTTTAATAGCATAGTCAGTTCCTATTCCTCCCAACTCTCCCTTGTAGCAATACAAAACAAGTAAGGATAATTGGTCAATTTTACTATCTCACAGTGTATGCAGCCTTTTGCATCTTTTGCATCTTTTGCATTTTTGCTGAGAATAGGGAAATTTGCTTTATCATCTGAGAGAAGAGATCTTTGAATGATTCCAACACATGGAAATATGTCAGAGAATGCAAGACTAAATCATCGAGAAATGGGAGAGAAATTTTTGTTTATATTTGTGAGAAAATTTTTGTCCATTTTTAATAAGTGAACTATTTTCTATGCTATGTATTAATAAGAAAAAGGAAAATTAGACATTAAATTATGCTTAATACATTACAAGCATTACATAATGGAAATAACCACTTGATATGGAATAAAGTCATGAGATTTCAAAGTAAATCTTAGTTCTTTTGCTTATTAGTTGTGTGATGTTGGAAAAGTCCTTCAATTTATCTGATTTTCAGTTTTTTTATCCATCAAATAAGATTATTGGACATTATAGTCTATATAAAAGATACTTTCCAACTCTTAAGGATATGCTTCTATTAAAAAAAATCTGAAGAGACTAAAACTGAAGCCATCCTTATTAGCAATGTGCAATCAAGAAGAAAATCTTTTAGGATGTGGAAAGAAAAGGAAATGGTGATAGTAGTAAATTTTTGATCAAGAACTGGATGTATTGGGACCACAGCCAGCTTTTGTTTAACCTTGCATATCATAGTATCTTTCACTTTCATCATTTTAATTTGTCCTTTCATTTGGAATCAACTTTGGGTAAAAAGCAAAATGAAATCTTTGCTATGGAAATTTGGATATTTGTATTGAAGGGTTGGTGGCTTACATCTTTGTCATAACAAAATCATTCTTACTGAACAAGTAATTTGGAAAACAAGCTCTATTGCAGATTTGTATCGAAGTCTGAGTGGGTCACTGGGGTTCAACTTTTCCCATTCATAGTGAAATAAAAGGATGAATTTTTTAAAAATGCAAGCTATAGTTTGTTTGTAGTGGAAATTACAATGTATGTGACTCAAGCTTGTCTTAACATCTTAATCACAGCCCTGAGATATGAATTATTTGCTTTAAAAAGAATTATCAGTATTACTTGTTGGAGGCAGGGCAAAATCAACTGATATGCAATAGAATATTGCAATAGAATGGGGAATAGAAAACTTATGATGCAATCTTGGATCCAATAAAAAAAAATCTTATTGCTGAGTAAAATAAAGAGAAGCAACATTTCTAACACTTTATGTATTATATTGTATACCTAAAATGCTTTTCAATAAAGTAAACATGACTATAGAATCTATATTTTAGGTTATTGAAAAATATTTAGCAAAAATTCTTTAAAATGAAAAGTAATGACCTCTTGAATCTTCACCAATATCACCAATTAATTTTGCAATGCATCCTCTTATTTGTGCCTCATGATAATTCTATTAGATACTATAGATAATAACATTTAGATCACACTTTTTATTTCATCAGCTTAGAAAGTTCACAATCAGAAACTTTTTTTTTTTAACCAATGAAGATTCTCAAATTCTCTGTGTCTTCTAATCTTAAAAGGTTGCCTAGACTTGTACAGGGTCATGTAGTCATTATGGGTCAAAAGTGGGATATGGACCAGTTCTACCTGACACTGAAACCTCTTCAAATATATTACCTTATAGCTATGTACATAATTATTCTGATGTTACCGTGGAAAAACTGAAACTGAAAAATTAAATGATTTTCCCAAGGTCACTCAGGCACTAAGTATTAGAACTAGAAATTTTCCCCAGATCTTGAATCCAGAGACTGGCAACATTCTAGCCTCTATATCATAAAGCCTCTTAAGGTCCTTGTAAAAATGATTGACCTTGTAATATAAATGTTACATGAAAAAAATCAGAGATCATAAAACCTTATATGGAAGGGATTCTTACCCTAAAGAATTTATATTATATTTTTCTACCTGTTTTTATCTCTGATTTATTTACTTACATCATTGGATACGATGACTTGGATCTTTGAAATAAAAAAGAGCTTTGTGGACTTGGAAAATATCTTTATGGTATTGATACTACTGGTGAATTTTTTTAAAATATGAGGATGTGCATAGTGTATAGATCCAGATAGGGAGAAAAAACACCAAATTTTTCAGTTCTGCTTAATTTATCCTAATTATTTCTAAGGTGGCTCCATTTTAAGAATAGACTATGATTAAGCCTGTAATATTCATGGTGTGTTCCAATGAACAATATTTATTTAGGTTGGCAAATTTTTATGCTAGTGTGAATTGTTTTTATTTTCCTCCCACTAATTAAGTTATGATTAAGTTCAATAACTACACTCCAGTGGATGTATTGCATTTTATTTTTAATTCATGAGTCTCTAGAAATATGCAACCTGAGCATGGTAGGCTAAAGGTTTAGTAAAGCCATTCAGTTAAAAAAAAAAAAAAAGTTTCTCTTAGATACAGAGTCAAGTTAGACAGTGGAGACAAGGTCGTTTTCCATTCTTTGCATGTGCACTTTAGGTTACCAAAGCCTTATTTAGAAAGAATTTAAAAACTGAAGTTAAGATTCTTTGTAATCTTTTGATAAGTAAATATCAAGGGAGACCCAAGGAGAGACTGCTCAGTAATATTCACTTCAGTCACTGCTTATCAAAGTCTGCTGAGTACCTGGCCAATTCCATAGTAAATTCTCATATCAAGAGGTAGGTTTTTTTGTTTTGTTTTGTTTTGTTTTTTTAGCAATTTTGGTTGTTTTTAAGTAGAATATATTTCACTTCAAAAACCTGACCTGTTTGAGATTTAACTCTATTCAAAATTTTTGATAATACAGGTCAATCAAACTACCAGGTTAACCTTGAAAAGCCAGTGTAATGGGAACTTGAATCAGAGGGGAGTTTTCAAGATGGGAGTGGTTTGTTGTAGGAATCCAGCTAAGCTATGAACCTAAACACTTTTTGGCCCCAGAGGTGAGGTGTAGGGGGAGTGGAAGGGAAGTATATTATGTTTCTCACATGATTGCACATTTGTGATAATCTTTAGAAGTAAATCTATATTTTTAAAAAAAATCTATGTAAAAATTAATATTATTTGCTAAATGGAATTGGAATGAAAGATCTTCCTTGACACTTTGGAGAATATCATTGATTGGGACTGGAGCCATTTGCAGAGAGCTTAGACGCCCACTAAATTCCATACAGATCATGGAGAATGTGATCTACCTGAGCTTCAGGCAGTCAGGACCACTAGAATGGAATGTGCAACATAAATGACTAGGTTCCCTCAAATATTTAAGTTTCTAACTTATTCAAACTCCTGCTTTTTTACATTTCAATTACATTTAGGCATAGACATACCTTTGATCTTGCCATCATTTACAAGGGTTCTAATTTCATGTGCAAAAACTACAAAATTATTTTGGTTTATAGTAATTTTTTTTATCATTTTGTCTTAGCTTTTACTAAAGATTTTCTTCCTCCTTACTATGAGTTCTGATCCCCTTACTCATCAGCATTTTCCCAGGGCTCTGCTCTAGGTATCCTATTTTGCCTTTCTCACCTTGATCTTTTCCTGAACTGGTTCAAATCTATATTATTCTATACTCTTGAATCCCCTTCTCTCATACTATTGCCATTTATGTTTTGCCAAAGACCAGTCTTACATTGCTCCCATTCAGGGAAATGCTGGAACCAACTTGAACCTGTTTATGGGAATTGATTGTTGTGAATATATATACCTTGGGAATTGCAAAAACTGTAATCAGGATATGATTCATTGTTTATATTGTCTAGACTTATGGTGATGGAGAAACTATTAATGATACAACTTAAACTTAAAAGTATGCTATGCATACACCCTCATCCCAATAATCAGTTGTTAAACATTTATCAGTTCACTCTTGCTCCCATCCCAAACCCACATCTTTTTGAATTACAACTGGAGGAAGTACTAAGTCAACTGAATATTTATATTATATAACCTTAACAAGACAATCATTCCTTATCTTTTATCTCAAATCTCTTATGGAATTTCCTCCTCTAATGATCTTTTCTAATTATTTCTCCTTTTCCTTTTTCAATAGGGGTAAATGATTCATTCAGATTCACACAGATAGTAAATGCTAAGTGTCTGAGAAGGTGGATTTGAACTCAGCTCCTCCAGACTCCAAGGCTAGTCTTCTATCCACTGTACCATCTATCTGCCCATGCTCTTATTTCAAAAGTCTATGACTATGATTGAATGGAAGTGAATCAGATGGGAGATAGCATAATATTTATGATTGAGGAAACTAGAATTTTTTCTTTTCTGTATTATTATTTGCTCTATTTAACTTCTTTGTATTTTAGGTTCTATATCTGTCAAATGAGGGGATTGGTCCAGATGACCCCTAAGATTACTTACAGCTCTAGAATGCTTTCATTTTAATAATATTTTTCTCCTCTTATGAGGTTCTTTAATGATAATCTTCAGGAGAATAAAATTATATTCTAGTACAATCATCTTAGAGGTATATATATATATATATGTATCCCTAGAGAATTGTGGTAGAATTCCCAAATCCAATGAATTTTTATTGGCATATTCTCATTCTTGTTATTTTGGACCAACAAATGGACCTTGTAATACCTTAATGATAATATACTTGGATGAAAAAACATTTCATTATTATAAAGCACAAAAAAGTAAGAGTTTCTGATTCCTCCACATCACCTTTAATTCTTTGTTTTTTATTTTTAAGAAAAACAGAATCTAAAAACAAACAAACCAGAAGGGATTTCAAAGATCATCTAATTTATTTCTATAGAAACCTCTTTATAATATATAATAACCTTGAGAAATACCCATTCAACCATCACTTGAAGAGTAGGTATTTCTCTCAAGAAAATTAATTTTGTTTGTGGATATATCTGACTGTTTGGTGTTTTTCTAATATATTAAATTTAAATATACATTTGTAACTTTCACTTAGCTCTTCTAGTTCTGTCATCTAGTGACAAACACAGCAAATCAAATTTCTCTTTTTCATGATAGCTATTGAAATATTTGAATTGAGATTTAATTACCCTTATCTTTCATCAACATCTTTTCTCCATGCTAAATATCCTCAGTTCTCTCACCTGATTCTCATATGATGAATTTTCTGTTTGTTTGTTTTTTATTTATTTTTTTTACTGAGGCAGTTGGGGTTAAGTGACTTGCCCAAGGTCACACAGCTAGGAAGTGTTAAGTGTCTGAGGTCACATTTGAACTCAGATCCTTCTGACTTCAGAGCTGGTGCGCTATACACTTCGCCACTTAGCTGCCCCATATGATGCATTTTCTAGTCACCACACCATTTAGTTCTTTTTTTCCTCTTCTCCTTGCCTGTTATTCAGCAAAAATGTCTAACCCGTTCTGCTAGTTTTTTGCCACTTTTAAGTAATGGCCAAAAAATATGGAGAATGCTTGTTAAGCTCTTCTGACTAAATTTAGTATACTGAGATGTATTTTGAGATGAGATAATGAAGTTAATGAATTAATTCCTTCACATAGCTTTAGAAATATAAATTTATAAACTATTTTATTCTACAACTAATAATGATATATTTAGCTCAAAAGGAGTATAAGACTCAAAGTTAGAAATGTAATCTGAAAACCTATAGTACCTGCAAGACCAGAAAAGAACTCTGGTAAGCAAAGTTAGGACATTTACATTTTTAAAAATATTATTTTTTGAATAATTTTCCCCAGGCTTAGGATCCAAATTTTAATTATGCAAGAAATGATAAATGATATCCCCTATATTTATAAGAACAAAAAAGAGAAATGAGCACTAAATTATTATGGACAATTCAGATTTTCTGACCAGATATTTATAAGTAATTATTACATACAAGACTTTGTTCTGCATTAGTATATGATCATAGACAATGTTTCTCTTTAACAAAAGACTACTTAGCTCCATCTAACCCCCATAAGTCACATGGATAATGGCTTATCTTGGTATATCTTGTCACAGACAATGTGGTGTAGTAGAAAGAATACTGACTTAGGTGTTAAAATAGGCATGGACTTGAATTTCACTTGACATTTAATTGCTGTGTGAATATGAGCAAATCATTTATTTCCTTTGATACACTATTTCTTCACCTATGTAAATACCCACCGTACTTTCCTTACATGGTTGTTGAGAGGATCAAATAAAATAATATATGTAAAATGCTTTATAAAGCTTTAAGTCCTATATAAAGTCAGCTAATATATTTCTCCAAAATATATAGTCAAAAACTATAATCAGTAAGGAAGGAGATAAATATCTAAATACTCTTTAAAAAGACAATTGTAGGTCTTAAACCCAAACTAGGGAGGAATAAATCAGGGGAAGAAATCAATAAACCAAACTCACTAAATGAATATTGGTACAAAAATTGTAAATAAAATGATAGCAAAGAGACCCAGTTGTTCAATTAAAATTAAAATATTGTTTGTAGGTCTAGCTGTTGAGTGGATATGGTCAATCTATGTCCTTGATTTTTGTGTAATTTTTGATGTTTGAAAGTGAGTTGGATTCATGGGTTTTTTCCTTTTCTTCTCCCTGTAGGAGAATGAAAGGTTTCAATATTTTAATGACAAGTTCTAAAATCCATTGGATGCTTTCAAGGTTGACTTCATTATCAACTTTTTAAAGGCTATAAGGAGTATAAGACTTTTTGGGGAGAAATACCTTTCTTATGATTGTCTTAAGCTCTTTAAACAATAACAAAGGAATACTTAACTGATTATGATGGCTTCCTTCAGTGTGGTCTAAACCTAGATGAAAATTATTCAGAAGAACATAGGGTCATTATTCTATCTGCGGACATGAGTCCCAGTTTGAAAATTGAGATGGCTTGTCTATCATAGATCCAAATCTGGAAAGGAGCTTAGTTGTCCCTTGTCCAATGATAAAACTGGAGCCTTTAGAAGTTTAAGAGATTCATCCACAGTCACAATAAGAAGTGACAGAGACAGTATTCAAACCCAGGAATTCTGATTCCTAACCTAGTTCTTATCTCACTATCACCAATATTTTCTCTGTCATGTTATTTATTTATTATTATTAGGGAGTGCTATAAATAGTGGTATCAAAAAATTGAAGGAAAGGCCCTTTATAAATTAATGCTAACAATCTCTGTCTCTTTCTGAACATTCCCTCCTCCAGTGAGTTTAAGTCAAAAGACATTTATTTAAAATAAATTTCTTGACAGAATATCATCATTTTTATATTGGGAAATACAAAACAATTTACTTTAAGCTGGGGTTACCACAAGCTGAGATTTCTTGTTATAATTGCAAAGAACAAAGCTGGAATAGTGTTTGATAAATGTCAAAGTTATGTTGTTTTTTGGACTGTGATGGACTTATGCTTTTTCAACAATGAGGTGATTCAAGAAAGTTCCAATAGCCTTGTAATGAAAAAAAAAAAGTTTTGTTTTTTCTTTTGGTTGTTGTTTTTGTATTTGAGAGATCAAGAGCTTTTGATATATGTGAGCTTATCAACACCTATATTTTCCTCTCTTTCAAGAAATGGTGGATTTCTCTTTAACAAAGGCTAATCTTTCAGCCACCTATCCCTTTAATCTGTCAGCTTTCTTTTTTCCTAGTAAATTTGTTTATTTTGGATACAAATTAATTTATGAATCATTGGGAGAGAGAAAAGTCAGAGCAAAAGGGAAAAAAAAAAACATAATAAAGATTAAAAAGAAAACACAGAAAAAAGAAATGAACATAGCATGTATTAATTTGCATTCAGTGTCCTTAGATCTGTTTTTAGATGGAGATGTTACTTTCTGTCCAAAGTCTATTGGGATTGCTTTGGATCATTGAACCCACTGAGAAGAACTAAATATTTCATAGTTGATCATCTCACACTTTTGCCCTCTTTCTAGTGGTAAGAAGCTAGAAACTGAGTGAATGCCCATCAATTGGAGAATGGATGAATAAATTATGGTATATGAATACTATGGAATACTATTGTTCTGTAAGAAATGACCAGCATTATAATTTCAGAAAGGCTTGGAGAGACCTACATGAACTGATACACAGTGAAATGAGCAGAATTTTTATTTATTTATTTTTTTTTACAGAAGATCATTATATATGGCAACAACAAGACTATATGATGATCAATTCTGATGGAAATAGAGCTTTTCAACATTGAGATGATTCAAACTATTTCCACTTGTGCAGTTATGAAGAGAGCCATCTACACCCAGAGAGAGAACCATGGGAATAGAGGGGGGAACAAAACATAACATTCTTACTCTCTCTGTTGTTATTTGCTTGCATTTTATTTTTTCTCAGTTTTTCTTTTTCTTCCTTCTTAATCTGATTTTTCTTGTGCAACAAGATAACTGTATAAATATGTATACATATATTGGATCTAACATGTATTTCAACATATTTAACGTATATTGGACTGACAGCTAGGGGAGGAGGTGGGGGGAAAGAGAGGAAAAATTGGAACAAAAGGTTATGCAAGGGTCAATGTTAAAAATATAACCCTTGCATATGCTTTGTAAATATGAAGTTTTAATATAAAAATTATCCTTGCATATGTTTTGAAAATAAAAAACCTTCAATTAAAAAAAAAAAAAGAAATGAGACATTTATCAGAAACACTGGCTATAAAGATTTTTTTCCTGTTTTGTACTTCCTTTTTAATCTTTTTTCCACTGATTTTGTTTGTGGAAACCCTTTTATTATTTAATGTAATCAAAGGTGTACATTTTGACTTTCATAATGTTCTCTAGTTCTTTGATCATAAAATCTTCCCTTCTCCAAATATCTAATAGGTAAATTGTCCCTTGCTTTCCTAATTTGTTTATGGTATCATCCTTTATGCCCAAATCATGTATCCATTATGACCTAATTTTGGTATGGGGTGTGAGATGTAGGTCTATGCCAAGTTTCTGACATATTATTTTCCAGTTTTCCCAGCAATTTTTGTGAAATAGCGAATTCTTATTCCAGAACCTGGAGTTTGGAGGTTTATCAAATACTAGAGCAATATTGGTCTTGATTATTGTGTCATGTGTACCTCATCTATTCCACTTATCTATGACTATTTCTTAGCGAGTACCAAATAGTTTTGATGACAGCTATTTATAGTATAATTTTAAGTTTGATACTTTTTTCAGTTGTATTTTTTTTCATTAATTTCCTTGATATTCTTGACTTTTTTTTTCTTCCAGGTGAATTTTGTTGTTATTTTTTCTAGTTCCATAAAATAATTTTTGGCAGTTTGATTTATATGGCACTGAAGAAGTAAATTAATTTAGGCAGCCTGCCTATGAGCAAATGATATTTTTCCAGTTGTTTAGATCTGACTTTATTTGTGTGAAAAGTGTTTTGTAATTGTGTTCATATAGTTCTTGGGTTTATCTTGATAGGTAGACCTCCAAGTATTTTATTTGGTCTACAGTAATTTTAAATGGAATTTCTCTTTCTCTCTCTTGTTAATGGGCTTTGTCAATAATACATAGAAATGCTGATTATTTGTGTGAGTTTATTTTATATCCTGCAACTGCTAAAGCTGTGATTTTTTTTTTTTTGGAGAAGATTTTTGGATGGTTTTCCAGGATTCTCTAAATATACCATCATATCATCTGCAAAGAGTGACAATTTTATTTCCTCATTGCCTTTTCTTCTAATACCTTTAATTTCTTTTTTCTTTTTGTATTGCTAAAGCCAGCATTTCTATTTAAGTGTTTAATAATAGTGATGATAATGTGCATCCTTGTTTCACCTTGATCTTATTGGGAATGGATCCAGTTTCCCTCATTATAAATAATGCTTGCTGTTGACTTTCAATGTTTGGTGTGCTTTTCAGGATGACTTTTAGTCCCAACCACATTATTGAAACAGTTTGGATTATGAATTACTTTTTTTCACAATGAAAATATCAAGAATTAAAAAAAAATCCTTCATGACCTCCTTGTAGTGCTTAACATTGTCCATGTTGCTTTCTTCTTCCTTGGCTTCTTTGACATTGCATTTTTAAACTTCTTACCCTATCCTCCCTTTATTATTTATTCTATATATTTTTTCATTTACCCCCCCATCTTGTGTTATTTTTTTCCTTTTGTTCTGTCTTGTCTCACTATATGACTAATAAGGAACTATGTTTAACATTATTATACATGTATAACCTAAAAAAGAGAAAATTCTTTCACTTATTATATCCCTTCCTCACCTAATATATCTAATTAAATTCCAAGGTCTATTATCACACGTTGAGATATCTTTTGAGAACTTACCCTCTTCTCTATTCACTATCAAAATACCAGCACCTTATTTTAGGAAGAAAAGTTTAACATCTTTTAGTCTCATCTAGTCTGTACAAATGTCTTTCCACTCCAATGCCCACCCTTTTGTTTTTTTGGAAAGCAGATATATATTAGGGCATGGGCAAGGAAAGTCATCAATGCAAAAATGAGATAGAAATTTAAAACAGCAATCAATCATCAAACATTTATTTGGTACTTACTATGTACAAAACACTGTTTAAAACTCTAAGAATACAAAGATTAAAAAAAAGTCTCCTTAAAAAACATAAATTTTACTTAAAAACTTTACCAAAGGTTGAAGTTGGTTTTGCTTCATTATAATTTAAATATTTTCAAATCTATAGAGTACTGATCTCCTATAGAGAGGTTTGGGGTTCTCAAGCTGAGGTCCACAATCCCACAATGAATCTGTGGATAAATTTCAGGGAGGTCTATGAATTTGGATAGGAAAAAAAATTGTTTCAATGTAATTACTTCCCTTTGTAAATCTAGGTGTTTTATTTTCTGCATTTTAAAAACATGATACTGGGACCAGGGAATCTTATATACTTCAAAAACAATACATAATGTTAATATGATGATCAATTCTGATGGACAAGGCCTTCTTCAACAATGAGATGAACCAAATCAATTCCAATAGAGCAGTAATGAACTGAACCAGCTACACCCAGTGAAAGAACTCTGGAAGTTGATTATAAACCACTACATAGAATTCCCAATCCCTCTATTTTTGTCTGCCTACATTTTTGATTTTCTTCACAGGCCAATTGTACACTAATTGTACAGCAATGTTTGGACAGGTATACATATATTGTATTTAACTTATACTTTAACATATTTAACATGTATTGGTCAATCTGCCATCTGGGGAAGGGATGGGGGGAAGGAGGGGAAAAATTGGAACAAAAGGTTTTGCAATTGTCAATGCTGAAAAATTACCTACACAAAAAATTTTTGTATATATATAAAAAAAAAAAAAAAAAAAACAAACGTGATGCTGAAAAGGGGTCCTTAGGCTCCTCCAAACTGTTAATGGATCTATCACATACACACATATACCTTAGGCTTTTTTTTTTCTGGAGGACTTGTTGATGAAGGATAGAGGGAAAAGAATAATACTCTTAAAGATTCAAAAGTAATAAAATAATAGTTGGAAAGCGTTCCAAAACATAATGATGAAATAAGAAAAAACTGACCTGTGGCCTTAAATTTCATTGCTTTAACAGTGTTATATACTTAAGACTTGCAAAAGCCTGATGGTGGAAGCCTAGGGTAAGATACAAAACACCCTAAAAGAATTAATAGAAAACCCCCATTACTCTTTAATAGTCAATTGAAGTATCTAAAATAGATTTAAAGGGGAAGGTCCTAGTTTCTGAAAGGAATTATAATTTGCAATGTGTACCTTTCCCTAGTATCTCATTTTCCATGATATCTGGCTTGATTAAGATAGCTACTGAAGAGAATTTTCTGAGAAGTTCCTCTATATCCTGTGAACTACCTAATTGTTTTATGCTTCTTTTGTGGAGTTAGGGATATAGAATGAATAAAAAATTAATGCTTACAAAGTTATCAAACCAAAAAAAACCCCATAATTATAATGAAAAAAAATGATTTATCACAGAGGAATTGGGGAAAAAGTGAATTTGGAGTTAGAAGACACTGTTTAGTGCTGCCTCTTACCAAGTATGTTAACTTTATTTCTCAGAGCCCCAGTTTCTTTATCTGTATAATAGGTATAGAGAAAACTATCCTATCTATTTTATAGTCCTATTGTGAGGATAATGTAAGAGAATTCATATGAAAGTAATCCATGCAAACTGTATTCATAGCCCCACCAAAAAAAATTAAATTCTATCTCTAAAAAAGTCTCTGTAGGTATCTGCTGTCTCCCATGAATTGAGAATGAGTTTTCTCTCCATGGAGCTCACATATTCATTTGTTTACCCTTCCCAGATTCACATTGTTATAGTTTCTGTTATGTATAGCCCATGATTCTCCTAGAAAATAATCCTTTAGCAAAAAAAAAAAAATTAAGTGAAAAGAAAAAGTTCAGTCATCTAATCAGCAAATTAAAAAAAAAGTTGATTTTATGTACATTTCTAATGAATTATTCCAAACTGCAAAGAGTCAGGTGAACTGTCTTCACAGATTTCTTTTTTGAGGTCAAACTTCAAACTAGTTCTTTGTAATTTCACCCCTTTTCCAATTGTTTTACATTGTTTCCTATTGTTCCTATTTTCCTTTCAATTTTCATTGCAGTTGTTTTCCATATTTGGCTTACTTCCTTTTGTATCAGTTCATATAATTTTTTTCCTTGTTTCTCTGTAGTTATTTTGTTTTGTCATTCCTTATAGCAAAGTTTCTTAAAACTGTGGGTTGTGACTCCATCATATAACTAAATGTGGGCTTTTGGGGGAAAAAATGGCAACAATAAAAGATTTCTGAATGCAATGTCCAAAAATTAATTCAAAATCAAACAAGTAATGAATCTGAGATATTTCTGGTAGCTTCTTGCCATTTTGCATGTCACAACTTCACTTGGTACTGAACATAAAATATGTGTATTTTGCATCTAGCAATGCATCAATGTTAACAGAAACACCTTGGCCTAGATTTGAGAAAGTATACTTAAATTTTTTTCAGGTGAAAAGGGGTCTTGGGGGGAAAAAAGTCTAAGATCCTCTGCCTAATAGCATAATAACATTTCATTCATGTGCCACAGTTTAATTAGCCATTTCTTAATGATATGTAGCTTTGATTTATAACTTTGTTTCCAGGTTTTTGCTTTTAGAAAATATTTTGGAACATATTAGATTTTTTTTTCCTTTCTTTCTCCTATCCTCTCTCACTCTCTTCTTCCCTCCTTCCTATTTTCTTTCTTTCTTTTCTTTTTCTTCTCCTTAGGGTATGAGGCTAATAATTTAATTTCTGGGTCAAAGGATTTAAATATTTCTGTCAATTTATTTACATAATCACAAATTGCTTTCCATAACTGTTGAATCAATTGCATATTCCACCAACAGCCTATAATATGGTCTGTCTTTCTACAACCCCTCCAACAGCAACTATTTTACCATCTTTTGCGACATTTGATCAAGGATGTTTTGATTTGCATTTATCTTATTATTCTTTATTTGGACCAAAGGCATCAAACTCCTGCCTGAATGCAACTGCAAAGCTCCATTAAAAATAATGAAGATGGAGTCAAGATGGAGGAGAAGACACAGACAACATTCTAAGCTCCTCTCCTACCCTCACTATTAATTACCAACTTCATCCTCAGAAATAGTGCTTGACGGGTAAAATCCATGAAATTACCAGCCGAAGATAATCTTGAAGGTAGCCAGAAAAAAAGATTTGTCCTGATTGGTGGGAGGAGGCCAGCTCACGCAGGAAATTAGAACACAGAGGTTAGCACACTGAGCAGACAGGGGCAGGGGTGGTCTCTGGGGGTGGTCTTTGCAGGGAGGACTCTACAACAGGTTGGTTGCTCTGCTTTGGCTGCAAACCAATAGCTCAGCAGAGAAGTTGCAAAAAGGCCAAAGGTAGATTGTACTCCAAAAATTGCCAGAATCAAAAAGGATCTGGTTACACCCACCCAGCACCAGAAGTGAGTGACTCAGCATAGACCACATCACAGCTGTACAGCCACGTTCTGCAGCACTGGGGATTTTGCCCCTGCAGTCACACTTCTGATCAACAGAGGGGCTCTGCTCAAGGCAATAGAACTTCTGGTAGTGTGGCCTTGCTTCCCATGGCAGAAACACTTCTGGTGCCAGGCTCTTCCCAGGGCAGCTGCTTGTGCCCATGGACAGGTTCTGTCCAGGAAAGAGCCTAGACACATTTTACAGGAAATCATCAAAGAGAACTGTCCAGATTTAATACAATAAGAAGGTAAAATAGGCATTGAAAGAATTCATCGAACACCTTCTGAAAAGAAACCCTAAAATAAAAACTCCAAGGATTATTGTGGCTAAATTTCAGAACCATCAGAGTAAGGAAAAACTATTACAAACAGCCAGGAAAAAAATAACTCAAACATCAAGGAGCCACAATAAGGATCACTCAGGATCTAGCTGCTTCCCCATTAAAGGATCAAAGGGCCTGGATTCTGTTTTCCAAAAGGCAAAAGCACTTGGAATGCAGCCAAGAATAAACTACCCAGCTAAGCTGAGCATTTTTTTTCCAGGGAAGAAGATGGATATTTAATGAAACAGGTGAATTCCATTTGTTTCTAATGAAAAAAACCAGAGCTAAACAAAAAATTTGACCTCCAACTATAGGACACATGAGAAGCAGGAAAAGGTTAAAATAACTCTTGAGAACTATATTTCTGTTATAGATATACATAAAGAATGCATGAATAATTTGATTTTACTGATATAAAATAAAAAAGGGAAGTAGAAATGGAAAGGGGATAGTATCAGAAAAAGGGAAAAGGGAAGATAAAAAGAGAGAAACTACATCCCACAAAGAGGCAAAGGAAATCTATCATATCTGAGGGAATTTAGTGAGGGGGAAGAACATTGTGTAAATCTTACTCTCATCAGATTTGGCTCAAACAGAAAATGAATAATATATTTGGTTTACAGAGAAACTTGTCTCACCTCATTAAAAAGTGGTAGAGCAAAAGGGAAAAGGAAAAGAGTAATAATGAAAAGGTATATAAAAGGGGAAGGAATTCAAAGGGGGTGGGAGGGATTCTAAAGAGGTAGAGCTGTGTGATGCAAGTGGTGCCCATAAGTTTAATACTGGGGAGAGGGATAAGGGGGGAAAAAAGAAAAACACAATCTGGGGATAATAAGATGGCAGGGAATACAGAATTAGTAATTTTAACCGTAAATGTGAATGGGATAAACTTTCCAATAAAGTGGAGGCTGATAGCAGACTGAATCAAAAGCCAGAATCCTACAATATGTTATTTACAGGAAACACATTTAAAGCAAGGAGATACATACAGAGTAAAGGTAAAAGGCTGGAGCAGAATCTATTATGCTTCAGATGAAACAAAACAAAACAAAACAAAACAAACAACAAAAAAACAAAATAAACCAAAAAAAAAAAAAAAAAGGGTAGCCATCTTTTTCTTAGATCAAGCAAAAGCAAAACCTGATCTAATTAAAAGAGATAGAGGAAGGAAACTATATCCTGCTAAAAGGTAGCACAATGAAGCAATATCAATACTAAATATATATGCACCAAGTGGTATAGCATCTAACTTCCTAAATGAGAAGTTAAGAGAGTTGCAAGAAGAAATAGAAAGCAAAACAATAATAGTGGGAGATCTCAACTTTATACTCTCAGAATTAGACAAATCAAACCACAAAACAAAGAAGAAAGAAGTTAAAGAGGTAAATAGAATGTTAGAAAAGTTAGGTATGATAGATCTTTGGAGAAAACTGAATGAAGACAGAAAGGAGTACACTTTCTTCTCAGCAGTTCACAGAATCTATACAAAAATTGACCATCTATTAGGACATAAAAACTTCAAAATTAAATGAAGAAAGGCAGAAATAGTAAATGCATTCTTTTCAGATGATGATGTAATAAAAACTAGGGTGAAACAGCAAGTCATAGACACAATTAATAATTTCACCCAAGAAAATGATAACAATGAGACATCATACCAACATTTGTGGAATGCAGTCAAAGTGGTAATAATGGGAAATTTTATATCTTTAGAAGTTTACTTGAATAAAATAGAGAAAGAGAAGATCAATGAATTGGGCTTGCAACTTAAAAAGCTAGAAAAAGACCACATTAAAAAAATCAAATATTAAATTTGAAATTCTAAAATTAAAAGGAGAAATTAATAAAATTGAAAGTAAAAAAAAAACACTATTGAATTAATAAATAAAACTAAGAGTTGGTTTTATGAAAAAGCCAATAAAATAGATAAAACTTTGGTAAATCTGATTAGAAAAAGGAAAGAAGAAAATCAAATTATTAGTCTTGAAAATGAAAAGAGAGAACTTTGCACTAATGAAGAGGAAATTAGAGCAATAATAAGGAGTTACTTTGTCTAACTTTATGCCAATAAATTTGATAACCTAAGTGAAATAGATGATTACCTTAAAAATATATAGGCTTCCTAGATTAATAGAGGAGGAAGTAAATAGCTTAAATAGTCCCATTTTAGGAAAAAGAAATAAAACAAGCTATTAATCAACTCCCTAAGAAAAAATCCCCAGGACCAGATGGATTTACATGTGAATTCTACCAAACATTTAAAGAAAAATTAACTCTAATGCCATATAAAGTATTTGAAAAAATAGGGAATGTAGGAGTCCTACCAAATTCCTTTTATGACACAGACATGGTACTGCTAACTATAACAGAGAAAGAAAAATGTAGACCAATTTCCCTAATGAATATTGATGCTAAAATTTTAAATAAAATATTGGCAGAAAGACCACAGAAAATCATCTCCAGGATAATGCACCATGACCAACTAGGATTTATACCAGGAATGCAGGGCTGGTTCAATATTAGGAAAACTATTAGCATAATTGACAGTATCAATAACAAATTAACAAAAACTATATGATCATCTCAATAGATGCAGAAAAAGCATTTGATAAAATCCAACATCCATTCCTACTAAAATGCTTGAGAGTATAGGAATAAATGGACTTTTCATTATTATTGTATTTGTTTTCATCATGAGTATCTATTTAAATCTATCAGTAAGCATCATATGTAATGGGGATCAACTGGAACCATTCACAATAAGATCAGGAAGGAAACAAGGTTGCCCACTATCACCATTACTATTCAATATTGTTTTAGATATGCTAGCTTTGGGAATAAGAGTTGAGAAAGATTTTAAAGGAATTAGAATAGGTAATGGGGAAACCAAATTATTACTCTTTGTAGATGATATGATGGTATACTTAGAGAACCCCGATTCTACTAAAAAGCTATTAGAAATAATGCACAACTTTACCAAAGTTGCAGGATACAAAATAAATCTACATAAACCATCAGCATTTTTATACATCACTAACAAAATCTAATAGCAAGAGATACAAAGAGAAATTCCATTTAAGGTAACTACCAACAATATAAAATATTTGGGAATTTATCTGCCAAGGGAAATTCAGGAACTATATGGGCAAAACTACAAAACACTTTCCATACAAATAAAGTCAGATCTCACAAATTGGAAAAATATTAAATGCTCTGGGATAGGGCAAGCAAATATAATAAAGATGACAATACTACCTAAACTAATCTATTTATTTAGTGCTATACCAATCGGATTCCCCCCAAAAACTATTTAATAATAGTTAATAATTTTTAAAATAATTATTAAAAATAACAACAAAATTCATCTGGAAGAAAAAAATGGTCAAGATTTTCAAGGGAACTAATAAAAAAATAAATCAAATGAAAGTGGCTTAGCTGTACCAGATCTAAAACTATATTATAAAACAGCAGTTACCAAAACCATTTGGCATTGTTTAAAAAATAGACTAGTTGATCAGTGGAATAGGTCAGGTAAAGGACAAAATAGTCAACTATAGCAATCTAGTGTTTGACAAACCCAAAGACCCCGGCTTTTGGGATAAGAACTCAATGTTTGATAAAAACTGCTGGGGAAATTGGAAATTAGTATGGCAGAAACTAGGCATTGATCCATACTTAACACCGTACACCAAGTTCAAAATGGGTTTGTGATCTAGGCATAAAGAATGAGATTATAAATAAATTAGAAGAACATAGGATAGTTTACCTCTCAGACCTGTGGAGGAGGAAGGAATTTATGACCTAAGAAGAACTAGAGATCATTATTAATCACAAAATAGAAAATTTTGATTATATCAAATTAAAAAGCATTTGTACAAACAAAACTAATGCAGACAAGATTAAAAGGGAAGAAATAAATTGGGAAAACATTTTTACAGTCAAAGGTTCTGATAAAGGCCTCATTTCCAAAATATATAGAGAATTGACTCTAATTTATAAGAAATCAAACCATTCTCCAATTGATAAATGGTCAAAGGATATGAACAGATAATTTTCAGATGAAGAAATTGAAACATTTCTAGCCATATAAAAAGATGCTCTAAGTCA
Organism: Sminthopsis crassicaudata; assembly: GCF_048593235.1. Taxonomy (NCBI): domain Eukaryota; kingdom Metazoa; phylum Chordata; class Mammalia; order Dasyuromorphia; family Dasyuridae; genus Sminthopsis; species Sminthopsis crassicaudata. The sequence goes on along the minus strand of NC_133618.1, from coordinate 304,963,562 downwards.
TTATTAATCAGAGAAATGCAAATTAAGACAACTCTGAGATACCACTACACATCTGTCAGATTGGCTAGAATGATGGGAAAAGATAATGCTGAATTTTGGAGGGGATGTAGGAAACTGGGACACTGATATATTATTGCTGGAATTGTGAATACATCCAGATATTCTGAAGAGTGATTTCAAACTATGCTCGAAAAGTTATCAAACTGTGCATACCCTTTGATCCAGCACTGTTACTACTGGGCTTATATTCCAAAGATATCTTAAAGAAGGGAAAAGGATTTTACCTTGGATATAATTAGGCAGCTACAAAATATTTTTTAGTAAAAACTCAACATGAACTAGGTAGCTATTAATTATGATGAGATATGTACACCATGCATGTTATTTAACTTCTCTGCCTTTTTTATTTCTTCCTTTGTAAGTGCATTTACTTTCAGGCTTTTTCATAAGAATTTTTAAAAGATAAGAGGAATTATTTGGCTACTCAGGAAGAAGGATTTTTTTAAAGGATTAGAAATTTCCTAGTCTCCAAATTATCCTAAATATTTCTCTTTAAACCTAAATATTTTTCTTTTACCCTCAGCATAACAAAAACTAGTGCTCAGAATCTAATTGGTTAATTTTGTCAACAGAATGTAGAAAAGACATATACACATATATATATATATGTATATATATATATATACATATATATATATGTGTGTGTGTGTGTGTGTGTGTGTGTGTGTGTGTGTGTGTGCGTTTGTGTGTATATATAGGAAAGAAAAATTAATACAGAGTAAAAATTCTGGTTTCTAAATCTGATTCTGATGCTTGTTACCTTTTTTTCCTGTATTTATTTGTAAACATTTTTAATATTTTCTAAGTTTTCTTTCTGCTCTCAAATGCTTGAGATTTCTCAAATGCTTCAAATTTCTTGAAAATATTGTATGACCATTTTCCTCTTTAAATACTATGACTCATTTTCAAACTGGATAAATAGAAAAAAATATGTATATGTGTGTGTGTGTGTGTGTATATATATATATATATATATATATATATATGTATGTATGTATAAAATGATCTGTATGGGGCAGCTAGGTGGTGCAATGAATAGAGCACCGGCCCTGAAATCAAGAGGACGTGAATTAAAATCTGGTCTCACTTAATACTTCCTAGCTATAACTAGCTATTTTACTCATTTAACCCCAATTGCCTCAGCAAAAAAAGAAAAAAAAAAAAAAAAAAAAAGAAAAGAGAGAAAAGGTGATCTTTGGATGCTATGCTACTAATTAGCTATACCAAAAAAAATATCTTAGGAAACTTCAGCTTTTGTTTACATAATGATTTTAGGACTTATGATACTCTATTAAATCAATCTGAAGGACCACAAGAATCCTAAATGATCCTTGCTACTATTGATTTGAGTATTTTAGAAGCCGGAAATTAGATTTAGCAACACTATAAAAACCATCCACAGGGAAATGAAAATTCATGTCTTCATAAGACACTGGTTCATGTTCAATTTCCCCTTCTCTCTGAAGTAAATAAGAAGTTGATATCTTCTCCAAGTTACCTTTAGTCCATATTTCCCTTCTAGTGTGAATGCAACTCACACAGGCCCAGGGTCTGGGCTCTGGGAGGATCCATTAGGAGGGAACTGCTTCTTCTCACATGCAGCTGATTTATGGTCTGTAGGGATATGCCCACTATCTCTCACAGGGGGCTGTTCTAGGGTCAGGTTATCAAGTGAGAACTATCTAACCTGAATTTTGAAGGACATGAGAGGATAATTCCCCACAGCTTGGAAGACTGAATACAGGGATCAAGGGCATTCTTGATGTGTCCTTTTGGGCACTACAGAGGACACCCCAAAAGTAAGACATTGCCCAAAGCATTTACACCAGAATACATCAAACTTCTAAAAGGACGAAGGTAGAAATCTATTCTTGATTGCTTTTTGACTTAACCCTGTTGAGAGATTCCTAAGATTGTGAGGCACCTGATGTTGTTTTGGTAGACTGGCAACCAGCTTCCTGTATTCTCAAACTGAGTAGACATCCAAGAAGTGATGGTCTTGTAGTCTATTGGTTTGACCAGCCCATGTCGTGCAGGCTGTAGAGCCGCTCTTCTCGGAATACCAGTTGTGATTTCTGAGACTAGATTTAGCATTTCTTCCTGGAAAGGAATATTAATAATCCAGAAGGAAAAGACAGTAAATATCCTCATGTTGCCTAAGCTAAGACTCTGAGGAAACAGTCAATGATCCTTACCTATGCACTAGATGGATGCAGTGCCTTCTGTGAAGAAAGCATCTGGAAAACTAGAGCAGGAAAAGAATGGGATCTCAGAGAGTGGGATTCAGACATCTGATGCTACCTGCCCTTTTCCCTGCCACTTCTGCTTGCCTGGGAAATCCTCCCAGCCTCTTCCTAGCTTCCTGGTTTAGCTGTAGCTAGCATCCTCTCATGTCTGTGCCCCTTTGTCCTCCTTTCTCATCTCTATTTGCTATATTTTTAATGTTGAACTTGGATTTCTTTTTTGCAAAATGTGAGTATTATTGGGATAGATGCTTGGCAAGATCTTCCCTATCTCCAAATGTTATGTTTCACTTCCTTTTAAGATAGAGTTCTGACATGTATGTGCAAGAATGTTTGTGACAACCCTCTTTGTAGTGGCCAGAAACTGGAAATTGAATGGATGCCCATCATTTGGAGAATGGTTGGGTAAATTGTGGTATATGAATATTATGGAATGTTATTGTTCTGTAAGAAATGTAAGAAATGGCAGAATGATTTCAGAAAGGCCTGGAGAAACTTACATGAACTGATGCTGAGTGAAATGAGCAGGACCAGGAGATCATTATATATAGTGATCAAAAACAATACTATATGATGATCAATTCTGATGGATGCGTCTTTCTTCAACAATAAGATGAACCAAATCAGTTCCATTTGTTCAATAATGAATAGAACCAGCTATACCCAATGAAAGAACTCTGGGAAATGAGTGTGAACCTACATAACATTTCCAATCCCTCTATTTTTGTGCATCTGCATTTTTTATTTCCTTCATAGGTTAAATGTATATTATTTCAAAGTCAGATTCTTCTTGTTCAGCAAAATAACTGTATGTATATGTATGTGTATACACACACATATAGTATTTAACATATACTTTAACATATTTAACAGATATTGATCTACCTGCCATTTGTAGGAGGGGGTGAGGGAGAAATGGGGAAAATTGGAATAAAAGGTTTTGCAATTGTCAATGCTGAAAAATTACCCATGCATATATCTTATAAATAAAAAGCTATAATTAAAAAAAAGATAGAACTCTGATTTTTTTCATATCTATTAGGAAAAAATATCCTATAAGTATATATGTCAATTTCCACTTGTCACTATCTTAAATTTTTCACCATAATGAAAAATAATGAGTTTTTGTTGATGTGCTAATGAGAGGAATCACAAGCAATCCATCAGTAATTAGGATGAACAAAATAATTGTTTTTCTTTATACTATAGTAAATCTCAGAAATATAAGAGACCTACCTGCAGCCTACCCATTATAAACCTTTATTAAGCCTCTCTGCATTTTTCTCTCCCCCCAAAAAATGCTAGTAAAAGTGGAAGTTTCTTCCCTTTAGACCCAAACTAAACCAAAGCTTTAGTATGATGTAATATTAGAAATTTCTTGGGCTATTGAATGGAGAAATATTTTTGACTGTTTGATGGAGTGAATTTTGAAGTCACACATATATATATATATGAACTAGGAAGTCATTTACATCCTATCTTAAACATCTTAAATGTTAAAATCTTCTAGTATAGCACATTGTGTTTAAAATAAAATCTAGGTATTGTTTTATCCTTTTCAATATGTGCACAGTGATATAATTTGGAAGATAATTTATTTTGCTATCTAGAAAGCTACTTATTAGCTAGGGGCATCAATTAAATTCAACAAACATTTAATAAATGGTTTCTATTCACAAGTCATTGATTTAGGTGATTACAATAAAAAAAAAATAATCCAAGAAGTCCTTTGCCTTAAGCAGTTTATCTTCTACCAATAGAATACTGGTATTTAGAAAACTAAAAACCTATGTTTGTAGGAGAGAGCATTAAAATGTAATGGTGGGGATGGAAGACAATAGAAGAACTGGTATTAGAGGTGAATCTTAAAGGGAGATAGGGATTCTGAAACATTAGATGAGGTGAAAGTTAATTTTAGGGATTGGGGATGACTTTTAGGAGCACATAGAAGTAGGAGGTAGAATGCTGACTTCAGAATTCAATGAGGCTACTAAGTCAGGTTAGTGAGTTGGCAACAAATAATTATTAAACCACTACTATATGAAAGGCTCTCTTTAGCTGGTATATGGAGTTCATGAAATGGGAAAAGAAAATTGGAGCCATTTAATGGAAGCCCTTCATTACATGTTTGAGAAATTTATATTTCCTACAAGTAACTAAGTGGTCACGAAATATTTGTAAACAAGAGTGTGATGTACTTAGGTCTTTTGCATCAATATTGTTGTGATATGGGAGCCACCTGCCAATGGCTGCTGGAGGTCTAACTCAGACCTGTAGAATGGATCTCTTCCTGTGAGAGAATGATGATGATACAAGGAGACTGAGAGACAGTTGAGTTCTCTGTCCTCTCCACTGAAAGGCAGTTGCATTGTCTGACCTCTCTCCTCTTTCCTCTTGCCTCCAATTTATTTCATTCCCAATCCACAAGGAACATTTGTAAAGGCTGCTTTGCAACTCCTTCAAGTGTTATGATTTACAGCTGTGGAGGCTCTTGGAGAATTGACCTGCCTCTTCACTTAGGCATGGTCCTTAACACACTGTGATGTTTTTGACAGCTGTAAGAAGAATGAGAGAAGAAAGCAAATGGAGGAAGTATGATAAGTTAGGAGGATATTAGAGTATGTGAGTGATGATGAAAATCTGACTTATAATGGTGACTATATCACTGGAGAGGAGAGAATGGATCTCAGAAATGTTACATAAATTATTTTGACAATTGACTAGATACTGGATGTAAAAAAGAGAGGGAAGAGTTATGAATGATTCTAAGGTTATGAACCTAGATGAAAATTCTGAAACAGGTTTCTCATCCATAAAAGGGAGATGTTAATACTTATACTATCCACCTTAAAGGATTGTTTCAAGGCTCTTATGAAATAATCTATATGGTTTACAAACTTTAATGAACTATAAATGTCAATAATTATTCTTTTTCTCTTTCACTATAGTAGTGACTTCATTTTGAATTCTGATTTGACTTATAGCACGGATATGAATATTGACATAATTAATTTCCTATAGTATTAGGTCCACTAGTTGACCATTGGAAGAGAATTATACCCATTAAGTCAATCTCATAAAAGTTTTAAAACTATGAAACTCAGCATCCTTCACTATCTTTTTTATTTTTTATTTTTTAATTTTTATTTTTTTGCTTTTTTGCCTATCATAGTCACTGAAGGCATGCCATTTAATGATAATATTGTTACTAAATGCTCTACTCTAATGCCTCATTTTGTTATGGAGTTAACTAACCATGACTTCTCAAAGGCTATGCCAGAAAAGTGAAAAGCTTCAAGCACAGTCAAGACTAATTAGTTAATCAACAAATGTTTATTAAGCATATACATACATACATGTAGGTAGGTAGATAATTTGGGGACACATTCTTTAGCAATCCAGGGAACAGAGAAAAATACAAAATGGCCCTTAGTTCTTTGGGATCACCTTCCATGTCTTTAGTAAAAAGACTTTAGATACTTTATGTTTTCATCTGTATTTTAGCAAACCCAAAGTATTTTCAGTAGACAAGCTGAGAAACACTAATTTTGTAATTAGAAAGGACTTTAAATATATTTAGCATAATTGTCATTTTATAAGTGAAGAAATTGAGGCCCAAAGAACTTAAGTGATTTTTTTTCAAGTCACATAGTGAGCTGGTGGTCACATGATTCTCAATTTAATGTTCCATTTATGTAGATGTGTCTCTTGAATGTATTTTTGGGGCAAAATGTGACCAAACTGGGCGGGGGAGAAGCCCTTCAAAACATTTATGACACCACTGAGATTAGTTTAAGTGGAAACTAGCCAAAGGATACAAAACATAGAAAGGAGTACCATTTTCAAGTTATGAATGATCCTCTGAAATCATATGGGCAATATTTGAGTTGGCCTGCAGGAGAAAAAGGCAAACAAAGATCCCAGAATGTAGCTTTAAAAAGGAAGTGACTTAACAGACATTGTGTATGTTATGCATTCAAATATTTCATTCATAATACCACAATCTATTCTGGTCAGTCTATTAGAAAAAAAAGCTAATAAAAATAATTTTTAAAAAAGTTTCCATAACAATCTAGAACATGTAGTTCTTTGTACTTGATCAATTAACTCTAAGAGCAGAGAGTCTTTAGTGATGTATCTAATATTTCTATATGATTGAAGACTGCTATCAGTCAAATACTATAAAAAAGAAGACAAGCTAATAAACAAATTAAACAAACATTTTGACTCTGGAAAATAGGATTTGATTCCTCAACTGAGTTTTGGAGCGTGGGCTTAGCACAGTGACTTGCACACAGAAGGTAACAAAACTATATGAATCTGCATAAACTACTTTATCATCACTTTTCAACATTTCTGGGAATCCCTGTCATCCATAACAATAGTTAGTTTGACACTTTCAAGAATGTATAAACTCAACAAGGTTATTGTTTCTTGTATATTTTATTAGTCTGTGAATTTTTGCCTATGCCCCCTATTGATTTTCTATACATCAATGAAGAACAACATGGAGGTCCAGCCCTAGTTCTGTTATGATTTTGTGGATACCAGTGCTATACTTGGATGATTTATTTTATGCTACCCTTTGTGTAGTCATGATTGGTAATATTCCATAGCTTACTTATATCATAAATATTTTCAAGTTCCTTTAGGTCAATTTTAATTTTAATTCTTTAGAGTTCAGAGTCCTTCAAAAGTTACACTTTTGTAACATTAACAGGAGGATAATTTATGTTAAAGAGATAGGGTGTATGTCAGGAAACAGCTTTGGATCATTTAATATTCTGCACAATTTCTCATATGAAAAAATGGCATTACTCTTGGGTTATTAGTATTCTTGCATTTTGGTGTTCTCTGATAGATAAATGTAAATTTATTTCTCAATCAGAAACATTGTATATTCACTAGAACACGGGGAGCTAAATCAAGGAATGATGATTATTATTTATTTCCTTTGGCTCAGGAGGCATAAAAGTGTTTTTGGCTCTTTCCCTAGAAGATTATCTCCCACAAATATCAAATTATGTAACAACCTGATCATGCATTTCACTGGTATGGATTAAACAAAGAATACCCTACAGGATGAGTAAATTGATAAAGTGGCTTGCTTTTGTCAATTTCCCTTTTTTTTTTTTTCATAGAGACATCCTGAAGTTTTACAAAAAGTGTTCCCCAAGGAGGATTTGTGAATTAGAAACAGCCTCATGAAGATTGCTAAGTTGAATAGAGATTTTGTGTGTGCTGTTTTGTCAAAGTTGTTGGACTTGAGCATTTGTAAAGGAGCCTGGAGATTGTTGAATTCAACTTACTCATTTTACATGTGAGAAAACTAAGAGCCAGAAAAGTTTATATAACTTTACTAAGGTCAAATGCCTGGTTGGAAGAGTGAGGACTTAGGTCTCCTGATTTGCAGGCCAGTGGTCTTTCTATGACTTTAGTTTAGCTTTTTCAAGAATTATTGTAAGCATAATACAAATACAGAACTAATGTCTCAACAATCTCTTTAAAAATTGTACTCAGAACTTAATTATCTTTTGTTTCTATGCTTTCAGAGTGAGCATAGCACAGATATTAGTATTTAAAGCAGTCTTAAGGCAAAATCAAGCAAAACTGAAGATATAAACAATAAAAAATGCATCTGGGTGATTTCAATTCTCTTTTCCCATATAGCACAGAGACAGTATTTCATTCAGAATTTTATAGGGTGCCAAAAATGCATATTGGTATTGTGCAAATTCATGTATTTTACGATATAAAAAACTTTTGACAAAATTAATGCATGTCCAGTAGTTCACTGGGGAGAACTGTACTATTTTTGGAAATTGAAATGATTTCTTAATAACTTTATCTAGCTTAGCACCAGGTGCATGAGTGCTCTTACTAAGTCTTGTAGTGAGCCTCTCTCCATTTGAACAACCCTCCAACTGATTTCTAAATCCCAACTTGGGAATCCTTTTTAGAAGTTCTTGTCTATTTGCCAAAGGAAAAAAAAAGCTGCCAATAAAGTGAAAGAGTAATTTTAAAGAAAGATGGAGAGCTAGCTTAGCATCCAGGTTTCTCTTATGCTACATTAGTATGGTAAAGGTTAATAGTTATTTTATCCAATGGAAATGCCAATACAGCTGAGCATTACTGAATTGATTGACCTTTGACCCAAAGTGCTATATCTGCAATCAAGATGACCTGGGTTCAAATCTTCTTTTTGACATTTACAGCTGTACTTCATGTTAAACTCTATAACTCGCAATTTCTTCATTTATATGCTTTGGGGAATTGCATTCAGTGACCTATAAAGTCCCTCCCAGCTCTAAATCTATGAACCTATGATCCTTTCCCAAAGTAAGGTCCATCTTCAGAAAGCAAAAATGAGACTTCCCCACTTCCCCCGATCCCCCTGTTCTATCAAGTTAGCTTAGGAAGCAGAATTGAATGATGATCATGATTAGGTAAACTTTGAATTTCTTGGTGGTTTTCTCAGGCACACTTGCTAAACTATATTTGTCACCTTTATCTTTTTAGATTATTTTTAGATCAGGTCATTAAACTTTCCCTTGATATAACAATAAAGAGCTTACAGAAATATCCTTGTCCACACAATAGCTGGAGAAAAAACATATTTTGTGTGAATATCTTCTTTAAAACTGAATATTGATCTTAAAACCCTATGTTTTCTTTGTTTATGATTACAGAGGCTATGGGAATGAGCAGTTTCTAGTATAAATCATTAATGTTAATAATTTTTTAAAATTTTTTTTATTATATATATATATTTTTTATAATATTATCCCTTGTATTCATTTTTCCAAATTACCCCCCCTCCCTCTATTCCCTCCCCCCGATGACAGGCAATCCCATACATTTTACATGTGTTACAATATAGTCTAGGTACAATACATGTGTGTGAATATCATTTTCTTGTTGCACAATAAACATTAGAATCCGAAGGTACATGCAACCTGGGCAGACAGATATTAGTGCTAACAATTTACATTCACTTCCCAGTGTTTCTTCTCTGGGTGTAGCTACCTCTGTCCATCACTGATCAACTGGAAGTGAGTTGGATCTTCTTTATGTTGAAGATTTCCACTTCCATCAGAATATATCCTCATACAGTATTGTTGTTGAAGTGTATAGTGATCTTCTGGTTCTGCTCATTTCACTCAGCATCAGTTGATTTAAGTCTCTCCAGGCCTCTCTGTATTCCTCCTGCTGGTCATTTCTTACAGAGAAATAATATTCCATAACCTTCATATACCACAATTTACCCAACCATTCTCCAACTGATGGACATCCATTCATCTTCCAGTTTCTAGCTACAACAAAAAGAGCTGCCACAAACATTTTGGCACATATATGTTTCTTTCCGCTCTTTAGTATTTCTTTGGGATATAATCCCAGTAGTAGCGCTGCTAGGTCAAAGGGTATGCACAGTTTGATAACTTTTTGGGCATAATTCCAGATTGCTCTCCAGAATGGCTGGATTCTTTCGCAACTCCACCAGCAATGTATTAGTGTCCCAATTTCCCCACATCCCCTCCAACATTTGTCATTATTTGTTCCTGTCATCTTAGCCAATCTGACAGGTGTGTAGTGGTATCTCAGAGTGGTCTTAATTTGCATTTCTCTGATCAGTAGTGATTTGGAACACTCTTTCATGTGAGTGGATATAGTTTCAATTTCTTCCTCTGAGAATTGTCTGTTCATATCCTTTGACCATTTATCAATTGGAGAATGGTTCGGTTTCTTATAAATTAGGGTCAGTTCTCTATATATTTTGGAAATGAGACCTTTGTCAGAACCTTTGTTTTTAAAAATATTTTCCCAATTTGTTACTTCCCTTCTAATCTTATTTGCATTAATATTATTTGTACAGAAACTTTTTAGTTTGATGTAATCAAAATCTTCTATTTTGTGATCAATAATGATCTCTAGTTCTCCTCTGGTCATAAATTCCTTCCTCCTCCACAAGTCTGAGAGGTAGATTATCCTCTGTTCCTCTAATCTATTTATTACCTCCCTCTTTATGCCTAAATCATGGATCCATTTTGATCTTATCTTGGTATATGGTGTTAAGTGTGGATCCATATCTAATTTCTGCCATACTAATTTCCAGTTTTCCCAACAGTTTTTTTCCAAATAATGAATTTTTATCCCTAATGTTGGAATCTTTGGGTTTGTCAAAGATTAGATTGCTATAGATGTACCCTTTTTTGTCCTTTGTATCTAATCTGTTCCACTGATCTACTGGTCTATTTCTTAGCCAATACCAAATGGTTTTGGTGACTGCTGCTATATAATATAGCTTTAGATCAGGTACACTTAGACCACCTTCCTCTGAGTTTTTTTTCATTAGTTCCCTTGCAATTCTCGACCTTTTATTCTTCCATATGAATTTTGTTGTTATTTTTTCTAGGTCTTTGAAATAGTTTCTTGGGAGTCTGATTGGTATAGCACTAAATAAATAGATTAGTTTGGGGAGTATTGTCATCTTTATTATATTCGCTCGGCCTATCCAAGAGCACTGAATGTCTTTCCAATTATTTAAATCTGATTTTATTTTTGTGGCAAGTGTTTTGTAATTTTTCTCATATAATTCCTGACTTTTCTTTGGTAGATGGATTCCCAAATATTTTATACTCTCAACATTTGTTTGGAATGGAATTTCTCTTTGTATCTCTTGCTGTTGCATTTTGTTAGTGATATATAAAAATGCCGAGGATTTATGTGGATTTATTTTGTATCCTGCCACTTTGCTGAAATTTTGAATTATTTCTAGTAGCTTTTTAGCAGAGTCTTTGGGGTTCTCTAAGTATACCATCATGTCATCTGCAAAAAGTGATAGTTTAATTTCCTCATTTCCTACTCTAATTCCTTGAATCTCTTTCTCGGCTCTTATTGCCGAGGCTAGCGTTTCTAGTACTATATTGAATAGTAATGGTGATAGTGGGCAACCTTGTTTCACTCCTGATCTTACTGGGAAAGGTTGCAGTTTATTTCTATTGCATATTATGCTTACTGAAGGTCTTAAATATATGCTCCTGATTATTCTAAGGAATAGTCCATTTATTCCTATACTCTCAAGAGTTTTTAGTAGGAATGGATGTTGGATTTTGTCAAATGCTTTTTCTGCATCTATTGAGATGATCATATGGTTCTTATTAATTTGATTATTAATATGGTCAATTATATTAATAGTTTTCCTAATATTAAACCAGCCCTGCATTCCTGGAATAAATCCTACTTGATCATAGTGTATTATCTTGGAGATGATTTTCTGAAGTCTTTTTGCTAATATCTTATTTAAGATTTTAGCATCAATATTCATTAAGGAGATTGGTCTATAATTTTCTTTCTCAGTTTTCGATCGACCTGGTTTAGGTATCAGTACCATGTCTGTGTCATAAAAGGAGTTTGGTAGGACTCCTTCATCCCCTATTTTTTCAAATAATTTATATAACATTGGGGCTAATTGTTCTTTAAATGTTTGGTAGAATTCACATGTGAATCCATCTGGCCCTGGGGATTTTTTCCTGGGGAGTTGATTAATAGCTTGTTCTATTTCTTTTTCTGAAATGGGACTATTTAAGCAATTTATCTCCTCCTCTGTTAATCTAGGGAGCCTATATTTTTGGAGGAAGTCATCCATTTCACTTAAGTTATCAAATTTATTGGCATAAAGTTGGGCAAAGTAACTCCTTATTATTTCTCTAATTTCCTCTTCATTGGTGGAAAGAACCCCCTTTTCATTTGTAAGACTATCAATTTGATTTTCCTCTTTCTTTTTTTTGATCAAATTTACCAAAGGTTTATCTATTTTATTGGCTTTTTCATAAAACCAACTCTTGGTTTTATTTATTAATTCAATAGTTTTTTTACTTTCAATTTTATTGATTTCTCCTTTTACTTTTTGTATTTCAAGTTTAATTTTTGGTTGGGGGTTTATAATTTGGTCTTTTTCTAGCCTTTTAAGTTGTAAGCCCAATTTGTTACTCTTCTCTTTCTCTATTTTCTTCAAATAAGCCTCTAAAGATATAAAATTTCCCCTTATTACTGCTTTAGCTGCATCCCAAAGATTTTGATATGATGTCTCATCATTATCATTATCTTGGGTGAAATTGTTAATTGTTTCTATAATTTGCTCTTTCACCCAGTCATTCTTTAAGATGAGATTATTCAGTTTCCAATTACTTTTTGGTCTATTTACCCCTAACTTTTTACTGAATGTAGCTTTTATTGCATTGTGATCTGAGAAGAAGGCATTTATTATTTCTGCCTTCCTACATTTAATTTTGAGATATTTATGTCCTAATATATGGTCAATTTTTGTATAGGATCCATGAACTGCTGAGAAGAAAGTATATTCCTTTCTATTGCCATTCAGTTTTCTCCAAAGGTCTATCATACCCAGTTTTTCTAATATTCTATTTACTTTTTAAATTTCTTTCTTGTTTGTTTTGTGGTTTGATTTGTCTAAATCTGAGAGTGCAAGGTTGAGATCTCCCACTATTATAGTTTTACTGTCTATTTCTTCTTGCAGTTCTCTTAACTTTTCCTTTAGAAAGTCAGATGCTATACCACTTGGTGCATATATGTTTAGTATTGTTATGGCTTCATTATTTATGCTACCTTTCAGCAGGATATAGTTTCCTTCCTTATCTTTTTTAACGAGATCTACTTCTGCTTTTGCTTGATCTGAGATAAGGATAGCTACCCCTGCTTTTTTGGCTTTACCTGAAGCATAATAGGCTCTGTTCCAACCTTTTACCTTTATTCTGTATGTATCTCCCTGCTTTAAGTGTGTTTCCTGAAACAACATATTGTAGGGCTCTGATTTTTGATCCAGTCTGCTATCTGTCTCCATTTGATGGGAGCGTTCATCCCATTTACATTTACATTTAAAATTACTAATTCTGTATTTCCTGCCATCGTATTATCCCCAGATTATGCTTTTTTCCCTTGACCCCCCTGATCCCCCTCCCCGATATTTAATTTACAGACCCCCCTTGTGACGCGCAACCCTCCCTCTTTTTTTTTTTTTTTTTTTTTTTTTTAGGATCCCTCCCCCCTCCCTCCAAGTCCCTTCACTTATTCTCCTTTTCCTTTTTTCTTTTCCTCTCCCCCCTTTTAATGAGGTGAGAGAAAATTCTCTGAAAAACAAATATGTTAATTATTTACTCTTTGAGCCTCTCCTGATGAGAGTAAGATTCACACAATGATTCTCCCCCTCACTAAGTTCCCTCAGATATGGTGTATTTTCTATGCCTCTTCCTGCGATGTAGTTTCCCTCTTTTTATCACTCCTTCCCCTTTTTCTGAACCGACCTCCTTCCCTTTACTACACCCCCCTTTTTTTCTTTTATATCAGTAAAATCAAATTATCCTTGAGTATTTTTTATATACCCACAACAGAGTTACAGTTCTCAAGGGTTCTGTGTACCTTTTTCTGTTTCTCTTCAGTCTTGTGGATGTAGATCAAATTTTTTGTTTAAGTCTGGTTTTTTTCTTAGAAACATATAGAATTCCTCTGTTTCATTGAATGACCATCTTCTTCCATGGAAAAAGATGCTAAACTTAGCTGGGTAGTTCATTCTTGGTTGCAGTCCTTGATCTTTTGCCTTACGGAATATCAGGTTCCAGGCCCTTCTATCTTTTAATGTGGAGGCAGCCAGATCTTGGGTGACTCTTATTGTGGCACCTTGGTATTTAAATTGTTTTTTTCTAGCTGCTTGCAGGATTTTCTCCTTTGTGTGGTAATTCTGCAGCTTAGCCACTATATTCCGTGGTGTTCTTTTTTTAGGGTCTATTTCAGAAGGAGTTCGATGAATTCTTTCCACATCTACTTTCCCTTCTGTTTCTATTATCTCTGGACAGTTCTCTTTGATAATTTCCTGTAAAATAGAATCTAGGTTCTTTTTTTGGTCATAGTTTTCTGGAAGTCCAATAATCCGCAGATTATCTCTCCTAGATCTATTTTCCAGGTCTATAGATTTTCCCAGTAAGTATTTGACGTTGTTCTCCAGCTTCTCATTTTTTTTGTTTTGTTTGACTGATTCTTGGGTTCTCTGTGAATCATTCATTTCTATTTGTTCCATCCTGACTTTTAAGGAGTTATTTTCTTCTTTCACAGTTTTTAGTTCTTTTTGTAAATGCCCAATTTCGTTTTTAAATGAATTATTTTGCTCTATTGAATTTTTTTCCATTTCCCTAATTTTTTTTTTTGAGAATTATTTTCTTTTTCCAATTCAGAAATCCTATTTTCTTGAGACTTTTTTATCTTTTCCAATTCAGAAATCCTACTTTCCTGTGTTTTTTTAACCTTTTCTAATTCATAAATTTTGTTTCCCTGCATCTCCTGTGAATTCTTTATTTTTTCCAACTCCAGTTTCAGGACGTTGTTATTCTCTATCATAGCTTCCCTTTCCTTTCCCCATTTTTCTTCAATCTCCCTCAATTTTTTAAGAGTTTCTTCTAGGAGAGAGTTATGTGATGGGGGGCAGGGATCGTTCCCCTTTGGGTTGTTATCTGCTGACTCTCTGCTGTTAACTTCCTCGGGGTTGGATACCCGCTCTTTCTCTGTATAGAAGGAATCTATAGTTTTTCTAGCTTTTTTGCTCATATTTAAAAAAATCTTTTGGGGTCTGTCCCTGGGGTGGGAAATTATTTATTTACTTCTTTACCAGCTTCCTCCCAGACCAGATGGATGCAGAGGCTCCTGCGCCCGAGCTAAGATAGAGCTCTGGGAGAGAGTTCCCCACCCCCTCCCTGGAAGTGCCTCAGAGGTGATTAGCACTACTGTGCTTCGAGGGCGTAGAATAGTAAAGACAGCACAAAGCCCAGCCTATGTGTCCGGGTGGGGAGTGGATGTCTGCAGCAGGTGACGTGAAAAGCCCCTGTGCTCAAACTGGAAGTGTCTGCCAGAAACCGCGGTCCCTAGTTCAAAGGTTACGCTTCTCTGGGACTTCCTGGAGCTGAGTTCCACTCCCTCCAGCTAAGCTAGGCAGTGTGTGTTGCCTTGGGCCGTATCCACCCACTTGTCAATCTCTTAACTATTCTCAGGAGGTAGCTGAGGCCACACCCCCTGGTGCTGAGTCTCTGCTGAGTCACCTCCAGGGTCCGGGGAAAATCTAATTTGAGTTTTAAAATATTTTGGCTTTCTCTTCTGAACTGCTAAATAAATAGCAGAGAAGAGCTAACAGCCTGTGCCAGATTCCTTTACCTCAGTGGCTTCTCTGATCCCAGAGCCCTTCCCAGCGCAATGAGCGCAGTGTGCCACTACCTCACCGTCTGTGCTGGTCTCTCTTATTCCTCCCCTGGGAACTAACCTTTCCTGTTGAAACTCCAGATTCTCTTCAGCTGGTAAATCGTGCTTCCAGTCCTTATGGTATCTATCAGTCCTGAGCTAATTCTGAGACTTAATTTATCTAATTGGTTGTGAGGGAGTGAGGACGTTCACAGAGACGTGTGTTTCTTCTCCGCCATCTTGGCTCCGCCCCCCTAATGTTAATAATTTTGATGGTATGCAAACATACTAATAATGTAAATTATAATTAAAATAAAGAAAATAACATTTGGTCTACCCAATGGCCATATTCTTCACTAATTTTATGTGTGTAATATGATTTTAGACTTTTGGTCTTTCACAGATACTTACTATTTTCCTTATGTACTTATTATATAACTACATTATTGTTCATTACTTCATGTTCATTTGATTTGGTTATACTTGAACATTCTAATTGTATTTTAGAAGAGACAAAAGCTTATTTTAAAAGCCAGTGAGAGGTGTTTGAATGAGAGTATTTTCAACTTAATGGAGATTACCTCATCCACTATTTTTATAACTTTAGAATTATCACAGCATCTGGAACCTGGGGGTGGTGGTGGTGGGGAACATAGCTAGTTTGGTGATCACTTAATTTCTCTTCACCTCTAAAATTCTGTTCTATATGATTGCAAGAATTATTACAGTTTTTCAAAATTTTCACCAGGACATGGAAGTAGATGGAAGCTTCTTTTGGTCAGATCCTGCTTCTCTCTCCAGAGAATATTCAACTAAGTGGATGGGTAACAGATTTATATTGTCATTTCACACCAAATAGTTCAATGAATTCTAAGTTGATGACAGAAAAACATTTTTAAAACTCCATAAATGTGGAGGATGAAATAATGGGTTCATAACAATTGTGAGAAAAATGGCTTCCAAGAAAATAATAAAAAGAAATTATTAAGGAAATGAGAGATGTGTTTAAAATCTGTGCGCTTCTTCCTTGATAAGGCCAATTCCTCTATTTGTCTTCTTAAAAATAGTCATTATCTTGTACACTAGCAACTTGCCAGAAATGGTAGCTTTATAGAAATGTTGCTATCATCATTAATATCTCCCTAATATCTCATGCCTTTCCATTGACTGGTTCTTTCCTCACTGCCTACAGATGATCCTTTGTCTTTCCATCCTCAATTAATATTCAATTGAATTTGCCATCTGCTAAGGCATTCATCTATATTTCTTTCACATCCAAGTTTCTAAGAAAGTCTCTAAACTATTGTCTTCATTTCCTGTCTTCCGACTTTTAAATCTTTTGCAACTGACTTTCAAGTTTATTACCCAATTGAAACTTCTATCTCTGATGTTACTAATAACTCTAAAACTAGCATCTTAATCTGTTTTCATCCTTTTTGATATCTTTATCACATTTAACATTGTTAACCATACTTTCCTCCTAAGTAGTCTCTTCTCAGTGGGTTTTTGTGACATATTTCTTGGTTCTCTACCAAGAAAGATTTTTCTATTACTTTGAATTATTCTTATTTATATTATTATCTATTTCCTCCTGCCCATTAAGAATGGTGTCCTAAAAGGCACCATCTTATTTTTTTGTCTATGGTTTCAGAGTTATGGGAATGGACAGTTTCTAGTATAAATTATGAATATAAAATTCTTGACTGTGTACAATTCTAATAATAATACAAAATATATTTAAAATTCAGAAAATAACATTTGGTCTACTCAAAGACCATATTTCTGACTAATTTTATGGGTGTCTTCTGTTTTTTCCCCTCTATACTGTCTTATTGATCTTACCAGGTCCCATAAATTCAATTATTATATGATTCCACCAGACTAAATTCATACACACTCACACACACCACCACCACCAAAATTTCTCTGAGGAATATGTGCTAGTTGGATATCTCTATTTAAAAGGTCAGACATATCTAAAACTTTATTTCTCAAAAAAACCCAAAACAAAACAAACAAAAAAAACCTCATTAACTTCTCCCTTGAATCCCTCTCTATCCTAAAGTTTCTCATTTTTATTTAGGATACCACTTTCTTTCCAGTTACTCAGACTGAAAACTTCAGTATCATCCTTAACTTCTGTCTACTCATCTCTACCATGTACTTGAATTGTTAAACATTCTTGATGTTATCTCTGCAATATCTCTTATTTTTCCACTCCACTAACCTTCATCTTAGTTCAGACTGCTTAACTTTCCATATGGCTTATTGTACTATTTTCCTAATTGAGCTCTTAGGTTTCAGTCTCTATTCTATTCTTTGTCTTGTTTATTCTGTACACAGCTACCAACATCACCTTTTTAATATATAAGATTGACAACATCACTGCTCTGCTCCAAAACTTTGATTGCCCCCAATTGCCTGTAAGATAAATGATCAATTCCTTGGTTTAAAAGTTCTTAGTAATTTTCCTTCAGTCTTCTTTTTTGTACTATTGTATCTTGCTCTTCCCATACTACATCTTCTACTCACTTATACTCAAGTGAACTCCCTGATATTTCCTATATGTGATACTTCAGATTTGTGTTTTGCAGATTCTCCCCTGCATCAGGCTCTCCTATTCATCTATGCTTGTTAAAATCACTATCTTTAAAATTCAGTTCATGTGGTATTTTTAACAGGAAGCCTTTTCTGATCTATTAGTTGTTAATATGTTTTTTTCTCCATGATTATCATGCATATGCTTATTTTTTACATGCTGTATTCCTTTCCATCAGATTTAGGCAAACGCTTTGAAATCAGGGACTATATATATATATATATATATATATATATATATATATATATATATATATATATATATATTTTTTTTTTTTTTTTTGCATTCCCTGCACCGAGCACAGTTCAACAGTTTACTTTTTTAGATTGAACTGGGCTAGACAAAAAAAAAGTCTACCAAAAGGTTAAATAATTAGAAGTAGCAAAAATTACTAGACCGCTACATATATATATATATATATATATGATATAACATGGAATTTAAAGAATTGTTACAATTTTTCAAAGCTAATTGCTAGTCCACAGTGTATAAATAGCACAGGTATATATACGAATAGACAATTTTGAAGAGAGAAAACATGAATTTCTACTAATTGCTTGAAAAAATATCAAAACTTAATAATGACAAAAGAGATGCAAATTACAGCAACCTTGAGGTACTACCTTGCATTCATAAAATAGATAAAAATAATTAAAAGTATTGTTGACATCCACATATAGTAGTCATTGCTCGTGTAATTAAAAAAAAAAAAAAAAACTACTAGAATCTTTGTGGAATGAAATGCATTGTAATACACTAGAAGCTACAAAAGTAATCTTACTTCTTGACCCAATAATAATATTTTGCATCATATACAACAAAGAGGTACAATGAAAATAAACAACATTTTTCTGTTTAAAGATTTTCATAATATAATTTAGTAGAAATGGAAAAAAAAACAGGGGGCCAGTTGAATGTTAACAATTAGGGAAATAAATTGTGATACATTGATTTCATAGAGTTAATGCAATTAACATCAACAAATATGAGGAATATAAATACATCTAAAATCCTTATAAAATGATTCAAAGCAAAAAAAAATCAGAATCAAAAGAAAAGAGGAGAAAAATAGTATTGCTCTATTAGGAATAATGGAAATGAATGAATACATAAAGAATTTTGTTGGAGTCTCTGAAAATAACTGAAAATTTGTAATACTTTATATGCTGAAAAGCAATATACATATAAATAGCTGTACTGACGATTATTATTAAATCCAAAATAAAATACTAAAAAATTACTTAACTGAGAGGTAGTATTTTATAATGGAAGGAGAGTCAGGGTTGGATGAAAGAATACATGAGTTTAATTCTTCTTCTTACCCATTCATACTGGCTGCATAAGCCTAAACATAACTTACCTAAACTCTCAGTGTTCTAGATAACTTTCTAAGACCATAAATTTCAAAGAAGTTAACATCCTTCATTGACATAGGCAATTTCCTCACTGTTAGCAATGAAATTCTAGTTTCAGTCATCATTTCAATCCCCCCCTCTTTATTCATCTAGTTGTTTGCCCTTTGTTTTCAAAGAGAACCAATTACATCACGGAGTATTCTCTTGATTTGCATGTAAATTGGACTTAAGTGAGGCAAGATTGCACAAAGCCAAAGTTTCACTCTCTCTTCTGGTCTTTGAAGTCCACTGGCAAAACAAAAATTAAGTTGATCAGTGATGGTCTAGTATAAAGTATACTTTAGGGTCTTCGGTATCTGACCAAGCCCTAAGATTTCCACAAGGATAGTGGAACAAATTGTTCTCATCTACCCATTCTGCCAGAAGTCTTAATATGCTTGGGGTAGATGTCAATTGTGTGCCAATGGGATTGAGGTTCATGGATTACCCTCAACCTAATTTAGCTTGTCTGCCAAAATGGTTTGCCAGGTATGACTGCTGTGTGTGACAATGTTAATATGAAGTTTAAAATCTAGAAATATGGTGGGGAAATGAGCAAACCACAAAAGGGTTGGAGAGGTTTATTTCTCAAGCTTTATGCTTTTTCTCATGTTTTTTTTTTTTTTTTTTTCAGAGCTAATTTAGGGGATTTGGAAGTTTTCTGTGCTTCCAAGTGTGATCAGGGGACAAATGTAGTTACTGTTCTTTGGTTTGCAATCTAATCCTTAACCAGCAAGGGCTTCTCTACCTTTGGGATTAGATGCAATGCTGTCATTCGTGATTTCCAATCTCTCTTGAAAAATGTTCCTCTCTGCCTAGAGGTGAAACTTGGGTGACAGATGGACTTCGGAGGTAAATGAGCAGCTCTGAAAAGGGCTTGAAAAGTTCTCATACCAAAGATGCTATTTCTCCCTGAATACCTCAGGCACCTCAAACACCTAATAATAATCAAAGGTGTCAAGGCATCAAAGTTATCTTGGCGTATTTTTTAGAAAGAATAGAAAGAATCCCTAAATTCCCAATACTTACATCTATGTGCTGGTCAAAAATTCCTTAACAGTTGTAGAAAGCCATACATACCATGTGATGGGCAAAAAAAAAAAAAAAAAAAAAAAAGAAGTCTAGGAACTAAACTCACAGTAAAAAAAAAGATTACTCTCAAATCTTAAATAGAACACATTTTATATAGGGAAAGACAGAGTACTTGAGACCCTAGGTTGAGTGGGTACAGATTGGGAAAAGATACAGCAAAGAATTATGGGGGTCAAGGGACAAGGACCTCTTCCTTCCATTTGGCCAAATCTGATTTTTAAGGAGTTGTTTTCATCAATGAATTCTTGTCCCTCTTTTCCCATTTGTCCAATTTTGGTTTTTAAGTTATTATTTTCTTTTGTATTATTTTTGCCTCTTGTACCAGGCTGTTGATAGTCTTTTCATAATTTTTTCCTTTGTTTTCATTTCTTTATCTATTTTTCCTCTACCATTCTTATTTGATTTTGAAAATAATTTTAAACTCTCTTAGGAATTCTTGTTGGGCTTGTGTCCAACTTATGGGTTCCTCCAACTTTGAGGCTTTGCTTATAGCTGTTTTAACCTCATTATCTTCTTATAAATTTGTGTCTGGATCTTCCCTGTCCATAGTAACATTTTTATAGTGAGGTTATCTTTTATTGTTTGCTCATTCCCTAATCTTATTTCTAGATTTGAACCTTTGTATTAATTTTGGGCTCTGTGTTGTCATATGTTGGGGAAGCTCACTGTCTCAAGTTAGAGACTTTTTTGCATTGTTGCTTTCAGAGCTAGTTCTGGAATTTTGGAAGTTTGCACTACTTCCAAGTGTGATCTGGGGACAGGTGTGATTATTGTTCTTTTGGTTTGTACTTTGGTTCTTAAACAGTTGGGCCCTTCTTCCTCTGGGACTAGAAGTGATATTACCTTTCACAACTTTTATTTCTTCTTGTTGGAAAATATTCCCCTCTGCCTTGAACTTTGATCCAGAAGAAGGCATAAGCAATGGATATGCCAAACAGGACCTGGTTCTGAATCCAGTGGTAGTACAAGTGATATCTTGAAATCTCTTTCTGAACATTAAGAGCTTCCAAAGCTGCTGCTGCTTCTGTCAGTACCATTTAATCCCATTACTGGTATTTCAATCATGTGAGCTCTGATCCAGCTCTTTCCCCATGTCACAAATCTCTCTGATCTTTTATGTTGTCTTGGATTGGAAAGATGTATCACTCTAATCTTTTGTTGACTCTGCCACTGCAGAATTCATCTTAAGTTGTTATTTTAAAGTTGTTTTGAGGGGAATGTTAGATGAACTCAGTTTAGTGCTTTTTCTACCATATTGGCTTTGCCCCCAGAAATTTTTCAATAGTAAAGTCTCAATAACAAATTTATTTCTTTATTTCTCAATTCAGTTTAAGCAAAAGGTTCTATTAGATTTAGGAAATGGCTCATTATCCTTTGGGAAGAGAAGATTAAATCCTTTCTGTTCTGGCATCAGAGATTCTTATTGCAACTAATTTAGGATATAAACTTGATTGTGAACTTCTTGAAGATATCATACACACTAGGTGTTTAGTAAATGTTTAGCTGGATAGACCATTATAAAGTATGTGGGTCAGCAGTTCATTATTTTATTATGTTTTTTTTTTTTTCTTTCTCTCAACCACCACATAGTTAATTTTGATGTCCCAAACTACCCACTTCTGATGTCCACTGAATGCTTGGGGACAAAAGGAAGATATAAATGGGCACTATCTTAAAAAGATGAGTCATATGTAGGATAACAGTACAAGAAACTGTGCTACAATTATATGTGAAGCAAATAAATAGAAATTCAGAAAAGAGAAAAATTTGAGAATGTTAAATAAACATGTATTTTTGAACATTGATTCCTTAAGGTCATTATTAGATATTAATACAATTTTGTGAGGTAAGATATGCAATTGCAAAGCTGTTGATTGTTGGGGGAAAGATCTTGTATAATACATCTTTGATAAAAGTAAGATTTCTTGGAAAAATCTGAACTTGGCATAAGTACAAGAGTCACTCACTTACTGATAAATGCCTAAAGGATTAAAGGATTTTGCGATCATAGTATCATAGATCAAATGCTATAGGGGACCTCAGGGACTATCTAGTCCAATTGCCTCATTACAGATGAGGAAAGACATGAATAGTTGTCAAATTAAAGACCAATTATGTAAAATGTTTTAAACCATACACGTCAAAGTCCTAGACAGCTGGTAAAACACCAAAGTTCAGGGCAAAGCAGCTTAAAAACTAATTGTGAAATATTTAACAAAATAAATAAAATATATTACAACATAGATAATGTTAATCTAGCGTTTTCTATAAAATATGACCCATAGGGATTTGTTTCTATTTGAGTTTGACATTATTGCCATCCATTATTGAAAATTATTATCAGTAATGATAAGATATTTCTCATCAGTAATGAGAAAAAAAATAAAATAACACTGAGGTTTTACCTCCCATCTAGCAAATTTTTCTAAGATTAAAAAGGAGGGAAATAGTATTGTAGTAACTGAGAAAAGGTAGACTTTTGGTTTGGCTGTGAATTGGTTTATTGTTTATTCTTGCTGTATTTTTGACATAGTCCCTGTTTAGTCAAGGAACCCCTAACCAATAGATCACAGCTTATGTTTGCTCTCATGTTTAGGGCTACCTGGTTTCCTGCTGGACATAGATTGATCCCTAGAAGGAATTTTTGTACTATATGGTTGTAGTGAACTGAATTGAACACATTATGAATGATTTATGTGTGGATTAACATAATCTTTCAATATATAGACCCTCTCCATAGTATCTCATGCCTTACTCTCTCATCACCAATTTCTTCTCTTCTGTTAGTGTGTCTGGCCTGGAAACAAGGGGCAAAACCACTTGCTGACACTACTATACTTTCTAGGATAGTATATAGGAAGCCCAAAGAGTCTATACAGCCAGTCTCAAGTAGAATTACATTCTGCTTTCCTGAGATTTATTTCTGCTTATTCTCCATCAGAACCTGGGTTTTGTTTCTTTTTGAGTCACTTGTACATTAATGTTAATTTAAACCGATGTATTCCTTCCCTTAAGAACTTTTCTTTTGAATTTTCGTCTGACTATCCAGATTTTCTCTATATGTCACAACAGTCTCCTCACCTGGAAATTAATTTCTACCAAGGCCCCAAACCTCCATTTTCAGAAAAAAAAAATATGAGGTCAGTGATGTTTTCTTCCTCAATTCTTGACTTTCTACATCAAAATGGTACCTTTTCATTTATGCCCTCTCTTTTTTTTTTATTTAAGAATTTGTTTTCTCCCATTAGAATGTAAACTTCTTAAAGATAGGGGTAGTTTTTCTGCTTTTATTTGAATTCATAGATTTTAGTACAATTCCTAACATATAAGTAAGTGTTAAATTATCACATAAAATATTCATTGATTAATTGATTATATAATAGAAGTTCAGAAATGCATATTTCAAACCTTGTTTAACAAACTCACCTTATAGATTATTTTAGATTCTGAACCAGAACTCCAAATTCCTTCTCTGTAGTCTATGCTGACTCACTATTTAATTATTCACATTGAGGGAGGAAAACAAAAGTATAAATGTTATACAGTTATAACAAAAATCACATGTATTGAGCTTTCAAATGGATTTTGTATTACATTTAAATATAGTTACATCTGATTTTGGATTTTGAAGTACTTCAAACAAATAATGAAATTATTCCATGAATTCTAAATGTAGAAGGAGCTGGGAAACTGTCCAGGTTTTCCACACTGAAAACACTTCACTTGTCCTCACTTTGTGCTAGAGAGAGTCAGCATTATTCCCTTTTATTGTTACAAAACACTTCACTAATATTAATCTCTTTTTCTATCTTGATGTTTTTCTAGTTCACACTTTCCCTCTAGTAAGAGAATGGAAATTTAATGTTTTGGTTTGAAAAAGTTGCTGATGGGCTTTAGACTTCATAGGAAAATAAAAGTAAATAAAGAATAGTGAAAAGTTTAAAGAACATTTCCTTGTGGTGTACAGGGATCAGTTTAAGGAATAGGGCAGGTTTAGTTCAGAAAATAAGAAAAGTTACTAAGGACATAATAGCTTTACTCACGCATTTGAAGGACTGTCTTGTGGAAGAGCTTTTGATTTGTGCTGCTTGTTCAGACACACCAGAACTAAGTGGTAAATGGTAAATAGATAATGCAAATGGGAAGATTTTATCTTAATATAAATAAAATTTTCCTAACAATTATAGCTATTTACTACTATAGATAATTTTGTACTTTCCATGAATAAAAGTCTTTAAGTAAAGAAAAACCTAGAGAAAAGACCATCACTTCTAATTTAGGGACAGTGTATTATGACACTTAGGCTGTAAAGAAACGTCAGCAGTCCAAATTAACTCATATGCTATCTTCCTTAAGTATATCAGATGGATTGCAATGTGTGAATTCACTACCAACTGATGTTTCTCCTTGGGCTACCAATCCGATAATCACCTCAATTCACCTCAAAAATATCTATAGTAGCACAATATATAAATACCTACATTTTTGCTTAATTGCCACTGTACATGGGTCTCCAAGTGTCAGTACATCATCTATCTTGTTTGAGTTCAAGATGATTTAGCTAAGTGATTACATGGTACATTGCTCAAAATTTACATACACACATATATTTTCAAATTCTTAGTCAAGTACTTCCTACCTCTCATTTACTGAATGGCAACCCAGAAGACCAACTTTCAAAGTTAGCAAATCTGGTTCAAATGACAAATTAATTCATAGGATCATTCCAGGTCTAGAAAGAACCTTAGGGGATCTTTTATAGATGAGAATATTGAAGTCCATGGAGGTAAATGACTTACCCATAGCTAGAAAATTTGAATCCTAGGTTTGGCACTCTATTCATTATGACACATTATCTCTCAAATTTCCTGAATATGAAACATGAAATCCAGATCTCAAAAGTCATGTGAATGATGAAATCCTGTATGCTGGTGAGCTCATTTCATATTGTATCCCTATAGCCTACTACATGGTTTTTTTTATCTTTACTTGTGTACACTTTCCAAGATTCCTTATGAGGAAAAATGGTGACCATCATAAATGACTCTTCTAATCTCTTTTTTACTCCAAATCATCATTATCACACTGTGAATAAGTCAAATAGATCAGAAGATAACATTTGACCACATTTTACACAGATCAAGAAAGGTGTGAAATAAGATCATTTTTATGCACCACAAATAATAATAGTGATTTTTAAAAAATAATTTCTTACACAATAACTGTGTGATAATAAATTAAAATATCCCAATTTGTCTACATTTTGTTGATGAAGAAACGGAGGTTCATTGTGATTAAATTACTTTCCTATAGTGCTACAGCCAAGATGAAAATGCAAGATCCCCTAATTCTTCTTTAGTACTCTTGCCACTGTACTATGATTGTCTTACAAAGAGTTTGAGTTCCAGAGGTAGTTTATTATGGGGAATCATTGTTAGCAAAAGTAGAAGATAGGAGGCAAAGTCATATTTATTAAACATATTCTGTCCAAGTGCATTTTAGTTTCTTTTCTTACATTCTTGGCTTTCTGACCTTCTCTGACTGAATTGGAACTGGTCCTTGTGCCTGGTGAGCACAGGTCCCCTCTTGGTGATTCAGAAGTTTCATCCAGCTGTGGTTAACTTCTCCCTCATGCACAACCTATCTAACAAATAGTAATCTAGCTCTTGCTCAGAGATTTCTGGTGAGGAAAGTTCCAGCTAACTTCTCAAACTAGAATAGATCTAATTGTTAGGAATACATCAGACCAAAATGTATCTCTTGGTAATTTCTTTTTCTCTAACTGTGATCAGGGGTTAGCATAAGGCTACACTTTTTATCATATGATAACCTTTTAAATTATTGAAGACAAAAATTATATCCTCATCCCATCCCCCTCAATTTTTTCTAGGATAAATTTTCCCATTTCTTTTAAATGATCTTCATATTATCTAAAGACTTTTTTTGCCATCTTGGTTATCCTCAAATTTATCAATGTTTTCATTTCTGTTGTTTTGTTTTAAGATGTGACAGCATTTATATTTATGTATTTAAAATTAAATTCAAAATAAGAAAAAACAAAATAAAAAAGAAAGGCAGAAAAAGGAAAAAGAAACACATTGCCTTGGGCCAGCAAAACATCAGAGTAGATTCAATATATGCAGCAATAAAATTTCATTTCAAGAAGCATATATAATAATAGAAAACATTACTTTCATGATTAGCCATCTATTCTTTGTTTCCTTATAGGTTATTTTTTTGTTCTCTACTATGCACATTTTACTTTATTATTCTTTTCCTTTTTCATCTCTCCTACCTTACCCAAGTAAGCCACAGTTAAGCACAAATATATTTATACTCTCTCTCTCTCTCACACACACACACATACATACATACATACACATTTACAAATACATAGATATATATCCAAATCAATATTCATATAGCTGACATATTTTAGATTTTTCTCTTGAATGAATCTTTAGGTTTGACTTTGTCTGAGATCAATAATTACTAGCCCTACTTGTTTTATCATATAAATTCTACTCCTGATCTTTGTTATTGTGTTTGTGTTTATCTCTTATTTCCTATCCTTGCCAACCTCTTCTACTTTAGTTCTACTAATTAACTTGTTTTGCTATTACTTGCTCCCCCACATATCCATGGATCTCTCCTCATCTTCTCCCCCACCTTCTCCATTCCTCTTAATCCTATTAATCAATGCAACTTATCCCATTCTCATCCTTCTGTATCTCACCCTTTCCTGTGGTATCTTTTCCCTATGAATTTATCCTTTCCCTAATTAATCTACATACCTTTTCCCATTGTTGTAACTCTATATCCCCATCT
Organism: Sminthopsis crassicaudata; assembly: GCF_048593235.1. Classification (NCBI taxonomy): domain Eukaryota; kingdom Metazoa; phylum Chordata; class Mammalia; order Dasyuromorphia; family Dasyuridae; genus Sminthopsis; species Sminthopsis crassicaudata. Next base: position 304,936,107 of record NC_133618.1, on the reverse strand, counting down.
ATACCTTACCTTATCTTAATCCCTCCAACATTGTTTTTTTTGGAATAGATTTTGGAGAGTAGTATACCCTTCACGGTATGTGGAGTATTACCTAACTCTTCTTTCTCAACTAATGCCCCAATTTTTCTTTTGAACTACCCAGTCCCTCTTGTCAGTTTTAGATGTATGATTTATATTTCAATGTATAAAACATAGATAGTTTCCAGACTTAGATCCCCTCACCTCCCCACACTGTCAGGAGGTGAAAGTTCATATGGTTGTGGCTATCTCCAGACCCAGTTAGCCATAGAACTTCTATCCAGACATAACTTTTATATTCATGAAGTTGACAGACACAACCACAATAACAAATTTCCTTTATGATCACCTCTCTATTTATCTTTCTATCTTCTTCCTTTCTTCTCATCATAATCTTTGGGAGAATGTTGCAAATCTTATGTATAGTGAAATATATTTTTTTGAAACCTCATTCATGTTATGTAGTGACTGTCACACCACTCTGAACCTAAAAGATGCTTAATAAATGCTCGTTGAATTGGATTTCACACACACAGCTGGAGTTGCATAAATGCTAGTGGTAATTTATTAAAATTTCCATTTGAAAGTTGAGCAATATGCTTTTATGTAAATAATTTAAAATACCATATATTTAAATCCAGTGCTGGTGCAGTGGTGAGAGTTCTTGGCTTAGAGCAGAAATACCTGAGTTCAAAGGTGGCTTCAGCAACTTGGTAGCTGTGTGATTCTGGACAAGTCACTTAAGACTGCTTACCTCAGTTTCCTCATCAATAAAATGAGCTGTAGAAGGAAATGTCAAATCTTTCCATCTTTGCCAAAACAAAACAAAACAAAAAGTCAAATGGAGAAAACTGGACACAATTAAAACAACTGAAGAACAGCAAATGAAATCAGTAAATTAATGAAGATTTAATAAGTTCCTGTGTTATATCAAGCATTTGAGAGACACCAAGGGTACAGATATAAAAATGAAAATAGTTCTTGCCCTTAAGGATTCATGTCTTTTTAAAATTTAATTTAATATTTGAAAAAACCAAGGTAATAAATTCTATTTTATCTCCTTTACCCAATTGTAAAAATCTAATCAGATAACATATGCAAATTACATTGTAATTCCAAAGTACCATATGTATTTACCCTATTAATAGCTGTATTTTTCTCTACTAAAAATATTTTTTTATTCCTTCTCTACCATCTATTGAATGGTTTCATACTCCATGGTAGGGATCAGAGTTGTGGTAATAGCCACATAGTCCAATTTCTAATCCTTTATCCTTAATTCAGAGAACTCTTGAAGGTAGAAAAATTACCCATCTTTTTTTTCAAACGTGATGTGCACATGGTCCCTGGTTCCAGAACTTTTCTAGAATTTCCACATTGATGAAGTTGAGTTTCTATTTGAATGCTGCAGGGTTACCAGACTAGGATCAATTTTTAATGCAATTCCTTAGGGCATGAAAGGAAAGTGTCACAATAATTATTTCCAATTGGCTAAATATCATGCAGATAGCTAAAGACATAGGTATTAAGTTAAAGATCATAGCTTCAGCTAAGTTTAGTTTGACAAATAAGTTAGCATGTTATCCGGGAAAGCTCACTTGATTTGGTTCAGAGGATCTGTTTTGAAGCCTAGTTCTGTTGCTTATTATCATTGTAATTGTAATCAAACAAGCCTCCTAAACTTTCTGGGTCATAGTTTCCTCCTCTGTTAAAAAAAAAAAAAAAAAAAAAAAAAAAAAAAAAAAAAAAAAAAACAAAAACAAAAAAAAAAAAAACTAGCTTATTTGTTAGTCCCTTTCAACTCTAGACTTTATGATCTGCTCCTTTGGAAGAGGCAGAGTGGCAAAGGGAGACAAACCAATTAGAAGTTATCAAAATAGGAATTGGTGACTTTGCGATGCAAACCCTGGCATGTGTCCTCATTTTACAAGCAAAGAGAAGCTATGGCTTCCTTAAACCAAAGCCTATACCTTGTTTTCTAACCTAGACATTTCTATTGAATATTTTGTCATACCTGCTATCACAGATAATTGATTTGCACACTCTTGCACCATTGTCTATTAAAAATAAAACCTAAAGATAAGACAAAGAATCCTGGGCAAGAAAAAATTGGAAGGTCTAAATTCTACTGTATACTCTCCTGCTGCCTTCTTTAATAGTTACTTCTTTTGAAGGGGGTATAATTTTCAAACTTCTCTATAAAAGAAATGTCAAACTGAAGCCATAGCATTGAAGAGAGGGGCCAGCATCATATTAAAAATAATCTGGAAATATTTAACACATAAAAATACGATTGATAATTGTAATATAACTGATAATGTTATTACTTGATTTTCAGTGAATCCACAGTCAGCAGGGATTCTTATGTATACTTTGTGTATGACTTTCTACTTGATTTAACACTACTGCTTTAGAACACTGTCATTCTTCACCCCTCAAATTTCAGTTATGGTGAGATGGTGAGTATATGTTTTCCCTTTTACAGAGATATGAAGAGATTCTTTCTAACACCTCCACATTGAACATATTCCTAGTGCTTAGTATGATGTCTGGCACATAGCAGGTATTTAATGAATGTATATTGACTGAATAACTTGTCCTAAGACCCAGCTTAGTGGATTCAATAAATCCTGGATGATAATTTAATTCAATTCAACAAGCATTTGATAAACTTCTATCTTTTGCAAGGGATTTTGCTAATCATACATTCCATGAATTTAAATTCTGCTGGGCATGGTGTAACATGCAACTTGAAAATTAAAAAAAGTAGGGAATGAAAAAGATAGGGATAAATTTAAAATATTCTAGGAATGCTTGAGGAAGAAGAGAACACTCAGAGGTTAGGGAACAAGTAAAATCTAAATGGCAGAGTGATCCTTCAGTTGAATCTTAAAGGAAAATGAGGATTCTGAAAGATGGAGATAAGGAGAGATCACATAAAAGGGATGATGTGTGAATGTAAGGATGTTTGATGGAATTTTGAGTATAGGAAATAATTAGCCATCTGGTTTCACTAGAATATAAAATATTTGAAGAAGAGTAATATGAAATAAAGTTGTTTGAAGCCAGACAATTGAAGGCTTTAAATTATAGGCTATGAAATTTGTGTTTATCCTACTACCTTCAGAGAGTTACTGAAAATTTTTGAAGAGGGAAATTCATGTATATATTAAGAAGATTATTTGAGGATCTCTGTGGAAGATCAAATGGAGCCAGAGAGGGAGACCATTTAGGAGGCTATTGCAATAATCTAGTAAAAAGCTTAATTAAAATGGTGGCAATCTGAGAGAATTAGATGCATAATTTGTGGGACATAAAACTCACAGGATTTGACATCTAATCAGATGTCAAGGGTGAGGAAAGAAGAGAATAAAAAAAAATGGCTACGGTTTTGATTATGTGTAACTGGAAGCATGGTGATGTTTATAACATTTGGAAAGTTATTTTTAAGGGAGAAGAAAGAAGTAAGCATAAGGAAAGAAGGAATTACATTCTGTTTTTGAGTTCCAAATTCTTTCCCTCCCCTTTCCTCTCAAGCAATTTTATATTATTTATACATGTGAAGTCGTGCAAAACATATTTCCATATTGCCCATGTTACAAAATAAAACATGAAAAAAAAAGAAAAATGAAGACAGTAGAAAAAGTATGTTTTAATCTGTATTCAGATTTCATCTGTTCTCTCTGGGCAGGTGGATAGAATTTTTCATCATGTATCATTTGGATTGTCTAAGATCATTGTCTTGATCAGAATAGCTTAATTCTTTCACAGTTGATTATCCTTACAATATTGCTGTTATTGTGCACAATGTTCTCCTGATTCTGCTCACTTCATTCTTCATGAGTTCATTTAAGTTTTCCTGGGTTTTTCTAAAATGATTCTTCTTGTAATTTCTCATAACCCAATAATATTCCATTATAATCATTCACTACAACTTATTCAATCATTCCCCAATTGATAGATATCCCCTAGATTGTTTGCCTCCACAAAAAGAGCTGCTATAAATATTTTTATACAAATAGGTCATTTTCTTTTTTGTTTCATCCTTTTTCTTTGAGGGTACAGACCCAGCATCAGTATTGTTAGGTCATAGGTTATGCACAATTTTATAACTCTTTGGGTATAGTTCCAAATCATTCTCTAGAATGTTTGGACTAGTTTACAATTCCACCAACAGTGAATACTGTCCCAATTTTCCCAAACCCTCTCCAGCATTTGTATTTTTTTCTTTTCTGTTATGTTAGCCAATATGATAGATGTGAAATGGGTACCTTGGAGTTGTATTAATTTGAAATAAAGATTTTAGAATGGTATTCAGAAGAAAAAAGAGACTGGACATATACATCTCAGTGTTATCTGTTTAAAACAGAATGCAATTCATTCTCTCCTTATGCATACTTAGAACTATAGGATTAGAGGTCAACAAAGGAAAGAGTATAGACAAATAGAAGTGAGCTCAAGGAAAAGTATTTGAAGGAACCTATATTTAGCATACAGGCAATAGATTCAGCATAAGAATTTTTTTCCTTAAATTACAGTTATGTCCATCTTGTTTAGTAAAAGTTTATTGATTTGAAATTAGTTATCTCAAAACTTATTGAAAATCTACAACTGCTTAGCATTATATTAGGTCAAATTATCCCTAATGTACATTGAATAATGAATGTATTCTGAATCCAGGTTTTTTGGACCTGGGTAGTGACTAAAGGAGATAGCCAAGAAAGGAAGAAATTAATTCTTCAGTTTGTTTAAAATTAAAAAATGAAACAAAATCTGATGCCTATAAATAATTTAGCCTATAATCACAACCCCCCCCATTTTCCTATATTGCTTCTTTATCCCACTAAGTCATTTATCTGTCATAAAGGTAAAAGAGATAGCATCCCTACTTCTGTAAAGGAAAACTTCTTTTCTTTTTGAAGGTTATTCTTGATGTCTCTTTAAATAAACTTTTATTAGCATAACAAAAAAGTAAGGATTATATAATATGATTTGCCTCCCCTAGTACTAGTCTACCAAGATTCTCATAAGTGATATATAGCATAGACATGCACATGCATACATATATTTATATCAGATTAATATGTGATTAAACTCATATCTTCATGGAACTTATAGTATTCCTGGGAAGATATCGCTGCTACTGATTACTAACATTTATATAGCATTTTAAGATTTACAGATCACTTTAAAAATATTATCCCATTTTTATCTTCACTACAGATTTGGAAAAGAGGTGCAATGATTATTCTTATTTTGTAGGTGGGGAAACTGAGGCATACAGAGGTTAAGTAACTTGCTTAGTGTCATAAAGTTAGTCAGTACATGAGATCCTATCTTTATGTTTTCCTGAATCCAAGTCCAGTGCTCTATCCATTGTGCTACAGTTAAGACAACATACAAAAATTAATTAGAGAACTGCTACATATGGTGGTATTTTAAAAAAAAATCTAAAAAGCCTGGAAACAATAGTTAAATTCTATAGTACATCCAAGAAATCAGCATAGATAGGACACAAAAGATTTTGGGAATAATTTGGACTTAAATTGGGCCATAGTAAATGAGTAGATTTTGGAAAACTGGCAAAGAGACCAAGTAGCAGAGAGATTAAAAAAAAAAAAAAAAAAAAAAAAAAGAATGATAGAAGAAAAAGAACCTGGTGGGGGATTAAGTATAGTCTAGAAAAAAAAAAAGAAAAAGAAAAAAAAAAGAACATTATATCAGAAAAACCATTAAGAACTGAAGGAAAGGTCAAAGATGGTAGATGGTAGGAATGAAAGTAAGTAGGGAATTTGGAACAAGTTTAAGTATCTGGACACCTAAGTGTCTGAATCCCTGTTCCTGTCTTGTTCATGATTTTTATCCGTAACTTGGATCATACTCTATCAAATTTAAACATGACATAAAGCTTGGGAGGTTAAGTAATACGTCTAGTGATGAATCAGGATTCAGAAATATCCCAACGGGCTCAAAAGAGAAGATGACTATGATAGTATAAAAATGTAACAGGAATAAATGTTAAGTATTGTTCTTAAGTTTAAAAGAAAAATATTTGCTGAACAAGTTCAAGATGAAACAGTTATAGCTTAGCTCTTTACAATTCCTATGATTTGAGGATTGTAGTTATCTTCCCACACAAAATAATTAAATGATGTAATGTATCTATTAAAAAAAAAGTTATAATAAATTTACTGCAAGGGTGTGAGTGTGTGCGAGTGTGTGTGTGTGTACGTGTGTTTATGTCCTAAGTGATTTTCCCAGAGAAACTTTTAAGTTCTCTAGTAGTAACAGTAGCTAAACTGTCTTGCTCCTAAGAATAAAGAAACCAGGTTGTTGATTGCTTTGCTAATCAGAATGGCTGTAATTTGTCCATCCAGTGCCACTCTTCTTCAGTCTCCATCATTTGAGTTTCTGCATATTTATTGCATATTTTACAGGGCTCTCTGGAGCAGGTTGATAGTCTTTCTAAAGACTCAGTATCCCTTCTGCTCACCAGAGGTCATTCAATTCACAAATTGCTAAATTACTTCCTCATGCTCTAGTTCAGTGAAGCTACTAGTAAATTGTGGATTTTGCCCTGACTCTAATATTTAACTGAGGAATATGATGAGAACAGCTAGGTGGCACAAGGGTATAGAGCACTGAGCCAGAAGTTAAGAAGATTTGAGTTCCAATTTGATCTCAGACACTTACTAGCTTGTGACCCTGGGCAAGTCATTTAACCCTGTTTGCCTCAGTTTACATGTCTATAAAATGAGCTGGAGAAGGAAATGGCAAGCACTCCAATTTCTTTGCCAAGAAAACTATTATTGGCATCACAAAGACTCAGACTGAGCAGCCCCAGTAGTAGCAGCAGCAGCAGCAGCATTACCACCACCACAACAGGGAATAATGATAATAACATCCTATTCCATCTACCTGAAAGCCAGAGTATCTTCAGGAGGGACTGTGGAACAGTAGATATGGTGTTTACTGCCTCACAATTCCAGGAAAAATTCCAGGAGCAGAACAGAGGTCTGTATTCAACATTTGTAGATATGAACAAGGCTTTTGATAACTGTCAGTTGTGAGAACTTGTGATGTTCTATTTCTCTAAATTGTAATACTTCTCTGGGAGCAGATCCTTTGTGGAGCTTCTGGAGGCAGCTTCAGTTCAGTAATCCCAAAATGCAGCCAGGAGTCAAAGTCCAGATTCTCTATTGTGTCCTTCAAAATCCTGAATCTTTTCCTGGGGCCCGGTTGGCTTTAGTAGAAGCCTATCTCTCTTCTTGGCTCTCAAGAGCACTTGTCACAATGTCACCAGCCAAAATGAATGTTGAAGTGGGAATGAAATCTTGACGCCTCCTCCCTGAATCCTGGTTCCTTATATCCTCCCAGAGAAAGGGCTTGTGGGTATTCCCTGGGCTTGTGGGAGCTCCTTAAAAGTATATTTTCTTAAAGGTGTGAAAGGTGTGAACTCTGAACTAGAGAATTGTTAAGTACCATGTTAAATTAGACAATTATATTCATTCCAGTGACTTAGTACCTTGTAAGAATCCTAACAAGAACTTATAGAAAATCATATCAAAATATGGGAGAAGCTAGATGGCACAGTAGATAGAATACCAGTGAGTTTAAATATGACCTCAGATACTTAACACTTTTTAGCTGTATGACATTGGGCAAGTCACTTAACCCCAATTGCCTCAGGGGAAAAAAAGTTGGCTGCCCAGAGAAGTTCATCAGTGTAGTACATCAATTTAATGATGGAATGTTTTTCTGGGTTCTGGATAATGGTCAATGCTCTTGAACTTTCCCAGTCACCAATGGAGTGAAATAAGGCTTGTTCCCATGATTTGTAGCATGATGCAGCCATATTGTCAAAATGTCTCCAATGAGGACAAACATGGAATCAATGTCATCTACCACATTGGGGAAAATACAGAAAATTCTCATTCTCCATAATATAGTGACAGTTTCCTAAGCTGCCAAGTTAGTCTCATTCCAGTCTGTTCTCTTTCATAATGCTGCTCCAAATCCTAAGGTAATGGCTCAGGCCATGCTGCTACTAATGGAGGTCATTTTGATGTGATTTACTCTCTTCCCCAGCAAGAAAATGCTATTATCAGATAATTTTATTATTAGATAATTCCCAGACTATCTAGGAACTCTTTATCAACTTACATTGCGCATTCCTCAACTTCTGGGTATCCTTAAACAACCTAAGAAATTGATTAGCATATCTTTACACAAGTCTGGGACCTAATCTGCCAGGTCCATTCTATCTAATGCCTAACCCCACCTCTGAGATCTTGCCGCTTTACTTCTCTAGTATATCTAGTATATATATATTTTGGTCAGGCTTTGAGAGATAAGTAACTTCTCTAGGGTCACACAGCTGTAAGTAACCCAGCTATTCCTAACTACATGCTCAGTGTCCATGCATCAGCTGCTTCTGTGAAGTCAAGAAGACCTGAGTTCAAATCCAGCCTCATATATTTACTTATTAGCTCTGTGATCCTGGACAAGTCACCTGATCTCTGTTTGCCTTAATTCACTGAAAAGGGAAATGACAAAACACTCTGGCATTTTTGCCAAAAAATATAATATGGTGTTAGTATGTTAGTATGCTATGCTCCATGGAGTTATGAAGAATTAGACTCAATTGAACAACAACAAAACTAATAAGCATCTGATTTTCACTCTCCTCAGCCCATATCTAGCATTTCATCTATTGTGTCATCTAACTACCTCAGGGATACAATCTTAGGCTTCATTAATAGAAGCTTAATATCTAAAATTAGAATAGTACTTCTAATCCTGTTGTAATCTGCATTGCCCAGATGCCATTTAAAATAGTATTCATTTTCCATTTCAACAAACATTCAATAAGTAATTCTATGCTGAAGATATTTATTAGGACTTGGGATATACAAAAAAAAACAAAACAAAACAAAACAAAAAAACAAAACAAAAGAATCTCTGCCTCTAAGGAGCTTGCATTCTATTGGATAGTGGGGATAAGAGGTAGCGGGTGGACAATAATTCTAGACTCCACATTTTAAGGACATTTGTAATTTAATGAAGTGTATCTCACAAAAAAGTATGGCTTAGTTTGTGAAGAGATGTCATGACATAGGAGGATACCTTGAAAGACTTTGAAAAACAAAGGATGGAAAACTATTATATCTATCTTTAAATACTGGGATATGGAAGTTCTAGCTTAATTTTGTATGATTTCAGAGGACAAAACTGAGATAGACAAATAAAAGCTAGAGAGGCATATTATAGTTCTTCAGTTCTATCAGAACTGTTCAAAAGCAATGGATTGTGATGTGAAGTTGTGAATTTCCCATCATTGAAGATATTTATATTAAAGTTGGTTGGCCACATGTCAGAATTTTTATAGTGGAAATTTCTGTGCCAGGTGTGAATCAGATTAAATGGCATCTAAGGTCTATTCTTACTCTCTAATTCTCTGTAAAATGAAATCTTAGTCTTAATTTTCCTAAGAGTTCAAGAAGAGGTTCTCCTTATATCTGTTTGTTTCCCAATAAATCATTTTGCTACAGATGGATGTGTGATGGGGAACACCATACTGTATATCAGTATCACTTTTATACTTTGCCAGATCTCTTCTGCCTGCACTATTTTTATGTACTCTTGAGGCACAGATTTAGGAACTTCCCTGAATAGGCTTATTCAACTAAGTTTGGAAAATTCAAAGAAACAAAGTTAAACATTGTCCCCTGTCCCAGGTATCGGAATGTATGCCTCTCTCTCCTTCTGTGCTCTATAGTTCTGCCATAGAAAATCTCTTAGTCCTCATTCACACTGCAAGAACAAGAAGTGAAGGGAGATTGTGAGAATTCATCTCTGCATACCATTTAGATCATTGACTACCTAATGGGACATGTAATGTGATGAAATTGCCACCTGGTGCCTGAGATATGGGACAATTCCCAAGAGTATAATTATATAGACTGTTATTTAATATTTTAACTGTATCTACTCCAAAGACATGTGTCTGAAGTTAGTTAATATTGTGACAAGTTATAGAATGCAGATAAGTTATTTTTTAAATCATTCTTAGAAAAGGAAAACATGATTGACTAAATCTGGGGGGGGTAAGTATCAAAACTTAGATCCATTTAGTTAAAATCCATAATTAGCCATAAATATGAGCTCTTGACACAAGCTTAAAAGTAGGCATAGGGTTATAATTGAAAGACAATGGAAATAAAGAATAAACTGAACTTGAGTAAGTTTTGAGAAAAGTCACAGGCATCAATACTAGATTCAATCTTATTTATCTTCCCATGTAGAAGAACATAAAAGGAAAGTCAATGGCATAAATAAGTCGATGTTTCCAGATCAAAAATATTTTCAAATGAATTAGTTCAGTATCCCTTCATAATACAATAATCATTTAAGCATGAAATATAGCTTCTTCAGAAATACATTAAGTGATGGAGAACTCACTAATATGGTTGCCCATGTCACATGATTTAGAATAATGAAGTTCTCAGAGTTTAAAACAATGCATTCATGGGAGAACAAATATTTGTCATGTGAGAACACTATGTGAAAGAAGATGTAAAGTATGATAATATAATGTAGACATTTCCAAAGAAAACCCATGGTGAATAGAGTTTATTAATGCAGGCTTACTTTGCCAGTGAACAGGGTAGAGAGGTTCATTTTCTAGGGGACAATAGCCCCAATATTCCATTTCTTTAGGGTGGTCTTAAATAGGGATTTCAGAAATAATTACTAGTCTGTAACCTCTTTGTAGAATCTATACTAATCTTTACTAATTCTTATCAGAAATGATAGATATTTAAACTCGAACTTCTCAAAGAGAATATGCAACCTTCTTCACATCTTCTGCTCCGCTTTATTTCTTGGATTTTGGGGACTTATTTTTTGCCTTGTGTTATCTCTTAAAAAAAAGATAAGTACCTAGTGAGTAGATTTTTTTGAATTCTTCCCCTTGGTTTTTTGTTTAGCAAGAACTCAAACATTTGTGGCACAGAATAGAAGAAAACTACAAATATGCTAGCAATATTACAGCATAGTTAATTTTTTTCAGGGTTATGGTCAAAATCTTTTTTATTATAGCTTTTTATATACAAGAATTTTTGCATGGGTAATTTTTCAGCATTGACAATCGCAAAACCTTTTGTTCCAACTTTTCCCCTCCTTCCCCTAAACCCCTTCCCCCAGATGACAGGTTGACCAATATATGTTAAATATATTAAAGTATAAGTTAAATACAACATATAAATATATATATATATATATATATATACACATGTCCAAACAGTTATTTTGATTTACAAAAAGAATCAGACTTTGAAATAATGTATAATTAACCTGTGAAGGAAATCAAAAACAGCATAGTTAATTTTAAAATGTATTTGATATAGAGTAGAGATTAACACACATCAGAAATACAACTATTTCTGGAAAATCCTGGCCATAATATTGTTGGCTTGTAACATGGACACTAGCTCATCTATCCATATCATTGTTAAGGGATCCTATTGGATAGAATTTGTGTTGTAGTTTATTAGACAGCCATTTAGAATATTCTGGAGTAGGGAAAATACTACCAATAGGATTAAGCTAAACTAGATGGAATGACTTGAATGTGCTTTTGGAAAATTCCTTATAATTTAAACTATTCAAAAGTGAAATGAGCTGTCTCATTAACTAGTAAGTTCCTTGTCATTAGAGTGTTCAAGCAGAGGTTAGGTGATCACTGGCTCAAGATTCTAGAAAAAAATGTTTCTTTTATTGAATAGGAGTTTGGATTAGTGGTTTTTAGACATCCCTAACATTTTATGGTGTTTTTGAAGCATGGCCTCTACCTAGATGAGATAACCTAATGAGGATTTTCTGTTTTTAGTTACTGATTCCATGACTCTGCTCCATTATAGACTGCTATCCTCCAACTTTGTCCTCCATAATTGATTTCAAAACTTGAATTCTTAGGAAATAATCATCTGTCAGCAATTCTTTTAAAGCTTTCTGCAGATCTGAGTACCACTTTTCTCCTTTAAGTGTTCTCTTTTCTGTGCAGAGAATGAAAGCAATAAAGAGGCTGGTTAGCATGCACTGTGGATACACAAATGAATCAGTCTTGTGTTGGTGTCTTAATCAGAGGCACGTGGTTCTGTGCAGTGGTTAAATGCGATCTGTCTGACAATGGCATCTCCAGTATAAAGCCACTATTGATTGCTTCTCTACTCTTGTGAGGAGAATTTCTGGCTTCATCAACAGTGTCAGGAAAAGGGCAGGAAAAGAGGTGTTCTGTTATAGCCACTTGGGATTTGTATCAAAGGTCTAATTTCTTAGGCAGCAGGCATAATGATACTTCATGAAGATTTCTTAGGTGGAAGAAAGTAAGGGAAATTAGAGAGGGAAAAATGAATGGAAAGATGCCAGTCTGAAAAGGAAAGTATTAATCTAACTAAACCAGTAGGTGTTCAAAAGTGAGCAAGATTCATGTGTTATGGTATAGCAAAGGCTTAAATGAATCAAACAATAAATATTTATATACCTATTATATGCTAGGCACTGAGGATACAAAGAAAACAATAAAACAGTTCATGTCTTTAAAATCTTACATTTTTTATTGGGGAGACAAAATGCACATATAAATGAATAAACTAAACATAAAATAAGTGCAAAGAAAGTAAGGAGGAGAGATTAGCAGCTGGGACAGTCAAAGAAGATCTCTTGCAGAAAATAGTGCTTGAGCCAAATCTTAAATATGTGACATGTAAAAAGTTTGAGAGATATAATTCCTGAATAATTCACACAGATAAGCTAAAATAAGAGACAAATATCTAACACGATAGAGAAATGAACCATTTTATGGACAGGTAAAATTGGCTAATTAAAGAGAAACTATCAAACTTAAATATTCATATTTATATATCTTGCATTTTTGATTTTCTGAGATAAGTCAGAGGCTGTATAATTGAAGATAATCAAGTACTTGTTTAAGTGCTAAAAGTAACTTTATGGAGGGGCTGTGGGAGACCCAAACCAAATTTGTATTATAAGTGAGCCGAAAATAAAAGTAACTTAATATAGGAAATGAAGTGATTGTAAGACTGAAAGAAATCAGGCTTTTGATGATCCATTTGACAATTTTTAAAGAAACTAGAGATAGGTACAGGTGAGTAGATAAAGAAACCTTGACTATAGTGTAGTATGAAGCAGTTTCATGCTGGGAGAAGAAAGTTTGAAGATAATATATCATTATAACCTGTCATTCTCAGACACAGTCTAAGAGTTTTATTAAGGCAAAAATTCAATCTTTAAAGCTCTGTTTTTGAATTCTTTTGATGAATCATTTGCAGTTCACGAAATAATTTTTTTTCCTATTTCAGGCCGATCTAACAATAGAGAAAACTTTACACATTGTTACATAATTATATTGTTCAGTAATTCACAGTGGGAAAAAAAAAATCCTCAGATAACTCCTCATTGTAGTGTTTTGTAAGATTGTTCTAAAATTCTAAGATTAATGGATACTGTATGAAGATGAATTCTGATGGAAGTGGATATCTTCAACATAAAGAAGATCCAACTCACTTCCAGTCGATCAATGATGGACAGAAACAACTACACCCAGAGAAGGAACACTGGGAAGTGAATGTAAATTGTTAGCACTACTGTCTATCTACCCAGGTTACTTACACCTTCCGAATCTAATACTTAATGTGCCACAAGAAAATGGGATTTACACACATATATTGTATCTAGGTTATATTGTAACACATGTAAAATGTATGGGATTGCCTGTCATCTAGGGGAGGGAGTAGAGGGAGGAAGGGGATAATTTGGAAAAATGCATACAAGGGATAATGTTATAAAAAAATTACTCATGCATATATACTGTAAAAAAAAAACAACTTATAAATAAAATAAAATAAAATAAATAAATAAATAAAAAATAAAAATAAAAAAAATTATCTTAAATATACTGATTTGACTAAATTTTCTTTCTATTGAATATCTTTGTCAGGCATCTTATGTACAAATAGTGAATACTGAAAATAATAACCTTGACAAAATAGAAGATTTTTGAGGACCAGGATTATCTTTTATTTGTCTTTGAAGCCTAGATGTTAGCACATTTCTAAGCATATGATAGGCAACAGCAAAATGATTGCTATATCAAATTGAATTGCATTAGAACATATGATTCCAGAAATGTCTTTCAGAACTGGAACTGTGTGATTTTTACCAAATCTAATCTTGTGTTCAAAATAAAGATTATATTACTCCTGTCATACTGCGAAAAAGAAATACTGAAAAATCGGCTACCAGCTATATAATCTTGTGTTTTAAATAAATATAAAGCACTTCTAACAGAAAACAATATAGAAAGCCTTGGCTACCTATCTCGAAAGTCATTTGGGATAGTCATAGGGGATATAAAAGAACTCATTGTTAAAGTTTTCCTTGTGAATACATAATTATAGAAACCAAAAAATCATAGTTTTATTGTTTTGTCAATTTTCTAAACTCAATAAAGCAATGAGAAAATATTAAGAATACAGAGTAAACTAAATGTGTATGCTGCTTATTAATTTATTTTTTTTGGCAGGGGGAAATCCCATTATTAAACTTTGCTGTCATATCCTGGATTTAGCCATCTCTCCCTTAGTTGTATCCAAAATTTCCAGGCAAGTGCCAAAGGTTAACCTGATATTTGAAAAGAATGGAAAGATTGGGCATCTTGTAGAGTTATTTTATGATTCATGATCCTTAACTGTATATTTTGTGCTTAGAGATAGATTTCTTCCAAAATTACAGCAACCACAAAATTAAAGTTTGAGTTCTTCACCTTTTAAAAAATTGGTAGTATTTAATCAAGACTTAAGAAAGTATTGTACTTTAGAAAGTACTCTTATCATTTCATCCATATCTTGATAGAAACTATATTCTTTACAGCAACAGAACTTGGTTAAATACCACTGCCACTAGACTGCTAGATAATACTTAAGATACAAATTTTCTCTTATCAATTTGTTAAATATACATTCCTATTTGACTTCTTCCTAAATTACATTTATTTAATAGTGCTCATCCTTTGCATGGGTGTCTTAATAATTAGAATATGTGCTATTTTTTTTTAAATTGCCATTGTCAAATTAATAAATGAGATTTTATAATTCTAACAGTTTTAGAAACAATTGTTTTATGCAAAGAAAAAACAATGCAGATAAAATAACTGAAAAAATCTCTCTCTCTATTTCTCCCTCTCATATACTTCCCACTCATATATGACCCTCTCATATGAAAAGGAGGGTCACAGGTACTGTGGGATTCATGGAGAAGAATTAAAAAGTATGTGGTAAATGAAATCATGAATCAAATAGGGAAGGATAAAAGAATCGGCTTGCTACAGTGGGGGCCCAGTTCTATTTAATTAACATTAATGTGTAGTGGATCAAATCAGTAGGACTTCATGATTTCTTCAGTTCCTTTTAACAGTACATGAACAAGAGTGAAGGAGGTATAGTAGTGATTAGTCAAGGCTGGGATTTAATAATTCATGATCAGTGAAAATAGAAATGGGCAAAAGATTTGAGTACAGGGCAGAATGAAAATGATTCATCAAATGACTGAAATAGATGGCCAGGGTAAGAACTGAATGGGGAGGAATTGGAGGTCACAGTGAGGATAAAGAATATAAGAAAGTGTCATAAAGCATGGGGAAAGATGGAATCCAAAGATAGTATGCTCAGATAGAGTTCACAAATATAAAATTAGAATACTTATGGATAATGGCAATATTGAGGTTATCATCATTTCTGTGTGTAGCTGAAGTGGAGTATAGGAAAAAGTTATGGTGAAGGTAGAGGTTGACATACTGAGGAAATTTAAGTAATTGAGTGTAATGTGCCCTCTCGGCAGTTACAATTACTAGTCTGTCCTAGGCCCAACAGAGTACCTTTGACCACTGACCTTTGCAGTGTGAACTCTACCTGGCTCACCTCCTTTGAGGCCTTCAAAGGTCTCTGGCCACAATCTCTTGAATCTATAGTTTAATAACCGGTAGCGCACTCAAGAACAGCCACGTGTAATCTTAAAAGCCTTTATTATACCTACTCACATAATACCCTGACTGATGCCCTGACTTGTTGGTTCCCGAGTGAACACCTGGTCAGAAGACCCATGTGTTCACTACCAAAATCCTTACCTCTTTTGGCTACCCATCTTGGCTTGGCCACCCAGGCTAGGAAGCCAGGGTGAAGAACGCCAGGTTAAAGAGAGCGACTGCTGCCTGCAGTGGGCTTATAAAGGACCTGTGAGGTCTCACACACACAGCCAATCAGCGAGAGAGTCACCCATTACAAAGCTATCTCAATGTGGCCAAGATCCCACCCAAGGGAAGTCCTAATATCCACAGAAATTACTTCTGGGCCTCAATCTCCCGATGCACTGTATCCACCCATTTAAAGGGCCCTTACAGTTGAGAGGTTGAGAATATATTTCCAGTGATTCCTTCATGTATGGGCAGAATAGTGAGCTAGGCATTAAACCCTATTAAGAAAAAGAATGAGTATGTCTCGCAGATCAATAGATAATGACAACAAAACGTGATTTATGTGATTATTTTGATGATATGAACATCAAAATGATAGAAGTTACTGAGTGATGAGCATACTGAGTATAAAAAGAGTCATAAAGTGTTAATGTGGAGAAAGGAATAATTTGATTTATCTAGCTTGATCAGAGAGTATCAGTGTATGAAAAAAATAGCTAGTGCAAGAAAGTATGCTGTGTAGTCAAGAAGAAATTAAATCTCAGTGAAGATCAGAAGTGACAAGGTGTGAAAAAGGAAAACTCTTATGATTAAAGAAAAATTGTTAATTATGGATCAGGAGTCAATAGAACAAAGTGGAAATATACATCTGAAGTGTGACATTGCTAAGTTTGGGTCAAGGGAGATGAAATTAAGGGAGTAGGAAGTTGGGGAGGGGAAACAGAATTTTTATATGATCACCAAGGGATTCAGATCAAGAGGGGATAAGGGGTATAATAATCATTGAGGATTGAATTTAGTATAGGGATCAGTGGTTAGAGAGAAGTCTTTTGAGGAAAGATGGTGATTAGGTTGTTCAGGTTTCTCCCTTAATGTATAACCACTTGGTAACTGGTGGTACTGGGTGCTGGGAAACCTTGCTTTACTATAAGAAGGAATAAGTAGATATAGGGCTTCTGAGAGTCTAGTGATGAAGAGGTAAGTTTTCTCAGTAAAAGATGAATCACCTTAAAGAATTTGAAAATATGTGGGGATGGAGATTGAGTCTAATCATGGTGAAGGCCTCTAGAGTATTGGAGAAGGCCTTGGGGTAAAGATATAGACAAATCTGAAATGGGATCTTGAGCTGACTAAACAAGCTGGGAGGATACTAGGATAAAAAGAGAGGTATAGAGGACAAGAAAGATCCTAATACTCAGAGATTTGGAACTAATAAATGTAAGGCATGTGCCTCATCCTCTGACATTTTGGAATAACTCTATGGATCCTGAACCAAATATAAATCACTCTATTCCTCAGGTATCCAGTTATCATTGCAGTCATCTGCCCTCATTTGGGCTCTTAGAATTTGATTGGGTTCCTAAGCCTCAGGGAACCAAAAACATTTGAAGGATTATATTCAGAGTTTGATCTTGAGCCACAGAGAACCAAAATTATGAGTTTTTCTTTATTTCTATATCTTCTAAGTAGGTTTTATTCTTCACTCTCTTGGTATGACATTATGGCACTATGCATGAGTAGTATGATTTCAACTTACCTCAGAGACTTTAATAATAGTTACGTGCTGACCCTCACAAACCTTTCTTCTGATTCTGCCTGCCACTTAGATGGCAAATTAACCTATGGAAGGAGATACCATTACCCTTATTTGATACTATATTCAGTCATCATAGGATCCTGAAAATATAAGCTCCACAGAATATAACTGTGTTTTCTGCTATTCCTTGATACATAAAATCCCAGATTCTGCTTCCTTTTTTCTGTCTGATAATGTAAAAACCTACCCCATCACTCCTCTAACTCATTCCAAATTCGTTTCTACCCCTGTCCCCTTCTAACTCATCATATATTATTCACTTCCATGTTAGCCCTATTTCTCCAAGCATCTATTTTCCTCTGCCTTCCCATTCCATTATTCCATATGGAACCTCTAATCTAATGTTAAAACCAAAACCAAAAACAAAACAAAACAAAAATTCTTCATAGCAGATTAAGGAACTGAAGCTATGTGATTATTGTTCAAAGCTGCAATGATCAATATCCAATGTATGTAATAAATATAATAAAAAATTTGAATTTGTATTGGAAAAAATATTTCTGCTCTTTCTTTATTCAAGAAGTTTACTTATATACACTATAAAAACTCATCTTTTTTTCTTTTGAAGGAGGAAGGATCTCAACCCATGATTTCATTGGTGAAAGGAACTTGTAGTGTGATAGTAACCTCAAAAAAATTGCAGATTGGCAATTCATCTATAAATTACAGTTTTAATTTTCAGGATGCTATGACTTGAATTATACAGTCACTATAATCACATAGCTTGTATGTGTCAGAAGTAGTCATCAAGTTTGTTGAACCTCAAGGCTGACTATCTATTCATCATGCTACTTTTCTTCTTTCATTTGTAAGAAACATATTCTAAAATCCTATGAGAATAGATAGATTCTAGAATGTAGCTCATTAATATCTACTCATTGTTAAGTAACATAAAAAGTCTGAATAACAAAAGTATAAGTTATATGAGAAACTGAGACTGAATTGTGATGATTTGTTGTCTATTATGATAAAAGGTCTTGTAGACAGTTATTTTATTTTTTTGTTTTATGATCTTGTATTCTTGAATCTTATGTAATTTGTACTCTAGATCCTTAGGCCAATGCTAAATTTCATTGTAGCATCTCATGGCTAGAGTAGAAGCACAGGTTTATCAATATTGAAATGTGCCTCCAGGGACTGATAGAGCAATATGATCTGGATGACCCTGGTCATCTTGATATAGCTTCATAATGGGAAATGTGTGTGTGTTTCTCTCTCTGATTGGCTTTGTATGTGACCTCACATACCCTACTTAAGCTTGGTGCATAAAGAGGTAAGTCTCTTTTCCTGGAGTAGTTGAGAGGATGGGTACCTGATGCATGTAGTGAATATGTGGGTCTTTCGCAGATGTGGTGTCCATGTGAGAGTCAACAAAGGGTCAGGGCAATATGTGAGCAAGTAAAATGAAAGACTTTAAGTTTGCATGTAGCTGTTCTTGAGCTTGCTATGTGTTTTAAACTATGGCTTGTGAAATTGTAGCCAGATACCTCTGAAGACCTCAGTATGAGGTAAGCTGGGTTAAAATTGGTTTACACTGCAAAAGTCTGGCTACCATCAGAAGATTCTCTAAAGCCCTGGGAATTAGGAAAGATTGGCAATGTAAAGGAATGCAGAGTAGGACTAGGGCAGTTGCAAATGAAGTCATTGCCCTGGGTTAAGCATTTTTTTCCTTTACATGTGGCACCAACATAGGTGTGCAGTAGATTGTCAGAGCCTTGAAGATTAATATTTGAAATTAATATTCGGAAAAAAATATTAGCAAAGGACTAGTAGAAACCCCGCTCAGGAAGGAAGGCAGAGAAGCAATATGGATCTAGGTGCCCTATGATCAAGCTCAAGGATAGAGCTGTGCATGTGGCTCATATTAATAGGATAAAGAGCCAGATGGATGATCTCTTAACAAAGATCATCTCTGAAGAACAGCTGGAAGCTTGTAATCAAACTCTGAGACATCTATTTCCATGTCCATTAAGTATGCCTCAGCAGGGGAAAAATCTAGAGCTAATAGAGATGATTGAGAATATAAAGCATAAAATACAAGTTAGGTTACAACAGTTAGAACATAAAGAATTCAGCCTAGTGACTGAAGCTGAGTAGGGAAAAGACAAGAAAAAAGCTGATGAAGAAGCCAAGTGGAAATCAGTTGGAGAAATTCCCTTTAACTTTCTGTTGGTTTACCTAATGTACTAATGCCTTTTCATGTGCAAAACTTGGTGTGGACCTTAATTTGGCCTGACACTGAGCATGGGCCTTTGGGGAATTTTTCCTATTCCTGACCCTCCTCCCTCAACTCTACCTTGCCAGGGGAGGGGCCAGAGAAGGAGGAATAGGAGGGACAATAATATCATCAGCACTGCCATTAATCAGTTCTACCCCTTATGTCATC
The DNA here is from genome assembly GCF_048593235.1 of Sminthopsis crassicaudata. Lineage (NCBI taxonomy): Eukaryota > Metazoa > Chordata > Mammalia > Dasyuromorphia > Dasyuridae > Sminthopsis > Sminthopsis crassicaudata. The sequence goes on along the minus strand of NC_133618.1, from coordinate 304,915,836 downwards.
ATTTCAAAAGGTTGGGAATAGGCTTCATGGCCTGAGGGAAAAGAGACTCTGGTTGTCTTGAGGACAGCAATTGCTATTGTGTTTAGAAAGTCTTTAAAAAATACAGCTCATTTAGTTTCTAAGCAACTTTATGAGGATAAGATATTGCAATTACAGAGAGTGAAGCTCTTACTTATAAAACTGCAAGGATAGTCTCTGAAGAGTTGGAATTCCCCTTTGTTCACCTTGTGGACTTTTCACTTCCACAGGTTGGCTTGATTGCCCAACCCTCTTCGAATATTTATAAAACAGTGTTTATTTATAGAATGATTTGGGAAACTGAGAAATGTGTAGCTATTGTCCCAATCACTATTTAGATAGACAGTGTGTGATTTGTGATCCAGGAGAAGTAACATCAGATTTATTGATTCACACTTCGGAAATACAATTTAGTGAAAGTTGACTTTGACTTCCAGCAACAGAATTCAGGGATATTATGGACCGAAGCTTTCACAAATAATGAGCGTTTGCTCATTATTTGTATAAATGGCAGACGATTGAAAAGGAAGGTTGGTAGACACAGATATAGATAGTACAGCTATTAGAGGTGCCAGCTGGTGTAGTAATTGGCTAAAGGTTACAGCAAATACCTATATGTTTGGAAAAAAAGCATCTATAGTAGCTAAAATTAGTGCTACCTCTTTGAGATGGAAATTTAAATATAAGACAGAAATCTTTATTTGTTTTGCAGTTGAAAGGTCCTCCATTAATCAGTGGGGAAGAGACATTCTTACAAAGTGAAAAAATTCAGACTTCATTAGGCATAGGACAGGAACAACTTAATCAAGGACATTTACAAGTTTTGCTAAGTCCTTGGAATTCCCCTGAATTTGTTATAAAAAGGAAATTTGGGGAATGGAGAATGTTTATTGATATAAGAAAAGCAAATGGACAGATGGAGACAATAGAAGCTCTTCAGCTTGGGCTTCCAATATCCCCAGTTGCCTAAGGAATGGTCTTTTTGGATTAAGAATTTTATCCCTCTAGATAGGAATTTATTTTTTACAGTGCCCAGCATTAATCTAGCTGAGCCTTATAAATGATTTGAATGGACAGCTTTGCCACAGGATATAAAGAACAGTCCTCCTTTGTGTCAAAAGCATGTGGCTGCTGACTTTGCTCCTATGAGAAAAGTATCTCCAAGAGCTATGGTGATACTACCTTTAAGAAGAGATTAGAGCTTTAGATTCACAACGACCACTGACAAAAATTTCATGTTCTCTATGCTAATTTATACTTTTAAACTTGAAAATTCAGCTTTAAACAATAAATATATGCTTCAACAAATTCAAACTTAAAAAAAAAATTCTTAGGTAATCATTATCTGAAATTCTATTAGCAATGAGTTACTACTCCACTAAAATCATACTCTGATGACTTATACTGGAATGCTTCATTTTGCCTAGGAAGTGACTTTGGTTTCTTCAGAACTATGTCAATAGAAAGGAAACACTGAAAAATCCTACCAGGCTAGAAAGATTTTGATAAAGGAGCTAATGATATACTATCAACAGATCCAACTCTATCATGTGAGAAATGACCTATCTAAGATTGCACATCTCATTCTTAATTCATTTGGAGAAGCCATTGTTAACTTGAGGGTCATGAATGTATTTCTTTTAGAATTTTTTGATAATTGTATTTCAACAAAATTGGTTTCCTTCATAACTTCATATATTTTATTTTATGTAGTTAAAAATTTTAAGTAAAAAATAGGCTTTGCCAGATTGCTAAAGACATTTATGAAACAAAGTTAAAAACCTCTTGTTTATAATGAATATACACACCACACACACACACACACACACATACTTGTGCACACTCACACTGACACACACACACGCACATGCACACACACATACACATACACACACATTTGCTATTTTCTCGAAGATCCACCTACTAAGTCATAAAAAAGCTATGATCTATAACAACAAAGGAAATATTCTTATGAATGAAATAATGGAGTTGTGAAATGAGCAGGTTCAAATCAATAAGCAGTAAGTTCAACAATATTAGGATGTCCTTCATACTTAACATTATTTTATTTGTTTTATAGTTCTAATTCAATGTAACCATTTATGAGTGATAAAATAACCCAGATTTTCTTGTCTTCCTGGGCTCTTGCAGTAAAAAATAGATGTCTTTACAAAACTGTCCATAAATGTTTCTATGTGTCTTCATTTCATTTCCTTTAATTTTTAAAATTTTTTTAAAATAATGTACTGGCAAAAGTACTGCCATTTTTTTGGAAACAAAGTCTTTGCTATTGTTTGTAAGGGCCCTTTAAATGGGCGGCCACAGTGCATCGGGAGATTGAGGCCCAGAAGTAATTTCTGTGGATATTAGGACTGCCTTGTAGGTGGGACCTTGTCCACATTGAGATAGCTTTGTAATGGGTGACTCTTTCGCTGATTGGCTGTGTGTGTGAGACCTCACAGGTCCTTTATAAGCCCACTGCAGGCAGCAGTCGCTCTCTTTAACCTGGCGTTCTTCACCCTGGCTCCCTAGCCTGGGTGGCCAAGTCAAGATGGGTAGCCAAAAGACGTAAGAATTTTGGTAGTGAACACATGGGTCTTCTGACCAGGTGTTCACTCGGGAACCAACAAGTCAGGGCATCAGTCAGGGCATTATGTGAGTAGGTATAATAAAGGCTTTTAAGATTACACGTGGCTGTTCTTGAGTGCGCTACCGGTTATTAAACTATAGATTCAAGAGATTGTGGCCAGAGACCTTTGAAGGCCTCAAAGGAAGTGAGCCAGATAGAGTTCACACTGCAAAGGTCAGTGGTCAAAGGTACTCTGTTGGGCCTAGGACAGACTAGTAATTGTAACTGCCAGGAGGGCATGTTACAATTGTTATTGCTATTATTATAATTAATGAATGATATTCATTGTGCATAAGAAAGAAGGAAAAAGTAACCTAATGGAATCAGATTACTAGGATTCTGATCATGGAAAATAAATGATAATTTTGTACTTGCTTTGATTTAATGTATGAGTCTTGTACTGAGTAACTTGGTTCAATTGGAAGAACATTAGTCTTGAGTTCAAATTCTATTCAAATACTTCCTAGCAATGTGGGTGTTGGGTAAATAACTTAAATTTTTCAATCTGTTTTCTGATCTATAAAATGAGGATAATAATAATAATACCTCACATGGCTAATGTTAGGAACATATCATATAGCATATATAAGTGCTTTGCAAATCTTAAAGTAGTATATGAGTACTTATGTTTATTATTATTGTTATTATTATAGTTATTGCCATCCAGTGACATATTTATATTTGGATTCCCAATGAATATTTTTTATATTCTCTCTTCCAGCCTCCAACAAAGTTTTGTACTTCTCCCATTGTCCATTGTTTCAACCCCTTTGAAATTCCCTTTAAAATACAGTATGTCCTAAGTGAGATATTAACTTTCCTTTCCCAGTTTCATTGGTTCCCATTTTAATAGTTTAGACACTCATTCTATGCTCTCCTCCTACCCCATTCCTCCTCACATTTGCTATGGGCTTTTTGTGGTACTAAGGGAAACCTAGAGACCTAGATAAGGGTAAAGGTGACCTCATTAATGATTCTATTTAATTTTTCTACCTTTGCTATCCTTCCCCTAGAGAAAACCACTAAATTTATACCATGAATTTGTTTTGTACCAATAAGAATAAGTATCTCTAGAATTTTGACACAATAATATTTCTAATGACCTGTATTTTGTGTATTCCTGTGGGATAGTAGCTATTTTTCTGAGCCTTCCCAGGTGTAAAGCTTCTATGAATATATGAATGGAAAAGTCTTCATTAAAAAAATGAGAAAAATAGATGCAAAAAGGAAAAAAAAATCAGACTGCCTAAGGTAGAAATGCAGAGTTCACTGTTAAAAAACTCAACTATTTAAATTAGAGCTAATTGTAACTCTAGTTTATATAGTGGTTTGTATTCTATAAGTACTTCCATTATTACAATCCAATACAATTACTACTATTATCCCTTGAAGAGCAGATTGTGGATTGAAACCCAGCCCTTCTGATTCCTAGACTAGTGCTCTGTTCATTCCACCCCAGTAGTCTAGTCTATAACTTATAAATTTCTAGTTGACATTAAATCAAAAGAAGATCATAGAAAAAGGGAAATATTTAGTTCCTTGCAGTTTTCCCTACATTCTTAATACAGCAAGAAGGACTCCAAACATTTATATGATTATAGAAAGATACTTGAAAAATTGGAATACATGATCCTTCTCTCTAAATCCAAAAGGACCCTCTAGAAAAATGTATCCTTTATCAGTCCAATAATTTATAAGAATAATGTTTAAATGAATTCCTTCCTATGGGGAAAGTAGAAATGACATATTACCCCTTACAAAAAAAATGCTGTTCTAATTTAGGTTATTTTCAGTGTGACCTCTCCTTCTCCCTAATTATTTTCTCTTTACTAACGCTGATTATTGATAGTCCCATTATTCTACAATGTTGGTGACCTTGCCTTGGGTAATCAGAATCTTATTTCATGCTCAGAATATTCCTTGGAAGAAGAGTTAGAAAATAGGAGAATAGAACTAGAAATAATCTCCTTTGCTCCTGCTCCTTTCTGTCTAAGAAAATAAATACGATGAGACATCATACCAAAATCTGTGGGATGCAGCTAAAACAGTAATAAGGGGAAATTTTATATCTTTAGAGGCTTATTTGAAGAAAATAGAGAAAGAGAAGATTAACGAATTGGGTTTGCAACTTAAAAGGCTAGAAAAAGACCAAATTAAAAACCCCCAACCAAAAACTAAACTTGAAATACAAAAATTAAAAGGAGAAATCAATAATATTGAAAGTAAAAAAACTATTGAATTAATAAATAAAACCAAGAGGTGGTTTTATGAAAAAGCCAATAAAATAGATAAACCTTTGGTAAATCTGATCAGAAAAAAGAAAGAGGAAAATCAAATTGTTAGTCTTACAAATGAAAAGGGGGATCTTTCCACCAATGAAGAGGAAATTAGAGAAATAATAAGGAGTTACTTTGCCCAACTTTATGCCAATAAATTTGATAACTTAAGTGAAATGGATGACTTCCTCCAAAAATATAGGCTTCCTAGATTAACAGAGGAGGAAATAAATTGCTTAAATAGTCCCATTTCAGAAAAAGAAATAGAACAAGCTATTAATCAACTCCCCAGGAAAAAATCCCCTGGACCAGATGGATTTACATGTGAATTCTACCAAACATTTCAAGAACAATTAGCCCCAATGCTATATAAACTATTTGAAAAAATAGGGAATGAAGGAGTCCTATCAAACTCCTTTTATGACACAGACATGGTACTGATACCTAAACCAGGTCAATCGAAAACTGAGAAAGAAAATTATAGACCAATTTCCTTAATGAATATTGATGCTAAAATCTTAAATAAGATATTAGCAAAAAGACTTCAGAAAATCCTCTCCAAGATAATACACTATGATCAAGTAGGATTTATTCCAGGAATGCAGGGCTGGTTTAATATTAGGAAAACTATTAGTATAATTGACCATATTAATAATCAAATTAATAAAAACCATATGATCATCTCAATAGATGCAGAAAAAGCATTTGACAAAATCCAACATCCATTCCTACTAAAAACTCTTGAGAGTATAGGAATAAATGGATTATTCCTTAGAATAATCAGGAGCATATATTTAAGACATTCAGTAAGCATCATATGTAATGGTGATAAACTAGAACCTTTCCCTGTAAGATCAGGAGTGAAACAAGGTTGCCCACTATCACCATTACTATTCAATATAGTACTAGAAACTCTAGCCTCGGCAATAAGAGCCGAGAAAGAGATTCAAGGAATTAGAGTAGGAAATGAAGAAATCAAATTGTCACTTTTCGCAGATGACATGATGGTATACTTAGAGAACCCCAAAGACTCTGCTAAATAAATAAAATAACGGTCAATAGTATAAAATATTTTGGAATATATCTACCAAAGGAAAGTCAGGAATTATATGAGCAAAATTACAAAACACTTGCCACAAAAATAAAGTCAGATTTAAATAATTGGAAAGACATTCAGTGCTCTTGGATAGGCCGAGCGAATATAATAAAGATGTCAATACTCCCCAAACTAATCAATTTATTTAGTGCTATACCAATCAGACTCCCAAGAAACTATTTCAATGACCTAGAAAAAATAACAACAAAATTCATATGGAAGAATAAAAGGTCGAGAATTGCAAGGGAACTAATGAAAAAAAAGTCAGAGGAAGGTGGTCTAAGTGTACCTGATCTAAAGCTATATTATATCGCAGCAGTCACCAAAACCATTTGGTACTGGCTAAGAAATAGAACGGTAGATCAGTGGAATAGATTAGATACAAAGGACAAAAAAGGGTACATCTATAGCAATCTAATCTTTGACAAACCCAAAGATACCAACATTAGGGACAAAAATTCATTATTCTGAAGAAACTGTTGGGAAAACTGGAAATTAGTATGGCAGAAATTAGATATGGACCCACACTTAACACCATATACCAAGATAAGATCAAAATGGGTCCATGATTTAGGCATAAAGAATGAGATCATAAATTGATTAGAAGAACAGAGAATAGTCTACCTCTCAGACATGTGGAGGAGGAAGGAATTTATGACCAGAGGAGAACTAGAGATCATTATTGATCACAAAATAGAAGATTTTGATTACATCAAACTAAAAAGTTTATGTACAAACAATACTAATGCAAACAAGATTAGAAGGGAAGTAACAAATTGGGAAAATATTTTTAAAAGCAAAGGTTCTGACAAAGGTCTCATTTCCAAAATATATAGAGAACTGACCCTGATTTATAGGAAACCAAACCATTCTCCAATTGATAAATGGTCAAGGGATATGAACAGACAATTCTCAGATGATGAAATTGAAACTATTTCCACTCATATGAATGAGTGTTCCAAATCACTACTGATCAGAGAAATGCAAATTAAGACAACTCTGAGATACCACTACACACCTGTCAGATTGGCTAAGATGACAGAAACAAATAATGATGAATGTTGGAGGGGATGTGGGAAAACTGGGACACTGATACATTGTTGGTAGAGTTGTGAAAGAATCCAGCCATTCTGGAGAGCAATTTGGAACTATGCCCAAAAAAATTGTCAAACTGTGCATACCCTTTGACCCAGCATTGCTGTTATTGGGATTATATCCCAAAGAAATACTAAAGAGTGGAAAGGGACCTGTATGTGCCAAAATGTTTGTGGCAGCTCTTTTTGTTGTAGCTAGAAACTGGAAGTTGAATGGATGTCCATCAATTGGAGAATGGTTGGGTAAATTGTGGTATATGAAGGTTATGGAATATTATTTCTCTGTAAGAAATGACCAGCAGGAGGAATACAGAGAGGCTTGGAGACACTTAAATCAACTGATGCTGAGTGAAATGAGCAGAACCAGAAGATCACTATACACTTCAACAACAATACTGTATGAGGATGTATTCTGATGGAAGTGGAAATCTTCAACATAAAGAAGATCCAACTCACTTCCAGTTGATCAATGATGGACAGAAATAACTATACCCAGAGAAGGAACACTGGGAAGCGAATGTAAATTGTTAGCACTACTGTCTATCTACCCAGGTTACTTATACCTTCGGAATCTAATACTTAATGTGCAACAAGAAAATGGTATTTACACACATATATTGTATCTAGGTTATATTGTAACACATGTAAAATGTATGAGATTGCCTGTCATTTGGGGGGAGGGAGTGGAGGGAGGGAGGGGATAATTTGGAAAAATGAATAAAAAAAAATATTAAAAAAAAAAGAAAATAAATACCTTGTTTAGGACAGTAGAATCAAATTCAAATAGACAGAGGGCCACTAAACAGTATATTAGAATCTCAGTGAGCTATATATTATTTTAGAAAACCACATGTAATATTATTACTGTTCTAGTGTATTTTAATTAATTTTATTAAATATTTCCCAATTATATTTTAATCTGGATGGGCTGCACTGCCCCAGATATTCACATTTTTTTCATTTTCTTTTACCTTTTTTTTTCCTCAGCAATACTTTGTTTTTCTAAATACATGTTATTCGTTATGATATGCAAGAAAAAAATAGAACAAAAGGAAAAAAAAAACATGAGAAAAGAAATTAACAAATAAAAAGGTAAAAATAATATGCTTCAGCAATCACCAAAACCATTTGGTACTGGCTAAAAAATAGAATAGTCAATCAATGGAATAGGTTAGGTTTACAGGACAAAATAGTCAACAACTATAGCAATCTAATGTTTGGCAAACCCAAAGCCCCAGTTTTTGGAATAAGAACTCACTATTTAACAAAAATTGCTGGGGAAATTGGAAACTAGTATGACAGAAAGTATGCAGTGACCTATACCTAACACCATATAAAGTCGAAATGATTTAGACAAAAAGAGTATTATAAGCAAATTAGAACAACTTAAGGTAGTTTATCTCTCAGATCTGTGGACAAGGAATTTGTGACCAAAGAAGAACTGGAACTCATAACTGAACACCAAATAGATAATTTTAATAACTTAGATAATTTAATATATTAAATTTAAAAGTTTTTTGCACAAACAAAACTGATACAAACAATATTAGAAGAGAAGCAATAAGTTGGGAACATATTTTTACATTTAAGGGTTCTGATAAGGACTCATTTCTAAAATGTATAGAGAATTGACTCTATATATTTATGTAGAATTTATCAGATTTACAAGAATTCAAGCCATTCTCCAATTGATAATTTGGTCAAAGGTATGAACAGGCAATTTTCAGATAAAGAAATTAAAACTATTTCCAGTCATATGAAAAAGTGCTCTAAATCACTATTGATCAGAGAAATGCACATTAAGACAACTCTGAGTTACTACTACACATCTTTCAGATTGGCTAAGATGACAGGACAAGATAATGAAAAATGTTGGAGAGGATGTGGGAAAATTGGGACACTAATACGTTGTTGGTGGAATTTTAAACAGATCCAACCATTCTGGAGAGCAATTTGGAACTATGTCCAGAGGGTTATCAAAATGAGCTATCAAAATGAGCATACCCTTTGATCCAGTAGTGTGTCTACTGGGCTTATATCCCAAAGAGATCTTAAAGGAGGGAAAGGGATCTCCATGTGCAAAAATGTTTGTGGTAGCTCTTTTGGAAACTGAGTGGATGCCCATCAGTTGGAGAATGGATGAATAAGTTATTGTATATAAATGTCATGGAATATTATTGTCTTATAAAAAAATGATCAGCAGGATGATTTTAGAGAGGCCTGGAGAGACTTACATGAACTGATGCTAAGTGAAATGAGCAGAACCAGGAGATCATTGTACATGGAAACAGTAATATTATATGACAATAAATTCTGATGGATATGACTCTTTCCAACAATGAGATGATTGAGGTCAGTTTTAATGATCTTGTCATGAAGAGAGCCATCTACACTCAGAGAGAGGACTGTGGGAACTGAATATGTATCACAACATAACATTCTCACTCTTTTTGTTGTTGTTCTCTTGCTTTTTGTTTTCTTACTCATTTTCTTTCCTTTTTGATTTGATTTTCTTATATAGCAAGATAATTGTATAAATATGTTTATATATATATATTGGATTTAACATATTTTAAAATGCATAACATATATTGGATTGATTGCTATTTAGGGAAGGAGGCAGGGGTGAAGCAGGTTGTGGTCCCTTTAAAAAACTCTTTCCTTTTGATCTGTGATCCCTTTCAGATTCTCAGCTCCTCCTGGGGAAGGCATATCCCCCTAGATAAGTTATCTTTCCAGGATGCCATAGCCTTTGATTCAATTAGAAATCCTGTTCAAAAAGCACTCCTTTGAAGTATTGTTAATTCCAATAGGAGATCAGGGCTGTCCCAGCCCCTCTCCCCTTCCCCTCCTCCCTGCCTCCGACCTGGTCTGACCAGCTCCCCAGCCCCGAGTAGGTCTGACCTGCTTGGGTTGTTCCAGGCCCCACTAAAGATACCCAATATAATAGCTTCCCTCCACTAAGGTCTTTGGCAGATGGACCTAGACAGCTTACTCAGCTGTCAGGATCCTTCTGCCCGCTGAGAAAGAATTCTCTCAGTACCAAAACTCCATTTTCCAGTAGATCTGCCACTATAGAAGTTAGTTTCTTGGTAAACCGATTTCTATCCAACAATAATTTTTCATTTTGCAACTAATAATTAGGAAATGAGTGAATTCTTTCACTCCTAAAAGCTGAGACCGATTTAAAGGGGATTCTTAGCAACTCTTATTGCCACTAACTTCTAGACCACCAGGAATCTAGACCACTCAAACAGTATCAGGGGGAATGAGGGGAAAATTTGGAACACAAAGCTATGCAAGGGTCAGTGTTAAAAAATTATTCATCTATATGTTTTGAAAACAAAAAGCTTTAAAAAGAAAGAAAGAAAGAAAGAAAGAAAGAAAGAAAGAAAGAAAGAAAGAAAGAAAGAAAGAAAGAAGAAAGAAAGAAAGAAAGAAAGAAAGAAAGAAAGAAAGAAGAAGAAAGGGAGGGAGGGAGGGAGGGAGGGAGGGAGGGAGGGAGGGAGGGAGGGAGGAAGGAAGGAAGGAAGGAAGGAAGGAAGGAAGGAAGGAAGGAAGGAAGGAAGGAAGGAAGGAAGGAAAGAAGGAAGGAAGGAAGGAAGAAAATAGTATGCTTCAATCCACATTCAGTCTCCATAGTTCTCTCCCTGGATTTGTTTAGCATTTTTCCATCCCAAGTCTATTAGAATTTCCTTGAATCACTACATTATTGAGAAGAGCCAAATCTATCACAGTTGACCATTATACAATCTGATTTTTGCTGTGTAAAATGTTTTCCTTGTTCTTCTTCCTTCACTCAGCATCAGTTGATGTAAATCTTTCCAGGCCTTTCTAAAATCAGCTTGTTGTTTTTATCATTTTTTATAGAACAATAATAATCCATTACCTTCGCATACCACAACTTATTTAGCTATTCCCCAATTGATGGACATCTATTCATTTTTCAATTCTTTGCTACCACAAAAAGGGCTGCTACAAATATTTTTGCACATGTGGGTTCTTTTCCTTCCTTTATAAATTCTTTGGGATATAGACCCAGTAATAGCATTGCTGAGTCAAATGATATGCAGTTTTATAGCCCTTTGGGCATAGATCCAAATGCACTCTCCAGAATGATTGGATCATTTCACAATTACACCAACAATTCTTTCTCTCTCTGTCTCTCTCTCTCTCTCCCCCCCCTCTCTCATACACACACACACACACACACACACACACTCTCTCTCTCTCTCACAAACATATATATATACAATTAGATGTTCATTTGTGAAGAATCAGAACAAAAAGCAAAAAATTTAGATAAGTGCAGGAAAACTTATGAAAAAGTAATGTTTACATTTAGGTATATTTTTTATGTAAAAATGAGAAGACAAGGTTAGATTTAAAGGAGAACTAAAGAGGAAGATAATTGAAAAAGGATGTGTGGACTCAAGCAAAGGAGAGGAAATAAAATGTGAAGCTTGCTGTCAAAGTGGTATTATGGAGGGAAATATTGTAAATTAACAGTATAATTTTGCACTGTGTTCAGAAATAGATAAAGTAATTACTCAGGTTCCATGTTCAGATCTACATATACAGGAACTATAATACTGTTCAACCAAAAAACAGAAAATTGTTATTGTTTAATCATTTTCAGTCATGTCCAAATTTTGTGATCCCTTTGGGATTTTCTTGGTGAAGATAATAGAGTGGTTTGCCTTTTCCTTCTCCAGCTCATTTTATATTTGGTGATTAAAAATATTCAAGAAATATAGTTTTGGAGTAATCTAATCATTTTATTTATAAAGCCCTCAAGTTATTAATAAAAAGATTATCATTTGGCTACCTCATATCAAAAGATAATAATGGCAGCAGGCTCACAATTTATAAGCCTTTAGAACAGTTAGATACTGGGTGAGGGGTAGAGAATGATGTCATGTGGAAAATATCTGTTTTGAGACCAACCACAGCTTTGGGCTATCTAGACAAAAAGATCTGTCTCCACCTAAACTTGAAAACACAAAGGGCTTTTCTATTTTACATCAAATTCTTTTTAAGGTTGAGGGGGTCTGAGTTAATTCAATCTTATCATTAATGTCTTTCAAAAGACTGAACTTTTTAAAATCTGGAATTTAGAAGGAAAAATCTCTAAATATCCTTAATATCTTGGTTTTTTAATAATTATTTGTCTTATACTGATGAAGAAACTGAGGCAAACAGTGTTATGTGATTTGTGCAGAGTCACACAGCTAGTTGGTGTCTGAGAACAGATTTTAATTCAGCTGTTCCTACTCCAGGACCAGTATTCTATTCATTATACCTTAAGGTAGAAGATATCTTTTATTTATTTTATTTGTTTTTAATACAAAAGCTTTATGAATCATTCTGGGAGAGAAAAAACAGAACAAAAGGAAAAAAAAAAACATGGGAGAGAAGAAAAAAACAAGAAAAAAAAAAAAAGAAGAAGAAGAAAGCATAGCTTGTATTGTTTTACATTCAATCTCCATAATTCTTTTTCTGAATTCAGAAGGCATTTTCTACCCAAAATCTATTGGGATTGCCTTGGATCACTGAACTACTGAGAAGAACCAATTTTTCATAGTTGATCATCACACAACCTTTCTGTGATTGTGTACAATGTATTCTTGATTTTGCTTGTTTCACTTAGCAACAATTTGTCTTTCCGGGCCTTTCTAAAATCATCTTATCATTTTTTATAGAACAATAATATTCCATTACCTTCATATACCACAACTTGTTTAATCATTCCCCAATTAATGGGCATCTACTAATTTTCTAATTCTTTACTCCTACAAAGAGAGCTGCTACAATCATTTTTGCACATGTGGATACTTTTCCCTCCTTTATGATTTCCTTGGGACAAAGATCCAATAATGGCAATGCTAGGTCAAAGGGTATACACAGCTCAAAAGCCCCATGGACATAGTTCTGAATTGTTTAGGTCTGTCTTTATTTGTGTGAGAAGGTTTTTTAATTGTGTTCATATCGTTCTTGGGATTGTCTTGGCACGTAGGTCCCAAAGTATTTTATTTTGTCTATAGTTATTTTAAACATAATTGCTCTCTCTCTCTCTTGTTGCTGGGTTTTGTCAGTGATATATAGAAATAGTTTATTTGGTATCCTGCAACTTCCCTAAAGCTGTGAATTGTTTTGAGAACATTTTTGGATGGTTTTCTAGGATTCTCTAAGTATATCATCAAATCGTCTACAAAGAGTGATAGTTTTATTTTATCTTTTCCTATTCTAATTCTTTTAAATCCTTTTTCTTTTTTTATTGCTAAAGCCACCTTTTCTAGTACAGTGTTGAATAATAGTGGTGATAATTGACATACTTGTTTCACTTCTGATCTTATTGGGAATGCAACCAGCTTCTCTCCATTACAAATACTGTTTGTTATTGGTTTTAGATAGATATTGCTTATTATTTTAAAAATATCTTCCTTTATCGCTATACTTCCCTTTCTTTTCAATAGGAATGGGTACTGTATTTTGTCAAAAAGATTTTTCTGCATCTATTGAAATTATAATGTGATTTCTGTTGCTTTGTTATTGATATATTGATATATGGTTGATTGTTTTAATAGTTTTTCTGATATTGAACCAGCTCTGCATTCCTAGTATAAATCCTACTTGGTCATAGTGTATTATCCTGCTCATAAATTGCTGAAATCTCTTTGTTAATAGAGATTGGTATATAATATTTTTTCTCTGTTTTGGCTTTTTATGGTTTAAGTATCAGTACTATTTTTGTGTCCTAGAAAGTATTTGGCAGGACTTCTTCTAGGCCTATTTTTCCAAATAGTTTACATAATATTGGAATTGATTGTTCTTTAAATGTGTGGTAGAATTCACTTGTGAATCTATCCAGCCCTGGAGATTTTCTTCTTAGAGAGTTGATTGATGGTCAATTTCTTTCTCTAAAATGAGACAATTTAAGTAATTTATTTCCTCTTCTCTTAATACAGACAAATAATATTTTTGTAAATATTCATCCATTTTGGTAAGATTGTTTGCCATATACTTGGATAAAATAGCTCTTAATTATTGCTTTAATTTCTATGTCATTGGTGATAAGTACACCTTTTTCATTTTTGAGGCTAGTAACTTGGGTTTTTTCTTTCCTTTTTCTAATCAAATTACCCAAAGGTTTATCTATTTTGTTGGTTTCTTCATAAAACAAATCTTAGTTTTATTCACTAGTTCATTAGATTTCTTATCAATTTTATTAATCTCTCCTTTGACTTTCAGAATTTCTGATTTAATATTTAATTGAAGGTTTTTAGTTAGTTTGTTTGTTTTTTTAGTTACATGTCCAATTCACTGATCTCCTCTTTCTATTTTATTCATGTAGGTATTCTGGAGAAGGATACTTGAAACAAGTTGTTAACTCAGTGGAATTGATATGAGTAGGATTCTCCCAGAGTTCCTTTGGTAACCCACGGGGAAGGAAAGAGAAAAAAAGACCTGGTAAGAGTTGGTGTAATTACGTGGGCTATGATTTAAAAGGGCTAAGCCAGGAGATTGATGAGAGACTTAAATGCCTGTTCTGACTATAGTTCTCTTCACCATTGAAAGTTTGCCTCCATGACATTTCACAAGATTCAACATCGGCTATAGTCCTATTTGTACTCCCTAGGATTCGAAAACTTACTGACCATGTTGTGGAGTAAAAATAATTGAGGTTAAAACAAAAATAGGGGGAATTGTTAAGGACCATGTCTGGGTGAAAGGGCAGGTCAATTCTGCAAGAGCCTCCACAGCTGTGGATTGTGACTCCTGTGGGAGTTGCAGAGCTGCCTTACTGACACAGGTGTTGCTTGTGGAGTAGGAATGAAATAAATTGGAGACAGAGGGAAGAGGAGAGAGTTCAGACAATGCACCAGCCTCTCAGTCTCCTTGTATCATCATTATCCACTCACAAGAAGAGATAACAATTCTGGTGTCTGGATTCTGGAAATCACAAAAGCAGCAGGCAACATCACCACTTCTCTTATCTTTTTATTTCAGTGTTTCTGCCCTCCCTTCTATCCTGTCTCTTACTTTTCTTCCCCTGTCTTGTCCTAATTTTTATAGGGTTGGATAAATTTCTATACTCAACTCATTGAAGAAATTATTCCATCTTAGAGGCAAAATTGAGAAGATCAAAGTTTAGACATTCCCCTTTCTTCTTTTCCTCTATTGTAATAGGTCTTTTAAACTTCTTTATGTGATCTCATTTGTCCCATTATACCTCCCTTTTCTTTATCCCTTAACATCTTTTTTTTTAAATATCATTACATCAGAGCCCATTCACAACCACTTCCTCTATCTATGTGATACCCCTCTCTGTCTGCCCTCTAACAGATACAGTTCTCAAGAATTACAAATATCATTTTCCCTCTATGGATATAAGCAGTTTAATCTTTAAATAATATATTTTTCCTGTTTACCTTTCTATGTTTCTCTTAGTCCTGTATTTAAAAATTAAATTTTCTGTTTACTTTTGGATCTTTTGATTAAAAATGACTGAA
Source organism: Sminthopsis crassicaudata (assembly GCF_048593235.1). Classification (NCBI taxonomy): domain Eukaryota; kingdom Metazoa; phylum Chordata; class Mammalia; order Dasyuromorphia; family Dasyuridae; genus Sminthopsis; species Sminthopsis crassicaudata. Next base: position 304,900,210 of record NC_133618.1, on the reverse strand, counting down.
AATCTCTTTCTTCATTGAAGATACATCTCCTCTGACAGATAATGCTGAGTCTTGCTGGGCAGTTAATTATTGGTTGTAACCCCAGGTCCATTGTCTTCTGGAATATGTGTTCCAGACTCTCCAATTCTTGATTGTAGAAGCTGCCTATCTTGCATAGTCCTGACTTGTTCCTTGATATTTATTTGTTTTTGTCTGGAAGCTTGCAGTATTTTTTCCTTGAAATTGTAGTTCAGGAATTTTATAGCTATGTTTGTTGTGGTTTTCCTTGTGGGATATCTTTCCAAAGGTTATCTATGAGTTCTTTCAATGAGTATTCTCCCTTGCCCCCATTTCTGGAATATCAGGGCAGTTTTCCTTGATGATCTCTTGAAGAATGCTATCAGGACTCCACTTTTGGTATGAACTTCAGGTAGACCAATAATTTTAAAATTATCTATCCTGGATCTATTTTCCATTTCAGCTGTTTTTCTAATGAAGTATTTCACATTCTGTTTCCCTCTTCACTGAATTTTTCCTTTTTTAAGTTTGACTGATTCTTGATATCTCATAGAGTCGTGTGTTTCCATGTCCCCAGTTCTAGTTTTTTAAAAATCTAGTGATTTTTGTCAGTTAATTTTTGCATCTCTTTTCCATTTGATTAATTTTACTTTTCAAGGTTCCCCCCCAGTGTATATATATATATATATATATATATATATATATATATATATATATATATATATATATATATATATATATATATATATATATATATATATATATATATAATTTTTTTTTGGTCAATTGTAATTTGAAGGAATTGCCTTCCTTTTCTAAGCCTGGTTTCCAATGTTTGCCTTCAGAGCTGAGACTGAAGGCTACCCCACTGATATGCTCTGCTATTGAGACAGGACCAAGGAGCATTCCTGATCTTCTGTGATTAAGACCCTTTAATTGTATTTCTCAGACTCAATCTGACTTGGGCTGAACACCCATTCTTACTTCAGTGAGACTGATTTTTCTTGAAGTTTTTCATTCTATCTTGAGCTGGAGGGTACTTTTATGCCATCAGACACTGTTCAGAGGCTTTTTCTCATGTGGTTTTTGAGGGAAAGTGGTAGAGCTAGAACAGCTTCCTGCCTTCACTCTGTCATCTTGGCTGCACCCTCTAGAAGATAATTTAAGGGTAAATCAATATTTTCTAGTAAATTTATTATTTTTAATGCAAATTGCTTTATGAATCATGTGGGAGAGAAAAATCAGAACAAAACGGGAAAACTATAGGAGAGATACCAAAAAAACAACCCAAAAACAAAACCAGAAACAAAAAAATAGAAGTGAGCATAACATGTATTGATTAACATTCAGTCATCCTTTTTATGGATGCATATGGCATTTTCTGTCCAAAGTCTATTGGAATTGCTTTGGATCACTGAACTACTGAGAATAACTAAATCTTTCATAGTTGATCATTGCACATTGTTGCTATTACTGTGTACAATATATTCCTGGGTCTGCTTATTTTTGGATATGATCAGTTCATGTAAATTTTTCTAAAAATTTCTAAAATCAGGTTATTCATCATTTTTTTATAGAACAATAATATTCTAGTACTTTCATATACAACAACTTGTTCAGCCATTCCCCAGTTGATAGACATCTACTTTGCTATCACAAAAAGATCTGCTATGAGCATTTTTATACGTGTGGGTTCTTTTGCCTCTTTTATGCTTTCCTGGCAACACAGAACCAGTAAAGACACTGATGGATTAAAGGATATGTACAGTTTTATAGACCTTTGAGCATAGTTCTAAATTGCTCTCCAGAATAGTTAGATCATTTCCCTATTCCACCACCAATGCATTAGTGTCCCAGTTTTCCCACATCCCCTCCAACATTTATCATTATCTTTTCCTGTCATCTTAGCCAATCTGAGAGGTAGAAGGTTTTTAAACCTTATTAGGAATCAGAGGATATTATTAGGAATGAAATTAGGCTCTATATAGAGCTGTTCATACATATTTAAACACTTTTCTCCCCTTTTCCCTCATGTCTAACACACATACACCCTCTTCCCCGCCCCCCCACCCCCCCAGGAAATTACAAATTGTTATTCTATCCAAAAGAAGTAAAGGCTCTGAAAGAAAGAATGGTGGACTTAGGGCACAAAATTCTAGAAATGAACAAGGAGAAAATCAAGGAATAGTTCATATTGGTTGCACTAAAAACTAATTTTGTTACACAGCTTTAATTGGGCTTTTGCTGATGCTAGGCAATTACTGTATAGCTCTTTTAGCAATGTATTACCTCACTCTTCACAGAGGATTTTTCAAAACTTTTTATTGCTCTTCAAGTATTCCATGTTTCCCATTTATGTCATCCTTTCAGCTAAGAATAATATCTCACATTTTATTTAAAAAATTCACCTCAAAATTTGTTCAAAGTGTTAAAAGAACTTACTGTATATTTCCAAAATATTAAAAATAATTCATCACTATTTTCTGAGCTATTATACAAATTGATATTCTTCTCCTTCAGGGAGTCCCCCTCTTCTTTTCCCTATTCACCTCTTCCATTTTCATATTGTTATAAATTAAATTATAAAAAGATAGTTCTCCTACCTGGGGAAGGTATGAAGATATGATTTCAATTCAGGATGTTTGAAATCTGGCTGTAAGAGGTTAGAGGTAGGCATTTTGGAAAGGTCAAAATCATAAATATGCCATTCTCTGCTGCTAATCTCTTCATGACTACTTATTGACCAGCACATGAATATTAACTTCCCCATCATCATCTTTAGAACCTTCTATAACTGACACATTTCTATCTGCCCATTCTTATGTCATATTAATACACTCTCTCTCTCTCTCTCTCTCTCTCTCTCTCTCTCTCTCTCTCTCTCTCTCTCTCTCTCTCTGTCTCTCTTTCTCTCTCTTTTTTTTTTCTGAGGCAATTGGAGTTAAATGACTTGCCCAGGGTCACACAGCTAGGAAGTGTTAAATGTATAAGGTCAGATTTAAAATCAGGTCCTCCTGACTTTAGGGCTGGTGCTCTATGTACTGTGCCACCTAGCTGCCCTTTTTTTCTGATTTTTTAAAACTCCTACAAACACTTTTTCATCCTAACTAGACTACTCATAATCCCTGTAATGGCTTGTGCATTCTGATCTGAAATCCATTGCTCTCATCATTTCCTGTATTCAAAATGCTTAGCATCCTTCTTTGCCTTTTGAAATAATATTCAAATTATCATTTTTTAAAATTTAGCTTAAGTTGCAATTCTGCCAAGAAGTCCTTCCTGTCTCCTAAGTTGAAAATTTACATTTTTTAGGAAAATATGACAAGTTTTAGTTATCCTTTCCTTTTTTATTTTGTATTATTTTATATTTATTGAATATTTCATTTATATTTGTGGCATTTCCCTCATTGCTATTCTAGAAGCCGATGAGAGCAGTGGCTTTTTTTATTTTTTTATTTTTATTAAAGTATAATTCCCAATGAAAATATTTTTAGATATAATTTTATTTATTTCATTTTGTTTTGTTTTTTAAATAACTTTATTTTCAAAATATATGCAAAGATAGGTTTTTAACTCATCCTTGCAAAATCTTTTCCAATTTTTTTCTTCCTCCCTTTCCTTCACCTCTTTTCCTAGACAGCAAGTAATTCAATATATGTTAAACATGTTCAATTCTTCTGTACATATTTTCATAATTATAATCCTGCACGACAAATATCTGATTTAAAAAAAGGAAAAAAAAATTGGGAAAGGAAAAAAAAAAAAGCAAATAAACAACAACAAAGGTGAAAAGACTATGTTGCCATCCACTTTCTGTCTCCATAATCCTCTTTCTGGAGGCAGATGGCTCTATCACAATGGGGAAAAAATCATTAGCTTCATTTTTCATTTGGCCAATTTTGCTTTTTAAGGCATTCTTCTCCTCATTAGTTTTTTATATTTCCTTTTGTACCACTCTCAATTATATCCTTACTTTTCCTATCTCTTTTACTTGATTTCCAAAGTCCTTTTTGAGCTCATCTATGGCCTGAGTCGAATTCTTATTTTTCTTGGAGACTTTGGATGGAGAAGTTTTGACTTTGTTATCATCTTTTGAGTATGTTTTGATCTTCCTTTTCATCACAATAACTTTCAATTAGCAACTTTTTCTGTTGTCTACTAATTTTCTTGTCCTATTATTTGACTTTTAACTCTATGTTAAAGTAGGGCTTGGTTTCCAGGATTAAAAATGCACTGTTCCAAGCTTCAGGGATTTTGTGCAATTGTTTTTAGAGATCCTTCTATTAATCTGAGCACAAGTATTCTTTTCTGCCCTGGAACTGTTAGGTGTATCCATGCCCCAGAGTAGCTCTAAGATTTAGTGTGCTAAAACAACACTAGGACTGCTGTCTTGATAGGCCTGCACTAGGACTGTTTACCAGACCTCTACCCCATTGCCAGAGACCCTCCTTGCTGATCTGAATTTTCCCTGATGTCCTCTGGCTGAGAAGTCTAGAAACCTCCAGCACTGCTGCTCATTCAAAGGCCCCACTTCATTAATGTTAAGATCTACACTAGGCTGGAATTGAGGTGCTGGCCGGGGTCTGGGGCTAAATTTGGGGCCATGGTGGAGGCTGTGCTAGGAGGCACAGTTATTGCTCACTGGGCTCTCACCCTGTTTGCTCAGACCTTTTTCTGCTGACTTTCCAGGTCTTCTTTGAAATTAATTCTTAATAGAATACATTAGATTAAGAAGCTGCTCTTGAAAAAGAAAGATGTGAGCTTGTATTTGACATGAAAATAGGTTGACAGAATATTGGGTATGCACATTAGTTATTATTGGCAAGTCCAGAGTCTTTTTTTTAAATATTACATTTTAAGCCATTGCCATTGTTTCATATGTGACTTATGTCATGGTTTCTCCCTCTTCAAGGATTTTAAAAAATTCATTTCTTTACCCTGTGATTCTTGAAATAAATTGTTGTGCCACAGTTCTCTTTTATTGTTCTGACTCAGTTTTGCTAATTGGTTCTGCCTCAATTTCCCTAAATTGTTCTGCCTCAATTCCCTTAGTTGCAAACCCCCCCTTGGGTTCATTAAGACTAAGGGCCACTTGCTCTAAGATTATACATTGTCAATGTGAGACTCAAGATAAGGGGGAGTTCAGACTTCCTGGCTCCTAACTACTTCTGTCCTCAAGAATTTATGGTACTAACCCTTCTAAATATTCCAAAGGATAAGACTATCTGGGATACCTCATTTACTTGTGTTTATTCAGACATGCTGACTCTGGCTTCCTAGTTTTCCCCCCTTGTCAGAACCAGATTGATAGTCCATTCCCACTCTCAATGTTCTGACTCCACCCCTGCCTTGGTCTACCCCTGTAGCTGAGCCATGTGGGTATATATGTCATTGAGAACTCACATTCACCACTGGATACTTTGAGACAAGAATCCTGTCCAATTATACTCTCCAATTAATAAAATATTAAAAACTCTCTAATCTCTATCTTGCCTCAGTTTCTCTGGCATTACAAAATGATTCTTTTAGAATAAATTGTCTTGAACTCTGACCAGCCATACCCTCACAAATATTCCATTAAGAAATTTTAAAGAAAGGAATCATTTTCTTTCCAAAAAGGTGGATTTGCATATGTTGTGTTTATTCTGGGGGTACATGTTGTACTCTCCACTACCATCCATTGGATTTTAATTAAGCCAAAAACATATTACTATTGGGGCAAGGGGCAAAAGGAAAAGAATTTTTATTAAGCATTTACTAATCACCTACTATTTTAATTGCTACTGTCTTATGAACTTTAGAAATATCTCATTTGGTCCTCATAATAAACCAATGAGCTGGATGCTATTACTATCTCCACTTTTCATTTGAGGAAACGGAGGCAAAAAGAAATTTGGGCAACTTGTTTAGTCACACAACTGAGCTTCCTACTGGTATAAGACAGGATTTAAACTCAGGTCTTCCTGATTCTAGATGTATCATTCAATTCAGTGTACCAAGAAAGTGCCATAGATGAGTGCCTTTTGCAGAGTAAATGTTAAATATAAATAAAGATTGATTTATTGAATTCCTATTTTCAGCATCTATCAAAGAACCTGGTAAATAGAAGGTAATTAATAGATATTTGAATTTATTAGATATCATTAATTACTGGGAAGAATGGAGTTATCTCAAAAATTAAGGTTCCTTTTATGGAGTGATTAGAACAATGGCAGTATCGAGGGCCCCAAGAATGTAGAAGCATCTAATGAACTGCAAAAGGCTGAATTACATTAATGGAATAAATTAAACCCAACCAAAAGTGAATAAAAGTACTCATCCTCAATTAAAGACAAGCTAATACACTTGCAAAGAGATATTTGTGAGCTGACACCTCTGACTACTTAATAAAAAGTCATCTTGTAATATAGTTGATATTCATAGAGAACACTGAATTTTCTATCAAAAACCTGGGTTTAAATTTTATTTCTTCTATTTATTACCTGTACTTCCTGAGGCAAATTATTTCATTTTTATTTATTTTAATAAAGTTGTAAGGTAAGGTATCACATCTCAGGTGAGGATAGAAATGCAAGATTTAATACAGAATGATACAAGAAGTAGCAAAAGTGAAGCAAGTGAGCTTTATTGAGGTGAATGACCCAATAAAGATAGGATAAGTGAGGGACTATGTGCCAGGATACTTGATGGAATAAGATGCCAAAATCAATAAAGTCTGGTCAGTTTTTATAGGGTTCTTTTTTAGATAAAGGAGGACCAAATATTGAGGCAATGGAGCACTATTCAAGTCTTAGCTCTCATACCACTATCTTCATATGACCTCTCAATGCTGTAGGGCCTAGGCAACTTTTTAAGACTATTAAGTTGCAGAAAGGAACCTATTTTAGAAGTCTTTTTCTTATATCCAGAACTTCCATGTAATAATGAACTTCTCCATCCAATCACTCTGTTTACATTTGTATATTCTTAAATTTGTTTTGTTATCTCTCTCAATTGAATGTAATGTACAGTTTCTTTGTATCTTGTTATCTTTGTATTCTCCAGGTCTTATGCAACAATCTAAAACATAGTAGGTACAATGTGGGTGCAAATAATATCTTTGAGTAATTGTATCTTGATTTCTCTTTCCTTTTTCTTTATTTCTTTACTTTCATCTACTGTCCCAGAGATTGAATACTTTGGCCTGCTTTTTATATATAGTCTCCTAGAACTCCAATAGGAGAGAACTTTCTTGATTTTTGTAGGAATATGACACTCCCAAGAAAGTTTGTTTAATAGAGCTCCTAGTTCACTCATTTCCCCTGATGGTAGAAATCAATTACACTCTCATGGCTTGCCTGATTTTACTAACTGGGAACCTCCTGAAAATGACTTCCTGAGGTTACAAAACAAGATTCCTTTTTCTTCTAAGCCCTATGATCCCTTTACAACAACATTAATAATAACCTTCACCATGTCCCCTTGACCTGAACCTCATGTCTTTGTGAGCATTGAAATAAATGAAGATTTGTGACTCATGTGGTTGAAAGTGTTAAGGGGATAAAAGCTCATCCTGAGTACATAAGAGCAAGCTGCCTCCTTAGTCAGACTTGGTAAGAACACCTGGAGGCAGTGGTGGCTATATTTGCATCAACTGTATTAAGCTCTCCTCCCATTAGCTGGCTAGTATCTCTCTGATGATTACCTTGGGGAGAAGATGGAGGTTGTGAACTTTCAAGTGGATTATTAATTATTCATGGATCCTTTGCCTGGATGGAGGTAACCTGTATCTCAAGAGCCAGGGCCAGAATTCATTATCATCCTGTGGATGTTTGCAATAAAAATAAAGCTGAATATTAATCCTTTCACCTTCTTAACTCTCTCTCCTCCATACTCTCCAGTGGTTATGCAAAACTGTGCCTCTCAACTTAATTCTCCAGGATCTTCAGGACTCTAGCATCACTCAATTGTTTATTCAATTACTTTGGAGGCCCATTAAGCTGAGAATTAAGTTCAAGGCCTAGTTGCTGACTCAGAGGCTCCCCAGGATGAAGCATTTCCTATTAGAATATTCAGCTTATTTTTGAATTGTGTTTGTTATAATCATGTCATGATTACAGGCATATCACCTGTTTTTTTTATTTTCATATTTCAGAATTTTTAGGGGCTTCAGACTTATAATTCCTCTTAAGCAAAATTCTTGGCTGATAAAAATGTAATAATCAGGTTTAAACAAGATTCTATCATCAAAAGAATATTATTTCTCATTTGAAAAAAAGGCGGGGTTTGCTTTTAAAAAAGGAATCACAGGAACCAATTATTATTACTGACTGCTTGGTAAATAAAAACTGAAAAACCATCATTTCTTATTTCCTTATCACAACCTAGACAAAAGCATCCTTATTTAAATGTAGGGAACATAAAGATAATATAATTCCTAATAAAACAGGGAGCAGATTGAGAATAGAATTCTAAATACTTGATATTGATATATACCCAGAGTTTTTCCTTACCCTAGCAAAGCTAACTCAGATATAGGCACACATGGACTACTCAAAAGATTGTAAGAAATTAAAAAAATAGTTATTCTGGTTTTGTTATGCCACACTCTCCTCTAATTGTCCTGCCTCAGTTTCCCTAATGGTCCTGCCTCAGTTTCCTTAAATTGTTCTGCCTCAATTTCCCTGAATTGTTCTATCTTAACCCCCCTGGTTTATAATTCTCTCTCCTGATCATTAGGACTGATATAACTTAGAGCTAGTTACTCTATGGTTATAAATTGTAAATGTGTAAACTCAAGATAAGGGGGAGTTCAGACTTCCTGGCTCCTAATTCTTCCTAAGTCATCAAAAATTTATGGCCCTACCCCCAATCTGTCAGAACCAAATTGAAGGTCCCTGCCTGGAGATTCTCCCTCACCACAGTTTGGACCCCCCTCTCTCTTCCCCTGTATACCTCAGTTTGGAGCTTATATATATGTCATTGAAAACTCATATTTGCTGCTGGATGTTTTGGACATCAGCCCTGGGGGCAACATGTCCCCAGCAAAATCTCTCCCTCTTGTAAATCCAAATAAAATATTAAAAGATCCCAAATCTTTATCTTGTCTCAGTTTCTCTGGCATTACAGTTTCAGTTATGACTTTATTTTCATGACATTGGTCAAGTCATCTTTTACTTGAGGTCTCCATGTATCATACAAAATTGGACTTTCAAAAAAGATTAGATTAGATACATCTCCTACAGAAAGCATTTCTTGATTGTGTCCAACATTCAAGGGTCTATTCCTACTCATTAAAAAAATAATTACATAATTATCCTCTCAGTAAATAAACTATAAGTTCTTTGGAGACAGGGACATATTTTTTCTTTCCTTAATACTAAACACAGTGTTTTTATACATAGTAGGGATTCAATATATCTTTGTATCCAGAAACATAGTAAGTTAATAAATACTTGTTGATTGATTGTTGCTTTTGAGTTGTATCACTAAAACACAGGTAATAAAGAATAGGATAAAAACAAAACAAAACAAACAAACAAACAAACCAAAAAAAACAAAGATCAATAACAAATCAAATTCTTGTTAAATTAGTGCCTGATTTTCTGCTAAAGGTTTTCATTTGGTGATCTGGATTGGAGTTAGTTGAGTATTTCAATAAATGAGATATGACACATCTGTTTCTGTATACCAGGAGGAATAGTAATATAAATGATTTTAGATTATCCAGTCTTCTTTTTTACATTTTGTGCCACTACATAAATTATAATATACTCAATAAAAAGCCAGTTTCTTGAATGAATAAATGTTTACATTGGGAAGAGAGATATTCTATCACATTTTCAAAACCAGTGGTTAAATCAGTAAAAAATACTCAATCAGGGTGGTAAAGTCAAGCTGACAGAGGACAGGAAGCAACCCATCTAAACTTTCCCAATATTCCTCTACAAGTAACTTTTAAAATAATTCTTTGAATTAAACCTTGGTGTAGCAGAGACAAAAATAGGTTTGGATAAGACATTTTTCAAGCCTGAGAAAGCATGAGGTTTGCAGGAGAAGTCTGTGGGGTAGAGGCTTGTTTAGAGCCACGTGTGACAGCATTAGCAGCAGGCCTTGGTGATAAGAGCACAGCAGCAGTAGTTTTAGGAGTTGTCAGACCTGTAGTCAGAAAAACATTGTAAATGATCTTCTGCTGACAGTAGGTCCAACTGATGCAGAAGGGCAACTCTGTTGCCCATGAGGAATTTCAGGTTGTACTTGTAAGGCAGAGAGGAGCACTTCTAATCAGCCATAAGGGATCAGAAGTCTTGATCCCAGTAACTAGCACTTATGAATGCTAGAAGATAAAGGATCTAAGATTACAACCAATATCCTATACAGCAAAACTGAGTAGCATTCTTTAAGGGGAAAATGAATATTTAATGAAAAAGAATTCTTGATTCAAAAACCAGAGCTGAATAGAAAATCTGGGGCAATTAGAAGGATTCTACATAGATAGAGAATATAAGAATGAATCAATTATGTTCATAGCATCTCAAAAAAAAAGAAAGAAAGAAAAAAATGAAAAGTTGAAAAAGAGAGGTGGATTTGAAATGGAAAGGGAGAAATAACACAGAGGAATTTTCCCATATCAAAGAGGCATGTAAAGAAGAGCTTTACAAAATGGATGGGAAAAAAAGGAAGTGGTTGATAATGCTTAACCCTAGATCTTGGAATTGACTCAAAAAGGGAGGAATGTATATGTTAGAAATATAACAGAATTAATAAGAAAATATGAACAGAAGATGATAAGAAATATGGGGAGGTGGAAAGAATAATAAAAAAGAGGGTGATTTAAGAAAGGCAATGGTCAGAAGCAATACAGACTTTTGAGGAGGGACCAGGTAAAAAAGCGGAGAAGAATAGACAAAAAAACAAACAAAAGAAAAGAAAACAAATAGTCAATGGTTAACAATAATAGTTGAGCATAAATATAGTTAAACATAAGGAGGAAATATATAATTAATAATAATAACTATTATTGTGAATTGAATGAAGTCACCCATAAATGGAACTAGATAGCAAAATGGTTTAGAAACCAAAAACTAATAAGTTGTTTAGAAGAGACATACTTAAAACAGAAAGACAGCACACAGGACTTAAATAAAAAGCTGGGCAAAATCTATTAGATTTCAACTGAAGCAGGGATAGTTATCATGATCTCAAACAAAGAAAAAGCAAAACTAGACCTAATTAAAAGATTCATTCAGGGAAACTTATTTATTAAAGCTTTTCTATTTTCAAAACATTTGTATAGATAATTTTCAATATTCACCCTTACAAAACCTTGTGGCTTGAATTCTTATAAATTTGAGTCAATTCTCCATATATTTTAGAAATGAGAGTTTTATTAGGATTCTTAGATGTAAAATGTTTTTCACAGTTTTTTAGTTGATTCTCTAGGATTCTCTAAGTATACCATCATTTCATCAGCAAAGAATGATAGTTCGGTTTCCTCATTACCTACTCTAATTCCTTTAATTTCTTTTTTCTTCTCTTATTGCTAAGGGTAACATTTCTAATACAATATTGACTACTAATAGTGATAGTGAGCAACCTTGTTTCACTTCTTTTTTTTTTTAATTTTTATTTTATTTTATAATTATAACATTTTTTTTGACAGTACATATGCATGGGTAATTTTTTACAACATTATCCCTTGCACTTACTTCTATTCAGATTTTTTCCCTTCCTCCCCCAACCCCCTCCCCCAGATGGCAAACATTCTTATATATGGTAAATATATTACAGTATATTCTAGATACAATATATGTGTGTAGAACCGAATTTTTTTTTGCACAGGAAGAATTGGATTCAGAAGGTAAAAATAACAGTTTACATTCATTTCTCAGTGTTCTTTTTCTGGATGTAGCTGGTTCTGTCCATCATTAATCAATTGGAATTGGATTAGCTCTTCTCTATGTTGAAGAAATCCACTTCCATCAGCATACATCCTCGTACGGTATCATTGTTGAAGTGTATGAATGATCTTCTGGTTCTGCTCGTTTCACTCAGCATCAGTTGATGTAAGTCTCTCCAAGTCTCTCTGTATTTCTCCTGTTGGTCATTTCTTATAGAACAATAATATTCCATAACATTCATATAACATAGTTTACCCAACCATTCTCCAATTGATGGACATCCATTCATCTTCCAGCTTCTAGCCACTATGAAAAGGGCTGCCACAAACATTTTGGCACATACAGGTCCCTTTCCCTTCTTTAGTAGTTCCTTGGGGTATAAGCTCAGTAGTAGTATGGCTGGGTCAAAGGGTATGCACATTTTGATAACTTTTTGGGCATAATTCCAGATTGCTCTCCAAAATGGTTGGATTCTTTCACAACTCCACCAACAATGCATCAGTGTCCCAATTTTCCCACAGCCCCTCCAACATTCATCGTTATTTGTTCCTGTCATCTTAGCCAATCTGACAGGTGTGTAATGATACCTCAGAGTTGTCTTAATTTGCATTTCTCTGATCAATAGTGATTTGGAACACTTTCATATGAGTGGAAATAGTTTTAATTTCATCATCTGAAAATTGTCTGTTCATATCCTTTGACCATTTATCAATTGGAGAATGGCTTGATTTCTTATAAATTAAAGTCAATTCTCTGTATATTTTGGAGATGAGGCCTTTATCAGAACCTTTAACTGTAAAAATTTTTTCCCAATTTGTTACTTCCCTTCTAATCTTGTTTGCATTAGTTTTGTTTGTGCAGAAACTTTTTAATTTGGTGTAATCAAAATGTTTATTTTGTGATCAATAATGGTCTCTAGTTCTCCCTTGGACACAAACTCCTTCCTCCTCCACAAGTCTGAGAGGTAAACCATCCCATGTTCCTCCAATTTATTTATGATTTCGTTCTTTATGCCTAAATCTTGGACCCATTTTGATCTAATCTTAGTATGTGGTGTTAAATGTGGGTCCATGCCTAGTTTCTGCCATACTAATTTCCAGTTTTCCCAGCAGTTTTTGTCAAATAATGAATTCTTATCCCAAAATTTGGGATCTTTGGATTTGTCAAAGATTATATTGCTATTTTTATTCACTATCTTGCCCTGTGAACCTAACCTATGCCAATGATCAACTAGTCTATTTCTTAGCCAATACCAAATGGTTTTGGTGACTGTTGCTTTATAATATAGCTTTAAATCAGGTACACTTAGACCACCTTCCTCTGACTTTTTTTTCATTAGTTCCCTTGCAATTCTCGATCTTTTATTCTTCCATATGAATTTTGTTGTTATTTTTTCTAGGTCATTAAAATAGTTTCTTGGCAGTCTGATTGGTAAAGCACTAAATAAATAGATTAGTTTGGGGAGTATTGTCATCTTTATTATATTCGCTCGGCCTATCCAAGAACACTGAATGTCTTTCCAATTATTTAAATCTGACTTTATTTTTGTAGCAAGTGTTTTGTAATTTTGCTCATATAATTCCTGACTCTCCTTTGGTAGATATATTCCCAAATATTTGATACTATCGACTGTTATTTTGAATGGAATTTCTCTTTGTATCTCTTGCTGTTGGATTGTGTTGGTAATGTATAAAAATTCTGAGGATTTATGTGGATTTATTTTGTATCCTGCGACTTTGCTAAAATTCTGCATTATTTCTAATAGCTTTTTAGCAGAGTCTTTGGGGTTCTCTAAGTATACCATCATGTCATCTGCGAAAAGTGACAATTTGATTTCTTCATTTCCTACTCTAATTCCTTGAATCTCTTTCTCGGCTCTTATTGCCGAGGCTAGAGTTTCTAGTACTATATTGAATAGTAATGGTGATAGTGGGCAACCTTGTTTCACTCCTGATCTTACAGGGAAAGGTTCTAGTTTATCACCATTACATATGATGTTTACTGAAGGTTTTAAATATATGCTCCTTATTATTGTAAGGAATAGTCCATTTATTCCTATACTCTCAAGCGTTTTTAGTAGGAATGGATGTTGGATTTTATCAAATGCTTTTTCTGCACCTTGTTTCACTTCTGACCTAATTGGGAATACTTCTAGTTTATACCCATTACATATGATGCTTGCTGATAGTTTTAAATAGATGCTACTGATTATTTTAAGGAAAACTTTATTTATTCCTATGTTTTCTATTAAAAACAATTTAATAGCAATGAATGCTGAATTTTGTCAAATGTTTTTTCTGCATATTGAGATAATCATGATTTTTGTTAGTTTGGTTGTTTATGTACTCAATTATGCTAATAGTTTTCCTAATATTGAACCAGCTCTGCATTCCTGGTATAAATCCTACCCATGTTTTGCTTCTAACTACCATGTCCCTCAAAAACCCCTCACCTTCTGTAGTTATTCCCCATTTATGATCTATTTTCCTTTCTACTTCTATTCTCTCTTCTATTTGCCATCTCTTTTCCTTTCCCCTTTCCTCTCCTGCTTCCCTATAGGGTAAGACAAATGTCTTTGTGAAGCTAAATATGTCTGATATTCTCTCTTTGAGCCAAATCCAATGAAAGTAAGATTCACACAATGCTCATCTACCTCCTTTCTTTCCCTCAATTGTAAAAGGTTTTTTTTTTTTTTTTTGCCTTTTCATGTGGTTTAATTTACCTCATATTACCACTGTTTCCCTCTACTTCCAGCATAATCCTTTCTCCCCCTTTAATTTCTTTTTTATATTATCATGGTAAAGTTAAATTAAATTATATCTACACCCTTTAAGTGTACCCATAACAGAGATACAACTCTCGAGTTAACCATATCGTCTTTCCATATAATGTAAACTTTTAAACTTTCTTTCCTTTTTACCTTTTTATGCTTCTCTTGAGTTCTCTAATTGAAGATCAATTTTCTGTTCAGCCCTGGTGTTTTCATCAGAAATAAATAAAATTGCCTCTATCCTTGAAATGTCCATATTTTTCTCCCAAAACCTAATGCTTAAATTTGTGGATAGTTGGTTCTTGGTTGCAGTCCAACTTGCTTTGTCTTTCAGAATATCATATTCTAGGTCCTTTGATCCTTTAAAGTGGAAGTTGCTAGATATGGGTGATCTGATGGTATATATGCATTGTTTCCTTCTGGCTTTTTTTCAATATTTTCTCCTTGATCTAATAATTCTGAAATTAGCTATGATATTCCTTGGAGTATTCACTTTGGGGTCTCTTTCAAGGGGTGATCTCTGGATCCATTCAATGACTTTACCCTCTGGTTCTAGGACATCAAGGTAGTTTTCTTTGATGATTTTCCTGAATGATATTGTCCAGGCTCTTTTTTCCATCATGAGTTTCAGGTAATCCTAAAATTCTCAGATTGTCTGTCCTGGATCTATTTTCCAGGTCAGTTGTTTTTCCAATTTTTCATTTTTTTTGGTTTTGTTTGAATGATTTTTGATGTCTCATTGAGTCATTAACTTTCATTTGTTCAATTCCAATTTTTACTGAATTATTTTCTACACTTAGATTTTTATTTTTTGCATTTGGCCAATTGAATTTTTAAAAGAAGTGGTTTTTTTTCATTTTTTTTTTCCATTTCACAAATTCTGTTTTTCAGTGAGTTGTTTTCTTTTTCCATTTCATCAAAACTATTTTGTAAGGAGTTATATGCTTTTTCCATTTTGCTAAATCTCTTTATTTAGGAGTTTTCTTCAGATAATTTGTACTTCCTTTTCCAAATTCTCCTGTAAACTTCTCATTTCCTTTCCCCATTTTTTCTAACTCTCTTTTAAACATCCTTTTTGAATTCTTCCAAAAAAACCTTATGAGATGGAAAACCAACTCATATCACCCTTTGAAGCTTTATCTGGAGATATTTTGTCTTTAGCATTTCAGGTCTGCTCTTCTCTATCTCCATAAAAGCTGTCTTTGGTTGGAGCTCTTTTTGCTTTTTTTGCTCATTTTTAAAGGTTGAGGTCTGTTCTTAGGGCAAGGGAGAGATTGTCCCAAGCTTCTTCTATAGGTGACAGTAGTTTCATGCTTCCCTGGGCCTGGAGCTGCTGGCTGTCCGTGCTGTGTGAGAGTGGCCAAGTCCTGAGTTATTCTGGGGTTCAGGGGCTTGCTTTTTGTTTTTTGAAGTTGTATTGTATGTCTTGCAGCTAGTCTGCTAATCTGCTGGCTTCTGATCCAGGAAAGTATAGCCAATGTTACTGTATTTCACCTAAGACACTCTTGGTAGATTCCCCTGATGTGGGGCATGCACAGAAATTTGCCACTAAGACACATGAATGAGAAAAAAAACCCATATGCTCTAGGTAATCCAGAACTTTCAAATTGAAAACTTTGCTATTCTCATTTTATATCAGGAACTATCAACAAAAGTACCTAGATAAATGTAGCTTCTTCATGTAACAGATATTTCCATTGCTATATTTAGCAGATACACATTGTGCTTAAATAACATACTCTAGGCATTACATCTCAGCTAAATGAATTTATTTACTGGGCAATTAAAAAAAAATCTGTTTCCAAGTTATTCTTCTGCTCTGCTAGACTTATCTTTCAATAGCAATGGTAATATCCATTGTTTCTAGCTTCAAGCTAAATCTAAGCAATTCTGAAATCTATTCTTTCTTTTTTTGCCCCTCTCTCTCTCTCATATTTCTTGGTATAAGCTATGGGTTTTCTCTAAGAATGACCATACTTCAGATTATGGCTAATAACTAAAATCTCAAGTTCTGTCTATAATCAAATATATCATACCTGTCACATAATAATAAATGTTCCTGATGCTCTTATTGCTCAAAAATACTATAGCTTGTTACATTCAAAATGAACTAACTAATCAGTTTCTTGTCTCAGAATTCTGAGTCACAGTGACTGTAACTCTTAGAACTCTGAATTGACTTTACTGAGTAACAAATTTCTCCAGATAAAAGGTGGCAACTTAAAGAGACAATATCATATACAAGGAATCATCTCCTAAGAATTAGGGCTGTCCAAAAGTAGAATGGACTATCTAAAATAGGATTCCTCCCACTGGAAACTAGATGTCAATTTGTTGCATATGTGAAAAGAAAGGATTATATTTTTGATATATGTTTTAGACTAGATTATCATGGAGTACCTTATTAGGTGATGCTGAATAGTTTCTGAACCATCTGCTTTTTTCTCTTAAAATCTGCCAGTTTGTAGCTGATAGAATCACAAACATCCTGTCATTAATTAATCTCACTTTGGAAAATATTTTCACATACACAATACAAATACACACTTCTCCCCCATTACCACATCTATACCTTTGAGGAAAAAAAAAGGTTGTTGTTCTCTTACCAATTAAGTTTAATTTAATAAACTTGTATATGTCTTTTGTGGGCAGAGCACCAGGTCTTGGAAGAATCAATGTTTAGTTAGGACAGTTGTTGCTACCTTCAAATTTATATAAAGGTGAAAGTATAGCATCTGTGAACAGCAAACTAGATATGGGCATAAGATAGAACACTCAGGTGCCAGAGAGCCTGGTTTTAAATTTTTCCTCTGTTGTTTTATCTATGATGTTAAGTAAATCACTTAAACTATCTGGGTCTCAATTTCCTCATGAATAAAATGAGAGGTTTGGAGTAGATGACCTATAAAGTCCCTTTACCTGATTTCTAAGGGTACATATAAATTGCAAAATCCTGAATATTTTTTTCTTTGAAATGTCTCATCAATGAATTCCATTTCCTCTTGTTCCCCATAGCCAAACCATTCTATGTTATCTCATGCTTGGATTGCTAGAGCAACCTTCTAATTTTCCTTTTCAGCTCTAATCTCTGAACCCTTCAATTGTATATAATATCATCAAAGTAATGGTCCTAGAATTCCAATTTAATCATGTTACTTTGTTGTTCAAAGACATAAGGGCTCTGTGTTGTCTTTCTGATAAAGTCTGAATTATCATTCAAAATTCTCAACATTCTAAAATTTTTTTAATACACCCTTATCTCTTCCTAGGACTCAATTTAAATCCTGAATAGTAGCTTTTTTGTCTCTGGGGCAAGATGTAGCTTTGCCTAGTAGAGAAATCATTGTGTAGAATTTGTTCATATCTGGGCCCCTAGATGCCCTTCTCTTCTTGTTATAATTCTTATTGAATTTTAATCAATTACAGTTTGAACCTGTGTTCAAGGCTTAATTCAATCCATGCTTCCATCAAAGGCCTAAAACATCATTTTCTGTGCAATTAATTTTGATATTTAAATCATTATTACTTAATTATTAGGCAGTTATTTATAATTCTATATATGTCTTCTTCAACATAATTATAAGTATCGGTAACCCCCAGGCTGTATTTCATTTGTCTTTTTTTTTTTTTTTTGATGATATAGATTGAATGTTCTCTTAATCTGCAAAGGATAGTTTTGTGGTCCTTCTGTTCTATTTCCTGTAGCTCAGAAAGACACATGAATGTTGCAACATGCAACATTTTTCTGTATGTGGTAAAAAAAAAATAAAAACAAAAACAAAAACAAAAACTAAGTTCTCTCTCTACTGCATATACTCTAAAGATTATAACTTGCACAGTTCAGAAGGGCTCTGAGTGAATGACTCTTCAATAACAAATCAATTCAATAAGTATGCATCTACTATTTTCTACATGTAAGGCACTCTCTTAGAATGCAGCAAAAGAAAATGAAAAAAAAAAAGACAATTTTGTCTGCAAACCTCAAGGAGAACTCAATGTAATAGGATATCTCATATCCTTGAATAATTGTGATAAAAAGCAAAGTATGATAGGGTAAAGGAAAATTAAGCTGAGAACTTCAAGAATGGATGGATCATTTCCACCTTCAGGTAAAAAAAAAAAAAAAAAAAAAAAAGAGGATTCCTGGAGAAAATGGAGGATCAAAGAAGGGTTTATGAAGCAATTGGCATCTGATTTGAGAAGGAAAGAGGGAGATTTCAATGAATGAGTGAATTAAAAAGCATTTTAAGTCCTTACTAGATGTCAAACACTGAGATTATCACTAGAGTCACACTTAGAAAAACCAAGACCTTCCATATCTTATATTCTAGTGGATAATTCCATTCCAAAGATGGTGAATATGACTATCAAAAAGGAGGAGATAGGATGAGAATGTGAAGTGGAGGTATAATTCTATTTTAGAACAAAAATGTCAGGTTTGAGGTACAGTAAGTTTGGCAGTAATTGAAGTGAAAATTGTGGACAATCAGATAGTAGGATTTTGGGCAAAGACAGACAATTTTGAGTAAAGTAGCATGACAATAGTGCATTTATGAGATTAGAGAGATGTGTAGAATGTATTAGAAAAGGAATAGAATGAAAGTAAATGGAATACTTAGAGACTATTATAATAGACTAAGTCAGAAAAAATGCAAACCTAAACTATCATGGTTACAGTACCCATAAAGAAGAAAAATTGCACAAGTAGAATAATCATGGAATAAGTACATAGCAAGCATGCAATATTATGTGGCAGCTACTGTAGTACTGTGCTAAATAGAATAGAGATGAATTGATTGGATTTACAATTTACAATTGATTGGATGTGTAGAGAGGGAATGGTGAAAATGGAGAAAGAAAACTTTGAGGTTATAAATCTGAGTGGCAGGGAATTTAGTGGTTTCACTAATAGCACTTTGACACACAAGTCCCTTTTCTAATCGCACCTCACTAATGAAAAGTTTTATCAGTATGAAATCAGAAAATCTTGGATTTTGAAAGAAATTCTTAATTCATCTTTAGTAGTATTAAATTCAAAATAGAAATGAATTATTGCCAGCTATATATTGACCTAGAAAATCATAAATTAATATTACTAATATTTATGTGTATTTTAATTTATTTTATTAAACATTTTCCAATTGCATTTTAATCTTATTAGTTCTAACTCAAGAGTTTTGCAACAGCATGATGAGTTTTACACCTCTGTTCTAGTTGTATCCATATTTGAAACATTTATACCCTCTATAATGTCTATTTGCTTTTTAGCCACCATTTTCAAAGAATACTAATGATACCAAATCCAATTCATGCATAAGTCAAGACATCAGTAAGTATTTAATTATTAAATGGTTTTAGGAGTCTATTTAGCTCTTTCCCAAGGTAGCCAATTTCATCTTTGGAAAGGTACAGTTATTGCTTAGTTGTTTCTTATATCAATCTTGGAACATTCTTCTTTACTAATATATTCTTTGGATTCCCCTCAAGTCATAAATAAAATCTTACCTTCTTTAAGAAATCTTTCCAGATACCCTTTAATGCTAGTGCCTTCTCTTTGTTGATTATGTCTTACTTGTCATGCATATATCTTGTTTGTACATAATTGTTTTCATGATGTCTCCTTCATTAGATTTTTAAACTTCTTGAGAGCAGGGCTTGTCATTTGCCTTCTTTATAGCCCCAGAGTTTAGCATGGAGCCTGATGCACAGTAAACACTTAATAAATATTTACTGACTGATTGAAATCACAACTTGGCTCTATTTAATTTTCCCTTATTAGTCTTATCTCTTTCCTTTAGGGCAAATTGGGATAAATCTAATTTTTCTTCTATATGATAATCCTTAAAATAAATATTAGCAGGGAGTTGTTTCCCTCCTAAGTGTAAATATTCAAAATTATTTTAATTGCCTATCATGTAGTATAATTTTATGCTCTATTGTCATCTTGTCTAGATATACTTGTTTGTTTTTCCTAAAGTATAGTGCCCAAAACTGGACATGATATTCCAATTTGGTCTGATCATTGCACAATGCAATAGAATTATCTCTTCATTCATTCTGGATACTATGCTTCTGTTAACACAGAAGTTATCAGTGCTTTTAAATGACATATCACATTGTTTACTTATATTGATCTAAGGTCCATGAAATTTTTTCATATAATTATTTTCTATCAATTTCCCTTCCCCCATATTATATATGCATAGTTTTGACTTTGAACTCAAGCATAGAGCTTGATATTTATATGTTATGTGAATCATTTATTCTATTTTGTATTGAAGTAATAGTTCTATTAATAGTTCCATGAGTTAAAAGATGAATTTTGTCATTGTTGGTCTTTTTGCCTCCATAATTAGCAATGGAAAACCCTTTTCTCTTTTTTTCACTTTGAGCTGCTGGGAGCAGCTTCATTCTCAAATGGGATTTTTTTTTTTTAACATTTCTAGCACATGGAAGTTTGTGATTTCCCAAGGAAGAGAACTTATTTGATCTTATGTACTTACATAGTATATCACTTTGTTGGTTTGGGGAAGCAAGAATTTAGAGAAATATCAAATATCATTCAAAAACTTATCTAGAGTAATTAAAATTCATTATAAGAAAAGGAGAAACACATCCATAATTATGTCTTAATTTTCTCTAAATATTTCTGTAATCTTTGTGCTAGATCAATTAGATATGAGGTATGAGGTCAACATGAAATCTTTGAATTTTCAGTCCTCTAATTGTTACTTTATTTTTTAATGAGACAAATACTATAAAACTCAAGTTTGTTTTCCTATGAACTAACATGTGAAATAAAAATAACTAATTCACTTTCAGCCAGTGTAGCGAGCTGTCATCTCCAGAAGCTGCCAGATCACTCTCTGGGAAGAGATCTGCTGTGTCTTCTACTCAAATCTCTCCGACAGATTCTTCTTCCTGTATCGAACCGTTGTCTCCAGGCAGTTGCTGTTAACTCTTGTCCAGAGAAGTGACTTCCCTTCCTGCAGAGAGCCCCGTCAAGCCTGATGCAATGCAGAGTCTTTTTCTATCTCTGGGTGTCCTCTCTTTTATTCTCCCAGAGAATGGGCGTGGGATAATGCAAGGGCTTCTGGGAAGAACCACTTCAGCCAATGAGCTTGCTCCTTCTATCAAGTCAACCTGAGTTCTCACCTTGTAATTGTCCAACCTGAATTCTCACCTTGTCACTATCCAGACAACCTGAGTTCTCACCTAGTAATCCTAACATCTCCCCCTTTCTTTTGATTTAGAACATAGGACAGTCATGATCTTAAAACATAAATCCATCAATATGGGAAGTATTACACATAATTACATAAATTACATAAGCACATAGTAACATAGTAACATAATACATGCTAGAAGTATATGACAAATAACATAATCAAATAATCCTAAATTGAAAATTTATAAATGTCCATAAGTCCATTGTCCATTAGTCTCATCTTGTGTGAGGAAGTCCAATGATTCCTGCTGGTTTTTAAAGTTCTTTAACAGTCTTCTTATTATCCATGCTCTTTCAGTGTCAGATGTTTCTTAGATCTTCTCCTTTCTCTTTTTCTGTCTCTCTCTGATGGACAAGACAAATATGACTCGTTGGCACCCATCTGATTCCTTCTCCTGCTGAAGAAATACAAGCAAACCCTCTCCCCCAGGCAGTTAACCTATCTGGTCCCTTCCATTCACCACTTTCTGGATCTCTCCACATCACCTGGCGATTATCTAAGGACAGTGGAGATGCTCGCACTGGACACTGCCCTTCTGGTGGGTTATAAAACCTGTCTGCCGGAGCCAGTGCATCTTTGTCAAAAATTAGAAAATTAATGGTATAGAGAACTAAATTTAGAAGTTCCCTAGGGCTACCTGTGGCTCCCCCTTTCTTTTGTTTTTGGAGGAGTATCTTAATATCTATGTTTCTTCTCTCTACTATTGCTTGCCCTTGAGGATTAAAGGGTATGCCCGTGGTATGTAAAATCTTATACTGTGCACAAAAGTGTGTAAAATGTTTGGACGTATATGCAGGTCCATTGTCTGTTTTTATTGCTTGTGGCACACCCATAATTGCAAAAGCTTGTATAAGGAATTCAGTGACCACTCGGGCTGTCTCTTTTGCTGCTGGCATTGCAAATGTGAATCCTGAAAAGGTGTCTACCACAACATGAATAAAAGATAGACGACCAAAAGATTTATAATGGGTCACATCCATTTGCCAGATTTCATTGGGTCTCAAACCACGAGGATTCTTCCCTGGAGGGAGTGTAGGAGTGTGGAAAGGAAGACAAGCTGTACAGCTTTTTACTATGCTCCTAGCTTCCTCTCTTGTGATTCCAAATTGTAAACGTAAAGCTCGAGCAGCCTGATGATATTTAGAATGAGATTCTTGTGCTTCCTGAAATAAAGGACTACTGGATAACATGGTTAGAAGGCTATCTGCCTTTGAATTTCCATCAAAAATAGGACCTGGAAGTCCACTATGTGAGTGGACATGCAAGATATAAATCTTGCCTGGACGTTTTCTCACTTGCTCTTGAAGTTCCTTAAAGAGCTGATAAATATTGGAGGCTACAAATTTTATTTGGGCTGTGGCAATTCTTTGTACTACACCTACTGAATAGGCTGAATCAGTAATTATATTTACGTCTCCTGGGTAATAAGTAAGAGCTAGCATGATAGCAAATAATTCATTCTGTTGAGTGGATTGAAAAGGAGTCCTGATTACTCTCTTTATGGTTAAATCATGAGAGTATATGGCACAAATATTTTCTTTGGAGGCATCTGTAAAGATTGTTGGTCCTTTAAGAGGAACCTTAGAAATCTTTTCTTCAAAAATCCATCGCCAATTATGTAGTAGCCGGGTAATCTTTAATGGAGATCCATGTGCAAAATTTGGAGCGGTGGCCAATAAAATTTGCCATTCTGGGATGGTCTCACAGCATACATTAATTTGTGCGTTAGTATAGAATGTGTATATTTTTTCAGGACTTATTCCAGATAATTGTGTTACTCTCTTAATAGCCTTTAATAAAATCCTAGCCACAAGCACTGGGTAAGGTGTAAGGCTTTGTTCTGGTTGTGCTGGGAGGTTCACCCACTCAATCACTCTGTCTCCTTGATGAAGGACTGCTGTGGGTGCCTCTTTTGTAGCAAAAACTGATATTTCCAAGGGTTTTTGAGTGACTCTTTCAACCACATTGGATAAAGCCAGTTCAACTTCTCTCAAAGCCTTTTGTGCTTCTTTTGTAAGCTGGCATGGTGAATTTAAAGCACTGTCTCCCCTTAAAATGTCATATAGAGGTTGTAGTTGATTGGTAGTTAAGCCTAACACTGGACGCATCCATTGGATATCTCCTATTAATTTTTGAAAGTCATTTAAGGTGTTCAACTTCTCTGTTCTTAAAGAAAGCTTTTGTACTGTGAGTGTCTTAGGATATACTTCATATCCTAAATATTGAACAGGAGCATGTCTTTGAATTTTTTCTGTAGCTATATGCAGTTTGTAGTACTTTAATGTTTCCATGGTCCTTTGTAGACATGCCTCTAACATTTGTTCCTCAGGTGCACATCCCAAAATATCATCCATATAATGTAACAATATTACTTTTGGAACGGCTTTTCTTACTGGAGCAAGAGCAGCTGCAACATACATTTGGCACATAGTAGGGCTGTTTTTCATTCCCTGTGGCAAAACTGTCCATTCATATCTTTTATAAGGCTCGGCCAAATTAACACTAGGCACTGAAAAAGCAAATCTTTTCATATCCTCCTTATCTAGAGGAATAGAATAGAAACAATCCTTAATGTCTATAACCCATAGAGGCCATTCTCTTGGCAACTGAGTAGGAGATGGAAGTCCAGGCTGAAGAGTTCCCATAGTTTCCATCTGTTCATTTACTCTTCTTAGATCAGTTATCATCCTCCATTTTCCAGATTTCTTTTTCACCACAAATACTGGGGAATTCCAAGGACTTAGAGAAGGCCGCAAGTGTCCTTGGTCAAGTTGTTCTTGCACTATGTCTAATAAGGCCTGAATTTTATCACTTCTTAAGGGCCACTGTTCTACCCACACTGGTGAATCAGTCTTCCATTGAATAGGAACTGGTGAAAGTGCTTTGTAGGCCTTCAACAGCAGCCCTGCCTAAAAAGCCGAAGTGCTTATTTGTAATCCTATCTGCTGTAAAATGTCTCTTCCCCACAGATTGATGGGGATTTTTTCAACCACAAAAGGAGTAAAAGCTCCTGTTTCTCCTTCAAATACCCATCTCAAAGGCCTAGCACTAACTTCTGCTGCTATTGATCCTCCCACCCCAGACATATAGGTGTCTGCTTTAATCTTTGGCCAGTGACCGGGCCAATTGGCACCTCTAATAACTGTACGATCTGCACCCGTGTCTACCAATCCTTCAAATGGTATTCCGTTTATATAAATAGTAAGCATAGGTCGGTCCGCTGTCACAGCTGCTGTCCAATATATTCCTGGATTTTGTTCATTGGAGTCAAAATCTAGGCGACTATCACTAGGTTGCTTATTAGGGGTCCGTAACAATAAGCCTGATGCTACTACTTCTCCTGGTTGATAAATCACACCTTGTCTGCCTGTGTTAGTGACTGGGATATTAGATACACGTTCTCCAGTCTCCCACATCAGTGTATGGATGGACACTGTTTTGTAGGCACTCTCAGAAGGTGAAATGGTCAAGCCTACTGTGCCTGGAGGCAAAGGATCCATAGGCTCAACAGGAACAGACTTCACTTCTCCAGGGAGTATCTCGATAGTCTCTACTGCACACAACTCTATTTTTCCTAATTTCAATCCCTTTCTTCCATCTGATTGCCTTTTGGCTGATTGATCATGTCTTAAAATTCTCTGGATGTAACCTCGGCTGCCATCATGCCCCACTTGGGGGGCTGAAGCTGGGCCCCACCTGTCATTTCCCTGGGTCAATCTACATTCAGAGGCCCAGTGGAGGCCCTTGTGACATTTTGGACATGGAGTTTTAGGTCTTCTCTCACCCTGTCTTCTCACTGTATCTCCATATCTACACTGAGCTCTTAGATGCCCAATTTTTCCACATTGAAAACATCGCCGAGTTTCTCTAGAAGGCCCTTGCCAGGAGGGACCCTGTCTTTCCACATTCATCATTGTCCGGGTGTAAAAAGCATTTGTTTCCACTGTAGCACAGCGTCTTATGATCTCCTCTAAAGGAGCATCTTTGTCTAATCCCCATATAATTCTTTTGCAAATCTCATTGGCATTTTCCTTAGCCAGATGTCTGTAGCTGAATTTTCTCCAATAGTTCTTTTGACAGCAGTTTGCAAACGTCCCACAAAATCTTGGGGGACCTTGGGACCTTGCTGTATTTTAGTGAAAGCCTCTCCGTGATCTTTCTGTCCAGGGAGGACACCCCAAGCTTTTATTGCAGCCTTAGCAATTTGTTCATATATTGTCATGGTATAATTAATCTGTTCTGAATTCTCTCCATACTGACCTTCACCAGCTAAGTGCTCAAAAGTGAATTGTGTGTTAACTCCTATTTCCAAATTGCATCTGACTTGAATTTTACATAATTCATGAAATTCCGCAAGCCATAATAAATTTTCTCCAGGTTCCAGACATGTCCTTGCTATGGATTTCCAATCATTCGGGGTTAGGACTTCATAAGACAAACCATCTAGTAGCATTTTGACATAAGCTGATGTAGCCCCATAAAGGGTACAACCTTTTTTCAAATCCTTAATTTTATTCAAATCTAAAGGTGCATATCTTCTCCTTTTTTTACCTACAGAGTCAATATTTTCAATCACAGGATATGCATGTATAAAATCACTTATATCCTGTCCTTCTCTCTTAGCTTTAACCAATGCTTTTTCTAATCTTGTCATAGGCTTAGGCTGCTTCACAGGCAATTCTGTTTGTGTTTCTGCCTCTTCCCCTCCTTCTTCCTCCACCTCTGAAGGTGGGGTTGATGTGGGCCTGCCAATAATCTGTTCTCTAGGCAGGGTTGAAGCTTCTTCAAGAGAATCATACCATAATTCCTCATTTAAATCCTCTTGCTCTAGGGCAAGATCTTGATCTTTCCTTTTTTCCTCACACTTCCTCCTCTGTTCATTTTTAGAACTTTTCCTTCTCCTACAACTTGCTTGATAGTTTAAGACTAATTGAACTATGTTGTAGATATAAAATACTTCTGCAGAAATTGAACAAGGCCCATTTTTTGCTTGAAATTCTTTCATTTCATATCCCACTAGCTTCCATTTATCTACATCTATCTTTTCTTCCTCTAAGAACCAAGGGGATGTGCGTCTTAATGCAGCCACGAGTTTAGCAATCTGTACCCAGGTTACAAGTAAACTCTGCTCCTCAATTATGTTGATTATACTCTCTATAGTACCACTCCTGAATGGGGGTGGAGCTGAGGTTGCTTCTGGGGCTGGGTTTGAGTCGGCTGAGGTCCAGGGATTGAATATAGCTAACATCTGCCCCATTTCAGCTATAAGAGATTCCTGGTTTAGCCCTTAACAAGTTAAGTTCCTTATTTATCTATTAGCACGCTCACTTAATCTTTAGCAAAGTTTCCTTGTTACTCACGGTTCTGGGTCAGAGAGACTGAGATCTGGATGGGAGGCTTTTCCACTGAAATCAGGACTGTGTCTGTCCCTGTTCGGGTGCCAAATTGCGAAGGTCTGGTCTAGCTCCTCTTGTCAGGATAAGTTAAAAGTCCTTGCCCCACGTTGGGCGCCAAATGTAGCGAGCTGTCGTCTCCAGAAGCTGCCAGATCACTCTCTGGGAAGAGATCTGCTGTGTCTTCTACTCAAATCTCTCCGACAGATTCTTCTTCCTGTATCGAACCGTTGTCTCCAGGCAGTTGCTGTTAACTCTTGTCCAGAGAAGTGACTTCCCTTCCTGCAGAGAGCCCCGTCAAGCCTGATGCAATGCAGAGTCTTTTTCTATCTCTGGGTGTCCTCTCTTTTATTCTCCCAGAGAATGGGCGTGGGATAATGCAAGGGCTTCTGGGAAGAACCACTTCAGCCAATGAGCTTGCTCCTTCTATCAAGTCAACCTGAGTTCTCACCTAGTAATCCTAACAAGCCAGAGATTAAGAAACAAGCAGATTTAGATGGTTATTTATCAATCAATCAGATGGCAAACACTTATTAAGCATGTATTAGGCACTGGGATTGCAAATGCAAAAACTAGACATTCCATTTTCTTGAGAAATTTGCATTTTCAAGTTTGGTTCAATATTAAGGAAAACTATTAGCATAACTGACTATATCAATAACCAAACTAACAAAAACCATCTGATTATCTCAATAGATGCAGAAAAAGTATTTGACAAAATTCAATGCCCTTTCCTTTTAAAAACACTAGAAAGTATAGGAATAAGTGGAGTTTTCTTTAATGATCAGTAGCATCTATTTGAAACCATCAGCAAGCATAATATAGAAGTATTCCCAATAAGATTGGGGTGAAACAAGGTTGCCCACTATCACCATTACTATTCAAAATTGAATTAGAAATGTTAGCTTTAGCAATAAGAAAAAAAAAGAAATTAAAGTAGGTACTGAGGAAACCAAATTATCACTATTGCAGATGATGTGATGGTCAACTTAGAGAATCCTAGAAAATAAACAAAAAACTACTAGAAATAATTCACAACTTTAATAAAGTTGCAAGATACAAAATAAATCCACATAAATCATCAGTGTTTTAATAAGTCTAGCAGCAAGTGATACAAAGAGAAATTCCAGTTAAAATAACTGTAGATAATATAAATTATTTGGGAGTCTACCTGCCAAGGCAAAGTCATGAACTATATGAACACAATCACAAAAAAAAAAAAATTTCCACACAAATGAAGTCAGATCTAATCAATTGGAAAAATATCAAGTGTTTATGGTAAGCCAAGCCAATATTAAAACAAATGACAATATTACCTAAATTAATTTGCTTATTAAATGCCAAAAATGGCAGTGGCAAAATTATTTTACAGAGGTAGAAAAATAATAACAAAATTCATCTGGAAAAATAAAAGGTCAAGAATTTCTAGGGAATTAATTTAGTGACATGCTGAAAGTTGCAGTCATCAAAGCCATTTGGTACTGGCTAAGAAATAGAGTAGCTGATCAGTGGCATAGGTTAAGTACACAAGACACAATAGTTAATGACTATAATAATCTAGTGTTCGATTAACCCAAAGACTGAAGATTTTGGGATAAGAACTCACTATTTGATAAAAATTTGTTGGGTAAATTGGAAATTAGCATGTAGAAACTAGACATTGACACACTTATACCAAGATACAGTATTTTTGGTATGGGTATAATGTAGATAAAGAGTTATACTATAAGTAAATTAGAAGAACTAAGGTTGTCTACCTTTCAGATCTGTGGAAAAGGAAAGAATGTGTAATCAAAGAAGAAATAGAGTACATTATATAATGCAAAATTAACAATTTTGATTATGTTAAAATTTTTTTTTTGTAAAAATGAAACCAAATGCAGGCAAGATTAGAAAAGAAGCAATAAAGTTTTTTTTTTTTTAATAAATATCCAAGAGTTCTAATAAAGGTATCATTTCTAAAATATATGGAGGACTGACTCAAATTTATAAGAATTCAAACCATTCTCCAATTGATAAATGGTCAAAGGACATGAGATGAAGACATTAAAGCAATTTACAGCCATGTGAAAAATGCTCTATATGATTTTTGATCAGAGAAATGCAAATTAAAATAACTCTGAGGTATCACTCCCTACCTTTCAGATTGACTAAGATGACAGGAAAAGTTAATGATGAATGTTGGAGGGAATATGGGAAAACTGGAACACTGATATATTGTTGGAGTTGTCAATGAATCCGACCAGTCTGGAATTATGCCCCAAAAGTTATCAAACTCTGCATACCCTTTAATCCAGAAGTGTCTCTACTGGGCCTGTATCCCAAAGAGATCTTTAAAAAAGGAAAGGGACCCATATATGGGAAAATGTTTGTAATAGCCCTTTTTGTAGTGGCAAGAAACTGGAAATGAGTGGATACCCATCAGTTGGAGAATAGTTGAATAAGTTATGGTATATGACTGCTATGAAACATTATTGTTCTATAAGAAATAATCAGCAGGATGATTTCAGGAGGCTTGGAGGGATTTAGATGAACTGATGCTAAGTGAAGTGAGTAAAAGCAGGAGAACATTGTACAGAGCAATAACAAAATTATATGATCGGTTCTAATGGATGTGGCTCTTTTCAACAGTGAGGTTATTAAGGCAAGTTCCAATGTCCTTATGATGAAGAGAACCTGCACCCTGAGAGAGAACTGTGGAGACGAATCACAACATAGTATTTTTATTTTTTGTTATTGTTTGCTTACATTTTATTTTCTTTCTCATTTTCTCCCTTTTGATCTGATTTTTTTAAATGCAGCATTATAATAGTGGAAATGTTTATAGAAGAATTGTACATGTTTAACATATATTGGATTACTTGCCTTCTAGGAGAGGGTTTTGGGAAGAAGGGAGACAATAATATTTAGAATAAAAGCTTTTTTAAAGATGATTGTTGAAAATTATCCATGCATATGTTTTGAAAATAAATAGTTTTTATAAAAAAGAAACTTGCATTCTTCTATTCATAGAAGAAACGAATATAAATTTATTTAAAAATTTGTTTGTTAACAAAACATATTGGTAAGCAAGAAAATGCTAACAACTGGGTAAATCTAAAAGATCTTTTAAAGAAAGAGACATTTGAGTTGAGCCTTGAAGAGTATTAGATATAACAAGAAGTAGCTTTGAGGAGGTAGAACTTTTAATCTGTCCTTTGAGGAGGGGGGAAAGTTAGCAGGATGTGCAAAGACATGGAAGTATAAGATAGAATATTGTGGGTGGGGAATAGTAAATAGGCCAGTTTGCCTGCTATATTGTATGAAAAAGTGAGGGCAGTGGTAATGTGGATTTGACATAGAAAGATAGGCTGGAGTTATATTGTGAGGGGTGTTAAATGTAAAATATCTTAACACAAAATCAAGCTTCTTAAGTGAAAGAATAGTATGGTCATCCTTGAGCTTTAAGAATATGAATTTGACAGCTATGTGGAGCATAGATTCGATAAGATAGTAGAATGACTGTCCCTAAGGATCTCAATTAGGGTGAAAATTATTCAGAATAGAGTCAATGAGGACCTAGACTAAGGTTTTGTAGTATGAGTAGGGAGAAGGAAATAAATGAGATGAATATTAGGAAAAGTTGGCAAAATTGGTAAAGTGGCAGGGAGAGACAGGAAAGTATTTTTGATGAAGAATGAAGTGATCTGGATGGTTTTAGAAAATGAATTTTAAAAAAGGAAAAGATTTAGGGAATTTCATAGGAAATAAATCAAAATCATTCTAGTTAAATCCCTTTAAAATTAATATGGTTTTAAAAATTTCAGTGGAAAAATTATAAAGGAAATGAAAGTCCATTTTTGGCTTAATCAGTCTTCAGATATGTGAAATGCTATTCAAGCATTTTGAAAAACACAGCAGATTTGGTCTGTCCTTACTCATTAAACAAGTGTTTGTAAAGCACTCTGAAGATGAAAGCTTTATATAAATACTATATATGCTTGTTATTTGAGGAATTAAACATGCATTCATGTATACTTATAAAACGGAGAGATCTTCCTTAATCTTAATGGGCTAGATTTTCCCATTGCATAGCTCCCTAGTGTTTACTGAATTCCCATTGACTTCCCAGTGTATATTTTTTTAATGGTCTCTATGAATATGAGTGCATTTTATCTCAGTTGTGAGATATATTATTGAGTGTTCTGAGAGTTAATGTGTGTTTTTTAATGAAGTATGAGATTTTTAAAAATTGCTCTATTTTACATTTGTTTTTTTTTTAATTTTTTTTATCCTTTTTAATATACTTTCTCTAGCTTATTGCTTACAATGTTCCTTGAAAAAAAATAATGGAAACTAATTTTTGTATTAACAAGTTCTTGATTATCAATTTAATTTGTTGAAAATATTCATATTAGCTAAGGGAGTCTTATCTTTAGTAAAGTAATTGCTATTCATTATTTTATAAGTAAATTTCATATAAAATTACCCAGTATGTATATATACATACATATACACATTGATAATTGTGTATGTGTTATGTATACATAATATATACATGGCACTATTTAAATGTAAAAATTTCTTAACTTCAGGTCTTCTAAGTAAAAGGGCTTAGTTTCATTAAATATCATAAACACTTTACTTGAATTTTATGTCTTTAGCCCTGCCCTAAATGAGCAATAGTAAAACCAAATCAGGTTGATTCAAAAAGCTTTTATTAAGTATCTCCTATGTGCCAGACATTATTTTAAGCATTAGGAATATAAAAAGGGAAAGACTTGCTTGATTCTCAAATAACTTATAGTGGAAGAAATCACATGTAAACAACTGTATGCAAACAGCATACCTACAGTATAAATTGCAGGTGCTCAACCGAGGAAAGTTACTAGCATTAAAGGGGGCTTGGGAAGGCTGTTTTGCAGAAGATAAAATTTTAGTTGGAACTTGAAGAAAGTCAAGGAAGCTAGGAGTCAGATGAGAAGTGAAAGAATTATAGGTATAGGATTAGATAGTAAAATGCACAGATTAAGGAGATGGAATATCATGTGCCAACAACAGTAAAGAATCCAGTGCCATTGGATTATAGAGTATGTGGAGATAAGAAAAAACAAAACAAAACAAAAACAAACAAAAAAACAAAAAAACAAAAACAACAAAAACATAAGAAGACTGGAAAGGTAGGATGAAGACAAATTATGAAAGCTTTTAAAAGCTTGCAAGAACTTTTATAAATTTACATTTAATTTTCAAGATAATGAGAAAAAGAGCATGTCAGACTTATACTTTCTCCAAGTGAAATGATATAGAGAAAAAAAAAAAAAAAAAAAGAACTCCGAAAAGAGACTTGGAGAGCTCCCACCTTTAACATGTTTCACTTGTATGGAGATCTAGAAAAGAAGATTGAGGAGTAGAGAAACAGGTAGGAAGAGAACTAGAAAACATCAGTGTCTTAAAAAATTTGAGAGGATGAAGTATAAACAAGAGGATTGCAACTTTTAGTATTAAAGGTTGAAGTATGAGGATTCTGAAAGAAGCCTTTACAGGGAAAGTATATCTTGCTAAAAAGCTTTATAGGCAATTAAGTAAAATCAATATTAAAATATATATGTACTAAATGTCATAGCATTCAAATTCTTAAAGGAAATGTTAAATGGATTATGGGAGAAAATAAGCAATGAAGCTATACTAATGAGGGACCTTAGCCTTCCCCTTTCAGTGTTAGATGAATTTAACCACAAAATAAATAAGAACAAAATTAAAGATATAGAAGAAACTTTAGGGGAAAAAAAAACATAAGATAGGCCTCTGGAGAAAACTGAATAGGCATCAAAAAGAGCATATCTTTTTGTCAGTTATATGTGGCATATTCACAAAATTTATCCTGGGCATAAAAACCTCATAACCAAATGCAGAAGAGCAGAAATATTAAATGTACCCTTTTAAAATCATATATATGCATATACTCAGTAAATGCCCATGGAAGCAGATAATAAAATTCACAAATAATCTATGCTAAATAATTATTAAATCAAACAACAAATCATTGAAATACTTGATAATTCCATTAAAGTGAATGGCAACAGTGAGACAATAGAGCAAAATTTGTAGGATGCAGCTAATGAAATAAGTCTTTAGATTTGGAAATTAAGAGATTTTTGGTAATTTTTAGAGAATAGTTTCAGTTGAATTATGTCCAGTACTGAGTAAATAATTTAACTTTACATACATTTTAAAGACTAAATCTACTTTTTAACAAGGTATTTTCATTTATAGATTCTTCTCCTTTCCCAAGCAGTTGAGGGAGATTTATAGTGGCAAAAACATTAGATATATATACTTGCTTACTTGGACTAAGAGGGCAGAGTCTAAGAGTAAACTCTCTGATTTTAATATATGATTACAATGATATTGCTGGTTTATCTCTTGAAGAAGCACATGTCAGAGTTAAACATGCATATTCATTCAGCCTAAAAGTTTAATTAATGGATACTATTCACAAACCCAAATATTATAAATGAAAGGATTTTAAATTCTTTAGGCAATATAATAAATTATTATCTTCCAGTTAGAAAAGAGCTTTTCTTGAGTAGCACATTGTGAGTTAAATTAAGTTCTAGAGTCATCAAGTTTAAAGACTTCATAAATTAGACTTTTTACATTGAAGATAATTGTCTAATATTATACTTAGAGAGGAAAAGAAAACCCATATACTTTCTGTGAAGCAACCTATTTGGAGAAAAAAAAAGCTATTGGACTACTTAAACATTACAGAATCAATGTGAAGGACATTGGTGTTTTTTTTTTTTTTTTTGTTTTGTTTGTTTGTTTTGTTTTGGTTTGGTTTGGTTTTTTGTTAGTTTTTTCCAGTAGCCTCCCAAATTTTTTAATCTTTCAAGGGGAATGAAAACCACAGGCCAGGGCAATGAGTTTGGAAGGGACAGTGTAAGACCTTGTGAAAGTGGGGAGTTTCATCTGAATATTAGAGTCTTATAACATTGGCAACTATAAACTTAGTTGATTGTTATTTGAGTGTGCTATCTGTCTTCAGCATCTGTTCATGAGCTCTTGTGACTTTCAGAATCTTTAGTGTTTTCTTCAAGGTTAAATCAATTCTGTATATTTATATACCACTTTAAGATTTGTAATTTTTTATGTTATCTCATTTGATCCTTATAACAACTTGGGAGGTAGATATTATTATAATCCCATGTAACAAATGAAAAAAAAAAAAACTGAGGTAGACAATTAAATATAAGATATTTGAAACTAGATTTGAATTGAGATCTTCCTAACTCCAGGTTCAATGCTCTGTCAATTGCCATTCTAATAAACATTTGTCTGAGATAGAGCAAGTTAGGGAACATTTTGAACCACATTTGGGGAAGCCTAGACACAAATTATAGCATGAAAAGACTAAGATTTTTTTAATGCTTTCCTAAATGGGAACTATTATATAAATCAATGTATTTGATTTATATAATAGGGGGCCCTTCTGAGTTATTTCAGTTATCAAACCTGCCTTATATGAGCCCAGAGAATTTGAGTCTGTGGACAAACTGGTTATATTCCTATGTATCATCTCTCTGGCATGTTTTCATAAGCAGTATTGAACTTAAAAAAAAAAAAAACAGAAATTCTTTAGAAATTGATGGTGAAGAAATATGTCTATTCAAAGATTATATGGAATATTCTATTATAATTTTTTATTTTTAGTTATTTAATTCGAATGAAACAAGGGCACTTATATAAGATGCATCTTAGTTTGCGATTTCATTTTTGCCTTTGTGCATCCTGGTAACTAAGCCAAAGAGCAAATTTCCTACAAGAAAATAATTCCCCTCAGAAGCAGCTTAATTTTACTTTTGGTCTATTTCATTTCATTTCTTTCTTCAGCTCTTGCTTGCAAGGCCAAGAACAATATCAATCATTAACATTTTTACCTCTTTAAGCATCATTCTGTCAGAATGAAGATAATATTTTTCATTTCTGAAGTGCCTTTCATCAAAGGAGTTGTATATGTTTACAAAAGAGTAATTAAATCTCACAAATCTCAAGTGAGGCAGGAAAATGTTTTCTCTGTATTAGAGACTATGAATGTTGAATACTTTTTTTTTTATAGGATGTGGGTCAGTAATTCATAATATTCATTTAGATGTTCAAATAGTTGTCATATATTTTCATTCCCAAGTTCCTCTTTTAAAAATTTGTCTTCATAAATGTAGAAAATATGTTTTTTAAGTGATCATTCGTTTTTTAAAAGACAGTCTTCAATAATGAGAACATTCAAAAATGAATAGAGACATTGTTAGCACTACATTAATAAAGATACCATCAAGACCATTTCCTATCTGTACTTCAGTAGCATTGCCTTATCTCTGTAATTGGAATCAATATCTATACTACTAATTTCTTTTGAAAAATTATTTTATGCAAAATTATTAGGAATAAGGCTGAAAGGCTTTAGAATTTTAAAATCTTGTAGGAATAAAATTTGGCTCAGTGTTTCCATCCATAATATACAAGATAGAAGGAGATTCCCATTGGTAGGGTAGAGTTAAGAACAAAGCTTATCTCCCTAAACCCTATCAGTGAACAATTAATTTCATAATATTTCTCTTTGCTTCTAGTTCCATCCCTTTTTTTTATCCTAAGCTTTTTGACTTTCAAAAATTTACTACTTTCCATAAATTTTTGCCCCATTCAAGTTAATAACAGACTGTATTCCAATGACCTTCAGCTTAACCACTCTTTCTTAGCTTGAGCATTTCCTATTCTATCTCTACTCTATAAGTGGAAGTACATTGTATGCAAATTAAATTGATATATCCATTTTCTTCCCTTTTTAAAAATGTATTACACAAAATAACCAATGCTTTCTATATGAATCTCAAATGAGACAGTAGAGAAAAATTAATTCAATAAACTTATTTTTGGTTAGTTTGTGTTTTTTATTTTAAAATTATGTTTTATGCATTTCCTTTTTGTACCACAGGGATTTTTTGATATACTTACATCCTAGGTAGACAAGAAGGTAGTCTTGCATTATCCGTTTTCTAGAACCAGAAGTTTTATGGCAATTTTTTAGGTCCAGAGCAATCTGGAATTATGCCCCAAAAGTTATCAAACTCTGCATACCCTTTGATCCAGCAATGTTACTACTAAGCTTATATTCCACATTAGTGTCTATAAGTCATTATAGTCATCTTAATATGTTTCTCTGAATTCTTCTTCTCTGTCATTGTTTTTCAGGACAAAAAGTATATAAGGTTTTTCTTTCATTCTATGTCTAGTGGTAGTGCTGCTGATTAAAGCATATCACTGGTTAGTAACTTTTTTTATATAATTTCAAATGTTCTAGAATGATTAGACTATTTTATTCTCTATTAATATTTTCAATGACTTACTTTTACAAGCAAATGGATGAAGTGACTTAGTTTTTTTCTAAGGTGAATTGGAGTGAAAGCATATTAAAAGTGTGTGTGTGTGGGTGGGGGGTAGGATCACATAGATATACACCTGTAAAAGAAGTGAACATTTTTAAACAAATTAAGTATTTTCCTTTGTATCCAAAAATGAAATAAAGAATAAATACCTGACAGAATGATGGGAGTCTGAAATTAAAGAATCTATATTATCTTTTATTTTTTAGGGGGGGGGGAGGAAGCTCTCTGTTGAATATTGGATTCCATGGAAGATGGTATGAGAAACGTGGATAAGGATTCCTTTACTTGGAGCATGTGCCTTTAAAAGAAGCAATGGCTACATTAATAATATAGTAAAGAGGAACATGTGAGCAATTAAAAGGAAAAAATAAAAGAATTTGAAGGATGTAGCATAGGTTGATTTGCTACTATTTTATATCGATTGATTTACAAAGTACTCTCAGATTTTAATTTCTATGTACCTGTTAAACATTCAGTATTAAATAAAAATATTCATTAAAAAGATTTATCTTATCATTTCCTTAATAGCAGATGCTTTAATTTAGATTAATTTCAATTTAACAAACTTCCATTGTGCAAGGCAGTGAGGGAACTCTGAAGTGAGCTTCAGAAAATGGCCCCTAGAGATAGCTTGGTGGGGCAGTGAATAAAATACTGTACCAAGAGTCAGAAAGACCTGTAAAAAGGACACAATAATAGCAGCTATCTAAAAGAGTTGTTGTAAGATCAAATGAGATAATTTTGGGGGCAGCTAGGTGGCACAGTGGATAGAGCACCAGGCTTGAATTCAGGAGGCCCGAGTTCAAATGTGGTCTCAGACACTTAACATTTCCTAGCTGTGTGACCCTGAACAAGTCACTTAACCCCAGCCTCAAAAAAAAAAAAAAAAAAAAAAAGAGATAATTTTTATAGTGTTTAGCACAGTGTTGCTTATAGGCGAAACTTTATACATGCTTATTCCCTTCCTTTCCTTTCCCACTTCCTTCCCATATCTCATCTTTCTCACAAGGTGAGTGGGGTAGGTAGTGCTGTGTTCTGGACTCACATTGTTTCACATTAGTTCCAGGGCAGATTTATTTATGTATTCATTTATTTATTTATTTATTTATTTACTTATTTACTTATTTATTCATTCATTCATTTATTTATTTATTTATTAGTTTTATAATTATAAAAAATTTTTGACAGTACATATGCATGAGTAATTTTCTTTAAATAACATTATCCCTTGTATTCATTTTTCTAAATTTTCCCCTCCCTCCCTCTACTCCCTGCCCTAGATGACAGGCAATCCTATACATATTAAATGTGTTACAGTATAACCTAGATACAATATATGTGTGTAAATCCAATTTTCTTGTTGCACGATAAGAATTGGATTCCGAAGGTGTAAGTAACCTGGGTAGAAAGACATTAGAGTATTGTTGTTGAAGTGTATAGTGATCTTCTGGTTCTGCTCATTTCACTCAGCATCAGTTCATCTAAGTCTCTCCAAACCTTTCTGTATTCATCCTGCTGGTCATTTCTTACAGAGCAATACTATTCCATAACATTCACATACCATAATTTGCTCAACCATTGTCCAATTGATGGGGCATCCATTCATTTTCCAGTTTCTATACACTACAAAAAGAGCTGCCACAAACATTTTGGCACATACAGGTCCCTTTCTCATCTTTAGTATTTCTTTGGGATATAAGCCCAGTAGTAGCACTGCTGGATTAAAGGGTATGCAGAGTTTGATAACTTTTTGGGGATAATTCCAAATTGCTCTCCAAAATGTCAGGATTCTTTCACACCTCCACCAACAATATATTAGTGTCCCAGTTTTCCCACATCCACACAGAGAAGTGACTTCCCTTCCTGCAGAGAGCCGCATCAAACCTGGTCTAAAGCAGAGACTCTCTATCTCTGGAGTGCTGCCCTCTTTATCCTCCCAGAGAATGGGTATGGGATAATGCAAGGGCTTCTGGGAAGAATTACTTCAATCAATGAGCTTGCTCTTCCTAAGCATGCAAGCTCTTCCCCAGGAAAGGCCGGAACTAGAGAATTGTCAAGTACAGACTTAGCACTTAGTAAGAACCTAATAACTCATTATCTCATTAGCACTTAGTAAGAACCTAACATCCTCCAACATTCATCACTATTTGTTCCTGTCATCTTAGCCAATCTGACAGGTGTGTAGTGGTATCTCAGAGTTGTCTTAATTTGCATTTCTCTGATCACTAGAGATTTGGAACACTTTCATATGAGTGGATACAGTTTCAATTTCATCATCTGAAAATTGTCTATTCATATCATTTGACCATTTATCAATTGGAGAATGGTTTGATTTCTTTTAAATTTGGGTCAGTTTTCTATATATTTTGGAAATGAGGCCTTTATCAGAACCTTTAACTATAAAAATATTTTCCTAATTTGTTACTGCCCTTCTAATCTTGTTTGCATTACTTTTGTTTGTACAAAAGATTTTAATTTGATGTAATCAAAATCTTCTATTTTGTGATCAATAATGATCTCTAGTTCTCCCTTGGTCATAAATTCCTTCTTCCTCCACAGGTCTGAGAGGTAGACTATCCTCTGTTCCTATAATGTATTTATGATCTCATTCTTTATACCTAAATCATGGACCCATTTTGATCTTATCTTGGTATATGGTGTTAAGTGTGGGTCCATATCTAATTTCTGCCATACTAATTTCCATTTTTCCCAACAGTTTTTTCAAATAATGAGTTCTTATCCCAAATGTTGGTATCTTTGGGTTTGCCAAACACTAGATTGCTATAGTTGTACCCTATTTTGTCCTGTATACCTAATCTGTTCCACTGATCAACTGGTCTATTTCTTAGCCAATACCAAATGGTTTTGGTGACTGCTGCTATATAATATAGCTTTAGATCAGGTACACTTAGACCACCTTCCTCTGAGTTTTTTTTTTTCATTAGTTCCCTTGCAATTCTCGACCTTTTATTCTTCCATATGAATTTCATTGTTATTTCTTCTCATTAAAATAGTTTCTTGGGAGTCTGACTGGTATAGCAAAAAATAAATAGCTTAATTTGGGGAGTATTGTCATCTTTATTATATTCGCTTGGCCTATCCACAAGCACTGAATCTCTTTCCAATTATTTAAATCTGATTTTTTTTGTGCCAGGTGTTTAGTAATTTTGCTCATACAATTCTTGACTTTTCTTTGGTAGATGGATTCCCAAATATTTTATACTCTCAACATATGTTTGGAATGGAATTTCTCTTTGTATCTCTTGCTATTGTATTTTGTTGGTGATATATAAAAATGCTGAGGATTTATGTGTATTTATTATGTATCCTGCAACTTTGCTAAAATTCTGAATTATTTCTAATAACTTTTTATTAGAATCTCTGGGGTTCTAGAAGTATACCATCATATCATTTGCAGAGAGTGATAGTTTGATTTCCTCATTACCTACTCTTATTCCTTTAATCTCTTTCTCGACTCTTATTGCCAAGACT
The DNA here is from genome assembly GCF_048593235.1 of Sminthopsis crassicaudata. Classification (NCBI taxonomy): domain Eukaryota; kingdom Metazoa; phylum Chordata; class Mammalia; order Dasyuromorphia; family Dasyuridae; genus Sminthopsis; species Sminthopsis crassicaudata. The sequence goes on along the minus strand of NC_133618.1, from coordinate 304,860,025 downwards.
AGCATTTCTTTTTTTTTTTTTTTTTTTTGTAATTAATTGGTTTTATTTAAATGATTGTTTCTCATTGCATAAAAGCCTGTCTTACCCTAAATGAATATCTAGTCCTAATTTGAGAATGTCCTGATTGTTAGGCAATTGGCATAAATTGTTTAATAATTTTTTTTTAAATTTTTTTTATTATATATATATATATATATTTTTAGAATATTATCCCTTGTATTCATTTTTCCAAATTACCCCCCCTCCCTCTATTCCTTCCCCCCGATGAGAGGCAATCCCATACATTTTACATGTGTTACAATATAGTCTAGGTACAATACATGTGTGTGAATATCATTTTCTTGTTGCACAATAAACATTAGAATCCGAAGGTACATGCAACCTGGGCAGACAGATATTAGTGCTAACAATTTTCATTCACTTCCCAGTGTTTCTTCTCTGGGTGTAGCTACCTCTGTCCATCATTGATCAACTGGAAGTGAGTTGGATCTTCTTTATGTTGAAGATTTCCACTTCCATCAGAATACATCCTCATACAGTATTGTTGTTGAAGTGTACAGTTATCTTCTGATTCTGCTCATTTCACTCAGCATCAGTTGATTTAAGTCTCTCCAGGCCTCTCTGTATTCCTCCTGCTGGTCATTTCTTACAGAGCAATAATATTCCATAACCTTCATATACCACAATTTACCCAACCATTCTCCAACTGATGGACATCCATTCATCTTCCAGTTTCTAGCTACAACAAAAAGAGCTGCCACAAACATTTTGGCACATATATGTCTCTTTCCGCTCTTTAGTATTTCTTTGGGATATAATCCCAGTAGTAGCGCTGCTGGGTCAAAGGGTATGCACAGTTTGATACCTTTTTGGGCATAATTCCAGATTGCTCTCCAGAATGGCTGGATTCTTTCGCAACTCCACCAGCAATGTATTAGTGTCCCAATTTCCCCACATCCCCTCCAACATTTATCATTATTTGTTCCTGTCATCTTAGCCAATCTGACAGGTGTGTAGTGGTATCTCAGAGTGGTCTTAATTTGCATTTCTCTGATCAGTAGTGATTTGGAACACTTTCATGTGAGTGGATATAGTTTCAATTTCTTTCTCTGAGAATTGTCTGTTCATATCCTTTGACCATTTATCAATTGGAGAATGGTTCGGTTTCTTATAAATTATGGTCAGTTCTCTATATATTTTGGAAATGAGACCTTTGTCAGAACCTTTGTTTTTAAAAATATTTTCCCAATTTGTTACTTCCCTTCTAATCTTGTTTGCATTAGTATTATTTGTACAGAAACTTTTTAGTTTGATGTAATCAAAATCTTCTATTTTGTGATCAATAATGATCTCTAGTTCTCCTCTGGTCATAAATTCCTTCCTCCTCCACAAGTCTGAGAGGTAGATTATCCTCTGTTCCTCTAATCTATTTATTATCTCCCTCTTTATGCCTAAATCATGGATCCATTTTGATCTTATCTTGGTATATGGTGTTAAGTGTGGATCCATATCTAATTTCTTCCATACTAATTTCCAGTTTTCCCAACAGTTTTTTCCGAATAATGAATTTTTTTCCCTAATGTTGGAATCTTTGGGTTTGTCAAAGATTAGATTGCTATAGATGTACCCTTTTTTGTCCTTTGTATCTAATCTGTTCCACTGATCTACTGGTCTATTTCTTAGCCAATACCAAATGGTTTTGGTGACTGCTGCTATATAATATAGCTTTAGATCAGGTACACTTAGACCACCTTCCTCTGAGTTTTTTTTCATTAGTTCCCTTGCAATTCTCGACCTTTTATTCTTCCATATGAATTTTGTTGTTATTTTTTCTAGGTCATTGAAATAGTTTCTTGGGAGTCTGATTGGTAGAGCACTAAATAAATAGATTAGTTTGGGGAGTATTGTCATCTTTATTATATTCGCTCGGCCTATCCAAGAGCATTGAATGTCTTTCCAATTATTTAAATCTGACTTTATTTTTGTGGCAAGTGTTTTGTAATTTTTCTCATATAATTCCTGACTTTACTTTGGTAGATGGATTCCCAAATATTTTATACTCTCAACATTTGTTTGGAATGGAATTTCTCTTTGTATCTCTTGCTGTTGCATTTTGTTAGTGATATATAAAAATGCCGAGGATTTATGTGGATTTATTTTGTATCCTGCCACTTTGCTGAAATTTTGAATTATTTCTAGTAGCTTTTTAGCAGAGTCTTTGGGGTTCTCTAAGTATACCATCATGTCATCTGCAAAAAGTGATAGTTTAATTTCCTCATTTCCTACTCTAATTCCTTGAATCTCTTTCTCGGCTCTTATTGCCGAGGCTAGCGTTTCTAGTACTATATTGAATGGTAATGGTGATAGTGGGCAACCTTGTTTCACTCCTGATCTTACTGGGAAAGGTTGCAGTTTATTTCTATTGCATATTATGCTTACTGAAGGTCTTAAATATATGCTCCTGATTATTCTAAGGAATAGTCCATTTATTCCTATACTCTCAAGAGTTTTTAGTAGGAATGGATGTTGGATTTTGTCAAATGCTTTTTCTGCATCTATTGAGATGATCATATGGTTCTTATTAATTTGATTATTAATATGGTCAATTATATTAATAGTTTTCCTAATATTAAACCAGCCCTGCATACCTGGAATAAATCCTACTTGATCATAGTGTATTATCTTGGAGAGGATTTTCTGAAGTCTTTTTGCTAATATCTTATTTAAGATTTTAGCATCAATATTCATTAAGGAGATTGGTCTATAATTTTCTTTCTCAGTTTTCGATTGACCTGGTTTAGGTATCAGTACCATGTCTGTATTATAAAAGGAGTTTGGTAGGACTCCTTCATCCCCTATTTTTTCAAATAATTTATATAACATTGGGGCTAATTGTTCTTTAAATGTTTGGTAGAATTCACATGTGAATCCATCTGGCCCTGGGGATTTTTTCCTGGGGAGTTGATTAATAGCTTGTTCTATTTCTTTTTCTGAAATGGGACTATTTAAGCAATTTATCTCCTCCTCTGTTAATCTAGGGAGCCTATATTTTTGGAGGAAGTCATCCATTTCACTTAAGTTATCAAATTTATTGGCATAAAGTTGGGCAATGTAACTCCTTATTATTTCTCTAATTTCCTCTTCATTGGTGGAAAGATCCCCCTTTTCATTTGTAAGACTATCAATTTGATTTTCCTCTTTCTTTTTTTTGATCAAATTTACCAAAGGTTTATCTATTTTATTGGCTTTTTCATAAAACCAACTCTTGGTTTTATTTATTAATTCAATAGTTTTTTTACTTTCAATTTTATTGATTTCTCCTTTTAATTTTTGTATTTCAAGTTTAATTTTTGGTTGGGGGTTTATAATTTGGTCTTTTTCTAGCCTTTTAAGTTGTAAGCCCAATTCCTTAATCTTCTCTTTCTCAATTTTCTTCAAATAAGCCTCTAAAGATATAAAATTCCCCCTTATTACTGCTTTAGCTGCATCCCAAAGATTTTGATATGATGTCTCATCATTGTCATTATCTTGGATGAAATTGTTAATTGTTTCTATAATTTGCTCTTTCATCTAGTCATTCTTTAAGATGAGATTATTCAGTTTCCAATTACTTTTTGGTCTATTTACCCCTAACTTTTTACTGAATGTAGCTTTTATTGCATTGTGATCTGAGAAGAAGGCATTTATTATTTCTGCCTTCCTACATTTAATTTTGAGATCTTTATGTCCTAATATATGGTCAATTTTTGTATAGGATCCATGAACTGCTGAGAAGAAAGTATATTCCTTTCTATTGCCATTCAGTTTTCTCCAAAGGTCTATCATACCTAGTTTTTCTAATATTCTATTTGCTTTTTTAATTTCTTTCTTGTTTGTTTTGTGGTTTGATTTGTCTAAATCTGAGAGTGCAAGGTTGAGATCTCCCACTATTATAGTTTTACTGTCTATTTCTTCTTGCAGTTCTCTTAACTTTTCCTTTAGAAAGTTAGATGCTATACCACTTGGTGCATATATGTTTAGTATTGATATGGCTTCATTATTTATGCTACCTTTCAGCAGGATATAGTTTCCTTCCTTATCTTTTTTAACGAGATCTACTTCTGCTTTTGCTTGATCTGAGATAAGGATAGCTACCCCTGCTTTTTTGGCTTTACCTGAAGCATAATAGGCTCTGTTCCAACCTTTTACCTTTATTCTGTTTGTATCTCCCTGCTTTAAGTGTGTTTCCTGTAGGCAACATATTGTAGGGTTCTGCTTTTTGATCCAATCTGCTATCCGTCTCTGTTTGATGGGATCGTTCATCCCATTTACATTTACAGTTAAAATTACTAATTCTGTATTTCCTGCCATCGTATTATCCCCAGATTATGCTTTTTTCCCTTGACCCCTCTGATCCCCCTCCCCGATATTTAATTTACAGACCCCCCTTGTGACGCGCAACCCTCCCTCTTTTTTTTTTTTTTTTTTAGGATCCCTTCCCCCTCCCTCCAAGTCCCTTCACTTATTCTCCTTTTCCGTTTCCCTTTTCCTCTCCCCCCTTTTAATGAAGTGAGAGAAAATTCTCTGAAAAACAAATATGTTAATTATTTACTCTTTGAGCCTCTCCTGATGAGAGTAAGATTCACACAATGATTCTCCCCCTCACTAAGTTCCCTCAGATATGGTGCATTTTCTATGCCTCTTCCTGGGATGTAGTTTCCCTCTTTTTATCACTCCTTCCCCTTTTTCTGAACCGACCTCCTTCCCTTTACTACACCCCCCTTTTTTTCTTTTATATCAGTAAAATCAAATTATCCTTGAGTATTTTTTACATACCCACAACAGAGTTACAGTTCTCAAGGGTTCTGTGTACCTTTTTCTGTTTCTCTTCAGTCTTCTGGATGTAGATCAAATTTTTTGTTTAAGTCTGGTTTTTTTTAGAAACATATAGAATTCCTCTGTTTCATTGAATGACCATCTTCTTCCATGGAAAAAGATGCTAAACTTAGCTGGGTAGTTCATTCTTGGTTGCAGTCCTTGATCTTTTGCCTTACGGAATATCAGGTTCCAGGCCCTTCTATCTTTTAATGTGGAGGCAGCCAGATCTTGGGTGACCCTTATTGTGGCACCTTGGTATTTAAATTGTTTTTTTCTAGCTGCTTGCAGGATTTTCTCCTTTGTGTGGTAATTCTGCAGCTTAGCCACTATATTCCGTGGTGTTCTTTTTTTAGGGTCTATTTCAGAAGGAGTTCGATGAATTCTTTCCACATCTACTTTCCCTTCTGTTTCTATTATCTCTGGACAGTTCTTTGATAATTTCTTGTAAAATAGAATCTAGGCTCTTTTTTTGGTCATAGTTTTCTGGAAGTCCAATAATCCGCAGATTATCTCTCCTAGATCTATTTTCCAGGTCTATAGATTTTCCCAGTAAGTATTTGACGTTGTTCTCCAGCTTCTCATTTTTTTTTGTTTTGTTTGACTGATTCTTGGGTTCTCTGTGAATCATTCATTTCTATTTGTTCCATCCTGACTTTTAAGGAGTTATTTTCTTCTTTCACAGTGTTTAGTTCTTTTTGTAAATGCCCAATTTCGTTTTTAAATGAATTATTTTGCTCTATTGAATTTTTTTCCATTTCCCTAATTTTTTTTGAGAATTATTTTCTTTTTCTAATTCAGAAATTCTATTTTCTTGAGACTTTTTTATCTTTTCCAATTCAGAAATCCTACTTTCCTGTGTTTTTTTAACCTTTTCTAATTCATAAATTTTGTTTCCCTGCATCTCCTGTGAATTCTTTATTTTTTCCAACTCCAATTTCAGGACGTTGTTATTCTCTATCATAGCTTCCCTTTCCTTTCCCCATTTTTCTTCAATCTCCCTCAATTTTTTAAGAGTTTCTTCTAGGAGAGAGTTATGTGATGGGGGGCAGGGATTGTTCCCCTTTGGGTTGTTATCTGCTGCCTCTCTGCTGTTAACTTCCTCGGGGTTGGATACCCGCTCTTTCTCTGTATAGAAGGAATCTATAGTTTTTCTAGCTTTTTTGCTTATATTTAAAAAAAATCTTTTGGGGTCTGTCCCTGGGGTAGGAAATTATTTATTTACTTCTTTACCAGCTTCCTCCCAGACCAGATGGATGCAGCGGCTCCTGCGCCTGAGCTAAGATAGAGCTCTGGAAGAGAGTTCCCCACCCCCTCCCTGGAAGTGCCTCAGAGGTGATTAGCACTACTGTGCTTCGAGGGCGTAGAATAGTAAAGGCAGCACAAAGCCCAGCCTATGTGTCCGGGTGGGGAGTGGATGTCTGCAGCAGGTGACGTGAAAAGCCCCTGTGCTCAAACTGGAAGTGTCTGCCAGAAACCGCGGTCCCTAGTTCAAAGGTTCTCTTCTCTGGGACTTCCTGGAGCTGAGTTCCACTCCCTTCAGCTAAGCTAGGCAATGTGTGTTGCCTTGGGCTGTATCCACCCACTTGTCAATCTCTTAACTATTCTCAGGTGGTAGCTGAGGCCACACCCCCTGGTGCTAAGATCTGCTGAGTCACCTCCAGGGTCCGGGAAAATCTAATCTGAGTTTTAAAATATTTTGGCTTTCTCTTCTGAACTGCCAAATAATTAGCAGAGAAGAGCTAACAGCCTGTGCCAGATTCCTTTACCTCAGTGGCTTCTCTGATCCCAGAGCCCTTCCCAGCGCAATGGGCGCAGTGTGCCACTACCCCACCGTCTGTGCTGGTCTCTCTTATTCTTCCCCTGGGAACTGACCTTTCCTGTTGAAACTCCAGATTCTCTTCAGCTGGTAAGTCGTGCTTCCAGTCTTTATGGTATCTATCAGTCCTGAGCTAATTCTGAGACTTAATTTATCTAATTGGTTGTGAGGGAGTGAGGACGTTCACAGAGACGTGTGTTTCTTCTCCGCCATCTTGGCTCTGCCAAGACTAGCATTTCTAATACAATATTGAATAGTAATGGTGATAGTGGGCAAACTTGTTTCACTCCTGATCTTACTGGGAAAGGCTCCAGTTTGTCTCCATTATATATAATGCTTAATGAAAGTCTTAAATATATTCTCCTGACTATTTTAAGGAATAGTCCATTTATTCCTATACTCCCAAGCATTTTTAGTAGGAATGGGTGTTGTATTTTATCAAATGATTTTCTGAATCTATTTAGATAATCATATTTTTTTATTAATTTGGTTACTAATATAGTCAATTATACTAATAGTTTTCCTAATTTTAAACCAGCCCTGCATTCCTGGTATAAACCCTACTTGATCATAGTGTATTATCCTGGGGATCATTTTCTGAAGTCTTTTTGCTAATATCTTATTTAAGATTTAGCATCAATATTCATAAAGGAGATTGATCTATAGTTTTCTTTCTCCATTTTCAACCTACCTGATTTAGGTATCAGTACCATGTCTGTGTCATAAAAGGAGTTTGGTAGGACTCCTTCATCCCCTATTTTTAAAAAATAGTTTACATAACATTGGGGCTAATTGTTCTTTAAATGTTTGGTACAATTCACATGTAAATACATCTGATCCTGGGGATTTTTTCCTGGGGAGTTGATTAATAGCTTGTTCTATTTCTTTTTCTGAAATGGTACTATTTAAGCAGTTTACCTCCTCCTCTGTTAATCTAGGAAGCCTATATTTTTGGAGGTAGTCATCCATTTCACTTAAGTTATCAAATTTATTGGCATAAAGTTGGGCAAAGTAACTCATCATTTCTCTAATTTCCTCTTCATTGATGGAAAGATCCCCCTTTTCATTTTTAAGACTAACAATTTGATTTTCCTCTTTCCTTTTTCTGATCAGATTTACCAAAATTATTTATTTCATTGGCTTTTTAATAAAACCAACTCTTAGTTTTATTTATTAATTGAATAGTTTTTTACTTTTAATATTATTTATTTCTCCTTTTAATTTTAGAATTTCAAGTTTAGTTTTTGGTTGGGGGTTTTCAGTTAGGTCTTTTTCTAGCTTTTTAAGTTGCAGGCCCAATTCATTGATCTTCTCTTTCTCAATTTTTATTCAAGTAAGCCTCTAAAGATATAAAAATTTCCTTCTAATACCACATTAGCTGCATTCTACAAATTTTGTTATGATGTCTCATCATTGTCATTATCTTGGGTGAAATTATTAACTGTTTCTATAGTTTGGTGTTTCACCCAGTCATTCTTTAAGATGAGATTATTTAGTTTTCAATTACTTTTTTGGTCTAATTACCCCTAACTTCTTATTGAATGTAGTTTTTATTGCATTGTGATCTGTGAAGAAGACATTTACTATTTCTGCCTTCCTGCATTTAATTTTGAGATCTTTATGTCCCAATATATGGTCAAATTTTGAATAGGTTCCATGAACTGCTGAGAAAAAAGTATACTCCTTTCTGCCTCCATTCAGTTTTCTCCAAAGATCTATCATACCTAGTTTTTCTAATGTTCTATTCACCTCTTTAATTTCTTTCTTTCTTTTCTTTTCTTTTTTTTTTTTGTGGGTTGATTTATCTAATTCTGAGAGTGTAAGGTTGAGATTTCCCACTATAATAGTTTTCCTGTCTATTTCTTCTTGCAACTCTCTTAACTTTTCCTTTAAGAAGTTAGATCCTATACCACTTGGTGCATATATGTTTAGTATTGATATGGCTTCATTGTCTATACTACCTTTTAGCAGGATATTGTTTCCTTCCTTATCTCTTTTAATTAGATCAATTTCTGCTTTTCTTTGATCTGAGAAAAGGATGGCTACCCCTGCTTTTTTTACTTCACTTGAAGCATAATAGATTCTGGTTCAGCCTTTTACCTTTACTGTAAATGTGAATGGAATGAACTCTCCCATTAAACGGAGGCGGATAGCAGACTGGATTTAAAATTACTAATTCTGTATTTCCTGCCATCATATTATCCCCTGATTATGCTTTTTTCCCCTTGTCCCCCCTGAACCCCTTCCCCAGTATTTAATCTATGGATCCCACTTGACACGCAGCCCTCCCTTTTTAGTATCCATCCTCCCTCCTTTTAAGTCCCTTCCCCTTTCTTGTACTCTTCCCTTATTTCCCTTTTCCTTTTCCCTTTTCCTCTCCCCTCTTATAATGAGGTGAGAGAGAATTCTCTGAAAAACAAATATGTCAATTATTTACTCTTTGAGCCTACTCTGATGAGACTAAGATTCATACAATGTTTCTCCCCCTCTCTATATTCCCTCAGATGTGGTAGATTTTCTGTTCCTCTTCCTGGGATGTAGTTTCCCTCTTTTTATCTCTCCTCCCCCTTTTTCTGATACTATCCTCTTCCCTTTACTACTTCCCTTTTTATGATATATTAGTAAAATCAAATTATTCATGTGGACTTTCTTTATATCCACAACAGAGATATAATTCTCAAGAGTTCTTTTTACCTTTTTCTACTTCTCTTTAGTCTTGTGGATGCAGATCAAATTTTTTGTTTAAGCCTGTTTTTTTTCTTAGAAACAAATGGAATTCTTCTGTTTCATTAAATGACCATCTTTTTCCATGGAAGAAAATGCTAAACTTAGCTGGGTAGTTTATTCTTGGTTGCAATCCTTGATCTTTTGCCTTTTGGAATATCAGGTTCCAGGCCCTTCAATCTTTTAATGTGTGGAGGCAGCCAGATCTTGAGTGACCCTTATTGTGGCCCCTTGATATTTTAATTGCTTTTTTCTAGCTCCTTGCAATATGTCTTTCCTTTGTGTGGTAATTCTGCAGCTTAGCCACAATATTCCGTGGAGTTCTTTTTTTAGGGTCTTTTTTAGAAGGATTTCGATGAATTCTTTCAACGCCTATTTTCCTTTCTGTTTCTATTATCTCTGGACAGTTCTCTTTGATGATTTCCTGTAAAATAGAATCTAGGCTCTTTTTTGATCATAGTTTTTGGGAAGTCCAATGATCCTTAGATTATCTCTCCTAGATCTATTTTCCAGGTCTATAGATTTTCCCAGTAAGTATTTGATGTTATTCTCCAGCTTTTCATTTTTTGTTTGTTTGTTTGTTTTGTTTGACTGATTCTTGGTTTCTCAATGAATCATTCATTTCTTTTTGTTCAAGCCTGATTTTTAATGAGTTATTTTCTTCATTCACATTTTTTAGTTCTTTTTTGTTTATGTCCAATTGAGTTTTTAAATGAATTATTTTGCAGTTGAATTTTTTTCCATTTCACTAATTTTTTTTTGTGTGTGAGTTATTTTCTTTTTCCAAATCACAAATCCTACTTCCTTGGGAATTTTTTATCTTTTCCAATTCAGAAATCCTACTTTCCTGTGATTTTTTTTTAACCTTTTCTAATTCACAAATTTTGTTTCCCTGCACCTCCTGTAAATTCTTTAATTTTTCCAAATCAAATTTCAGGATGTTGTTATTCTCTATCTATCATAGCTTCTCTTTCCTTTCCCCATTTTTCTTCAAACTCTCTTAACTTTTTAATAGTCTCTTCTAGGAGAGAGAGTTATGTGATGGGGGCAGGTACCCCTTTAGGGTGTTATCTGGAGACTCTCTGCTGTTAGCTTCCTAGGGATTGGATACTAGCTCTTTCTATGTATAGAAGGTGTCAATCATTCTTTTCAGCTTCTTACTCATTGTTAACACTCTATAGGGGGTCTGCCCTCAGGTAAGAAATTTATTTTTCAGCTTCCTCCCATACCAGGGATAGGATGCAGCAATCCTGTGCCTGGGCTAAGAGAGAGCTCTGGGAGAGAGTTCCCCTCTCCCCTTCCCAGAAATTCCTCAGAGGTAGTTTGCATGGCTGAGCTGGGAGGAGTGCCCAGTGTGGAATCCTGCTGTGTGGCCTAGCGACTGCCCTGAGGTTTAAGGCTGAACAGTGAAAGAGTCACAATTCCCAGCCAAAGCCTCCTGTGGGACTGCGGATATTAGCAGCTGAGGCAAAAAAGCCCCTGCGCTCAAACTGGAAGTGTCTGCTCAGAAACCACAGTCCCTGCTCTGGAGGTTCCATTACTCTGGGAGTTCCTCTGCTGTTGGAGCTTCACAACTGCCAGAATATCACTGCCTGAGGCTGAGCCCCCACACTATGTGGATTAGATACTGCCCCGGGCTGTCCCCAGCTGGTCAGGCCCCTAACTGCCCCAAGGAAAAGCCCCAGACAGCAGAAGGCGGCTGCATAGCTGTGCCGAGATTGGTGCCAGGCCACTTCCAAATTGGGGTGGATCTAGGATCTGGCTTTATATTTAAAATGGCTTGATTTCTCTTCTGATCTGCTGTTTTATAAGCAGAGTAGAGCTATCAGCCTGTGCCAGATTCCTCTATCTCAGTGGCTTCTCTTATCCCAGATCTCTCTCCAACCCATTTGGCAGAGTGTGCTAGCACCAACCCTGTCCATGTTGATCTTTTTTTCCTCTCCTGGGAACCGACCTTTTCTGTTGAAATTACAGCTTCTCTTCAGCTGGTAAGTTGTGCTTCCAATCCTTGTGGTTTTTATCAGTCCAGTGTTATTTTTGAGGCTGATTTAACTATTTGGTATTGAGGCAAGAAGGGAGCTTACAAATTTGCGTGTGTCTTCCTCCGCCATCTTGGCTCCGCCCCTCCAATGCAGATTTAACTTTAACATGGGAGTGGGAGGGGAAGGTTGATCTTTCTCTTTCATCAGGGAAATGACAAAAATAACATTCTCTAAATTATGTTTAAGTTCTCTCAAAAAGAGATGAACAATATGCTTTCTATAAAAGATACTCAATGTGTGGAATGAACTTGAGGTAATTATTTCCTTTACTACAGAAAATTCTCAAAACATGAAAGACTCAAAAATGCATATGAACAAATAAAAGAAAATAGAAAATAAAAATCTATCAATCTTATTATTCTCTAGTAAAGATAAAGGCACCTTTCAATAATGGTTCATCAGATATTTCACATTTAATTCAGTCTTATACTATCTATCTCAACAACTCACATTCTATATAATTCCAGGTCAGCGATCAGACTTGACATTTCTTTAATCTAGCTTTTAGTAATGATGAATGTTGGAGGAGATGTGGGAAAACTGGGACACTGATGCATTGTTGTTGGAGTTGTGAATGAAGCCAATCATTCTGGAGAGCAATCTGGAATTATGCCCAAAAAGTTATCAAACTGTGCATACCCTTTGACCCAGCAGCGCTACTACTGAGCTTATATCCCCAAGAGATACTAAAGAAGGGAAAGGGACCTGTATGTGCAGGAATGTTTATGGAAGCTGTCTTTGTAGTGGCAAGAAACTGGAAACTGAGTGTATGTCCATCAATTGGAGAATGGCTGAATAAATTGAATTATACAAATATTATGGAATGTTATTGTTCTGTAAGAAATGACCAGCAGGATAATTTCAGAAAGTCCTGGGGAGACTTATATGAACTGATGTTGAGTGAAATGAACAGAACCAGGAGATCATTTATATACTTCAACAACAATACTGCTGTATGAGAGTGTATTCTGATGGAAGTGGATATTTTCGACAAAGAGAAGATCTAATTCAGTTCCAATTGATCAATGATGGATAGAATAAGTTACACCCAGAGTAGGAACACTGGGAAATGAATGTGGACTACTTGCAGTTTTGTTTTTGTGCCCAGGTTATTTTTACCTTGTGAATCCATTTTTTCTTGTGCAACAACAACAACAACAACAGCAAAAAACTGTACAGATCTGCACACATATATTGTATCTTGGATATACTTTAACATGTTTAATATGTATAAGACTGCCTGCCATCTAGGGGAAAGGATGGAGGGAGGGAAGGGAAAAGTTGGAACAGAAGTGAGTGCAAGGGGGACAATGCTGTAAAAATTACCCATGCATATGTTTTGTCTATAATTTATTTAAAAAGTGCAAAGTTTAGAAAGAAAAAAAAAGTAGTTTTCTATTTCCTCTTTAATTTGGCTCCTAGGAATTATAACCTGGAAAGGAGATATATAGCAAAAATAAATAAGGGTTAATATATTACAGAAATAGACAGTATTTTTGTCTAATGCAGAAAAGATCATTTCAAACAGAGAGATCAGGGAAAGATTTGCTGAAAACATGACACTTGAATTGGGTTTTAATGGATGGGCAGATATTTAACATACAATGTGGAAAAAGGAGAACATGACTAGCCTAAGGAATAGCATTTGCTGAGAAGTAGAAAAAGGAAAGTTCAGAGGATGTTTAGATACAGAAAATATTCTAATTCTCTTAAACCTTCAATAATATATTCAATAATACCATATGAGAGACTAGAAATGTAGTTCAGAATATCAAGGACTTTGATTGCCAGGCAAATGATCTTGCACTTTATTTGTTAAGTAGTAGCCAAACACTGAAGATATTTTAAATAGAGGGTTTGATTAAGATTAAAGAAGTTTAAGAAAAATTTTGCTTAAGGGAGATTAATCTGGAGGTGTCATGAAGGATAGGTAGGGGAAAGAAAACTTGATAATCGGAGCTGTGCCATGATAGAAATATTGAGGATAGGGATGATTAGACACATGAGAGAAATACAAAATATAAAATTGATTCATTCTTGACAACAGATAAAATACACCTAACACAAGTCAGCAAAAAACAGATTTGCATATAATCTTAAAAATGTAATTAGGGAAGGTAGAAAGTGAAAATCAGTCACATAGGTTTGCTAAGCCTACTTAATGTTACAGAATACCCAGGTAGGAATACACATGTGTACTATGTGTGCTAATAATTATGATAGTATAAAACTGACACAAACATAAAATCTAAAAGGGAGTAATGAAGAAGAAATTATATTTGACTATAGAATCAATAGGGAGGTATTGGTGTTTATTGAGTAACTGAATGATCTAATTAGTAGTGTAATCACTTTGGCAGCTATGTGGAGTCAGGAAGACCAGTTAAGAGACTATGGCAGTGGTCCAGGTCTGATAAAAGTTTGAATTAAGGTGGTGTCTATATGAATATAGAAAAAAGAACAGATATGTGAAATACAGAGAAAAACTGATTGGGAACTGATTGACTGTATGGGATGAAAGATGGTGAGAATCATTATGAACTTGAGGTCTGTTTCCCTCCCTCAAAAAAGTTGTGATGTGTATGGAGAGTATTAGTCAATTGTCACAAGTTCTGATCATGGGGAATGGTATGACTGAACAAGTATAATTAGGGGTTTGCAAAGGAGAGAGAGTAGAAAGCATTAGGGGATATGGCTGTGGTTGTCTTGGAGATAAGCACTATGATTGTTACCCAACTTGCTACTCTTTGCTAAATTGATCATATATATTATTTCTATCTTCTGACATTCATAGAATCCTGATGTTCTTTGGGAGACAGCTTTTCATGTTATGAACAATACCATTATCCCTTTTCCTTGTGTCAGCATACCTGGCCTATGGATTATTTAAATTGATGTTATATTATCTTCCCCTAACTCAATGATATTGCCTATTACCTTACTGAGAAAATCTATGCTATACATTATAGCTGCTTAGTCTTTACTTCTCCATTCTTCAAAACATCTCTGCCATTATTCATTCTTTTCTTATTCGACTCAAAATTTGAGGAACTTAATCACAAGAAGAAAATTGTTATTCCATTTGAACCTGATTTTGGATAAATTCTAAAGTGGTAGCAAACATTTGCCAAGTATCTCTACCCCAAACATGTGTGTGTGTGTGTGTGTGTGTATACACACACATACACACATGTAGATGTGTGCATATCTATGAATATATATATATACATACATAGACACACATATATGTATATATGTGTGTAAAATTGTTTTAATTTTTTCCTCAACACTATAGTCCAATCAAATTAGCCTACTTACTATTTTAAACATACACTATTTAATTTTCCATAACTGTTCTTTTGTGCAAGGTATCTCATGTCTGCAAGGTATTCTCTCCTTGACTCTACTACTTAGAATTCTATTTTTTTCAAAACTAATTCAAATATCATTCTCCTTTTTCCTGGGGACCTTTTTTGATTTTCCTATGATGCTAATATTTGATTTCTCAGAAATGACTATTTCTTTAATATGTACTTTCTAAGTGTCTATATTCATGTCATCTTCCATTGTAAAATGAAATCCATGAAATTATGAAGATGACTTCATTTTTGCTTTTTTATCTCCAGTGGGTAACACAATGTCTGCAGAACTGTAGATATTTAACAAATGTTTATTGATTTCTTTGTTGTTATCTATCAATAAAAGAAAAGAAAAGAAAAGAAAACAAACAAACAAAAAAACAATCCAAACAAATACCCCCCCCCCAATCAACCAAACAACCAAACAACCAAATCCATCTCGTCTTTTATGGGAGTTTTGTAAATGTTAACTACAATTTGAATACCCCTTTAATCTTTAACTATATTTCTATAATAAAAAAGATAAAGTGACCAAAAGGTCCAGTTGTGCGATGTTGAATATTGAGGCTGTCTAAATTAACTCCAGAAAATCAAAATGACTGTTTCCCTCTCCTATTCTATTCTACCCTGCTCCTAGACAGCATCTCAATAAACCACTCTGCAGTTCTAATAATGTGATGCACATTTTAAGTTTTAGGGTCAGATTTCTAATTTGCAAGCAGTGCCTGTGCTAACAACTGAATTGCTTTGCACACAATACTGCAATGATTGGAAAGATCTTTTGTGAGGGAGGAGAATTAAAACAGATGAAGGCACAGTTGATAGAATTCCATAGAAATAGGACATGTATATAATATTTTTTATAGTTTAGGTTAGCATTATATTCATATATAAATAATATTAGATCCTGCTATAAGATAGACTATGTTATTTTTTGGGGGAAATTACAAGGCACTTACAAGAGAATAGAAATAAAGTGTTCATAGGTTCCATGCTGTGAAACAGTGATTATTGCTATTCTTTTTCCAGTTCCAGTGGTGAAGGATATTATCGTAAGGACATTAGGAAATTTCAGCTGCGAAGAAATAGCTCTCCTGGGAATGATAGGCATCTCAGGGAAGTTGTATTGAACCACCTTGAAAACTTCCAGGTAAAGAGTAGGAAGGAAGGGATCAAGATGATTCCATCAGGTGAATGAAGCTGAATAAAAGTGGAGAGATAAAATTTGATGAGAAATGACTCTCTTAAAATATATGTGCTAAGTTCAATGGATGTTAGAATAAGGAAAAGACAATGCTAGGATTCAATATACAAAACTCCCATGCATTTACCCACAATTGTGTTGTTTTTTAGATAAAGTGTATGAATTATTCCTTAGAATACAGCCATATTTATAAGACTATTACAATCACCTGATTTCCACTGTTCAACAGATTAGCAATGCTACTGGGTACAACTGATTATTGTCTTTTAACTACTACAATAAATAGCAAGTCATAAAATGAGATGTTAAAATGTATTTTGCACACAGTTCTCACTTTGTGACATAAATTTTGTGAAATATTGATGTTATTTATAGCACATTGTTAGGCATAGTGTGGGGCTGAGCAAAATGTGGATTTTATAGAGATTTTAAAGGTCTGATTAAAAAAGTTATCTCCTTTATAAATAAATTAGAGGAACATAGGATAGTTTACCTCTCAGACCTGTGGAAGAGGAATGAATTTTTATCCAAAGAAAAACTAGAGATCATTATTGATCACAAAGTAGAAAACTTTGATTATATCAAATTGAAAAGTTTTTGTACAAACAAAACTAATGCAGATAAGATTAGAAGGGAAACAATAAATTTGGAAAACATTTTTACAATCAAAGGTTCTGATAAAGGCCTCATTTCCAAAATATATAGAGAATTGATTCTAATTTATAAGAAATCAAGCCAATCTCCAATTGATAAATGGTCAAAGGATATGAACAGACAATTCTCAGATGAAGAAATTGAAACTATTTCTAGTCATATGAAAAGATGCTCCAAGTCATTATTAATCAGAGAAATGCAAATTAAGACAACTCTGAGATACCACTATACACCTGTCAGATTGGCTAGAGTGACAAGGAAAGATAATACAGAATGTTTGGAGGGTATGTGGGAAAACAGGGACACTGATACATCCAGCCATTATGGAGAGCAATTTGAACTATGCTCAAAAAGTTATCAAACTGTTCATACCCTTTGACCCAGTAGTGTTACTACTGGGTTTATATCCCAAAGAGATCTTAAAGAAGGGAAATGTGCAAGAATGTTTGTGGCAGCCCTCTTTGAAGTGGCCAGAAACTGGAACCTACATGGATGCCCATCAATTAGAGAATGGCTGAATAAATTGTGGTATATGAATATTATGGAATATTATTGTTCTGTAAGAAATGACCAACAGGATGATTTCAGAAAGGCCTGGAGAGACTTACATGAACTGATGCTGAGTGAAATGAGTAGGACCAAGAGTCATTGTGTATTTCAACAACAATACTATATGATGATCAATTCTGATGTATACGACCATTTTCTCTCTCTCTCTTTTTTTTTCCCTGAGGCTAGGGTTAAGTGACTTGCCCAGGGTCACACAGCTAGGAAGTGTTAAGTGTCTGAGACCAGATTTGAACTCAAGTCCTCCTGAATTCAAGGCTAGTGCTCTATCCACTGCGCCACCTAGCTGCCCCTGGATAAGGCCATTTTCAACAATGAGATGAACCAAATCAGTTCCAATAGAGCAGTAATGAACTAAACCAGCTACACCCAACAAAAGAATTCTGGGAGATGATTATGAACCACTACATAGAATTCCCAATCCCTCTAATTTTGTCCACCTACATTTTGGATTTCCTTCATAGGCTAATTGTACACTATTTTGTACAGCAAAACAACTGTTTGGATATGTGTACATATATATATATATATATATATATATATATATATATATATATATATATATATATATATATATATATATTGTATTTAATTTATATTATTGACTCTGACACCTTACTAGCTATGTGACTGTGGTTAAGCTTCTTAGACATACTCTTTGCAATTAAGGAAATTCTGCTAATATTACAAGTTACTGATTGAACATTAGTTACTACATGGAAAAAGCACATTAATTCATCCACATAATACAAGATGCTTGTAGTCATTTCATTTTTTTCCTTTAAGATATTCTTGGTTGAATAGCCAAACATCTTTATTTATTTATCTAACTATCTATTTATTTGTTTGTTCATTCATTCATCCATTTATATATTCATTCATCCATTCATTCATATATTTATTTACTATATAGATACATACACATGAATAAATGCTATGTATGCTTTTATTTATGAATTCTTTCTCTGGTGGCAAATAGCATCTCTTTCATAAATCCAAGTCTTTCTATCATCACAATCTTTCCATCGCAATCATATATCACAATTTGGCCATTTCCCAATTGAGGGGCATCTATCTTTTAAACTAATCCATCAGTAACAAGATGTTATCTCAAAGATTTTTTTTAAAAAAGAAATGTGCATTTCTCTCATTGATAATGATTTGGAATATTTTGAAAATATAGTTTTTATTTCTTCACCAATCCTTTTGCCATTTATCAATTGAGTAATTAACAGAGATTATTTATTAATGATCCTTAGAAATAATTGAAGTAGATATTGTAGAGAGAGAAGGATAAGACATCCAATGTCTAAAAGACCTTATTGTCTAATTGAGGAACAGGAGACTTGAAGCTGTAGATTGAGAGGTTATAACTTTTTTTTTTTTTTCCTGTAGGGAACTCTCCAAATTGCAGATTCCTTTTAACAATATAGTTGAACATTTATTTTGCAATTTATAACTTTGGAGAATTTCTTAGAGTACTGAGAGGTTGTATGACTTTTCATAGCAATAAAGAAGTAGTATGTATCAGAAATAAAGATTTTCCTTACTTGCAGACACTCTACCCACTACTCTTCTGTAGTTGCTTCAAATATGACATGAAAAGATAATAAAAATAAATTGAATTCAATAAATCTTTACTACTTACTTACTATATGAAAGTGTATGCTAAAAGCTGGGCAAAAAGAAACAAAAATGATTATTCATTTCAAAAAGTTTGCATGATATTGACAGTTCTTAGAATTGATGATGCAATTCAGTTTATAATATGTACAATGAGGTTGAGGTAGATGGTGCAAATAAGGAGAGGAAAGAGAAAAAACACTGTAGCTTGAGTTGATTAAGGTAGGCTTCTTAGAGGAGGTAAAATGAGCTGGAAAAGATTAAAGATCAAGAACAGTTATCATTGTTTACTTCACAAGTGGTGAACAGTAAAAGGCAGGTTTCAAATAGGAGAAAAAAGAGTAAGCAGAAAGACAGAGATAGATCAGTATGTGCAAGCTTAGTCCACAAAGTGGGAACAGATGAAAACAATGTGGGAAAAGATGTGTTTAAGTAATTCATATATAGCATGGATTTTCAGGAATATTTCTAATTTGAAAATAGAAAGTATGAATTTGATTTAATTTAAAATTATGTTCAGTATACATATAATTAATGTTTATGCAATATTATTATAATTAACTCTGCATACCTGAGAGTTATAACAAAAATTTCACCTGTTACAGGAAACTTTTCCCAGCTCACATTAAGTCTAGAGTCTTTCCTTTGTTAATTTATCTACAAAATATCATGTATATATCTTTTAAAATACATAATTGTTTACATGTTGTATAACTCATTAGATTGTGAGCTTCTTAAAAGAAAGGATTGTTTTTTTACCTTTCTTTGTATTCCAAGAGTTAAGCTCAGTGAATGAAAAATAGGTGGTAGATAATAAATACTAATTGATAGATTGAATTAATTGATTAGGTCCCTTCTACATCTAAAAAATTTATAGATTTTAGATCAAGATAATATGAGTAAATGAAAATTTCTCACTCAGAGCCAGGAAGAAACAAGTTAAGCAATTCACTAATCTTATCTTCTCTGAAGTCTCACTGATCCAAAAAATTCTCAAATGCTCCAGCTTATGTCAAATGAAGTCAGTATAGGAGTGACCAATTCACTTTTTCAAGGACTGAATTTTGCTTCAGTTAAAATCAGTCTAAGAAAATAATAAGTCCAGCTGAAAGTTATTATTTATTATATATGTTCTGATTTGGGTATGTCAATACACATAACTTTATAAGATATTTTTTAAGTCATTACAAGTAGGACACATTTTTTTTTCCTTCTTGAAAATAAAATCTATGTTTTTTGTTAATTTTACTGAGATTTTTTTTGGTTGTTGTTTATTTTAGCAATTTGCTTTCTGGACAGGGAAGGGGAATTATATTTGCAAAAAGAAAGTGATATTAAAACAAATAAATCAATAATTCATTTTGAAGATCTATGTGAATAAGATGTAGTAGAAAAGTCCATATATTTGGAAAAATTAATACACACACATATATACACAGATTTTTCTGCAAAAGTATTTTTCTAGGTTAGTAATTTTATTAATTCCTCAACATGTGATCTTGTTTGTCACATGGCATTAGGATACCATGTCTGAATCCTACCTCTGATGTTTAATAATCAGAGGAACTTGGTAGATCTAATCATTTTTTACCTCAAGCAAGAGGAGAAAAGTGAAGGAAATAAGAAACTATATAACACCTATTATGTGCTGAGCACTGTGGTAAGCATATTTTTATGAATATTATCTCATTTGATTCTCATAACCACCCTACAATATTGATGCTATTATTATTACTATTTTACAGGTGAGGGAATTGAGACAACAAGAGGTAAAATGATTTGCCAGGGTCATTCTGCTACTAACTACCGAGGCAGAATTCAACTCCAGCTCTTGTTGACTTCTGGACAAGAATTCTATCTATTGTGTCACACTATTTGCCTCAAGAAATAAGCATTTACTTTCAAAGTGAAGAGTTCTTAACCTGTGATCTTAACCTTATTTTTCACAATATTTTGATAACTATTTCAGGATAGGTGGTTTCCTTTATTATTTTATGCATTTAAAATTTTATTCTGAAAAGTTTATATTTTTCCCAGATTGTTAAAGAATTCCACAACACCAAAATATTAACAACCTCTATTTAAATCATAGCTGGACTATAATCTACATTAATGGAAAGTATTTTCCACATGAAAGTAATCACAGATTCTTTATGATTGTGTCTATTTTTTGCAATAGTTACAATGTTTCAGAAAAAAGAACAAGAAAGAATGTAAGCAACATTTGAATTCAACAAATAAATTTTTGCAACTTAGAACTTTGTCTGATCATATTTCTTTCTGATGTAACACTGTTAGTAGTTCTCTCCCTATCCCCCTATGCTTCATTGTTTACATCATTTAAGAAAAAAAACATAGCTTTTATTATGGTATTCCCTTTCCCTTATTTTCACATTTTGAAATTGAGAACATTTCTTCTCATAATCAGCAGAATACAATCTTGGGATTTGAAATTAGAAATATATGGTAGGGATTATGTAATCTAAGCCCAGTACTTCATTTTACAATATAGAAATTTTGTCTCAGAGAGCTAAAGTGACTTACCTGTGGTTGATGCAAGTACCAGAATAAGAATTTCAACCTAGCTCCTACTAAAAACAAACAAACAAACCCCAAACAAAAAAGCAATAAAAATGTTTAAATATTTTTTATAAGTAAAAGAAAATACATCCTTAAATGTACTTCCATATCAAAGTGCCTATGCTAAAATCATACAAGATTTCTTGAGTTATATGGCAATCAGCTGTATCTGGATGCTGCTATCAGCTCTATTTCTTGGATGCAACACTCCCTCCTGTCTCCTACCATGGTACTTTGCCTCCACAGCTATCTGATGATATATCTTCTGCTACTGTTCATTGCTTCTGAAATTTCCATTTTCAGTTTCTCTAAAGTTTTGGGGAATGACCAACATGTCCTGGATCTAGTCAACATATGCTCAGGTTTATTGTAAGCTTAGAACACTATCTTAGCTGATCCATAAAAGTGCCACTCAGGCAATTATTTGACTATTAATTAATTATTATTATTATTTGTTTGTTCCTTTTAACAGGTCATCAGATAATCCACAATCCAAGGTAAACTGTCACAAGATGTTTTTCTTCCTTTGAGGGCAAGGAAGGTTTATTCCCCTTCTCACTTCCCCCTTATACTATCATCAACTCACAATGAAACTGAAAAAAAAAATACATCCCCATTTCATTTGCTCTTTCATTTCCTTTTATGTCCCCTACTAAAGGTATGATTTTTTTAAGCCTTTGGCAATAGTTGGCATAGTAAATACAGTAGTGGCTCTAGAGTTAGGAAGATCTGGATTTAAATATGGTCTCAGATATCTGTGTGACTCTGGGCTACTAACTTTACTTCTATATGCTTCAGTTTCCTCATCTGTAAAATGAAGCTAATAATAGTACTTATTTTCTTGAGTTGTTGTAGGGATTAAATAAAATAATTCCTTAACACAATGCTGGGCAATTATGTTAGTGCAGTGGATAAAACCATGGACTTTGCAGCAGGAAAAATCATCTTCAAATAATGATGAATGTTGGAGGGGATGTGGGAAAACTGGGACACTGATACATTGTTGGTGGAGTTGTGAAAGAATCCGGCCATTCTGGAGAGCAATTTGGAACTATGCCCAAAAAGTTGTCAAACTGTGCATATCCTTTGACCCAGCATTGCTGTTATTGGGATTATATCCCAAAGAAATACTAAAGAGCGGAAAGAGACATATATGTGCCAAAATGTTTGTGGCAGCTCTTTTTGTTGTAGCTAGAAACTGGAAGTTGAATGGATGTCCATCAATTGGAGAATGGTTGGGTAAATTGTGGTATATGAAGGTTATAGAATATTATTGCTCTGTAAGCAGGAGGAATACAGAGAGGCTTGAAGAGACTTAAATCAACTGTTGCTGAGTGAAATGAGCAGAACCAGAAGATCACTATACACTTCAACAACAATACTGTATGAGGATGTA
This sequence comes from Sminthopsis crassicaudata, assembly GCF_048593235.1. Classification (NCBI taxonomy): domain Eukaryota; kingdom Metazoa; phylum Chordata; class Mammalia; order Dasyuromorphia; family Dasyuridae; genus Sminthopsis; species Sminthopsis crassicaudata. Next base: position 304,837,203 of record NC_133618.1, on the reverse strand, counting down.
TTCTGATGGAAGTGGAAATCTTCAACATAAAGAAGATCCAACTCACTTCCAGTTGATAAATGATGGACAGAAATAACTATACCCAGAAAAGGAACACTGGTAAGTGAATGTAAATTGTTAGCACTACTGTCTATGTACCCAGGTTACTTATACCTTCAGAAGCTAATAATTAATGTGCAACAAGAAAATGGTATTTACACACATATATTGTATCTAGGTTATATTGTAACACATGTAAAATGTATGGAATTACCTGCCATCGGGGGGATGGAGTGGAGGGAGGGAGGGGATAATTTGGAAAAATGAATAAAAAAAAAAAAGGAAAAATCATCTTCATGAGCTTAAATATGGTCTCAGACACTTACTAGCTGTATGAACCTGGGTAAATCATTTAACCCTGTTTGCCTTAGTTCCTCATCTATAAAATGACAAATAATTCTAGTGTCTTTGATAAGAAAACCCAAAATAAGGTCACAGAGAGTTAGATATTAAAAAAAATGACTGAATGGCAAAGATAACTTGGTGCTTGGCACATTATAAGCTCTTATAGCTACTTTTCCATATTAAGAAGCTACTAGAAACAGATGGACAAAGACATTAGACACTTCTGGAAGAGCTCTGCCCCCTAATATGATCATATTAGGATTTAGTAAGGATAGTTAGTTCTTATTAAGAACAACTTTACCATTCCTCAGGAAAATTTGAGTATTTCTGTGTTGAAAATGTCATGAATACCCACAAAATATAGTGGACTCACAGAACTCTTTGGCCTCAGTTACCTTGTTTACTGGTACCTGAGGTACCTCATATCCATGCCTTCTTGAGCAGTTTTAAAGAAAAAAAAATCAAGTCAGACTTTTGTCGAAACAGATTCCAAATTCTCTTGAACATTTAAAGGGCTCTTATTTCTATACCAAAGATAGGTTTTCATTATGGGATAGGAGGAAGAGGAACAGTGGAAGTGGGAGAGGAGCAAATCAATCAACTTGGTAAAGTATATGATTTAGGTAATGTTTGTTTTTTTTTTTTTTAAGTGGGTTAGTGAAAGTTAGACAAGTGGAAGTTTCTTGGGCCTGAAAGCTGAAGAGAAGATCTTTTGGAGGAAGAGGACAGCAAAAATAAAAGGGACAATTGGAGAGATTTAATAAAGACTTTGAAGACTTCATAAATTTATTTTGTATCATTTTTTATCTTCATGTTCCATCCTAGGGAATTATAAGCTAAAAAGAGTAATAATATGTTTAATTATAATTCTGAATGTGATCTGAACATAAATAGACTTTAGGCCCAACTCTAATTGGGGACAATTTTTGTTTTAAGAAATTGAGGAACTAATTGATTCCTAGATCTTAAATATTACCCTTTTCTTTATGCATGCAGTATATATACACATATCACTTTATAAAAAGCATGGTAAAGGTCAATAGTAGGGCAATATTCCCCTCAGGTCTATAATTTCATCTGCCCATTAAAATATCATTTTAAATGATAAAAAGAAAAAAAAACACCTTCCAGCCTAAAGAAATTTATCATTATGATGGAGAGCTCTCTAGGTATTTCTCAGTATTTAACAACATGTGTGCACAGAGATGTTTATATATTCAGTCTATTTAAGGAAAGATTGAATGCCCTTCAGGGCTAGATACTGACCTTGAACTTACTCTTAATTTGGATTTCTGGCCCAGGTTAATTATTTGTAATATATGCTTATAAAATCACATCTAAAGAATTTGGGGTCATACTACAGTTTGGATGAAAAGATAACTAAAGGCATTTTAAAGCAATTTATTTCTCAGTATGTTTATCACAGAGACTTTTCTTTGTGACTCCATGACACAATGATTAAATAAATGTAGAGAAAGGAATGAAGGCTGAGGATAAAAATGGAGACATACCTTCTTACTTTCTTCTTTTGGGAAAGATAAAGTCATTAGTTGACTATGGTTACTGTCACTTCCTTCCAATAAAAATAAAAATAAAATTCCCAAATCCAAAATAAAAACAAACAAACAAGCAATACCAGTGAGAAACAGTCCTTTGTCCTAAGGCTAGGTCTGAACTGATTTCAGAGTTGAAGGGAGGAGCCTACATTCTTTCTAAAATTTTTATCTTTGAGTGAAATTAATTCTTTAATGACAATGAGTTTGAATTTTGGGGTATGTGTATATATAAATGTGTGTGAGGGGGGTGGAGAGAGAGAGAGAGAGAGAAAGAGAGAGAGAGACAGACAGAGACAGAGACAGAGACAGAGACAGAGACAGAGACAGAGACAGAGACAGAGACAGACAGACAGAAATGGGGGAATTAGGGTAAGTATTTTGCATGGTGGCAGGTGAATAGGGCAATTTTAAAGTATCATTCATGGGATGGATCTGCAGAACATACACTGAAAAAAGTAAACCTGAAAAAGGACAAATCTTCATTTGGTATCTGACTTCTGTTATAAGAATGTGCATTTATTGAAAGTTAAGATTATTTCATTTCTTGTTTTTGTATTTCCAGCATCTAGCACACTGTAAATACTTAATAAAAACCTATTAATAGGAAGGTTTGTCTTTTCTCCCTTCCTTCTGTCCCAAAGTACGTAAATACAACAGGTGAAATTATTAACTCTCTCTATCTCCTTTCCATTCAGCCTTGCCTGAAATACAAAGTCTTACCACTGCTGTAAAGTATCTTAGGTTCATACTAATTATTTTTCCCCCCCTGAGGCTGGGGTTAAGTGACTTGCCCAGAGTCACACAGCTAGGAAGTGTTAAGTGTCTGAGATCAAATTTGAACTCAGGTCCTCCTGAATTCAGGGCTGGTGTTCTATCCACTGCACCACCTAGCTAGCGCCCCCAAATTAATTAATTTCAAATAACTTTGGTTCAAATTTTCTTTTGGAGAGAGGCATTCATTAAGTTCTGGGTATTCTACATAATAGAAAAGTGGAGGATAACTTGAAGACCCTGGATCTGAATTCAAATCTCAACTCTGCTAGGTATTCTATAAGTGAATTTATACAATTCAATTCATGTTTTTTGACTTCAGTCTCCTCATCTTTAAAATACAGGATCATTGTTCTCTAAATGTATGGTCCTATGACCCACCAATCTCACCAATCTATGTTACTATTGAAATCCATAGAGCTCATATATCAGTATATATCTGCCTATCTGCCTGCCTCAGTATCTCAGTATCTTCTCTCTCTCTCTCTCTCTCTCTCTCTCTCTCTCTCTCTCTCTCTCTCTCTCTCTCTCTCTCTCTCTCTTTCTCTCTCTCTCCCTTTCTCTATCTATCTATCCATTTATATACTAAGTGGAGATTTTATGAGATGACAGATTCACTAAGGTTATATTACTGTTTCATTAGAATTTTTCATACTCTGGGATTAACTGTGTGGCCTTGAGCAAGTCATTCAACCTTTTTGAGGCTTTTTCATCATTGTTTCCTCAGACTTGCATATGTATTTGTTAATATAAGATTCATTAAATTGTAAATTATTTGAAGGCAAGTATTAAGGTATTTTATATTCTTATTTCTGAAGTATCTAACAGTGACTTAGTGTACTATGGATGTTTAATAAATATTTGTTGAAATGAACAAAAATGGATTTAAGAGGTTGTCAGTGGAATAATCTGTAGATTTATGCTTGGTTCTATGTGTAAAATATAGAATATAGAATTATTATGTTAACAGAATTATCAAAGGCTTTGAATTAAATAGTTTCTCATATCTCTCCAGCAAGAAAATTATCTGATTTTTTGGACTATTATTTCAAAGTAAACAGATATCCAATGGAGAGAAGTTTCCTCTTTTCTTACTTGTCTTGCAATACAATAATATTTGTGGCTGATATTTATACTTATGATGACAGGTATTAGATTGATTAATTTCTTGACTGGTACTTCACTTAATATGGAAATAACATTAGTCATTGGCTTGTAATGTCTAGATAATAACATAAATCCATATAGTTAATAATTTTTGTCCTAAATATCCATTATTATTCATTCACTGGATAGTTAAGATACTTAACAACCCCATACATACCTGCACTTTAGCTCAGGAGAGGTCTCTGAAAGTGTTCAGATATGAGAGATAATCACATTTCTATTGATGCTATTATAGTAAATCGCAATTGGATTTAACATAAAAATGTTTAAGGCATAGATATTTCATTTCCAAGCAAATGATGGTTCTTAAAAAGTCATTTAGTCTATAAAATAATTTTTCTATTAGTTAGGTTTACCTTCCAATAGATCAAGAAATCTAATTGTAATTTTTCTTTTACTTACTCATCATATCTTTACTAGAAATGAAGACATTTGTCATACCTACTAGAATATATCCATGCATAAGGAGAAATCTGGAAGTCATTCTAGAATAGAATGCACATTTTAATTCAGAACAATTAAAACCTAGGGTGTTAGATCTGGAAGGTTTTGTTGTTACTTTATTTTGTTTTGGAGTATATGAAAACTGGACCTGTAGTTTCATCTCTGTAAGGGAATTCCCAGTGTTTTAGTATCCACTGATGTAGATTAGTAATTTTTTGGTACTTTATAATCTAAAAAAATAGCTAGGGATACTAAGAGGTTAAATTATTTGTTCATGGTTGTAAGCTAGTATTTTTAAAAGGCATGACTGAACAGACAGAGATTTTAGAGATTGCCTCTAAGAGCAGATTTCATTTCACTGTGTCACATACCTTTTCTGTAATAGAGTTTGAACACATTATATGATTTAGGATTTTGTTGGCATCAGCTCTTACCCTGTCTTCCAGAGAGCCTATTGTAAAATTTCTGTGTGAGAATTTATATCTCAGAAAGTGGCAAACACTACATATAAGGACTTGATTTTTAAGTTTTAATTATTTAGATTCAATTAACTGATGGAGAAAATGATAATAATGTGGCTTTTAATGTGTTGAGCATACTTTGTTTTATTGAAAGATAGTTTATCCTTTTATTCTGAAACATTTAGTATATTACCATTTAACTCAACAATACTTACTAACTACATATTATATTTGAGTATAGTAGGAGGCAGTAGCTATATATATATACAAAATGACAAAAGTTCCTTCCCTCAAGAAGATTCCAATCTAATAGTAAGGAACATAATTGTAAATAAATATAATGCAATTTAGAATATGATAAGTTCATAGAAAAGATTGGAGGGGTATGGGAGATTCAAGAAAAGGGTACTCACTTTTATGAGTCCAAGTTGACTGAGGGCAAGTTGAGTAGGGCAAAGTACCTAAGCTGTGCCTTGAAAATGTTTCAGTTATCCTCGGTATGAGAAAAGACATTCAAAAAGACAGAGAGGCAAGGAGGCAAATAAGATGAAGGAAGAATGAAATTTTATTTCTTTCTGTGACATCCTTTACCAATAAATATTTTGTGAGGTCCAGCTCAGATGCCACCTCCACTTTGACCACTCTCACTGAAAGAATTGTCTCCTTTATTCATTTTACTGGACTGCTTTTCTTTGTTCCTTTCTTTGTCTTTGTTGCTCTGTACCTTACATCAGACTTACATATGTATTTGTTAATATCAGATTTATTAGATTGTAAATTATTTGAAGGCAAGTATTAAGGTATTTTATATTCTTATTTCTGAAGTATCTAAAAATGATTTAGTGTACTATGGATGTTTAATAAATATTTGTTGAAATGAGCAAAAATAGATTTAAGAGGTCATTAGTGGAATAATCTGTAGATTTATGCTTGGTTCTATGTAAAATATAGAATATAGAATAATTATGTTTAACATAATTTTCAAAGACTTTAAAAAATGTACAGGTGATGAGCACATCAAATTTGAAGAAGATAAAAGTCAGGAGAGATAAGCTAAACTACTTTACGGAATCAGAATTCCAAATGATCTTGAGTATTTTTGTCTTTTCAATAAAAACATCCAGGATTTCTTGGGTGGAGCCAAGGACTTCAGGGGTGAAGCCAAAGGACTTCCAGGGTTGAGCCAGAATGGTAGAGTAAAGCCAGGAAGCTGCTTGAGCAGTAAAATTAACCAAATGGGAAAATGGATAAAAAGTCAATTGAACAAAATCCAGTTTTAAATACTGGAATGGGGCAAGTTGAAGATAATGACTCTGAGACAGCAAGAATAAGTCAAGGTAAAAAGAGTGAAAAAATGGAAGAAAAAGTGAAATACATCATTGGCAAAATAGCAAACCTGGAAAATAGATCCAGAAAAGAAAATTAAATTTTATTGGACTACCTGAAGGCCATGACCAAAAAAAAGAACCTCGATAGCATTCTTCAAGAGATCATAAAGATATGTAAAGAAAACATGTATAGTTTGTTTTAGAAACTAGAGGTGGAAAAGAAATTATATCATAAAAAAGTGTAAAGTGGTGGTACTACATCTCATGAAGAGGAAAAGGTAACCTATAATATCTGAGAGAAAGAAAGGAGGGAGATGAACATAGTGTGTATCAATAGACATATTCGATTTATGGTGAAACTTCTTCCATTTCATTGAAAAGTGAGAGGGAAGGAGTTAGGTAAGGGGAAGGGAATACAGAAATTGTGAGGAAAAGGTGCAAAATAAGGGGAGGAACTTTAAGGTGTGGGAGGGATATTAAAAAGGGAGAGATGTGAAAAGCAAGTGGGGCTTCACAAGTTTAATACTGGGTAGGGGGGTAAGAGGGAAGGAAAGGAGAAAAGTATAAGCAGGGGTTAACAGGATAGCAAGCAATATAGAATTAGTCATTCTAGCCATAAATGTGAATGGGGTAAACTCCCTCATAAAGAGGAAGCAGTTAGCAGACTGGATTAAAAGTCAGAATCCTACTATATGTTGTTTACAGGAAACATACCTGAAACAGGGTGATACATTCAAACTAAAAGTAAAAGGGTGGATCAGAATCTACTATGCTTTAGGCAAAGCCAAAAAAGCAGGGGCAGCCATCCTCATCTCAGATCAAGCAAAAACAAAATTGATCTAATTAAAAGAGATAAGGAAGGGCATTATATCCTGCTAAAGGGTAGCATCAATAATGAAGCAGTATCAATATTAAACATATACACACCAAGTGGTACAACATCTAAATTCTTAAAAGAGAAATTAAGAGAGCTGCAAGAAGAAATAGTGGGAGATCTCAACCTTACACTCTCAGAATTAGATAAATCAAACCACAAAATAAATAAGAAAAAAGTCAAAGAGGTAAATAGAATACTAGAAAGTTTGAAATGATAGATCTTTGGCAAAAGCTAAATGGAGACAGGAAGGAGTATACTTTCTTCTCAGCAGTTTATAGAACCTATACAAAAATTGATCTTATACTAGGACATAAAAACCTCAAAATCAAATGCAGTATGGCAGAAATAGTAAATGCATCCTTTTCAGACCACAATGCAATTAAAATTACATTTAATAAAAAGCCAAGGGAAAATAGGCTAAAAAATAATTGGAAACTAAATGAATGATTGAATAAAACAGCAAATCACAGACATAATTAATAACTTCACTCAAGAAGATGACAATAATGAGACATCATACCAAAATGTGTGGGAGACAGCCAAAGCACTGATAAGGGGAAGTTTTATATCTCTAGAGGCCTACTTGCATAAAATAGAGAAAGAGAGGGTAAACTAATTGGGCTTACAATTAAAATTGCTAGAAAAGGAACAGATTAAAAAGCCCTGGACAAACACAAAACTTGAAATTCAAAAAAATAAAAGGTGAGATTAATAAAATTGAAAGTAAAAAAAAAAACTATTGAATAAATTCATAAAACTAAGAGTTGGTTCTATGAAAAAGCTAACAAAATAGACAAACCCTTAGTAAACCTGATTAAAAAAAGGAAAGAGAAAAAGCAAATTGTTAGTCTTGAAAATGAAAAGGGAGAATTCACCACTAATGAAGAGGAAATTAGAACAATAGTTAGGAGCTACTTTGCTCAACTTTATGCCAATAAATTCGATAACTTAAATGAAATGGAAGAATACCTTCAAAAATATAGCTTGCCCAGATTAACAGAGGAAGAAGTCAGTAGTCTAAATAGTCCCATCTCAGAAAAAGAAATAGAACAAGCTATTAACCAACTCCCTAAGAAAAAATTTCCAGGACCAGATGGATTTACATGTGAATTCTACCAAACATTTAAAGAACAACTAACTCCAATGCTATATGAACTATTTGAAAAAATAGGGATTGAAGGAGTCCTACCAAATTCCTTTTATGACACAGACATATTACTGATACCCAAACCAGGTAGATTGAAAACTGAGGAAAAAAAAAACAACTATAGACCAATTTCCTTAATGAATATTGATGCTAAAATCTTAAATAAGATATTAGCAAAAAGACTTCAGAAAATCATCCCCAGGATAATACACTATGATCAAGTAGGATTTATACCAGGAATGCAGGGCTGGTTTAATATTAGGAAAACTATTAGTATAATTGACAATATTAATAATCAAATTAATAAAAACCATATGATCATCTCAATAGATGCAGAAAAAGCATTTGATAAAATGAAACATCCATTCCTACTAAAAACGCTTGAGAGTATAGGAATAAATGGACTATTCCTTAAAATAATAAGGAGCATATATTTAAAACCGTCAGTAAATATCATATGTAATGGCGATAAACTGGAACATTTCCCTGTAAAATCAGGAGTGAAACAAGGTTGCCCACTATCACCATTACTATTCAATATAGTACCCGAAAAGCTTTCCTTGGCAATAAGAACCAGAAAGAGATTCAAGGAATTAGAGTAGGAAATGAGGAAATCAAACTGTCACTCTTTGCAGATGACATGATGGTATACTTAGAGAACCCCAAAAACTCTGCTAAAAAGCTATTAGAAATAATTCAGAACTTTAGCAAAGTTGCAGGATACAAAATAAATGCACATAAATCCTCAGCATTTTTATACATTACCAACATAATCCAAGAGCAAGAGATACAAAGAGAAATTCCATTCAAAATAACTGTCGATAGTATAAAATATTTGGGAATATATCTACCAAAGGAAAGTCAGGAACTGTATGAGCAAAATTACAAAACACTTGCCACAAAAATAAAGTCAGATTTAAATGAGTGCTCTTTGATAGGCCGAGCGAATATAATTAAGATGAAAATACTTCCTAAACTAATCTATTTATTTAGTGCTATACCAATCAGACTCCCAAGAAACTATTTTAATGACCTAGAAAAAATAACAACAGAATTCATATGGAACAACAAAAGGTCAAGAATTTCAAGGGAAGTAATAAAAAAAAATAATAAATGAAGGTGGTCTAGCTGTACCTGATCTAGAACTATATTGTAAAGTAACAGTCACCAAAACCATTTGGTATTGGCTAAGAAATAGAGTAGTTGATCAGTGGAATAGGTTAGGTTCACAGGGCAAGATAGTGATTAAAAATAGCAATCTAGTTTTTGACACACACAAAGATTTCAACTTAGGGTATAAGAATTCATTATTTGACAAAAACTGTGGGAAAACTGGAAATTATTATGGAAAAAACTGTGCATGGACCCACATTTAACACCACATACTAAGATATGATTAAAATGGGTCCAAGATTTAGGCATAAAGAACGAAATCATAAATAAATTAGAGGAACATAGGATAGTTTACCTCTCAGACTTGTGGAGGAGGAAGGAATTTGTGTCCAAGGGAGAACTAGAGACCATTATTGATCACAAAATAGAAAATTTTGATTACACAAAATTAAAAAGTTTCTGCACAAAGAAAACTAATGCAAACAAGATTAGAAGGGAAGTAACAAATTGAGAAAACATTTTTACAGTTAAAGGTTCTGATAAAGGCCTCATCTCCAAAATATACAGAGAATTGACTTTAATTTATAAGAAATCAAGCCAATCTCCAATTGATAAATGGTCAAAGGATATGAACAGACAATTTTCAGATGATGAAATTAAAACTATTTCCACTCATATGAAAGTGTTCCAAATCATTATGATCAGAGAAAAGCAAATTAAGACAACTCTGAGATGTCATTATCTGATAGATTATCAGATATCTCTCAGATTGGCTAAGATGACAGGAACAAATAACGATCAATGTTGGAGGGGCTTTGGGAAAACTGGGACATTGATGCATTGTCGGTGGAGTTGTGAAAGACTCCAACCATTCTGGAGAGCAATCTGGAATTATGCCCAAAAAGTTATCAAAGTGTGCATACCCTTTGACCCAGCATTGCTGTTATTGGGATTATATCTCAAGGAAATACTAAAGAAAGGAAAGGGACCCATATGTGCCCAAATGTTTGTGGCAGCCCTTTTCATAGTGGCTAGAAACTGGAAAATGAATGGATGTCCATCAATTGGGGAATGGTTGGGTAAATTATGGTATATGAATATTATGGAATATTATTGTTCTATAAGAAATGATCAACAAGAGGAATACAGAGAGGCTTGGAGAGACTTACATCAATTGATGCTGAGTGAAACGAGCAGAACTAGGAGATCATTATACACTTCAACAATGATACTGTATGAGGATGTATTCTGATGGAAGTGGATATCTTCAACATAGAGAAGAGCTAATCCAATTCCAATTGATCAATGATGGAGAGAATCAGCTATATCCAGAATAGAAACACTGGGAAATGAGTGTAAACTGTGAGCATTTTTTTGTTTGTTTTTGTTTTTCTTCCCAGATTATTTTTACCTTCTGAATACAATTCTTCCTTTGCAACAACAACAACAACAAAATTCAGTTCTGCACATATATATTGTACCTAGGATATACTATAAGATATTTAATATGTATGGGAATGCCTGCCATCTAGGGGAGGAGGTGGAGGGAAGGAGGGGAAAAACTCGGAACAGAAGGGAGTACAAGGGATAATGTAAAAAAAAAAATTACATATGCATATGTACTGTGAAAAAATATTATAATTATACAAATTAATTTTTAAAAATAGCCTTAAAAATGGAGAGGTATGATGGGTGTAAATAGCTTGTAGTCTAATATAAAGGAGTTGAACAAAGAGAAAATGAAAATCATTACATCAAATGTTGCCCTTAGCCCATAAAGTCTGAATTGCCATCAGCATGGATCTATCCTATGGACAATTTCAATAGTACAACATAGGCAAGAATTGCACAGGATGAAAAGGTGTGAATGACTGTGGTTTGTACAAGGGGGATTGTTCCCATATAGATGAGATGATAAAGATAGTCAAGTGTAAAATCATATGGAAAATAATAAGTCCACTTTAATTAAACATTTTTCCCATTATATCACTATTATTAAATGACTATTCAATATGGCAGAATGAACTTCCTTATCTTATGCGAAATATGATTGTTGCTATAATTTCAATGGTAGCTTTTGACAAACTTAAGTAACAAATGATACATTTTAACTGTTGCCATCATATATTCATTATTATTAAGGATTTATATCAACATGGATATTATCTATTAAAGAATTAAACTGGCAAAAAAAAAAGAGATCATTAAGGAAAAATGCCCCAATATTCAAGAAATAGAGGAGGAAATACTCTTTGAAAAAATCCATCAATCACCAAGAAAAAACTCCAAACAATATTGTTGTTAAACTCCAGAACTACAATCTCAAGGAAAAAAATAGTGCAAGCTTCCAGACACAAACAATTCAAATATCAAGGAGTGTCAGTCAGAGTTACACAGATGTGGTAGTTTTTACAATAAAGGTTTGGAGGGCCTGGAATACCATATTCCATAAAGCAAAGGACCTATGGTCACAACTAAGAAATAATTATCCAGCTAAAATCAGCATCATTTTTCAGGGAAGGCAATGGATCTTTAATGAAGTAGTAGACTTTCATTTCTATTGAAAAAAAAAAAAAAACAGAACTAAAAAGAAAATTTAATCTTCAAATAACAGGACTCAAGAGAAACATAGAAAGGTAAACAGGGGAAAAAAAGATATATTATTTAAAGTTTAAACTGTTTCCCTATATGGGAAAACCATATCTGTAACTCTTGAGAACTGAATTTGTTACTGGAGCAGAAAGAGAGGGGCATAACATGGATCTAGGGTGTGGTCATCAGTGATTTCTGATGTGATGGTAACAAAGAAAAAAACATTGTTGGGGAAGGCCTCTACTGGATAAAGAAGGAGGGGGAGTTTAATGGGAAATTAAATCACATGAACAAGAACAAAAGACCTATTACAATCAAAGGAAAGAAGGGAGGAGTATGAGCATTGTTTGAAGATTGATATCATCATCAATTTTTGCCCAAAGAGGGAATAACTTAATCATTCAATTGGGTATAGAAATTTATCTAACCCTCTAAAGAAGCAGGAGGAAAAATAAGAAAGAGGGACAGGATAGAAGGGAAAGCAGAAATACTAGGAGAAAAGGTAAGATAAAAAGGGAAAGGATGATAGCAGATAACGTAGTAGATAGGCTTTGTTAAAAAAAAAAAAAAAAACTTCTAAGGAAAGGAGAATGATGATAAGGTAGTGGGTGGGATGAGTACAAAAACAAACAAACAAACAAACAAAAAATGAAATAAAAACACTACTAAAGACAGGGTGAAGAAAGAGAATAAAAATATATCCAGGGAGAAAATAGGATGGAGGGAAATAGAGAGTTGATAATCATAACTTCAGATGTGAATGGGATGAACTCTCCCATAAGAAAGGAAGCAAATAGCAGAATTGATTAAAAAACAGAATCCTACAAAAATGTTGTTTACAAGAAACACATTTGATTCAGAGAGACACATATTGTGTAAAGGTAAAAGGCTGGAACAGAATTTATTATGCTTTAGTTAAAGTAAAAAAAAAAAAAAGCAAAGGTAGTAGCAATTCAGATCTCACATAAAGTAAAAGTAAAAATAGATCTTATTAAAGAGATAAGAAAGGAAAGTATATCTTGATAAAGAATATCATAAACAATGAAGTAATAATGATACTAAATGTGTCTGTACCAAGTGGTAGAACAACCAACTTACTAGAGAAGATTTTAAGTCAATTACAGGAAGAAATCAACACCAAATGGGAGACCTCAACCTTCCCCTCTCAAAATCAAACAAATCTAACCACAGAATAAACAAGAAAGAAACCAGGGAGGATATTAGAATCCTAGAAAACCTAAATATGATAGTCTACTGGAGACAATTGAATATGTACAGAAAGTCATATACACTTTTCTTGGCAGTACATGGCATGTACACAAAATTTGGCCATGTATTAGGGCATAAAACCCTCACAATCAAATGCAGAAAGGCAGAAATAGTAAATTCTTCCTTTTCAGACTACAATGCAATAAAATTATATTCAATAAAGGGGCCGGGAAAGATAGACTAAAAACCAATTGGAAATTAAATAATATAATTCTAAAGAATGAGTGAGTCAAGAAGCAAATCACAGAAACCAGCCATAATTTCATTCAAGAGAATGACAATAATGAGACAATATATTAAAACTTATAAGATACAGCAAAGCAGGTCTTATGGGTAAATTTATAAATGTAAATAGCTGCATAAATAAAATAGAGAAAGAGGAGATCAATGAATTAAGTATGCATGCAACAAAAAAAGCTAGAAAAATAACACATTAAAAACTTCCAATTAAATACCAAATTAGAAATTCTGAAAGTCAAAGGACAAAATTGAAATTAAGAAAACTATTGAAGTAATAAATAAAACTAAGATTTGGTTTACAAACAAAACAAAACAAAACAAAAAAAAAACTAGCAAATTAGAAAAACCTTTCGATAATTTCATTAGAAAAAGGAAAGAAAAAAAAAACAAATTAAAAGGATGAACTTATCACCAATGACAAAGAAATTAAAGCAATAATTATGAGCTATTTTTGCCCAACTGTATGGCAGCCATTCTGACAATCTAACTGAAATGGATGAATATTTACTAAAGTATAAATTTCCTGGATTAAAAGAAGAGGAAATAAATTACTTAAATAGTCCCATTTGAAAAAAAAGAATTGAACATGACATAAATGTACTCTGTAAGAAAAAGTCTCCAAGGCCAGATGGATTTACAAGTGAATTCTAACACACATTTAAAGAACAGTTACTTCCAATACTATGTAAACTATTTGGAAAAATAGGAAAAGAAGGAGTACTGTCAAATTCTCTCTATGACACAAATATAATACTGATACCTAAACCAGGAAAAGCCAAAACAGAGAAAGAATATTGAACATCAAATTCTCTAATGAATATTGATGCAAAAATTATAAATGAAATATAAGCAAAGAGATTATAGTAATTTATTAGTAGGATAATACATTATGATGAAGTGGAATGCAGAGCTGGTTTAATATCAGGAAAACTATTACAATAATTGGCCATATTAATAACCAAACCAATAAAAACATATGATAATTTCAATAGATGCAGAAAAATCATGACAAAATATAGCATCCATTCCAATTAAAAACACCAGGGAACATAGGGATAAGGGAAGCTTTCCTTAAAATGATAAGCAGTATCTATCTAAAACCAACAGCAAACATTATTTGTAATGGAAAAAAAGCTGGAAGAAATCCCAGTAAGATCAACAGTGAAACAAGGATGCCCATTATCACCACCATTATTGAACATCATATTAGAAACATTGGTTTTAGTACTAAGAAAAAGAGATTAAAGGAATTAGAGTAGGCAATGAGGAAATAAAACTATCATTTGCTGCAGTTGATATAATAATACACTTAGAGAATCCTAGAAAATCAGTCAAAACCTACTGGAGACAATTAACAACTTTAACAAAGTTGCAGGATATAAAATAAACCTATACACATCATCAGCATTTCTATATGTCCCTGACAAAGTGCAGCAACAAGAGATAGAGAAATTCCTGTTAAAATAACTATAGAAAAAATAAATTAGTTGGGGGGGGGTCTAGCTGCCAAAGAACACAATTACAAAATACTGTTCACACAGATAAAGTTACATCTAATCAATTGGAAAAATATCAGTTGCTCATGGATAGGCTGAGCTAACAAAATAAATATGACAATTCTGGTCTACTTGTTCAGTGACATACCAATAAAAATGCCAAAAATCATTTTATAGACATAGAAAAAAATCATATGAAAATTCTTTTCGAAAAAATAAAAGGTGAAGAATATCAAGAACATCAATGAAAAAAAAAAGGATGGTGGCTTAGCAGTGTCAAACCTAAAAATTACATATTTTTATATCATATTACATATCATAAAGCATCAGTCAAAAGTGTTTCATACTGGTTAAGAAATAGAGTGGTGGGTCATTGGAGTAGATTACATTCACATGACACAATAATAAGGGTTTATTGTAGTAATCTAGTATTTGATAAACTCCCAAAATCTAGCTTCTGGAATAAGAATTCACTATTTGACAAAAATTGCTGAGAAAACAGTAAAATAATGTCAGAAACTTGGCATAGAACTAGGTTTCTTACCATATCAAAATAAGGTCAAAATGGGTACATGATTTGAACATAAAGATCATACCATGAACCAGTTAATAGAGCAAGTGATACTTTACCTAGAGATTTTTGGAGAATGGAGGAATTTATGACAAAGAACTAGAGAACATTATGAAAGACAAAATGGACAACTGATTACATTCAATTAAAAAGATTGTGCACAAACAAAATCAACAGAAATAAGATAAAAGGGAAGTTCAAAGGTGGGAAAATATTTTTACAGTGCTTCTGATAAAAGTTTGATTTCTAAAATATATAAGAAATGGTGTCAAATTTATAGGACTACAAGTCATTCCTCTATTGATAAATGGTCAAAGGATATGTACAATTTTCAGATAATGAAATTAAACCATCTATAGTCACTTGAAAAAATGCTCTAAATCACTATTTATTAGAGAAATGCAAATTAAAACAATGTTGAGGTAACACCTCATAACCTCGCAGACTGGCTAAGATGACAGGAAAAGATAATGATAAATGTTGGAGGGGATATGGGAAACCTGGGTCACTAATCCATTGCTGGTGGAGTTGTGAAATGATCTAACCATTCTGGAAAGGAATCTGGAACTATGCCCAAAGGTCCATAAAATTGTGCATTGGTCCATCAGAGTTATTACTTGGTCTGTATCCTAAGGAAACCATAAAGGAAGGAAAAGGACACACATGTGCAAAAATGTTTGTAGCAGTTCTTTTTGTGGTAGCAAAGAATTGGAAAATGAATGGATATCCATCATTTGGGAAATGGGTGGATAAGTTGTAGTACATGAAGATAATGGAATATTATTGTTCTGTAAAAATGATGAGCAAGCTAATTTTAGAAAGGTCTGGAAAGATTTACATGAATTGATGCTGAGTGAAACAAACAGAACAAGGAAAACAATAACAGCAAAAAATGTGTGTTGATTAACTATGAAAGATTTGTTTTTTCTCAGTGAGTCAGTGATTAAAAGAAATCCTAATTGATTGGACAGAAAATACCACCTGTATCAAGAAAAAGAACTATAGAGACTGAATGCAAATCAACACATGTTATATTCACTTCTTTTTTTTTTTCTTTGTATCTCTCTCTCTCATGGTTTATCCCTTTTGCTCTGTATTTTCTCCCCCAACATGATTCATAAGCAATGTATATTAAAAATAAATATATCTTAAAAATAAAATAAAAATACTTTCTTCTCCCTCCTAACTCCCCACTGGGAAAAAAATAAATAAAGAAGAAAGCAAAAAAGAAAAAGAACTCCCTGTAACAAAAAAAAAATGTAAGCAAGCAAAACAAATTCCCACATTGATCATGTCTAAAAAAAGTTTTACTCTACACCCACAAATCTATCACTTCTTTGATGAGAGATGGGTGGCATGAGTAAGTAGCATTATTGTTAAAAAAAATTTCTTGATTACTAAAACATTGAGGCAGATCTATAAAGATCTCATTTAATATAAATGTAACACCTTTTTTTTATTAATGTAAAATGTTAACTCCACAAATTCAATTGGGTGTCAAGAGAAAAACTAGCTAGAATTTCATGGGAATAAAAGATTTAGAAGGTTTTAGTGGATTAATAGACTGATAATTCAATGTACATCAACTGTGACATTATTAAAGCTACTGCAATTTTAGATTATATTGGAAACCATATAGTTTTCAGAAATTAAGTTTGTAATAATTGAATTATTCAGACCATGCCTGAAATACCGATTTCAACTGTTGGAACCACATTTTAAGAAGGACATTGTTGAGATAGAAAGTACTTAGAAGAAGGAATCCAGGAAGTTGGAATGCTTTGAGACATTGCCTTATGAAGATCAAATGAAAAAAAATAGATATTTGACCTAAAAAAGAAGAGTTGTGTTCTGAAGTATATAATACTCTAGTATATGAAAAATTTCACATATTTTGAAGTCTGTCTTCTGGAACAAGAAATGCATTTGTCTAGAAACCATTGTTCTCCACTAATTCAGTCTATTGCAAAATGGAATAAATTTAATTAGTCATTATTTCCTCTTTATTAGTGATCTTCAGGCAAAGATTGTACTTCCATTTGATATCATATTGCAGAAACATTTTCTAAAGCTAAATGATCAAACTAGAATGGTCTTTGTAGTTTCCTCTTATGTTGAGATTCTGTGGTTTATTTATTTTAATTCTCAGAGTTGAAAAGTTCATTTTGGAGAATCATCCTAAGATAACTTTTGGTTTTTGTGAAGTTTTTCCTCTCCAACAAAGTTCTTTAAAGTAACTGAAATAAGATTCAGATGCTTTCTTTAAGCAGTAGGGTTAAAATTAAAAGAAAAAAAAATGACGAATCTTTTCCCATAGGAAAAGTTAGACTGTTGGGGAAATAAGATTAAAAGGAGAGACAGTATATTTGGAAACCATTAGAAGCTGCCAGTGAATCAAGTCCAAACCATGCTATTAAATGAAAATTTTAGAGTGATTTTGTGAATGGGTAAGTTGCAACTAGAATACCCAACAACATGGGGGGAATACCTATAACATTTGCATTTATAACATTTCAACACCACTGTTAAATTCAGATAGATTCAAATTACATTGTTAGAAAATTGGGTTGGTTCAGGTTTGATGATCCTAGCTCATACTTATATTCAAACTATTTCTTTCTTTTTTTATTACTAAATCCTTGGTATACACACAGATGTTTATGTGTATATGTGTATGTATACATATACATTAATCATTTATATATTCCTTTATTTATTCATCCATTCACCTATTTTTTATTCCAACCATTTTTAATCCAGTCTTCTACTCCAAGTAAAGGATTTAATCCAATCACAAAAAAACTAATTGTCAAAAGAACTAAAATGAAATCTTCTTATTCAGAGCAAGTATTCTTTCCATATAAATTGAAGCATACTTGATATTCAATGCCTATTTATTTTCTACCAAGAGAAGGGAAAATCTAGAATGCTGCTGCTTCTTATGTAAAGAAGCAACTATCCCATTTCCTAGGTTTCCCATAAAGGGAGTATTATTCCACTGGTCTCTGTTCAACTTGTCCTTGCTTACCCATCAGACAATAGTGCTGCTTTGCATCATCAGTATTCAGGGGATGTTATTTTGCTAATAGGCAAAATCCTACAATGACAATTTAAATGGTTTGAAACATGCATGAGATAATTTGGATTCACAGCTCTGCCAATTGCTAAACAAATTTAGCAGGAACTGGGGCTCTCTAACCACTATGAAGTGATACTGAGGGAACAGCCTGTCTTTTCCTATCAAGCTTATAGCAGGGAAACTGTGTCCACATTCACTTAGAAGATTAAAGAGGATCATGCCATCATTTCTGCCTTCTAAAGCCTACATGGAGTAATGTGTGCAAAGGTTCTCTAGCAATCTTTCTTTCACCAAATTCATTCAGTTTATACCACTGCTTTGTATAGAATAGATTCACAGGGTTTCAGAAATTTAGCAACTACTCAATATATTTTAGGTTTCTTGACCTCAACTTCTATGTGTCTATCAATTAATCAACATATATTTATCAAGTATCTACTATAAACTAGACACAGTGATGTACTGAATATAAAAATATAAAAGTGTAATAATCCTTTTATTCAAAGCATTTACACTCTATTTATAAAATACAACCATATTCACAAATAAATCAATATTATATATGCATATATACATACACTCTCAAATACATGTATACACATATTCACAAATATATACTTATATATGTATGCACACATATAAGTATACATCTATATATTAAAGTTACACACATAAACAGAAGAGAGAGGAGGGGAGGGAGGGAAAGAAAAAGGGAAAGGCAGACAGAGTTAAGAGATCAACACAGAGAGAGAGAGGGAGAAAGAGATATTAGATACAGAGTGTATTAACAGCTGGAGGAAGTAGGAAAAGTCTCATGAAGGCAGTGACATTCAACTGATTCTTGAAAATAGAATTAAGAATTTTTAAGAGACACCTATTTAAAGAAACAGAGGTAGGAGATATTGGGGAAGAGAAGAGAAGGACACAGAGTACTGGATCCACATAAGAAGATTTAATTCTAGTTCTTTTTTTAAATTTCATAATTATAATTTTTTTGACAGTACATATGCATGTGTAATTTTTTTTTTACAACATTATCCCTTCTACTCACTTCTTTCCCAAATTTTCCCCTCCCTCCTTCTAACCCCTCCCATAGTTGACAGGCAATCCCATACATGTTAAATGTGTCACAGTATACTCTAGATACAATATATGTGTGTAAAACCGAATTTATTGTTGCACAGTAAGAATTGGATTCAGAAGGTAAAAGTAACCTGGGTAGAAAGACAATAGTGCAAACACTTTACAGTCAATTCCCGGTGTTCCTTCTCTGGGTGTAGTTGATTCTGTCCATCATTGATCAACTGGAACTGAATTAGATTTTCTCTCTGTTGAAGATATCCTCTTCAATCAGAATACTTCTTCATACAGTATCATTGTTGAAATGTATAATGATCTCCTGGTTCTGCTCATTTCACTCAGCATGAGTTCCTGTAAGTCTCTCCAATCTTCTCTGTATTCATCCTGCTGGTCATTTCTTATAGAGCAATAATATTCCAAAATATTCATATACTATAATTTACCCAACCATTCTCCAATTGATGGTTCCATTCATTTTCCAGTTTCTAGCCACTACAAAAAGGGCTGCCACAAACATTTTGGTACATACAGGTCCCTTTTCCTTTTTTAATATTTCTTTGGGATATAAGCCCAGTAGTAGCACTGCTGGACCAAAGGGTATGCCCAATTTGATAACTTTTTGGGCATAGTTCTAAACTGCTCTCCAGAAGGGTTGGATTCTTTTACAACTCCACCAACAATGCATCAATGTCCCAGTTTTCCCACAACCCCTCCAACATTCATCATTATTTGTTCCTGTCATGTTAGCCAATCTGACAGGTGTGTAGTGGTATATAAGAGTTGTCTTAATTTGCATTTCTCTGATCAATAGTGATTTGGAAAACTATTTCATATGAGTGGATATAGTTTTAATTTCATCATCTGAACATTGTCTGTTCATATCCTTTGACCATTTATCAATTGGAGAATGGTTTGATTTCTTATAAATTAGAGTCAGTTTTCTATATATTTTGGAAATGAGGCCTTTATCAGAACCTTTAATTGTAAAAACATTTTCCCAATTTGATACTTCCCTTCAAAACTTGTTTGCATTGGTTTTGTTTGTACAGAAGCTTTTTAATTTGATGTAATAAATATTTTCTATTTTGTGATCAATAATAACCTCTAGTTCTCCTTTGGTCACAAATTCTTTCCTCCTCTAAAAGTCTGAAAGGTAAACTATCCTATCCTCTAATCTATTTTTGATCTCATTCTTTATGTCTAAACCATGGACCCATTTTGATCCTTGATATATGGTGTTAAGCGTGGGTCCATATCTAATTTCTGCTATACTAATTTCCAATTTTCCCAACAGTTTTTGTCAAATAATGAATTCTTATCCCTAAAGTTGGGATCTTTGGGTTTGTCAAACACTAGATTATTATAGTTGTTCACTGTTTTGTCCTGTGAATCTAACCTATTCCACTGGTCAACCAGTCTATTTCTTAGCCAATACCAAATGGTTTTGGTGACTGCTGCTTTATAATATAATTTTAGATCAGGTACAGCCACCTTTATTTATTTTTTTTTTCATTATTCCCTTTATTCATTCATTCCCTTGAAATTCTCGACCTTTTGTTCTTCCATCTGAATTTTGTTATTATTTTTTCTAGGTCATTAAAATAGTTTCTTGGGAGTCTGATTGGTATAGCACTAAATAAATAGATTACTTTAGGAAGCATTGTCATCTTTATTATATTCACTCCACCTATCCAAGAGCAATTAATGTCTTTCCAATTATTTAAATCTCACTTTATTTTTGTGGCAAGTGTTTTGTAATTTTGCTCATATAATTCCTGACTTTTCTTTGCTAAATGGATTCCCAAATATTTTATACTCTCAACATTTGTTTTGAATGGAATTTCTCTTTATATCTCTTGCCGTTGGATTTTGCTGGTGATGTATAAAAATGCTGAGGATTTATGTGGATTTATTTTGTATCCAGCAATTTGCTAAAGTTGTGAATTATTTCTAATAACTTTTTATTAGAATCTCTGGGGTTCTCTAAGTATACCATCATATGATCTGCAATGGGTGATAGTTTGATTTCCTCCTTACCTACTCTAATTCCTTGAAATCTCTTTCTCAACTCTTATTGCTGAGGCTAGCATTTCTAATACAATATTGAATAGTAATGGTGATAGTAGGCAACCTTGTTTCACTCCTGATCTTACTGGGAAAGATTCCAGTTTATCCCCATTACATACGATGCTTACTTATGGTTTTAAATATATGCTCTTTATTATTTTAAAGAATAGTCCATTTATTCCTATATTCTCAAGTGTTTTTAGTAAGAAATGGATGTTATGTATTATCAAATGCTTTTTCTGCATTTATTGAGATGATCATATGGTTTTTATTAATTTGATTATTAATATGGTCAATTATACTAATGGTTTTCCTAATATTAAACCAGCCCTGCACTCCTGCTATAAATCATACTTGATCATAGTGTATTATCCTGGGTATGATTTTCTGTAGTCTTTTTTGCTAATATCTTATTTAAGATTTTGGCATCAATACTCATTAAGGAGATTGGTTTATAGTTTTCTTAGTTTTCAACCTACCTGGTTTAGGTATCAGTACCATGTCTGTGTCATAAAAGGAGTTTGGTAGGACTCCTTCATTCCCTATTTTTTCAAATAGGTTATATAGCATTGGAGTTAGTTCTTTAAATGTTTGGTAGAATTCACATGTAAATCCATCTGGTCCTGGGGATTTTTTCTTAGGCAGTTGATTAATAGTGTATTCTATTTCTTTTTCTGAAATGGGACTATTTAAGCAATTTACTTCCTTCTCTGTTAACCTGGGAAGCCTATATTTTTGGAGGTACTTATCCATTTCACTTAAGTTATCAAATTTATTGGCATAAAGTTGGGCAAAGTAGCTCCTTGTTATTGCTCTAATTTCCTCTTCATTGGTGGAAAGTTCCCCCTTTTCATTTTTAAGACTAACAATTTGGATTTCCTCTTTCCTTCTTCTGATCAGATTTACCAAAGGTTTATCTATTTCATTGGCTTTTTAATAAAACCAACTCTTAGTTTTATTTATTAATTCAATAGTTTTTTTTTACTTTCAATATTATTGATTTCTCCTTTTAATTTTAGAATTTCAAGTTTAGTTTTTGTTTGGGGGTTTTTAATTTGGCCTTTTTCTAGCTTTTTAAGTTGCAAGCCCAATTCATTGATCTTCTCTTTCTCTATTTTTTTCAAGTAAGTCTCTAAAGATATAAATTTTCTCCTTATTACCACTTTAGCTGCATCCCACAAATTATGGTATGATGTCTCATCATTGTCATTATCTTGGCTGAAATTATAAATTGTGTCTATAATTTGCTGTTTCACCCAATCATTCTTTAAGATGAGATTATTTAATTTCCAATTACTTTTTGTTCTATTTAGCCCTAACTTCTTGTTGAATATAGTTTTTATTGCATCATGATCTGAGAAGAAAACATTTACTATTTCTGTCTTCCTGCATTTAATTTTGAGATCTTTATGTCCTAATATATGGTCAATTTTTATAATGTTTCATGAACTGCTGAGAAGAAAGTATACTCCCTTTCTATTACCATTCAGTTTTCTCCAAAGATCTATCATACCTAATATTTCTAATATTATATTTACCTCTTTATTTTCTTTCTTATTTGTTTTGTGGTTTGTTTTATCTAATTCTGAGAGGGCAAGGTTGAGATCTCCCACTGTTATGTTTTGCTGTCTATTTCTTCTTGCAACTCTCTTAACTTCTCTTTTTTTTTTTTTAATAATTTTTTATTATATATATATATTTTTTTTATAATATTATCCCTTGTATTCATTTTTCCAAATTATCCCCCCCTCCCTCTATTCCCTCCCCCCGATGACAGGCAATCCCATACATTTTACATGTGTTACAATATTGTCTAGGTACAATATATGTGTGTGAATATCATTTTCTTGTTGCACAATAGACATTAGAATCCGAAGGTACATGCAACCTGGGCAGACAGATATTAGTGCTAACAATTTACATTCACTTCCCAGTGTTTCTTCTCTGGGTGTAGCTACCTCTGTCCATCATTGATCAACTGGAAGTGAGTTGGATCTTCTTTATGTTGAAGATTTCCATTTCCATCAGAATACATCCTCATACAGTATTGTTGTTGAAGTGTACAGTGATCTTCTGGTTCTGCTCATTTCACTCAGCATCAGTTGATGTAAGTCTCTCCAGGCCTCTCTGTATTCCTCCTGCTGGTCATTTCTTACAGAGCAATAATATTCCATAACCTTCATATACCACAATTTACCCAACCATTCTCCAACTGATGGACATCCATTCATCTTCCAGTTTCTAGCTACAACAAAAAGAGCTGCCACAAACATTTTGGCACATATATGTCTCTTTCCGCTCTTTAGTATTTCTTTGGGATATAATCCGAGTAGTAGCGCTGCTGGGTCAAAGGGTATGCACAGTTTGATAACTTTTTGGGCATAGTTCCAAATTGCTCTCCAGAATGGCTGGATTCGTTCACAACTCCACCAGCAATGTATTAGTGTCCCAGTTTTCCCACATCCCCTCCAACATTCATCATTATTTGTTCCTGTCACCTTAGCCATTCTGACAGGTGTGTAGTGGTATCTCAGAGTGGTCTTAATTTGCATTTCTCTGATCAGTAGTGATTTGGAACACTCTTTCATGTGAGTGGATATAGTTTCAATTTCTTCCTCTGAGAATTGTCTGTTCATATCCTTTGACCATTTATCAATTGAAGAATGGTTCGGTTTCTAATAAATTAGGGTCAGTTCTCTCTATATTTTGGAAATGAGACCTTTGTCAGAACCTTTGTTTTTAAAAATATTTTCCCAATTTGTTACTTCCCTTCTAATCTTGTTTGCATTAGTAATGTTTGTGCAGAAACTTTTTAGTTTGATGTAATCAAAATCTTCTATTTTGTGATCAATAATGATCTCTAGTTCTCCTCTGGTCATAAATTCCTTCCTCCTCCACAAGTCTGAGAGGTAGATTATCCTCTGTTCCTCTAATCTATTTATTATCTCCCTCTTTATGCCTAAATCATGGACCCATTTTGATCTTATCTTGGTATATGGTGTTAAGTGTGGATCCATATCTAATTTCTGCCATACTAATTTCCAGTTTTCCCAACAGTTTTTTCCGAATAATGAATTTTTATCCCTAATGTTGGTATCTTTGGGTTTGTCAAAGATTAGATTGCTATATATGTATCCTTTTTTGTCCTTTGTATCTAATCTGTTCCACTGATCTACCAGTCTATTTCTTAGCCAAAACCAAATGGTTTTGGTGACTGCTGCTATATAATATAGCTTTAGATCAGGTACACTTAGACCACCTTCCTCTGAGTTTTTTTTCATTAGTTCCCTTGCAATTCTCGACCTTTTATTCTTCCATATGAATTTTGTTGTTATTTTTTTCTAGGTCATTGAAATAGTTTCTTGGGAGTGTGATTGGTATAGCACTAAATAAATAGATTAGTTTGGGGAGTATTGTCATCTTTATTATATTCGCTCGGCCTATCCAAGAGCACTGAATGTCTTTCCAATTATTTAAATCTGATTTTATTTTTGTGGCAAGTGTTTTGTAATTTTTCTCATATAATTCCTGACTTTTCTTTGGTAGATGGATTCCCAAATACTTTATACTCTCAACATTTGTTTGGAATGGAATTTCTCTTTGTATCTCTTGCTGTTGCATTTTGTTAGTGATATATAAAAATGCCGAGGATTTATGTGGATTTATTTTGTATCCTGCCACTTTGCTAAAATTCTGAATTATTTCTAGTAGCTTTTTAGCAGAGTCTTTGGGGTTTTCTAAGTATACCATCATGTCATCTGCAAAAAGTGATAGTTTAATTTCCTCATTTCCTACTCTAATTCCTTGAATCTCTTTCTCGGCTCTTATTGCTGAGGCTAGCGTTTCTAGTACTATATTGAATAGTAATGGTGATAGTGGGCAACCTTGTTTCACTCCTGATCTTACTGTGAAAGGTTGCAGTTTATTTCTATTGCATATTATGCTTACTGAAGGTCTTAAATATATGCTCCTGATTATTCTAAGGAATAGTCCATTTATTCCTATACTCTCAAGAGTTTTTAGTAGGAATGGATGTTGGATTTTGTCAAATGCTTTTTCTGCATCTATTGAGATGATCATATGGTTCTTATTAATTTGATTATTAATATGGTCAATTATATTAATAGTTTTCCTAATATTAAACCAGCCCTGCATTCCTGGAATAAATCCTACTTGATCATAGTGTATTATCCTGGAGATGATTTTCTGAAGTTTTTTTGCTAATATCTTATTTAAGATTTTAGCATCAATATTCATTAAGGAGATTGGTCTATAATTTTCTTTCTCAGTTTTCGATCTACCTGGTTTAGGTATCAGTACCATGTCTGTGTCATAAAAGGAGTTTGGTAGGACTCCTTCATCCCCTATTTTTTCAAAAAATTTATATAACATTGGGGCTAATTGTTCTTTAAATGTTTGGTAGAATTCACATGTGAATCCATCTGGCCCTGGGGATTTTTTCCTGGGGAGTTGATTAATAGCTTGTTCTATTTCTTTTTCTGAAATGGGACTATTTAAGCAATTTATCTCCTCCTCTGTTAATCTAGGGAGCCTATATTTTTGGAGGAAGCCATCCATTTCACTTAAGTTATCAAATTTATTGGCATAAAGTTGGGCAAAGTAACTCCTTATTATTTCTCTAGTTTCCTCTTCATTGGTGGAAAGATCCCCCTTTTCATTTGTAAGACTATCAATTTGATTTTCCTCTTTCTTTTTTTTTTGATCAAATTTACCAAAGGTTTATCTATTTTATTGGCTTTTTCATAAAACCAACTCTTGGTTTTATTTATTAATTCAATAGTTTTTTTACTTTCAATATTATTGATTTCTCCTTTTAATTTTTGTATTTCAAGTTTAATTTTTGGTTGGGGGTTTATAATTTGGTCTTTTTCTAGCCTTTTAAGTTGTAAGCCCAATTTGTTACTCTTCTCTTTCTCTATTTTCTTCAAATAAGCCTCTAAATATATAAAATTTCCCCTTATTACTGCTTTAGCTGCATCCCAAAGATTTTGATATGATGTCTCATCATTGTCATTATCTTGGGTGAAATTGTTAATTGTTTATATAATTTGCTCTTTCACCCAGTCATTCTTTAAGATGAGATTATTCAGTTTCCAATTACTTTTTGGTCTATTTACCCCTAACTTTTTACTGAATGTAGCTTTTATTGCATTGTGATCTGAGAAGAAGGCATTTATTATTTCTGCCTTCCTACATTTAATTTTGAGATCTTTATGTCCTAATATGTGGTCTATTTTTGTATAGGATCCATGAACTGCTGAGAAGAAAGTATATTCCTTTCTATTGCCATTCAGTTTTCTCCAAAGGTCTATCATACCTAGTTTTTCTAATGTTCTATTTACTTTTTTAATTTCTTTCTTGTTTGTTTTGTGGTTTGATTTGTCTAAATCTGAGAGTGCAAGGTTGAGATCTCCCACTATTATAGTTTTACTGTCTATTTCTTCTTGCAGTTCTCTTAACTTTTCCTTTAGAAAGTTAGATGCTATACCACTTGGTGCATATATTTTTAGTATTGATATGGCTTCATTATTTATGCTACCTTTCAGCAGGATATAGTTTCCTTCCTTCTCTTTTTTAACGAGATCTCCTTCTGCTTTTGCTTGATCTGAGATAAGGATAACTACCCCTGCTTTTTTCGCTTTACCTGAAGCATAATAGTCTCTGTTCCAACCTTTTACCTTTAGTCTGTATGTATCTCCCTGCATTAAGTGTGTTTCCTGTAGACAACATATTGTAGGGTTCTGCTTTTTGATCCAATCTGCTATCTGTCTCTGTTTGATGGGATCGTTCATCCCATTTACATTTACAGTTAAAATTACTAATTCTGTATTTCCTGCCATCGTATTATCCCCAGATTATGCTTTTTTCCCTTGACCCCCCTGATCCCTCTCCCCGATATTTAATTTACAGACCCCCCTTGCGATGCGCAACTCTCCCTCTTTTTTTTTTTTTTTTTTTTTTTTTAGGATCCCTCCCCCCTCCCTCCAAGTCCCTTCACTTATTCTCCTTTTCCTTTTCCCTTTTCCTCTCCCCCCTTTTAATGAGGTGAGAGAAAATTCTCTGAAAAACAAATATGTTAATTATTTACTCTTTGAGCCTTTCCTGATGAGAGTAAGATTCACACAATGATTCTCCCCCTCACTAAGTTCCCTCAGATATGGTGTATTTTCTATGCCTCTTCCTGAGATGTAGTTTCCCTCTTTTTATCATTCCTTCCCCTTTTTCTGAAACGACCTCCTTCCCTTTACTACACCCCCCTTTTTTTCTTTTATATCAGTAAAATCAAATTATCCTTGAGTACTTTTTATATACCCACAACAGAGTTACAGTTCTCAAGGGTTCTGTGTACCTTTTTCTGTTTCTCTTCAGTCTTGTGGATGTAGATCAAATTTTTTGTTTAAGTCTGGTTTTTTTCTTAGAAACATATAGAATTCCTCTGTTTCATTGAATGACCATCTTCTTCCATGGAAAATGATGCTAAACTTAGCTGGGTAGTTCATTCTTGGTTGCAGTCCTTGATCTTTTGCCTTACGGAATATCAGGTTCCAGGCCCTTCTATCTTTTAATGTGGAGGCAGCCAGATCTTGGGTGACCCTTATTGTGGCACCTTGGTATTTAAATTGTTTTTTTCTAGCTGCTTGCAGGATTTTCTCCTTTGTGTGGTAATTCTGCAGCTTAGCCACTATATTCCGTGGTGTTCTTTTTTTAGGATCTATTTCAGAAGGAGTTCGATGAATTCTTTCCATATCTACTTTCCCTTCTGTTTCTATTATCTCTGGACAGTTCTCTTTGATAATTTCCTGTAAAATAGAATCTAGGCTCTTTTTTTGGTCATAGTTTTCTGGAAGTCCAATAATCTGCAGATTATCTCTCCTAGATCTATTTTCCAGGTCTATAGGTTTTCCCATTAAGTATTTGACATTGTTCTCCAGCTTCTCATTTTTTTTGTTTTGTTTGACTGATTCTTGGGTTCTCTGTGAATCATTCATTTCTATTTGTTCCATCCTGACTTTTAAAGAGTTATTTTCTTCTTTCACAGTTTTTAGTTCTTTTTGTAAATGCCCAATTTCGTTTTTAAATGAATTATTTTGCTCTATTGAATTTTTTTCCATTTCCCTAATTTATTTTTGAGAATTATTTTCTTTTTCCAATTCAGAAATTCTATTTTCTTGAGACTTTTTTATCTTTTCCAATTCAGAAATCCTACTTTCCTGTGTTTTTTTTAACCTTTTCTAATTCATAAATTTTGTTTCCCTGCATCTCCTGTGAATTCTTTATTTTTTCCAACTCCAATTTCAGGACGTTGTTATTCTCTATCATAGCTTCCCTTTCCTTTCCCCATTTTTCTTCAAACTCCCTTAATTTTCTAAGAGTTTCTTCTAGGAGAGAGTTATGTGATGGGGGGCATTAATCGTTCCCCTTTAGGTTGTTATCTGCTGTCTCTCTGCTGTTAACTTCCTCGGGGTTGGATACCCGCTCTTTCTCTGTATAGAAGGAATCTATAGTTTTTCTGGCTTTTTTGCTCATATTTAAAAAATCTTCCTGGGGTAGGAAATTATTTATTTACTTCTTTACCAGCTTCCTCCCAGACCAGATGGATGCAGCGGCTCCTGCGCCTGAGCTTAGAGAGAGCTCTGGAGAGAGTTCCCCACCCCCTCCCTGGAAGTGAGTCAGAGGTGATTAGCACTGCTCTGCCCGAGGGCGTTGAAAAGTAAAGACAGCACAAAGCCCAGCCTATGTGTTCAGGTGGGGCGTGGATGTCTGCAGCAGGTGACATGAAAAGCCCCTGTGCTCGAACTGGAAGTGTCTGCCAGAAACCGCGGTCCCTAGTTCAAAGGTTCCGTTTCTCTGGGACTTCCTGGAGCTGAGTTCCACTCCCTCCAGCTAAGCTAGGCAGTGTGTGTTGCCTTGGGCCGTATCCACCCACTTGTCAATCTCTTAACTATTCTCAGGTGGTAGCTGAGGCCACACCCCCTGGTGCCGAAGATCTGCTGAGTCACCTCCAGGGTCCGGGGAAAATCCAATCTGAGTTTTAAAATATTTTGGCTTTCTCTTCTGAACTGCCAAATAATTAGCAGAGAAGAGCTAACAGCCTGTGCCAGACTCCCTTACCTCAGTGGCTTCTCTGATCCCAGAGCCCTTCCCAGCGCAATGGGCAGAGCATGCTAGCACCCAGCCGTCTGCGCTGGCCTCTCCTCTTCCTCCCCTGGGGACTGACCTTTTCTGTTGAAACTCCAGATTCTCTTCAGCTGGTAAGTCGTGCTTCCAGTCCTTGTGGTATCTATCAGTCCTGGGCTTATTTTGAGACTTAATTTATCTAATTGGTTGTGAGGGAGTGAGGATGTTCACAGAGTTGTGTGTTTCTTCTCTGCCATCTTGGCTCAGCCCCCCTTAACTTCTCTTTTAGGAAGTTAGATGCTATACCACTTAGTGCATATATGTTTAGTATTGATATGGCTTCATTGTCTATGCTACCCTTTTAGCAAGATATAATTTCCTTCCTTATATCTTTTAATTAGATCAATTTTTGTTTTTCCTTGATCTGAGAAAAGGATGGCTACCCCTGCTTTTTTTACTTCACTTGAATCATAATAGATTCTGTTTCAGCCTTTTACCTTTACTCTGTAAGTATCTCCCTGCTTTAAATGTGTTTCCTGTAAGCAAAATATTGTAGGGTTCTGACTTTTGATCTAGTCTGCTATTCACCTCCGCTTAATGGGACAGTTCATCTCATTCACATTTACAGTTAAATTACTAATTCTATATTTCCTGCCATCATATTATCCCCAGATTATGCTTTTTCCCCCCTTGTCTCCTCTGAATCACTTCCCCAATATTAAACTTAGGGGTCCCACTTGTGTCATGCAGCCCTCCCTTTTTAGTATCCCTCCCCCCTCCTTTAAATCCCTTCCCCTTTCTTGTACCCTTCCCTTATTATTCTTTTCCTTTTCCCTTTTCCTCTCCTCCCTTTTAATGACATGATCGAGAATTCTCTGAAAAACAAATATGTCAATTATTTCTTCTTTGAGCCAACTTTGATGAGAGTAAGATTCACACAATGTGAAGTGATTCAGAGCTGGTTACCATGGCTGGGCTGTGGGAGTGCCCAGTGAAGAACCCCCACTGTGTGGCCTAGTAACTGCTCTGAGGCTTGAGGCCGAACAGTGAAAGTGGCACAACCCTAGGCCAAAACCCACTCCCCCTCTCCCCTGGGGCCATGGATAATAGCAGCTGACCAGTGAATATCCCTGGCACACAGACCTGAAGTGTCTCTGCCCCAGGAAGCACAGTCACTGCTGTGGAAGTTCCACTGCCTCAGGCCGAGCCCCACACTGTGCAGATTAGAGACTGTCCTGGGCTGTGTCCCACTGTCCTGCAGATTCTTAACTGCCCCAAATAAAAGCCCCCCACAGAAGGTGGCTGCATAGCTGTGTTGTGATCTATGCTGAGTCAGTTCTGGTTTGGAGTGGCTATAGGCAGTTTCTGGCATTTTTTTTTAAGTGGCTTGATTTCTCTGCTGATCTGCTGTTATGCAAGCAGAGTAGAGTAATCAGCCTATGCCAGAGTTCTCTTTCTCTGTAGCTTTTCTTACTCCAAAGGCCTCCCCAGCCTGATCTTCACATATGCTAGCCTTTAGTCTATCACAGTCTGCTGCTGGTCTTTTTCTCCACTGGTCAGGATAGACTTTTTCTGATGAAATTCCAGATTCTCTTCAGCTGGTAACTTTTTGTGTTTTCAATCTTCATGGTTTTTGCCAGTCCAATGCTATTTTTGAGGCTGAATTAAATAGTTGGTATTGAGGGTAAGAGAAAGGTTAGAAATTCACATGTGTCTTCTCTGCCATCTTGGCTTTGCCCCACTCTAGTTCTTTTGATAATTAGCTTTTTCTGAGTAACTCACTTACTTATTTGGAGTAGAAGATTGCTCAGTTGCAAAATGGTGATAGTAATATTTGTATCAACAACCTGGGGTAGTGAGCTAGGGTTAGAGTCATAAAACTAGAGTTCAAATCCTCCTTTGATGCTTATGTAA
The DNA here is from genome assembly GCF_048593235.1 of Sminthopsis crassicaudata. NCBI lineage: Eukaryota > Metazoa > Chordata > Mammalia > Dasyuromorphia > Dasyuridae > Sminthopsis > Sminthopsis crassicaudata. The sequence goes on along the minus strand of NC_133618.1, from coordinate 304,805,508 downwards.
CCTTCAACAAACCACTTACCCTGTTTGAACTTCAACTTTTTTGTGTATAAAGTGAGGAGGATGAAGTGAATGGTCCCTGAGGCTCTTTCCAACTTTACATCTATAATCCTACAGGATTGTTGAGAGGGAAGCACTTTGTAAATTGTAAAATATGATGGAAATGTGGAATATTGTAATTATGATTAATTCACTTTTGTGATTTCATCATTGTCCTTTGTTTTCAAAAAGGCTCATGTCATCAGGGAGATGACATGCAAGTGAATTGGATTTAAGGGAGGGAGGCCTATTCAAGATCATGTGTCTCACTTCTCCCCTGCTCCCCCAATCCCCAGCCAATTGGATTCTGTGGCAAGATATATAAGGATGACTGTGCATAGCTCTGGATGTCTTGATCTTAGAGCTGGTCAGTTGGAAAACTTTCTCCTTCCTCTCTCCCTTTTCCCCTCCCTTTCTTCCCTCTTTCCTTCCTTCCTTCCTTCCTTCCTTCCTTCTTTCCTTCCTTCCTTCCTTCCTTCCTTCCTTCCTTCCTTCCTTCCTTCCTTCCTTCCTTCCTTCCTTCCTTCCTTTTGTTCTTTTTTTCCTAGTTAAAATTAGCTATTAAATAATCTTAAGTACTTTAATCAAAACATACTTTAAGTACTCATCCATTAGTCTTTACTCTGTGTATAGGAAATAAATCTGTGACTCATACTTGAGCTACATTCAGTTGAATACCTTGCTACCCTAGATTTGAGGTCAAATATAGACCTTTAATAATGTTATCAACAAGCAGTGCAGTTGCGATTTAAGTAGGTGAAGAGCAGAAAAATATGAGGAGTCTAGTGCTCATCTAATTAAAGGTCAAATCCCCCCAAATCTGGGCTCAAAGTGACAATGCATAGATCAAAATTTGGAAGGAAACCTTTTAAAGAAAAGGGAGTGGTTTTAGTGTCCCAAGATATTTGGCTCAGTGGTAATTTCTTTTTATTAAATATATTTTATTTATTTAATTAAACTTTTCCCAATTACATTAAAATATTTATTTAAAATTAATTATGCATTCTCTTTCCCTTTCCCCTTCACCCATTCAAAAGGCAAGCAATTTGATTATCATACATGCAAAGTCATGGAAAATATCTTCCCATATTATCAGAGTAGTTTTTTAAATATTAGACAAAATCATTCTTAGTATTTTATATCTGCTCTCTCCTTTTTAAAGCACTTTAAATATTTCGATTTACCCCACTTCTCCAGTTTACACAAAACACATTTTTACATTTGTTTTTAAAATTTTGATTTCTAGATTCTCTTCCTTATTCCCCCCCCAAAAAATGAGAATACCTATGTGAAGTTATGTAAAACATTTCCATATTGTGAAAAAACAAAACAAAACAAAACAAAATATAGATTTCTTCCTCCCCCCCCAAAAAAATTCAAAAACTTCAAGAATAAAAAATAGAAAATGTATTTTTCATTCTGTATTCAAACACAATGAGTTGTTTCCCTGGGCATGGATAGCATTTTTTCATTACTAGTTCTTTAGAGTAGTTTTTGCATCATTATATTGCTGAGGGTAGCAAAGTAATTCACAGCTGATCATTCCACAATTTTGCTATTCCTATGTACACAGTATATTTCACTTTACTTGAGTTCTTGGAGGACTTTCAGGTTGTTGTTTTTAGCATCCTGAACATCACTTCTTATAAAACAATAATGTTCCTTTAAAATCTCGTACTTCAACTTATTCAGCTCTTCCCCAATTGATGAGCATCACTTCAACCTCAAATTCTTTACCCTGAGAAAAGAGCTATAAATATTTCTATACATATAGGTTATTTTTTAAAAAAAATCTCTTTTGGCATTCATGACTAGTAATGACATTGTTAGGTCAAAAATATGCATTATTTTATAACCCTTTGGGAATAGATCATATCTGTTGATCATTGATCAATTAGGAAATGTTCTTACTTTAAATACAAATTTGAAGAGGGTGGATCCAAGATGGCAGAGAAGATACACACCACTGTGTAAGCTCCTTTCTTCCCTCACAACCAACTAGATTTAATCAGCCTCAGAAATAGCGTTGGACTGATAGAATCCACAAGGACTGGAAGCATGACTTACCAGCTGAAGAGAGTCTGGAGTTTCAGCAGGAAAGGTCAGCTCCCAGGGGAGGAAGAAGAGAGGCCAGCGCAGACGGTGGGGTAGTGGCACACTGCGCCGGTCGCGCTGGGGAGGGCTCTGGGATCAGAGAATCCACTGACATAAAAGAATCTGGCACAGGCTGTTAGCTCTTCTCTGCTTATAAAACAGCAGATCAGAGGAGAAATATAAGCCACTTTAAAATTTAAAACTAGATTGGATCTTCCCAGATCCCAGGGGTGACTCAGCAGATCTTGGCACCGGGACATAGGCAATCCAGGCTTTCTCCTCTGGGTAGTTAAGAGATTGAAGAGTGGGCGGGGCAGTAACTCATAGTGCCTGGCTCGGCTGGCTGGAGGAACTAATGAAAAAAAAGTCAGAGGAAGGTGGTCTAAGTGTACCTGATCTAAAGCTATATTATATAGCAGCAGTCACCAAAACCATTTGGTACTGGCTAAGAAATAGAATGGTAGATCAGTAGAACAGATTAGATACAAAGGACAAAAAAGGATACATCTATAGCAATCTAATCTTTGACAAACCCAAAGATACCAACATTAGGGACAAAAATTCATTATTTGGAAGAAACTGTTGGGAAAACTGGAAATTAGTATGGCAGAAATTAGAAATGGACCCACACTTAACACCATATACCAAGATAAGATCAAAATGGGTCCATGATTTAGGCATAAAGAATGAGATCATAAATAGATTAGAGGAACAAAAGAATAGTCTATCTCTCAGACCTGTGGAGGAGGAAGGAATTTATGACCAGAGGAGAATTAGAGATCATTATTGATCACAAAATAGAAGAGTTTAATTACATCAAACTAAAAAGTTTCTGTACAAACAATACTAATGCAAACAAGATTAGAAGGGAAGTAACAAATTGAGAAAATATTTTTAAAAGTAAAGGTTCTGACAAAGGTCTCATTTCCAAAATATATAGAGAACTGTCCCTGATTTATAGGAAACCAAACCATTCTCCAATTGATAAATGATCAAGGGATATGAACAGACAATTCTCAGATGATGAAATTGAAACTATTTCCACTCATATGAAAGAGTGTTCCAAATCACTACTGATCAGAGAAATGCAAATTAAGACAACTCTGAGATACCACTACACACCTGTCAGATTGGCTAAGATGACAGGAACAAATAATGATGAATGTTGGAGGGGATGTGGGAAAACTGGGACACTGATACATTGTTGGTGGAGTTGTGAAAGAATCCAGCCATTCTGGAGAGCAATTTGGAACTATGCCCAAAAAGTTGTCAAACTGTGCATACCCTTTGACCCAGCATTGCTGTTATTGGGACTATATCCCAAAGAAATACTAAAGAGTGGAAAGGGACCTGTATGTGCCAAAATGTTTGTGGCAGCTCTTTTTGTTGTAGCTAGAAACTGGAAGTTGAATGGATATCCATCAATTGGAGAATGGTTGGGTAAATTGTGGTATATGAAGGTTATGGAATATTATTGCTCTGTAAGAAATGACCAGCAGGAGGAATACCGAGAGGCTTGGAGAGACTTAAATCAACTGTTGCTGAGTGAAATGAGCAGAACCAGAAGATCACAATACACTTCAACAACAATACTGTATGAGGATGTATTCTGATGGAAGTGGAAATCTTCAACATAAAGAAGATCCAACTCACTTCCAGTTGATCAATGATGGACAGAAATAACTATACCCAGAGAAGGAACACTGGGAAGCGAATTTAAATTGTTAGCACTATTGTCTATCTACCCAGGTTACTTATACCTTCGGAAGCTAATAATCAATGTGCAACAAGAAAAAGGTATTTACACACATATATTGTATCTAGGTTATATTGTAACACATGTAAAATGTATGGGATTACCTGCCATCGGGGGGAGGGAGTGGAGGGAGGGAGGGGATAATTTGGAAAAATGAATAAAAAAAAAAAAAAAGATCTAATTCACTTCCAGTTGATCAATTATGGACAGAAACAGCTATACCCAGCGAAGGAACACTGGGAATTGAAGGTAAACTGTTTGCACTATTGTCTTTCTACCCAGGTTACTTATACCTTCGGAATCCAATTCTTACCATGCAACAAGAAATTTAGTTTTACACACATATATTGTATCTAGGTTATACTGTAACCATTTAATAAGTATGGGATTGCCTGTCATCTACAGGAGGGAGTAGAGGGAAGAAGGGGAAAATTTGGAAAAATGAATACAAGGGATAATGTTGTAAAAAAATTTACTTATGCATATGTACTGTAAAAATTATAATTATAAAATTAATAAAAAAATAAAACCAGAAAAAAATAAATATAAATTTGATCCAATGCCCTATGAATTTGAGAAACTTCATCAGAGAAACTTGCTTTAAAATTATTTTCATAATTATTATTGCTAACTGTATTTTCCTCATTTATTCTACTCTTTCTTTCCTTCCATCCTGTCCTTCCTCAAAAACATTTTAATTTTGATATACCCTCTCTTCTATCACCTTCCTCCCTTCTCTTATCCTCTTCCCTTTCTAATTTCCTGCAGGATAAGATAGATTTCTATACTATATTGAGTGTGTATATTATTTCCTCTTTGAACCATTTCTATTGAAAACAAAGTTACCTCACTCCCTCTTCCTTCTCTCTCCTCCCTTCCAGGACAAGTTTTTTCTTTCCTCTTTTATGGGAGATAATTTACACCATTCTACTTCTGTCTTTCTCTTTCTCCTAGTACATCTCCCTATCACCTTTTTAATTTTATTTCTTTTACATATTATTGTTCCATAATCAACTCACACTTGCGACTTCCTTCTAACTACTATAATAATGAGAAAGTTCTAATGAGAATCCTCCCAAGTAGGAATGTAAACAGATAAACTTTATTAAGTCCATTATAATTTCACTTTCCTTAGTATCTTTTTATGCATTTGAAAATCAAATTTTCTATTCACCTATGCTGTTTTCATCACAAATGATTGAAAATCCTCTATTTCACTGAATATCCATCTTTTCCTTTGAAGCATTACATTCAGGTTTTCTAAAAGGTAATTCTTGGTTATAATCCTAGCTCCATTGCTCTCTGGCCTAATATACCATACCCTCTTATCCTTTAATGTAGAAGCTGCTAAATCTTGTGTTGTTGTGACTATGGCTCCACTATATTTGAATGTTTTCTTTCTGGATACTTGCAATATTTTCTCCTTGACCTGGGAGTTCTGGAATTTGGATATAATATTTTGAGGAGCTTTTTAATCTTGGGTTCTTTTTCAGGAGGTGAGTCTTTCAATTTCTATTTTACCTTTTAGTTCTAGAATGTCAGGATGGGTTTCCTTAATAATTTCTTGATAGATGACATCCAGATTCCTTTTGTTGATCGTAGTTTTCAGGTAGACCTATAATTTTTAAATTCTCTCTCCTGGATCTATTTTCCAGGTCAGTTGTTTTTCCAGCAAGATATTTCATTCCTCCTCCCCCAATTTTTCATTCTTTTGCTTTTGTTTTACTGTGTCTTGATTTCTCATAAAGTCATTAGCTTCCATTTGCTGAATTCTAATTTTTAAGGAATTCTTTTCCTCAGTGAGCTTTTGTACTTCTTTCTCAAGTTGGCCAATTTTGCTTTTTAAGGTATTCTCATTAGATATTTGTATTTCCTTTTTCATAACACTCTTTTGTCTCCCCAATTTTTCCTCTGCCTCTTTGATTTTTCAAAATCCCTTTTGAACTCTTCTATAGCTTGAGACCATTTTTATTTTTCTTGGATGTAGGACCTTTTATTTTGTTTTCATCTTCTGAGTGTATATTTGATTTTTCTTGTCACCATGGTAACTTTCTATGGTTAGAGACTTTTTTCCTGTTGTTTATTCTTTATTGCCTTTAAGACAAAAGACATACTACTTGGTTGGATTTATAAATCTCAATGATCTGGTTCCCACTAACTTTTCCCGTCTTATTTTATACTATTCTTTAATTATTATTATTATTATTAAGTATTATACTGCTAGATATTTCCCTAACTCAATATATTGTATCTCCTACTTCCACATATTTTATTCCATTTTCATCTTTATGTCTCACAATCCTTACCTTCCTTGGAGATTCAGCTCAAATATTACCTTCTTTGAAAATTCCCTTTGTGGATGCTTAGCAGTTGAGAGTGTTTGAATAAGTTTTGATATATGAATATTATGGAATATTATTTTCTCTATAAGAAATGATCATCAGGATAATTTCAGAAAGGCCTGGAGAGACTTACATGAACTGATGCTAATTGTTGTGAGTAGAACCAAGAGAACACAAAAACAAGAAGATTATATGATGATCAATTCTAATGGACATGGCTCTTTTCAATAGCAAGGTGATTCAGAGAAATGGAAAGAACCATCTGTACCCAGAGAGAGGACTGTGGGGACTGAATGTGTCTTACAACATAGGATTTTACTTTAATTTTGTTATTTACTTCCATTTTCTTTTCTTTCTCATTTTTTTTTTTCATTTTTGATCTGATTTTTCTTGTGCAACATGATAATTGTGGAAATATGTATAAAAGAATTGCCCATGTTTAACATATATTGGATTACTTGCTGTATAGGGGAGAGCATGGGAGGAAGGAGAGAAAAAAATTTGGAACACAAAGTTTTTCAAGGGTGAATGTTGAAAACTATGCCTGCATGTGTTTTGAAAATTGAAAGCCTTATTAAAAAAGAAAATTCTTATTCATCCACCTGGTTATTAGTGCTCTTTTACTCCTTTCATTCTTTTATATTTATTTTTATACGTGTTTTATTTCTGTACATTTCATCCCCAAAGGAATTCAAGTTCCTAGTGGAAGGGATTTAATTTTTTTCCTTTTTTTCTGGAACCTAATGAAGTGCTTTGCATATGATATTTAAGAAATATTGATCGAATTGAAATGAACTGATTATCTCTTTTATGGATTCTTTATTTAATGTAAATCTACACATGGGTAATGTAAACAGACAGGATTATTTTGATGTTGAATAATGAAAGCCTAAAGAATGAAACAAAACATCTTTTGTGTCACTAACATAATTTTCTGTCATATTTCCACCAAAGGCTTATGGATGGTTGGTTGCAGGCTTCCATTTGGACAGCTAGGTCAAAACAGCAATAGAACAGCATGCAATAAAAAAGGATAAAGAAAGAGACAGGTTCATGTTCTATTCTATTTTGTTCAATTTTAGAAGTGCCAGCTGGTCCTGCCAAAATATGACTGTGCTCTTGGGATACATAGAGTTTAAGTCTCCCTTCCATTCCCATATCCCCACCCCCATCCTTCTCCCATTTGCCTCAATTTCTAGTCTAATATGCACTCTTCTTTTCTGCTTTCAGGAGGGAATACATAATGAAAATTTTCATGTTAGTTATCAGCTGTCAACAATGACAAATTTCAATTTCCATCCTAGGTGACAGATCACAGCAGAGAAAGAAGTCAGGATGACACATTGGGATAACAAACATATGACAGGTCTATTTTAATTGTCTTTCTTATTCATGCTTAACCTCTGTTATTCATTAGAAGGGAGAAACTAAAAATGAAGGTATTCTTTTTCATTTGTTACTAATAACAAAAGAAGGTAAATAGAGTGTTTGCATATAGAGGATATTATATAGGTTCCATTAATTTTTGGATTAACCTTAGCAAGAGAATTTTCTGTGACTCAATAAAGATCAATTCTTCTATCTTTTAGTATATTAAAATAGTTTGCATATAATCAGCTGTCTAGTTATTTCTGTTGATCATCCATAAATTATTCACAATTAAAAAGAATGGGCATATTGCTTGTTTTGTTTTCAGAAAGATGAATTTTGACTACTCTCATAGTGGGAGATAACAGTGGTGAAGTCCTATATTTCTATATATTCCTATATTCCTTTCAACAGAGCTGGCTCATTTTTCCCTTTCATTGCTTCCTGATTCTCAAATCAGTGATAATCTCTATAGGTATCTGCCATGCAATTTTGTTCCTTTTTCTTTTTCTTCTGTAGAATCTATTTTTTAGAGAGAGAGAGAGAGAGAGAGAGAGAGAGAGAGAGAGAGAGAGAGAGAGAGAGAGAATAAAATTATGTTGAAATGGCTTCAATGGCATGCTTTGGATATATTTATTCCTAGAAGGAACTGCCTTTGTATATGAATCAACTAAGAGGGAGTTCTTTGCTTTCATCATATTTCAGTTGCTATTTAGTTCAACAGATATTTTAAAAGTATCTAAAATGTGCAAAGTGCTAGAGATAAAAAACATTATAAAACAAAGTCTTTCCTGCCTACATTGATTATAATAATTCATATTTTATATAGTACATTAAGGTTTGCAAAGTGCTTTCTAAATATTTCATTTTAATTTTTATATGAACATTGGGAATCATATGCCCCTTATATAGATGAGAATAATGGAGGCATAGAAATGTTAAATAACTTGCTCAGGGTCACATACCTAGTAATTATCTAAAGTAGAATTTGAGATCAGTTCCTTCTAACCTCAAGTCCAGCAATCTAGCATCATCTACATACTACTAGACAGATACAGCATATATAAACATAAGGTAATGCAAGAGGTGTACAAATAATAATAAAGTTATTTCAAAAGGCAGAGAACACATGGGGTGCTTTGCAGATATTATTATCCAATCTTCACATCAGTCATGGGAGGTAAGTGCTGTTATTATTTCCATTTAATTGCTAAGCTTATGGAGTTATACAGAGGGTAAGTGATTTCCCCAAGCTCACACAGCTAGTAAATGTCTTAGACCACATTTGAACTTAGAACTGATTGATGCTGCTGTGCCATCTGCTTGATTTTGATTGACGTGATTGTAAGCTCAGTGAAGAAGTCCCTGTGACCTGGGTAAGTACAAAAATAGACAAGCAGGAAACTTTGGTAAGGGCTAAAGTGGTCACTTTTTTTTTTTAGCTGAAATGGGGCAAATACTAAGAAAAGAGTCTCCACCACCCCAAGGGAAGCATGTAGCAAGCATAGTTAGGTTAATAAAGAAGCAAGTTTAGTGGTAACATGGAAGCAGATCAATGGACTCAAATATATTAGAGTGCACGAATCCTTGGTTCTCTAAGGAAGAAAAATTAGAGCCAGATATGTGGGAACTAGTGGGAGAGCAACTAATTGAATATTATAAAGCTATGGGTCCTGATTAAGTTTCTGAAGTAATATTGCTTATGTACCATAAATTGGATTTAAAAGAATACCACAAGTTCTTAACAAAAAAAAAAAAAAAAAAAAAAAAAAAAAAAAAGGAAAAGCTCTAAGGAGAACAGCCAGACAAGGAAGTGTGAGGAGAAGAAAGAGGAGGAAGGGGATTGTACTAACAAAGCAGCTGAAAGGCATGGGCAGTTGGATCTTAAGTAAGCTTAAGATACTGATAAGCTTAAAGAGTGTGATGCTCTCACTTTCACAACTCAGTTACATCGCAGCAGGTGCTCTTAAAGCATTCTCTACCTCCTGATCCTCTCCACTCAATTTCCCCTTCATGGGTGGAGGGAGGAGGAGGATGGGGAAGGGCAATGACACCATCATCACCACCTATGCAGGAGCTTTGTCCACACCATATGACATGATTGCAAAGGGCACTAATTAAAGCTAAAAATGAAGGACAGGATGTATCTGATTTAAAAATAGAAATGCAATTGAAGAGTTTGATTCTTCAGGTCAAGAAAAAAAGAAAACACACTCTGTTCAATTTGGAAATTATCAAAGATCTGAAAAAGGCTTGCATTCTTTATGGGTCTAAATCTTCTTATGTTAAGATGATATTAGAGAATTTGGCTTTTGAAATTTTAACGTCTAATGATTGGAAATCTATAGCAAAGACATGTTTAGAACCTGGTCAAAACTTGTTGTGGTCTTCTGAGTATAGTGAACTCTATATAATACAAGCCCAATGAAATAGGCAACCTAAAGTTTGTGGAATGTCTGCTGTTATACAAACTATTGGTGAAAATGTAGTAACAGAAATTATGTTTAGACAACTTGCTAAAGAAAATGCTAATGAGGTTTGTAGAAAAATTATACTAGGACTATACTAGGATGCTCCTTTAGAGGAGATCATAAGATGCTGTGCCACAGTGGTCACAGATACTTTTTATACTCAGGCTATGATGCAGACTTCAAGATTAGAACATAGGAAGACATAATCCCTTTTGGTAAGGGACTTCCAGAGAGACTTGTCAATGCTTTCAATGTGGTAAAGTAGGGCATTTGAAAGGTCATTGTTGGCATAGAAGACAGGGTGGGAGAACAAGACCTAAAACCATATGTCCAAAATGTAACAGAGGGCATTAGAATGTAGATTGACTCAAGGAAACTGGAAGGGGGCCTAGCTCCAAGACCCCAGGGGAAAAACACTTGGGGCATGATGGCAGCCAATGTTAAACCCAGAAAGTCCTTAGAAGTTCAGTACTCAGACACGATCAATCAGATGAGAAGCAATCTGATGGGAGAAAAGGATTACAATTGGGGAGAGTAAAATTGTATATAGTTGGGACTACTGAGATATCCCCTGGAGAGGTGAAATATGTTCCTCTCCAGTCTATGGATCCTTTGCCTCCATGTCACCTCCTGAGAGTACTTACAAAACAATATCTACACTGATTTGGGAAACTGGGGAATGTGTATCTAATCCCCCAGTCATTAATACAGGTAGGCAATGTGTGACTTATCACTCAGATAAGTGCCAGATACAGACTCTTAATAGGCAATTTGGTGATATTTGCCCAGATTTTGACTCCCAACAACAGAATCCAGAGACATTCTAGACTACAGCTGTTACAACTGACCATCGTATGCTCACTATCTATGTAAATGGAATATCATTGCAAGGATTAGTAGACACAGGTGCAGATGGTACAGTTATTAGAGGTAACAATTGGCCTAGTCATGGACCAAAGATTAAAGTAGACAACTATATATAGGAGGATCAATAGCAGCTAAAAAGTGGATATTTGAAGGTGAAACAGGAGTTTTTACTCCATTTGTAATTTTAAAAAATTCCCATCAATCTATGGGGAAGAGATATGTTGCAACAGTTAGGATTAAAATTGAGTACTTCAGCTTTTTAGGCAGGGCTGCTGTTGAAGGCCTGCCTGCATTCTTACCTTTTCCCATTCAATGGAAAACTGATATACCAGTGTGGATAGAACAGTGGCCATTAGCTAGTGAAAGAATTAAGGCCTTATAAGATATAGGCAAGAGCATCTTGACCAAGAACACTTACAACCTTCTCTAAGTCCTTGAAATTCCCCTGTATTTGTTGTAAAAAAGAAATCTGGAAAATGGAGAATATTGATTGATTTAAGAAAAGTAAATGAAAAGATGGAAACTATGGGAACTCTTCAGCCTGGACTTCCATCTACTACTCAATTGTCTAGAGAATGGCCACTTTGGGTTATAGACATTAAGGATTGTTTCTATTCTATCCTTCTAGATAAGGAGGATATGAAAAGATTTGCCTTTTCGGTATCCAGCATTAACTTATCTGAGCATTATAAAAGATATGAATGGACAGTTTTGCCACAGGGAATGAAAAATAGCCCTACTATGTGCCAAATGTATGTTGTTGCTGTTATTTTTCCAGTAAGAAAAGCATTTCCAAAATTAATGTTTTTACATTACATGGATGATATATTGGGATGTGCCCCTGAGGAGCAATGTTAAAGCATGTCTACAAAAGACCATAGCAATATTAGGTAACTACAAATTGCATATATCTCCAGAAAAAAATTCAAAGACATGTTCTTTTTCAGTATTTAGGATATGAAGTATCTCCCAAGATGCTTACAATATAAAAATTTTCCTTAAGAACAGAGAAGTCTCAGAGTTAATGCTTGAAAAGAAACCTACAAATAATCACCAACAGACAACATCCTTGAAATTTGCCAGAGAAGGTCTGTGTTTGCTCCGGGGAGGGTCAAACAGACTGGGCCCAGATTGAGGGCAGGCAAGCCAGAGCAAGACAGACAGCTCACACAGCTCAGACCAAAGGGGAGGGGTATGATCTCAGACCTAAGGGGAGGGGTATGATCTCTGCCATTTCTGCAAAAGGACTTTTACCACAGTGTGGATATTCCGTCTTAGCAGCAAGCCAGGAGCAGCGGAGAGGGTTTAAACACCAGAGGTGAATAATAAAACCACGGAAAGCTAGCATCTCTTGAAACTGGGCCACCCTCAACCCCTACCTGGAGTGACTCAGTGAATTCTCAGAGCCTCAGGTTTCTATTGTCAATTTGTTTTCTTCAATTCCGCTCTGACAAAATGAACAAAAACATTCAAATGGGCTCTAACCATTGACAGCTTCTGTATATAGAGAGAGCAGATTTCAAATACTGAGGACACTAAAAGTAGATTGTCTCCAAAGGAATGCCCTAAGGGGATATGATCTGCTCTTCAATACAAAAGAATCTCATAGAGGAAATCAAAAAGGCTCATACAAGAGAGCTAGAAGAGAAATGGGAAAAGGAAAGGGAAGCTTGGCAAGAGAGGCTGGAGAATTTATCCAGAGTGGAAAAAGACATCAAATCATTGAGAAACAAAATTAGTGAATTGAAAAGGTAAACAACTCCAAAGAAAACAGAATTAGTGAGCTGGATAAAGAAAACAGCTCTCTAAAAAATAAAATGGATAAAATGGAAAAAAAATTCCATAGAAGAAAAAAACTCACTTAAAAACACAATTGGACAATTACAAAAAAGATATAAAAAAAGTGAGTGAAGAAAATACATCATTGAAAATTAGACTTGAACAAGTACAAATGAATGACTCAAGGAGAAACCAAGAAGTAGTCAAGCAAAACCAGAGAAATGAAACAATTGAAAAGAATGTCAAGTACCTTACTAGAAAGACAGCAGACCTGGAAAACAGATCCAGGAGAGACAATTTAAGAATAATCGGACTCCCTGAAAAATGTGAGGAAAAAAAGAGCTTAGACACTATTTTCCAGGATATTATCAAAGAGAACTCCCCAGATGTTTTGGAAACAGAGGGTAAAATAGACATTGAAAGAGTTCATCTATCACCTACTGAAAGGGACCCTAAAATCAAAACGCCAAGAAATATAGTGGCCAAGTTCAAGAACCATCAGATGAAGGAAAAAATACTGGAAGCTGTTAGAAAAAAGCAATTCAGATATGGAGGAGCCACAATAAGGATAACCCAGGATCTAGCAGTGTCCACATTAAAAGAATGAAGGGCTTGGAACATGATATTCCAAAAGGCTAAGGAACATGGTATGCAGCCAAGATTAACTTACCCAGCAAAAATCAGCATCATTTTCAGGGAAGGAGATGGACATTTAATGAAATAAATGAATTCCATCTATTCTTGATGAAAAAACAAGATCTACACAAAATGTTTGATTTTCAAATACAGAACTCAAGAGATTTCTAAAAAGGTAAAAAGAAATCTTGAGAACTATACTTCTGCCATAAAAATATGTGAAGAACATATGTATAATTTATCCTAGAAACTAGAGGTGGAAAAGAAATTATATCATAAAAAAGTGTAAAGTGGTGGTACTAAATCTCATGAAGAGGAAAAGGTAACCTATTCCATCTGAGACAAAGAAATGAGGGAGATGAACATAGTGTGTATCAATAGACATATTTGATTTATGGTGAAACTTCTTCCATTTCATTGAAAAGTGAGAGGGAAGGAGTTAGGTAAGGGGAAGGGAATACAGAAATTATGAGGCAAAGGGGTAAAATAAGGGGAGGAACTTTAAGGTGTGGGAGGGATACTAAAAGGGAGTCTTTGAAAAGCATGTGGTGTTCACAAGTTTAATACTGGGTAGGGGGGTAAGAGAGAAAGAAAGTAGAAAAGCATAAGTAGGGGTTAACAGGATGACAAGCAATATAGAATTAGTTATTCTAACCATAAATGTGAATGGTGTAAACTTCCTCATAAAGAGGAAGCAGTTAGCAGACTGGATTAAAAGTCAGAATCCTCCTATATGTTGTTTACAGGAAACACACCTGAAACAGGGTGATACATTCAAACTAAAAGTAAAAGGGTCGATCGAGAACTTCCGGCCAAGATGGCGGCGTGGAGGCAGACAGCTGCTTGAGCTCCTCGTTTTCTCTCAGAACTTACTTCATGACAAGCCTCAGACTTAATGCTTGACCCAGAAAGAAATCCACAAATTATTACCAAGAGAAGACATCCTTGAAAGTCGCCAGAAAAGGTCTGTGTTTGTTCGGGGGAGAGTCAATCAGACTGGGCGCAGACTGAGGGCAGACAGCCAGAGCAAGACAGGCAGCTCACACAGCTCAGACCAGAGGGGGAGGGGTGTGATCTCTGCCGTTTCTGTGAAAGGGCTTTTGCCCCAGTGTGGGTGCTCCGTCTTGGCAGCAAGCCAGGAGCGGTGGAGAGGGTGTAAACACCGAGGTGAAGATTAAAACCCCAGAAAGCCAGCATCTCTCAGAACCCGGCCAACCCCAACCCCCACCTGGACTGACTCGGTGCGTTCTCAGAGCCTCAGAGCGCAGACTCAGTACAGTCATTGCTGTTCTGTTAGTGGCTCTCTGCTGCCCTACCCCCAGTCTGTAGAGGAAGCCCATTAACACCATCCAGCCCCATCCCCCCCAAAACAGACCAATTGTTTCTCTTGTCAGTTTGTTTTCTTTGATTCCTGCTCTGACAAAATGAACAAAAAATTCAAAAGGGCTCTAACCATTGACAGCTTCTGTGTGGAGAGGGAGCAAACTTCAAATGCTGAAGAGACTAGGAACAGAATGTCCCCAGATGTATCCCCTGGGAGGGATATAAGCTGCTCCTCAATACAAAAGAACCTCATAGAGGAAATCAAAAAGGCTCTCACAAGAGAGCTGGAAGAGAAATGGGAAAAGGAAAGGGAGGTTTGGCAAGAGAGCCTGGAGAGGTCATCCCATGCATTCAAAGACAGAATGGATAAAGAAATCAAATCATTGAGAAACAAGATTACTGAGCTGGAAAAGGTAAACAACTCCAAGGAAAACAGGATTAGTGAGCTGGAAAAGGTAAACAACTCCAAGGAAAACAGGATTAGAGAGCTGGAAAAAGAAATCAGCTCTCTAAAAAATAAAATGGATAAAATGGAAAAAAATTCCATAGAAGATAAAAACTCAATTGGACAATTACAAAGAGATATAAAAAAAGTGAGTGAAGAAAATACATCATTGAAAATTAGACTGGAACAAGTAGAAATGAATGACTCAAGGAGAAACCAAGAGGGAGTCAAGCAAAACCAGAGAAATGAAACAATTGAAAAGACTGTCAAGTACCTTACCAGAAAGACAACAGACCTGGAAAACAGATCCAGGAGAGACAATTTGAGAATAATCGGACTCCCTGAAAAATGGGAGGAAAAAAAGAGCTTGGACACCATTTTCGAGGAAATTATCAAAGAGAACTGCCCAGACATTCTGGAAACAGAGGGTAAAATAGACATTGAGAAAATTCATCGATCACCTACTGAAAGGGACCCTAAAATCAAAACGCCAAGAAATATAGTGGCCAAGTTCAAGAACCATCAGACAAAGGAAAAGATATTGGAAGCTGCTAGAAAAAAACAATTCAGATATGGAGGATCCACAATAAGGATAACCCAGGATCTAGCAGCGTCCACATTAAAAGAACGCAGGGCCTGGAACATGATATTCCGAAAGGCTAAGGAACTTGGTATGCAGCCAAGAATAACTTACCCAGCAAGAATGAGCATCGTTTTCCAGGGAAGAAGATGGACATTTAACGAAATAAATGAATTCCATCTATTTTTGATGAAAAAACCAGACCTACATAAAAGGTTTGATCTTCAAATACAGAACTCAAGAGACTTCTAAAAAAGGTAAAAAGAAATCTTGAGAACTATACTTCTGTCAAAAAAATATGTAAAGAACATATGTACAATTTGTCTTAGAAACTAGAGATGGAAAGGAGATTATATCATAAAGTATAAAGTGGTGGTACTACATCTCATGAAGAGGCAAAGGTAACCTATTATATCTGAGAGAAAGAAAGGAGGGAGATGAACATAGCGTGTATCAATAGACATATTCGATTTATGGTGAAACTTCTTCCACTTCATTGAAAAGTGAAAGGGAAGGAGTAAGCTAAGGGGAAGGGAATACAGTAATTTCGAGGAAAAGGGATAAAATAAGGGGAGGATCTTTAAGGTGGGGGAGGGATCCTAAAAAGGGAGGGCTGTGAAAAGCAAGTGGTGTTTACCAGTTGAATACTGGATAGGAGGGTAAAAGGGAAGGAAAGGGGAAAAGCATAAGCAGGGGTTAATAGGATGGCAAGCAATATAGAATTAGTCCTTCTAACCATAAATGTGAATGGGGCAAACTGCCTCATAAAGAGGAAGCAGTTAGCAGACTGGATTAAAAGTCAGAATCCTACTATATGTTGTTTACAGGAAACACACCTGAAACAGGATGAGACATTCAAACTAAAAGTAAAAGGGTGGAGCAGAATCTATTATGCTTCAGGTAAAACCAAAAAAGCAGGAGTAGCCATCCTCATCTCAGATCAAGCAAAAACAAAAATTGATCTAATTAAAAGAGATAAGGAAGGGCATTATATCCTGCTAAAGGGAAGCATCAATAGTGAAGCAGTATCAATATTAAACATGTATGCACCAAGTGGTGCAGCATCTAAATTCTTAAAAGAGAAATTAAGAGAGCTGCAAGAGGAAATAGATAGCAAAACTATAATAGCGGGAGATCTCAACCTTGCACTCTCAGAATTAGATAAATCAAACCACAAAATAAATAAGAAAGAAGTCAAAGAGGTAAATAGAATACTAGAAAAGTTTGATATGATAGATCTTTGGCGAAAGCTAAATGGAGACAGAAAGGAATATACTTTCTTCTCAGCAGTTCATGGAACCTATACAAAAATTGATCATATACTAGGGCATAAAAACCTCAAAATCAAATGCAGTAAGGCAGAAATAGTAAATGCATCCTTTTCAGACCATAATGCAATCAAAATAACATTTAATAAAAAGCCAGGGGAAAATAGACCAAAAAATAATTGGAAACTAAATAATCTTATACTAAAGAATGATTGGGTAAAACAGCAAATCATAGACATAATTAATAACTTCACCCAAGAAAATGACAATAATGAGACATCATACCAAAATGTGTGGGATACAGCCAAAGCAGTAATTAGGGGAAGTTTTATATCTCTAGAGGCCTACTTGCATAAAGTAGAGAAAGAGAGGGCCAACGAATTGGGTTTACAACTAAAATTGCTAGAAAAGGAACAAATTAAAAACCCCCAGACAAACACAAAACTTGAAATTCAAAAAATAAAAGGTGAGATTAATAAAATTGAAAGTAAAAAAACTATTGAATTAATTAATAAAACTAAGAGTTGGTTTTATGAAAAAACCAACAAAATAGACAAACCCTTAGTAAACCTGATTAAAAAAAGGAAAGAGAAAAAGCAAATTGATAGTCTTGAAAATGAAAAGGGAGAACTCACCACTAATGAAGAGGAAATTAGAACAATAGTTAGGAGCTACTTTGCTCAACTGGAACATTTCCCTGCAAGAGCAGGAGTGAAACAAGGTTGCCCACTATCACCATTACTTTTCAATATAGTACTTGAAACTCTAGCCTCGGCAATAAGAGCCAAGAAAGAGATTCAAGGAATTAGAGTAGGAAATGAGGAAATCAAACTATCACTCTTTGCAGATGACATGATGGTATACTTAGAGAACCCCAAAGACTCTGCTAAAAAGCTACTAGAAATAATTCAGAATTTTAGTAAAGTTGCAGGATACAAAATAAATCCACATAAATCCTCAGCATTTTTATACATTATCAACACAATCCAACAGCAAGAGATACAAAGAGAAATTCCATTCAAAATAACGGTCGATAGTATAAAATATTTGGGAATATATCTACCAAAGGAGAGTCAGGAATTATATGAGTAAAATTACAAAACACTTGCCACAAAAATAAAGTCAGATTTAAATAATTGGAAAGACATTCAGTGCTCTTGGATAGGCCGAGCGAATATAATTAAGATGACAATACTCCCTAAACTAATCTATTTATTTAGTGCTATACCAATCAGACTTCCAAGAAACTATTTAAATAACCTAGAAAAAATAACAACAGAATTCATATGGAACAACAAAAGGTCGAGAATTTCAAGGGAAGTAATGAAAAAAAAAATTAAGTGAAGGTGGTCTAGCTGTACCTGATCTAGAACTATATTATAAAGCAACAGTCACCAAAATCATTTGGTATTAGCTAAGAAATAGATTAGTTGATCAGTGGCATAGGTTAGGTTCACAGGGTAAGATAGTGAATACAAATAGAAATCTAGTATTTGACAAACTCAAAGATCCCAAATTTTGGGATAAGAATTCATTATTTGACAAAAACTGCTGGGAAAACTGGAAATTAGTATGGCAGAAACTAGGCATGGACCCACATTTAACACCACATACTAAGATTAGATCAAAATGGGTCCAAGATTTAGGCACAAAGAACGAAATCATAAGTAAATTGGAGGAACATGGGATGGTTTACTTCTCAGACTTGTGGAGGAGGAAGGAGTTTTTGTCCAAGGGAGAACTAGAAAGCATTATTGATCACAAAATAGAACATTTTGATTACACCAAATTAAAAAGTTTCTGCACCAACACAACTAATGCAAACAAGATTAGAAGGGAAGTAACAAATTGGGAAAACATTTTTACAGTTAAAGGTTCTGATAAAGGCCTCATCTACAAAATATACAGAGAATTGACTTTAATTTTTAAGAAATCAAGCCATTCTCCAACTGATAAATGGTCAAAGGATATGAACAATTTTCAGATGATGAAATTAAAACTATTACCACTAATATGAAAGAGTTTTCCAAATCACTATTGATCAGAGAAATGGCAATTAAGACAACTCTGAGATATCTTTACACACCTGTCAGATTGGCTAAGATGACAGGAACAAATAACGATGAATGTTCGAGGGGCTGTGGGAAAACTGGGACACTGATGCATTGTTGGTGGAGTTGTGAAAGAATCCAAACATTCTGGAGAGCAATCTGGAATTATGCCCAAAAAGTTATCAAAATTCTCATACCCTTTGACCCAGCCATACTACTACTAGGCTTATATCCCAAGGAAATACTAAAGAAGGTAAAAGGACCTGTATGTGCCCAAATGTTTGTGGCAGCCCTTTTCATAGTGGCTAGAAGCTGGAAGATGAATGGATGTCCATCAATTGGAGAATGGTTGGGTAAATTATGGTATATGAATGTTATGGAATATTATTGTTCTGTAAGAAATGACCAATAGGAGAAATACAGAGAGGCTTGGAGAGACTTACATCAATTGGTGCTAAGTGAAACAAGCCTAACTAGGGGATCGTTATACACTTCAACAATGGTGCTGTATGAGGATGTATTCTGATGGAAGTGGATATCTTCAACATAGAGAAGAGCTAATCCAATTCCAATTGATCAATGATGGACAGAATCAGCTACATCCAGAAAAGAAACACTGGGAAATGAGTGTAAACTGTTATTTTTATGTTCTGAATTCAATTCTTCCTGTGCAACAAGAAATTCGGTTCTACACACATATATTGTATCTAGAATATACTGTAAGATATTTAACATGTATAAGACTGCCTGCCATCTGGGGGAGGGGGAGGGGGGAGGAAGGGAAAAAATCTGAATAGAAGTAAGTGCAAGGGATAATGTTGTAAAAAAATTACCCATGCATATGTACTGGCAAAATAAAGTTATAATTATAAAATAAAATAAAATTTTAAAAAATAAGATTTTAGCATCAATATTCACTAAGGAGAGTAGTCTATAATTTTCTTTCTCCATTTTCAATCTACCTGTTTTATGTATCAGTACCATGTCTGTGTCATAAAAGGAATTTGTAGGACTCTTTCAATCCCTATTATTTCAAATCGTTTATATAGCATTGAAGTTAGTTGTTCTTTAAATGTTTGGTAGAATTCACATGTAAATCCATCTGGTCATGGGGATTTTTTCTTAGGAAGTTGGTTAATAGCTTGTTCTATTTATTTTTCTGTGATGAGACTATTTAGAGTACTTACTTCTTCCTCTGTTAATCTGGGCAAGCTATATTTTTGTAGGTATTCTTCCATTCCATTTAAGTTATCGAATTTATTGGCATAAAGTTGAGCAAAGTAGCTCCTAACTATTGTTCTAATTTGTCTTCATTTGTGGTGAGTTCTCCCTTTTCATTTTCAAGACCAACAATTTGATTTTTCTCTTTCCTTTTTTGAATCAGATTTACAAAGGGCTTGTCTATTTTGTTGTTTTTTTTTTCATAGAACCAACTCCTAGTTTTATTAATTAATTCAATAGTTTTTTTTTACTTTCAATTTTATTAATCTCACCTTTTACTTTTAGAATTATAAGTTTCATGTTTGTCTGAGGGTTTTCTAACTTTTTCCTTTTCTAGCAATTTTAGTTGTAAGCCCAATTAGTTGACCCTCTCTTTCTCTATTTTATGCAAGTATGCCTCTAGAGATATAAAACTTTCCCTTATCAGTGCTTTGGCTGTATCCCAAAAATTTTGGTATGATGTCTCATCATCATTTTCTTGGGTGAAGTTATTAATTATGTCTATTATTTGCTGTTTTACCCAATCATTCTTTAGTATAAGATTATTTAGTTTCCAATTATTTTTTGGTCTATTTTCCCCTGGCTTTTTATTAAATGTAATTTTGATTGCATTGTGGTCTGAAAAGGATACATTTACTATTTCTGCCATACTGCATTTGATTTTGAGGTTTTTATGTCCTAGTATATGATCAATTTTTGTATAAGTTCCATGAACTGATGAGAAGAAAGTATACTTCTTTCTGTCTCCATTTCGCTTTCGCCAAAGATCTATCATATCAAACTTTTCTAATATTCTATTTACCTCTTTGATTTTTTTTGGTTTGTTTCAGGCATGTTTCCTGTAAACAACATATAGGAGGATTCTGATTTTTAATCTAGTCTGCTAACTGCTTCCTTTTTATGAGGGAGTTTACCCCATTCACATTTATGGTTAGAATGACTAATTCTATATTGCTTACCATCCTATTAACCCCTGCTGATGCTTTTCTCCTTTCCTTCCCTCTTACCCTCCTACCCAGTATTAAACTTGTGAACTCCATTTGCTTTTCACAGCCCTCCCTTTTTAGTATCCCTCCCCCACCTTAACATTTCTGTTCCTTTTTCTCACAATTTCTGTATTGCCTTCCCCTTTGTTTATTCCTTCCCTCTCACTTTTCAATGAAGTGGAAGAAGTTTCACCATAAATCAAATATGTCTTTTGATACACACTATGTTCATCTCCCTCCTTTCTTTCTCTCAGATATAATAGGTTACCTTTGCCTCTTCATGAGATGTAGTACCACCACTTTCTCCTTTTTTATGATATAATTTCCTTTCCACCTCTAGTTTCTAGGACAAATTTTACCTGTGACCTTTACATATTTTTATGGCAGAAGTATAGTTCCACAAGATTTCTTTTTACCTTTTTAGAAATCTCTTGAGTTCTGTATTTGAAGATCAAACATTTTATGTAGGTCTGTTTTTTTCATCAAGAATAGATGGAATTCATTTATTTCATTAAATGTCCATATTTTTCCCTGGAAAATGATGCTCATTTTTGCTGGTAAGTCATTCTTGGCTGCACACCAAGTTCCTTAGCCTTTTGTAATATCATGTTCCAGGCTCTTCATTCTTTTAATGTGGACACACTGCTAGATCCTCGTTTATTCTTATTGTGGCTCCTCCATATCTGAATTGCTTTTTTTCTAGCAACTTCCAGTATTTTTCCTTCATCTGATGGTTCTTGAACTTGACCAATATATTTCTTGGTGTTTTGATTTTAGGGTCCCTTTCAGTAGGTGATCGATGAATTTTTTCAATGTCTATTTTATCCTCTGTTTCCAAAACGTCTGGGCAGTTCTCTTTGATAGTTTTCTGGAAAATAGTGTCCAGGTTCTTTTTTTCCTCACATTTTTCAGGGAATCCGATTATCTTAAATTGTCTCTCCTGGATCTGTTTTCCAGGTCTGTTGTCTTTCCAATAAGGTACTTGACATTCTTTTCAAATTGTTTCATTTTTCTGGTTTTGCTTGACTACTTCTTGGTTTCTCCTTGAGTCATTCATTTGTACTTGTTCAAGTCTAATTTTCAATGATGTATTTTCTTCACTCATTTTTTTATATCTTTTTGTAATTGTCCAATTGAGTTTTAAGTGAGTTTTTTTCTTCTATGGAATTTTTTTCCATTTCATCCATTTTATTTTTTAGAGAGCTGTTTTCTTTTTCCAGTTCATTAATCCTGTTTTCCTTGGAGTTGTTTACCTTTTCTTATTTACTAATTTTATTTCTCAATGATTTGATGTCTTTATCTACTCTGGATAACTTCTCCAGGCTCTCTTGCCAAGCTTCCCTTTCCTTTCCCCCTTTCTTTTCTAGCTCTCTTGTGAGAGCCTTTTTGATTTCCTCTATGAGATTCTGTTGTATTGAGGAGCAGCTCATAGCCCACTTAAGGGATTCCTTTGGAGACAATCTGCTTTTAGTGTCCTCAGTATTTGAAGTCTGCTCTCTCTATCTACAGAAGCTGTCAATGGTTAAAGCCCTTTTGAATTTTTTATTCATTTTTTCAGAGTGGGAATTGAAGAAAACACATTGACAAGAGAAACAAATGGTCTGTTTCTGGGGGTGGTGGGGCTGGATTGTGTTACCAAGCTTCCTCTACAGACTGAGGGAGACAGCAGCGAGGCACTAACAGGACAGTGATGGCTGTGCTGGGTCTGTGCTCTGAGACTCTTAGAATGCACTGAGTCACTCCAGGTTGGGGTGGGGCTAGCTTTCCCAGGTTTTATTCTTCACCTCCGGTAATTACACCTTCTCTGCTGCTCTTGGCTTGCTGCCAAGATGGAGTATCCACACTGGAGTAAAAGTGTTTTCACAGAAAAGGAAGAGATCGTACCCCTCCCCCTCTGGTCTGAGCTGAGTGAGTGGCCTATCTTGCTCTCCTTGCCTGTCCTTAGTCTGTGCCCAGTCTGTTCGACCCTTTCTGGAGCTAACACAGACCTTCTCTGGCGAATTTCAAGGATGTCTTCTGTTGGTGGTTATTTGTGGGTTTCTTTTCCGGTCAAACATTACCTCCGAGGCTTAACCAAGACTGCAGAAGGTCTCTAAGAAAGTTAGCTGCAGCCCCATGCAAGGAGACAAGACTTTAAAGGAGATAATAAAGGATTTGGACTATAACACTTATCTGTTCTTGTGGTGATTACTGAACTGAAATGAAGGCTGCCCAGAAACCCCCAGGAAAACCAAACTAAGAGTTCTACACCTAATATTTGACATTTTTCTTACTTTTGTAAAAAATAAAATTAACCAATGACTCAGCTATTTTATTGTTTTCATAAAGTCAGATTTTATATTTATTTATTAGCCTTATAGTTTCTACTTTTCCTTTCTCCCTCCTCTTTAATCTTTATTAATCTCACCTTTGATTTTTAGAATTTTCAATTAGGCAGCTGGGAATTTTCAATTTTTTTTTTTTCAATCTTTTTTTCATTTGCATGCCTAATTTATTAATTTATTGCTTTTTCATTTTGTTGATGTAAGAAAAATAAATTTTCCCCTAAGTACTGTTTTGGCTGCATTCCATACATGTTGGTATATTTCCTCATAGTCATTCTCTTAAATGAAATTATTTGTTTCTATGATTTGTTCTTTTACTTGTTCCTTGTGATTAGATGATTTAGCTTTCAATTATTTTTTAATCTCTTTCCAGTGGCCTTTGCTGAATGTAATTTTTTTATTGCAATCTGAAACTGCTGAGAAAAAAAGTTATATTCCTTTTTGTTTTCATTTTTTCAAATATTCTCTTTACCTCTTCAGTTTCTTTCTTGTTTATGTTTTTTTGTTTGTTTGGATATAATGAATTCTGAGGACTCCCACTAATATAGTTTTGCTCTTTATTTATTTATTTATTTTTCTATAACTCACTTAATTTCTCCCTTAAGAATCTGGATGCTCATATGTAATAGGGATAAACTGGAACCATTCCCAATAAGATCAGGAGTGAAACAAAGTTGCCCATTATCACCATTACTATTCAATATTGTATTAGAAATACTAGCTTAGGCAATCAGAGTTGAGTAAGAGATTAAAGGAATTAGAATAGGTAATGAGGAAACCAAATTATCACTCTTTGCAGATGATATGATGGTATACTTAGAGAACTCCTGAGATTCTATTAAAAAGCTATTAGAAATAATTCACAACTCTAGCAAAGTTGCAGGATACAAAATAAATCCACATAAATCATCAGCATTTTTATACATCACCAACAAAATCCAACAGCAAGAGATACAAAGAGCAATTCTATTTAAAATAACTGTTGGTAGCATAAAATATTTGGGAATCTATCTACCAAAGGAAAGTTAGGAATTATATGAGCATAATTACAAAATGCTTGCCACAAAAATAAAGTCAGATTTAAATAATTGGAAAGGCAGTGAGTGCTCTTGGATAGGCCGAGCAAATATAATAAAGATGACAATACTCCCTAAAGTAATCTATTTATTTGGTGTTATACCAATCAGACTCCCAAGAAACTATTTTAATGACCTAGAAAAAATAACAAAATTCATATGTAAGAACAAAAGGTCAAGCATTTCAAAGGAGCTAATTAAAAAAAAAATGAAATAAAGGCAGCCTTGCTGTAACTGATCTAAAATTATATTACAAAGTAGTGGTCACCAAAACTATTTGGTATTGGCTAAGAAATAGACTAGTTGATCAGTGGAATAGGTTAGGTTCACAGAACAAAACAGTCAATAAATATAGCAATCTAGTGTTTGACAAACCCAAAGGTCCCAACTTTTGGGATAAGAATTCACTGTTTGACAAAAACTGCTGGGAAAACTGGAAATTAATATGGCAAAAACTAGGCATGGATCCACACTGAACACTTTATACCAAGATAAGATCAAAATGGGTACATGATTTAGGCATAAAGAATAAAATTATAAATAAATTAGAGGAACATAGGATAGTTTACCTCTTAGACTTGTGGAGGAGGAAGGAAGGAATTTGTGATCAATGAACTAGAGATCATTATTGGTCACAACATAGAAAATTTTGATTATATCAAATTAAAAAGCTTTTGTACAAACAAAACTACTGCAAACAAGATTAGAAGAAAATCAATAAATTGGGAAAACATTTTTACAGTTAAAGGTTCTGAGAAAGGCTTCATTTCCAAAATATATACAGAACTGATTCTAACTTTAAAAAAATCAAGCCATTCTCCAGTTCATAAATGGTGAAAGGATATGAACACACAATTTTCAGATGGTGAAATTGAATCTATTTCTATTCATATGAAAGGGTTTCAAATTACTATTGATCAGAGAAATGCAAATTAAGACAACTCTGAGATACCACTACACATCTGTCAATTTGGCTAAGATGACAGGAAAAGATAGTGATGAATGTTGGAGGGGATGCAGGAAAACTGCGACATTGATGAATTGTTGGTGGAGTTGTGAATGGATCCAGCCATTCTGGAGAGCAATTTGGAATTAAGTTCAAAAAGTTATCAAACTGTGTATATCCTTTGATCCAGTAGTGTTACTATTGGGTTTATATCACAAAGAGATATTAAATAGGGAAAGGGACCTGTATGTGCCAAAAGCAGACTTGACCAAATGAAAATGAATGACTCGAGGAGACACCAAGAACCAGTCAAGCAAAACAAAAAACAAACAAACAAACAAACAAAAAAAAAAAAAGAAAGAAAGAAAGAAAGAAAAATAGAAAAAAAATGTTAAATACCTACTTGGAAAAAACAGCAGACCTGGAAAATAGATCTAGGAGAGGCAATCTAAGGATTATTGGACTCCCTGAAATTCATGATAAAAAAGGAGCATAGAAACTATTTTTCAGAAAACCATAAAAGAGAATTGCCCAGATATTATAGAAACAAAAAGCAAAATAGACATTGAAAGAATTCATCAATCTCCTACTGAAAAAGATCCCAAAATCAAAACTCCAAGAAATATGTAAATTCCCGAACTATCAGACCAAGATAAACTACAAG
Organism: Sminthopsis crassicaudata; assembly: GCF_048593235.1. Classification (NCBI taxonomy): domain Eukaryota; kingdom Metazoa; phylum Chordata; class Mammalia; order Dasyuromorphia; family Dasyuridae; genus Sminthopsis; species Sminthopsis crassicaudata. The sequence goes on along the minus strand of NC_133618.1, from coordinate 304,779,275 downwards.
CAGCCAGAATAAAAAAAATCAAATACTGAGGAGCCACTATAAGGATCACTCAGGATCTAGCAGCATCCCCATTAAAGGATCAAAGGGCCTGCAATCTGATATTCTGAAAGGCAAAGAACTTGGAATACAGCCAAGAATAACTTACCCAACCAAAATGAACAGTTTTTTCAAGGAAGAAGGTGGCCATTCAATGAAATAGATAAATTCCATTTATTCCTCACAAAAAAAACCAGAGCTAAACAAAAAAGTTTATAGGACTCCAAATATAGCACATAAGAGAAGCATAAAAAGGCAAAAAAGAACTCTTGAGAACTGTATTTCTGTTATGGGTATACATAAAGAGTACATGTATAATTTGGTTTTATTGTTATAAAAAAGTAACTAGAGGTGAAAGGGAAATTGTACTAGAAAAAGGGAAAAGTGGAGGTTGAAGAAAAGGAAAACTACATCTCAGGAAGAGGCAAAGGAAACCTATTATATTGGAGATATTGAAGGGAGGAGGATGAACATAGTATGAATCTCATCCTAAAGAATGATTGGGCGAAACAGACAATCATAGACACAGTTAATAATTTTACCCAAGAGAATGACAATAATGAGATGTCATAGAAAAATGTGTGGGATGCAGCAAGATAGTAATAAGGGGAACATTTATATCTCTAGAGGTCTACTTGCATAAAATAGAGAAATAGAAAATAAATAAATTAGGCTTACAACTGAAAAAGCAAGAAAAAGAGCAAATTAAAACACCCCAAACAATAAACCTGAAATTCTAAAAATAAAAGGAGAAATTGATAAAATTGAAAGTTAAAAAAAAACAAACTATTGAATTAATAAATAAAACTAGCAGTTGGTTTTATGAAAAACTCAACAAAATAGATAAACCTTTGGTAAATTTGATAAGATAAAGGAAGGAGGAAAATCAAATTGTTAGTCTTAAGAATCAAAAGGGAGAAATATCCACTAATGAAGACGAAATTAGAGCAATAATTAGGAGTTACTTTGCCTAACTTTATGCTAATAAATTTGATAAATTAAATGGATGAATACCTTCAAGAATAGTGGTTGTCCAGATTAATAGAGGAAGAAGTAAATTGGTTAAATAGTCCCACTTTAGAAAAAGAAATAGAACAAGGTATCAATCAACTTCCTAAAAAATTTCCCTAGGACCAGATGGATTTACATATGAATTCTATCAAACATTTAAAGAACAATTAACTCCAATGTTATATAAAACCTTTGAAAAAATAGGGAATTAAGGAGTCCTACCAAATTCCTTTTATGACACAGATATGGTACTGATGCTAAACCAGGTAGGACAAAAACAGAGAAAGAAAATTATAGACCAATCTCTCTAATGAGCATTGATGCAAAAATCTTAAATAAAGTCTTAGCAAAAAGACTACAGAAAACATCTCCAGGATAATACACTATGATTAAGTATACCAGAAATGCAGGGCTGGTTCAATATTAGGAAAACTATTAACATAATTTATTATATCAATAATCAAATTAATAAAAACCATATGATTATCTCAATAGATGCAGAAAAAAGTATTGATTAAAAACACTAGAGTATAGAAATAAGTGGACTTAAAAAATAGTCAATAGCATCTATTTAAGACCATCAGTAAGTATCATATGTAAAGGTGATAAACTGGAACAATTCCCAGTAAAATCAGGAGTGAAAGGTTGCCTACTTTCACCATTACTTTTCAATATTGTATTAGAAATGCTAGTTTCAGAAATAAGAGATGAAAAATAAATGAAAGGAATTAGAGTAGGTAATGAGGAAACCAAATTATCACTCTTTGCAGATGATATAATGGTATACTTAGAGAACCCCACAGATTCTACTAAAAAGCTATTATAAATAATCCACAGCTTTACCAGAGTTGCAGGATACAAAATAAATCTACATAAATCATCAGCATTTTTATACATTACTAACAAAATCCAACAGCAAAAGATACAAAGAGAAATTCCATTTAAAACAACTGTCAATAGTATAAAATATTTGAGATTCTATCTGCCAAGGGAAAGTCAGGAACTATATGAGCAAAACTACAAAACACTTTCCACACAAATAAAGTCAGATCTAAACAATTGGAAAAATATTAAGTGCTTCTGGATAGGTGAAGCAAATATAATAAAGATGACAATATTACCTAAACTTATCTATTTATTTAGTGCTATACCAATCAGACTCACAAGAAACTATTTTAATGACCTAGAAAAATAAGAACAAAATTCATTTGGAACAAAAAAGTCAAGAATTTCAAGGGAACTAATGAAAAAAATCAGATCAATTAAAAAATTTTAAAAATCAATTATATTAAGTTAAAAAGCTTAAACAACTCACATTCTATATAATTCCAAGTCAGTGATCAGACTTTACATTTCTTTAATCTAGCTTTTAGTAATGATCAATGTTGGAGGGGATGTGGGAAAACTGGGACACTGATGACTGATGCATTGTTGTTGGAGTTGTGAATGAAGCCAATCATTCTGGAGAGCAATCTGAAATTATGCCCCCAAAGTTATCAAACTCTGCATACCCTTTGATCCAGCAATGTTACTACTGAGCTCATATCCCAAAGAGATATAAAAGGGAAAGGAACCTGTATATGCAAAAATGTTTGAGGCAGCCCTTTTTGTAGTGTCTAGAAACTGGAAATTGAAGGGATGTCCACCAATTGGAGAGTGGCTGAATTAATTATGACATATCAATGTTATGGAATATTATTGTTCTAGAAGAAATGACCAGCAAGATGCATACAGAGAGGCTTGGAGAGACGTAAATGAACTGATGCTAAGTGAAGTGTGTAGAACCAGGAGGTCATTATACATTTCAACAACAATGCTACATGATGATCATTTCTGATGGACGTGGCTCCCTTCACCAATGAGAGGATCCAAATCATTTCCAACTGATATATAATGAACAGCACCAGATATACCCAGAGAAAGAACACTGGAAAATGAGTATTGACAACAGCATAACATTTCCACTCTTTCTGTTACTGTTTGCTTGCGTTTTGTTTCTTTCTTCTCGGGTTATTTTTACCTTCTTTCTAAAGCTGATCTTTCCTGTGCAACAAGATAACTGTATAATTAACATATACTTTAACACATTTAACATATAGGGGACTACCTGCCAAAAAGGGGACTAAGTGGGGAAAAGATGGAACAGAAGGTTTTGCAAGGATCAGTGTTGAAAAATTACCCATGCATATGTTTTGTATATAAAAAGGTATAATAAAAAATAAAATTAAAAAAGAAGCCATTTTCCAATGATGCCTATAAAGTGTGCTGCATTCTAAACCTTCTTCACAGTGAAAAGACATTAATAATAAATGACCAAGCTTAGAGTTTAGCATTCAGTTAATTGGTTGTATATAGCTAAGAGGATTTTTCTGAAATGTTTCCCTTTCCTATTGTGTGTGTGTGTATGTGTGTGTGTGTGTGTGTGTGTGTGTGTGTGTGTGTGTGTGAATTGAGAACAGTGGAGATACACACACATATACCCAATTCCAGAGGCCCATGTATAGATGATAATTTGACTATTCATCAACTAAAATGAGTTACTAAAACTTATCCAAGATAAAATCTCTTTACCTAGAAGACAACAGGATTTTTTCTTCCCTTTAAGGTGGCAAATGTTTTAAATGGCACATATTTTATTTTGATGAAACTAAAATATGTTAGACTAATTTAACTGGTAGAAAATCACTTTTTGTTGGCAGACTAAATCATATCTGATAGATGAATAAGTTGAGTTTACAGATTAAAAAATTATCAAGAAAATTTTGGACTTTGAACACAAAATTTTAATGGTAGGATATTGATTTGGTTAATAAGCATGCAGAAAACCTATGAAGTTTAAGCAGATGGATTAGAAGGGGCTATTTCTTTGAAAATGGAGTATCAAGGCAAAGTTCTTATGAATAACTATTAAAGACTAAATCATTAAGTATCAACAAGCACTAAGAAATGAAAAAAAAAAGTTTTGTTGAAGATGAATCTTGTCTTAGAACCAGGGATCATATATTATATGGTATAAAATAAAGTAGAATGTAAGAATCATTTGAATGCAAAATTCTTCTTTGATAATGACACCATCTTAGGGTTTCTTCAACATTCCATATTAAAAATCTATACTTAAAGTTTTATAGAACAGAGTTTTCTTTTTCTTTACATATACAGTAATTTTGGAAAAGAAAATTTCACTTATGCCGAAATGTGTCCTATTTTTGTAACTATAACTAAATTACTTTAAGTGGATCTCCCAAGTGTCTATGAGACTCTTATAATTAAGATGGTGAGATGAAGAGTCATAAAGAAAATTCACTCTTCCTCAAACACTTCAGCAACAATTGAATGAGGATGCCGAAGTGAATAATGATAAAAATAATCAAAAGAAGAACATCAATTAGCATCTTTATCTACTTCAGTTCTACACAAAAGAGTCAGAAATTGGAGCACTGGAAGAAGCATCCTGTTATGAAGGCCAGGATGAGCTCATATGAACAAATTCTCAGAAGTATCCTGACTTTGGTGACTCTAAGGGAAAAGGAACTTGCAGTGTCACTTTGAAGAGGGAGGTTTAGAGTGAGGAATAGAGGGCCAAAGCAAGCCCCTAATCATGGCTATCAAAAGGTATATAGAAGACACTGGAAGCCTTTTCTTGTAGTAAATCCTACCACAGAGATGTATAATTGGGGACATGGAAGAATACCAGAATTCCAAACATAGACAAATCAGGAGAGTAGCAGAAGCCAAGCAAAAATGTAGATTAGACCAAAAATAAGAACTGACAATTTCATCTAAGAATATAAGCAGGAGAAGGATTAGGTCCTGGATACAAAATCTTAAATCAGGAACTGAGATTTGAAATATAGAGAAAAAGAAAATATGAAGAAATATTAATCCATAGAGGCCAACGTGACTAAAAAATAATGGAAAAAAAAACTACAAACATAATTGTAGATCTTGTTTTCCTATTTATGCTATTTTTATTTTGCATCACCAGTTCATGGAAATCTTTTTATATTTCTTTGATACATTGTTTTTCATTTCTTTTTGCATAGTAATTCATGTATGGTAATTTGGCTAATTATTCCCTAATTAAGGGATATTTGTTTCCAGGGATTTGTTATGACAAAAAAAGCTTTTTTATAATTTTGTTTTGTCCTGTCCTGTTAGGATTACAAGGTGAGAACTCAGGTTGTCTGGGCAATTCGCTAGCTTAGAATTCACACCTTTAGTTCTGGCCTTTAGGGACAGTTTACACTTTTGAACTTCTGAAAAGGAGTTTACACAACCTTTAAAAGGAGCAAGTTCATTGGTTGAAGTATTTTCTCACAAGCCCCGTTGTGCTCTCACTACAATCTCTGCTAGGATAAAAGAGGAGGGCAGGAGGGCAAGGAGTTAGTCTAGTCTGGGATTGAGTTGAGAAGGCAGTCCCCAAGGACAATGTAGAGATGACTGGATCTTTTCAATTCCGGACCTTTACACTGTCCCATCCCCAAATTTTACTTTTTCAGGTTTTTATGAGACTTTCACAAAGCTCTTTCTGCTGTTAATTTCTTGTTATTTCTTTACACATTTTCTCCCCTATTGTATTGTAGACTTCTTGACACTATGATCTATATTATTTATCTTTTTATTCTCAGCACTTTAGTACAATACTTTGTATGCAAAAGAAATTTTAACAAATGTTTGCTGAGGTGAATTGAATTGAAATGTAAATTATTATATGGAATATATGTTATTACTTTCATTTCTGAATATAAATTTGTTAAATAGAATCAAATACTTGTCTTAATACAACAATTGTTTTATCTATCTGATGTACATTATCAGGTTCCAAAAATATAGTCTTCTTTTTGTCTTCTTTGTGGCTTGAAAAAAAAAGTCTTTCAGTTTAATTTTTTTTGCCAATTTAAAAAAAAATCCATGAACTTCTTTCATGTTGTGAGAGAAAATAATTATGCATTTTAATGGTTTCAGTGTCTGTATATCAAAAACTCTTTGGTAATATTGCTATATGTGAAATAAAGCTTTTCTTTTTCTTATAATTTTCTTTTTCCCTAGAGTTTTATTTTCTTAAAGCATAACATCTTCTTAATAAAAGATGTGTGATGGACCTGTGATACAGGGTGTAGCTAATATATCTTTTTGTCCATATATTTATTTTATATGTCTTTGACTGCTGTAACCTTTTTTACTTTGATACATTGACAGGTTGGCTAATTTAGCACAAAGCAAGAGAAAATGGGTGAAAACTGCCTTATTGTACATCAGAAGAAATGAGATATGGTGGGGGCAGCTAAACAAACATGAATTTCTGACCTTCTTCTTTAACTATTGCTCTAGCCCAGTGAGCTCATTAAGAGAAAATCTGTTAGCATTCACTGCATGTTGGCAGATGACTAGTGCAGAGCACATGCTGTCATCTCAATAGGAGATCAAGAAAACCCAGTTCCTACATGACCCATCATTGCTAAATAGAAAAATCCTGTAGTTACTGGTGTTATATAAAACTGCTTGATGTACATTAAAAGGAACCTTTTGAACCCCATGCTCATTATTTTCATCTTTTTCCCCTTTCTGATTTTGCTTCTGCAATCAGTCTACTATAAAATCTCATCTTACATGCTTATATAATAGGTAGCTAATGAATATGGATGCTGTTTGTTCTAATTCTTACAGAGGTAAAGAATGGATTTGGAAGTGATGGGGTCTGCTTTGGGGTCTAGGAAAGTTTCAGGAAATGATGCTAATTGGATTATATTGAAATCTAAAGAGACTGTAGTTCAGAGAAATGAAGCATGGGAATATATTTATATTTTGTCCAACTAGACTAGAATCTTCTGTTACCTTTCCTGTTTTATGATTATTTTCTTTAATTCCATCAAAAGACCAAGGAAAATAGTTTCTTAAAGTTTCCTTTCCTTTATCTGAAAGTTAATATTAGTTAAAAGAGAATTTAAAGGAAAATTTATAGCCTGGATAGTATTTTCTTTCATTCAATTCTGGGTGGTAAGTGGATTCTTTCAGATTAGTTGAACATTGGGTTTTTATACCCATATCCAACACATTCAGATGCTAATAATACAATATTAGAAAATGAAGAATATTCTTACCCACCCAATTAGACATTATTTAAAACAGCATACAGACACGCTCTGTGTCATAATGAGCTATGTAATATGCTAATAGTGCCAGACTAAGTGTGAATGTAAGTAAGATGTATCACAAATACATCTTGGATTTTAACTTATAAAACTAATGCAAAGAACATTAGAAGGGAAGCAGAAAACTGGGAAAAATTGCAACTAAGAGTTCTGATAAAGGTCTCATTTCTAAAATATATTAGAGAATTGACTAAAATTTATAGAAATACAAACCACTCTCCAACTGATAAATGGTCAAAGGATATGAACAGACACTTTTCAGATGAAATTAAAATCATTTCCAGTCATATGAAAAAATGTTCTAAGTTACTATTAATCAGAGATGCAAATTAAGACAACTCTGAGATACCACTACATACCTATCAGATTGGCTAAGATGACAGTAAAAGATAATGATGAATGTTGGAGGAGATGTGGGAAAACTGAGACACTAAAACATTCTTGATGGAATTGTGAACTGATCCAACCATTCTACAAAGCAATATGGAACTATGCCTAAAAGGCTAACGAACTGTGCACATGCATTCCGCAGTGTCTCTACTGGGCCTATATTCCAAAGAGATCATAAAAATGGAAAAATGTTTATAGAAGTCCCTTATCTAGTGTCAAGAAACTGGAAACTGAGTGAATGCCCAATAGTTAGATAATGACTGAATAAGTTATAAATATATATAAGTTATAAATGTGCAAAGTTATATAAATATATGTTATAAAAGTGCAAAAATGTTTATAGAAGTCCCTTTTCTAGTGTCAAGAAACTGGAAACTGAGTGGATGCCCAATAGTTAGATAATGACTGAATAAGTTATGGTGTATGAATATTATGGAATATCATTCTATAAGAAATGATAAGCAGAATGATTTCAGAAAGGTCTGGAAAGACTTACATGAACTAACTGATCCTAAGTGAAATGAATAGCATCAAAAGAACATTGTAGACTTCCGGCCAAGATGGCGGTGTGGAGGCAGACAACTGCCTGAGCTCCTCGGTTTCTCTTAGAACTTACTTCATGACAAGCCTCAGACTTAATGCTTGACCCAGAAAGAAATCCACAAATAATCACCAAGAGAAGACATCCTTGAATGTTGCCAGAAAAGGTCTGTGTTTGCTTGGGGGAGGGTCAATCAGACTGGGTGCAGACTGAGGGCAGGCAAGCCAGAGCAAGACAGGCAGCTCACACAGCTCAGACCCTGAGGGGGAGGGGTATGATCTCTGCTGTTTCTGTGAAAAGACTTTTTCCCCAGTGTGGAAACTCCGTCTTGGCAGCAAGCTAGGATAAGTGGAGGGGGTGTAAACACCTGAGGTGAAGATTAAAACCCCGGAAAGCCAGCCTCTAAGAACCCGGCCACCCCCAACCCCCACCTGGACTGATTCAGTGCTTTCTCAGAGCCTCAGAGTGCAGACTCAGTACAGTCATTGCTGTTCTGTTAGTGGCTCTCTGCTGCCCTACCCCCAGTCTGTAGAGGAAGCCCATTAATATCATCCAGCCTCATCCCCCGCAAAACAGACCAATTGTTTCTCTTGTCAGTTTGTTTTCTTTGATTCCTACTCTGACAAAATGAACAAAAAATTCAAAAGGGCTCTAACCATTGACAGCTTTTGTATGCAGAGAGAGCAGACTTCAAACAATGAGGAGACTAAAAATAGACTGTCCCCAGATGAATCCACTAAGAGGGATATGAGCTGCTCCTCAATACAAAAGAATCTCATAGAGAAAATCAAAAAGGCTCTCACAAGAGAGCTGGAAGAGAAATGGGAAAAGGAAAGGGAAGCTTGGCAAGAGAGCCTGGAGAAGTCATCCCATGCATTCAAAGACAGAGTGGATAAAGAAATCAAATCATTGAGAAACAAGATTAGTGAGCTGGAAAAGGTAAACAACTCCAGGGAAAACAGAATTATTGAGCTGGAAAAAGAAAACAGCTCTCTAAAAAGTAAAATGGATAAAATGGGAAAAAAATTCCATAGAAGATAAAAACTCAATTGGACAATTACAAAGAGATATAAAAAAAGTGAGTGAAGAAAATACATCATTGAAAATTAGACTGGAACAAGTAGAAATGAATGATTCAAGGAGAAACCAAGAGGTAGTCAAACAAAACCAGAGAAATGAAACAATTGAAAACAATGTCAAGTACCTTACTAGAAAGACAGCAGACCTGGAAAACAGATCCAGGAGAGACAATTTGAGAATAATGGGACTCCCTGAAAAATGTGAGGAAAAAAAGAGCTTGGACACCATTTTCGAGGAAATTATCAAAGAGAACTGCCCAGACATTCTGGAAACAGAGGGTAAAATAGACATTGAAAAAATTCATCGATCACCTACTGAAAGGGACCCTAAAATCAAAACGCCAATAAATATAGTGGCCAAGTTCAAGAACCATCAGACAAAGGAAAAGATATTGGAAGCTGCTAGAAAAAAGCAATTCAGATATGGAGGATCCACAATAAGGATAACCCAGGATCTAGCAGTGTCCACATTAAAAGAATGAAGGGCCTGGAACATGATATTCCAAAAGGCTAAGGAACTTGGTATGCAGCCAAGAATAACTTACCCAGCAAAAATCAGCATCATTTTCAGGGAAGAAGATGGACATTTAACGAAATAAATGAATTCCATCTATTTTTGAGGAAAAAACCAGACCTACATAAAAGGTTTGATCTTCAAATAAAGAACTCAAGAGATTTCTAAAAAGATAAAAAGAAATCTTGAGAATTATACTTCTGCCAAAAAAATATGTAAAGAACATATGTACAATTTGTCTTAGAAACTAGAAGTGGAAAGGAAATCATATCATAAAAAAGTGTAAAGTGGTGGTACTACATCTAATGAAGAGGCAAAGGTAACCTATTATATCTGAGAGAAAGAAAGGAGGGAGATGAACATAGTGTGTATCAATAGACATATTTGATTTATGGTGAAACTTCTTCCACTTCATTGAAAAGTGAAAGGGAAGGAGTAAGCTAAGGGGAAGGGAATACAGTAATTTTGAAAAGGGGTAAAATAAGGGGAGGATCTTTAAGGTGGGGGAAGGATCCTAAAAAGGGAGGGCTGTGAAAAGCAAGTGGTGTTCACCAGTTTAATACTGGGTAGGGGGGTAAGAGGGAAAGAAAGGGGAAAAGCATAAGCAGGGGTTAGTAGGATTGCAAGCAATATAGAATTAGTCCTTCTAACCATAAATGTGAATGGGACAAAATGCCTCATAAAGAGGAAGCAGTTAGCAGACTGGATTAAAAGTCAGAATCCTCCTATATGTTGTTTAGAGGAAACACACCTGAAACAGGGTGAGACATTCAAATTAAAAGAAAAAGGGCGGAGCAGAATCTATTATGCTTCAGGCAAAACCAAAAAAGCAGGAGTAGCCATCATCATCTCAGATCAAGCAAAAACAAAAATTGATCTAATTAAAAGAGATAAGGAAGGGCATTATATCCTGCTAAAGGGCAGCATCAATAATGAAGCAATATAAATATTAAACATATATGCACCAAGTGGTGCAGCATCTAAATTCTTAAAAGAGAAATTAAGAGAGCTGCAAGAGCAAACAGATAGCAAAACTATAATAGTGGGAGATCTCAACCTTGCACTCTCAGAATTAGATAAATCAAACCACAAAATAAATAAGAAAGAAGTCAAAGAGGTAAATAGAATACTAGAAAAGTTAGATATGATAGATCTTTGGCGAAAGCTAAATGGAGACAGAAAAGAATATACTTTCTTCTCAGCAGTTCATGGAACCTATACAAAAATTGATCCTATACTAGGGCATAAAAACCTCAAAATCAAATGCAGCAAGGCAGAAATAGTAAATGCATCCTTTTCAGACCATAATGCAATCAAAATTACATTTAATAAAAAGCCAGGGGAAAATAGACCAAAAAATGATTGGAAACTAAATAATCTTATACTAAACAATGATTGGGTAAAACAGCAAATCATAGACATAATTAATAAATTCACCCTAGAAAATGACAACAATGAGACATCATACCAAAATGTGTGGGATACAGCCAAAGCAGTAATAAGGGGAAGTTGTATATCTCTACAGGCCTACTTGCATAAACTAGAGAAAGAGAGGGTCAACTAATTGGGCTTACAACTAAAATTGCTAGAAAAGGAACAAATTAAAAACCCCCAGACAAACATAAAACTTGAAATTCAAAAAATAAAAGGTGAGATTAATAAAATTGAAAGTAAAAAAACTATTGAATTAATTAATAAAACAAAGAGTTGGTTCTATGAAAAAATCAACAAAATAGACAAACCGTTAGTAAACCTGATTAAAAAAAGGAAAGAGAAAAAGCAAATTGTTAGTCTTGAAAATGAAAAGGGTGAACTCACCACTAATGAAGAGGAAATTAGAACAATAGTTAGGAGCTACTTTGCTCAACTTTATGCCGATAAATTCGATAAATGAAATGGAAGAATACCTTCAAAAATATAGCTTGCCCAGATTAACAGAGGAAGAAGTAAGTAGTCTAAATAGTCCCATCTCACAAAAAGAAATAGACCAAGTTATTAACCAACTTCCTAAGAAAAAGACCCCAGGACCAGATGGATTTACATGTGAATTCTACCAAACATTTAAAGAACAACTAACTCCAAGGCTATGTAAACTATTTGAAAAAATAGGGATTGAAGGAGTCCTACCAAATTCCTTCTATGACACAGACATGGTACTGATACCTAAACCAGGGAGATCGAAAACTGAGAAAGAAAACTATAGACCAATTTCCTTAATGAATATTGATGCTAAAATCTTAAATGAGATATTAGCAAATAGACTTCAGAAATTCATCCCCAGGATAATACATTATGACCAAGTGGGATTTATACCAGGAATGCAGGGCTGGTTTAATATTAGGAAAACTATTAGTATAATTGACCATATTAATAATCAAATTAATAAAAACCATATGATCATCTCAATAGATGCCGAAAAAGCATTTGATAAAATCCAACATCCATTCCTACTAAAAACGCTTGAGAGTATAGGAATAAATGGACTATTCCTTAAAATAATAAGGAGCATATATTTAAAACCTTCAGTAAACATCATTGTAATGGGGATAAACTAGAACCTTTCCCTATAAGATCAGGAGTGAAACAAGGTTGCCCACTATCACCATTACTTTTCAATATAGTACTAGAAACTCTAGCCTCGGCAATAAGAGCCAAGAAAGAGATTCAAGGAATTAGAATAGGAAATGAGGAAATCAAACTATCACTCTTTGCAGATGACATGATGGTATACTTAGAGAACCCCAAAGACCCTGCTAAAAAGCTATTAGAAATAATTCAGAATTTTAGTAAAGTTGCAGGATACAAAATAAATCCACATAAATCCTCAGCATTTTTATACATTACCAACACAATCCAACAGCAAGAGATACAAAGAGAAATTCCATTCAAAATAACGGTCGATAGTATAAAATATTTGGGAATATATCTACCAAAGGAGAGTCAGGAATTATATGAGTAAAATTACAAAACACTTGCCACAAAAATAAAGTCAGATTTAAATAATTGGAAAGACATTCAGTGCTCTTGGATAGGCCGAGCGAATATAATTAAGATGACAATACTCCCTAAACTGATCTATTTATTTAGTGCTATACCAATCAGACTTCCAAGAAACTATTTAAATAACCTAGAAAAAATAACAACAGAATTCATATGGAACAACAAAAGGTCGAGAATTTCAAGGGAAGTAATGAAAAAAAAATTAAGTGAAGGTGGTCTAGCTGTACCTGATCTAGAACTATATTATAAAGCAACAGTCACCAAAATCATTTGGTATTAGCTAAGAAATAGATTAGTTGATCAGTGGCATAGGTTAGGTTCACAGGGTAAGATAGTGAATACAAATAGAAATCTAGTATTTGACAAACTCAAAGATCCCAAATTTTGGGATAAGAATTCATTATTTGACAAAAACTGCTGGGAAAACTGGAAATTAGTATGGCAGAAACTAGGCATGGACCCACATTTAACACCACATACTAAGATTAGATCAAAATGGGTCCAAGATTTAGGTACAAAGAACGAAATCATAAGTAAATTGGAGGAACATGGGATGGTTTACCTCTCAGACTTGTGGAGGAGGAAGGAGTTTTTGTCCAAGGGAGAACTAGAAAGCATTATTGATCACAAAATAGAACATTTTGATTACACCAAATTAAAAAGTTTCTGCACCAACACAACTAATGCAAACAAGATTAGAAGGGAAGTAACAAATTGGGAAAACATTTTTACAGTTAAAGGTTCTGATAAAGGCCTCATCTACAAAATATACAGAGAATTGACTTTAATTTATAGGAAATCAAGCCATTCTCCAATTGATAAATGGTCAAAGGATAGAACAGACAATTTTCAGATGATGAAATTAAAACTATTTCCACTCATATGAAAGAGTGTTCTAAATCACTATTGATCAGAGAAATGCAAATTAAGATAACTCTGAGATATCATTACACACCTGTCAGATTGGCTAAGATGACAGGAACAAATAACGATGAATGTTGGAAGGGCTGTTGGAAAACTGGGACACTGATGCATTGTTGGTGGAGTTGTGAAAGAATCCAACCATTCTGACAAGCAATCTGGAATTATGCCCAAAAAGTTATCAAAATTCTCATACCCTTTGACCCAGCCATACTACTACTGGGCTTATATCCCAAGGAAATACTAAAGAAGGGAAAGGGACCTGTATGTGCCAAAATGTTTGTGGCAGCCCTTTTCATAGTGGCTAGAAGCTGGAAGATGAATGGATGTCCATCAATTGGAGAATGGTTGGGTAAATTATGGTATATGAATGTTATGGAATATTATTGTTCTGTAAGAAATGACCAACAGGAGGAATACAGAGAGGCTTGGAGAGACTTACATCAACTGATGCTAAGTGAAACGAGCAGAACCAGAAGATCATTATACACTTCAACAATGATATTGTACGAGGATGTAAGCTGATGGAAGTGGATATCTTCAACATAGAGAAGAGCTAATCCAATTCCAATTGATTAATGATGGACAGAATCAGCTACATCCAGAAAAGGAACAATGGGAAATGAGTGTAAACTGTTATATTTACCTTCTGAATCCAATTCTTCCTGTGCAACAAGAAATTCGGTTCTACACACATATATTGTATCTAGAATATACTGTAATATATTTAACATGTATAAGACTGCCTGCCATCTGGTGGAGGGGGTTGGAGGACGAAGGGAAAAAATCTGAATTGAAGTAAGTGCAAGGGATAGATAATGTTGTAAAAAATTACCCATGCATATGTACTGTCAAAAAAAAAGTTAGAATTATAAAATAAAATAAAAATTAAATTAAAAAAATATTCTAAAAAAATAAAAAAAAATAAAATAAAATCACAGTGCTTTAAAAAGAAAAATAAAAGAACATTGTACATAGCAACAGCAAGATTATATGATGATGAAGTGTAATGGACTTGGCTTTTTCAATAGCAAAGTGATTCAGGGCTTTTGCAATGGACTTGTGATGGAGAGAGCCATCTGCATTAAGAGAGAGGACAGTGGAGGCTGAATGTAGATCACAGTATTATATTTTCAACTTTTTGTTGTTACATGCTTGCGTTTTTTACTTCTTTCATTTTTTCCCCTTTTGATCTAATTTTTTCTTGTACACCATGATAAGTGTGAAAATATGCATAGAATAATTGTATATGTTTAATTCATATTGAATTACTTGCTTTCTAGCAATGTGAGATGAAGAAAGGGTGGGAGAAAAATTTGGAACACAATGTTTTGAAAAGGGGAATGTTGAAAACTATATATGTATTTTGAAAATAAAAAGCTATTTTTAATTTTTTTTAATTTAAGAAATATATCTGTTTTAATAACCCTATTTTCCCCCTAGAGATTAAAATCAAACTCACTTATTTATTATATGCATGCTCCATCATTTTTTTTCTCTTTGAAAAGAAGGACAAAGTTTATCTTACAAAACCCCCCATCTGAAGCAACTGTCAATGCACTGAGTAGAATTCTAGGCTTAAAGTCAGGAACACCTGTGCTCAAATTCAGCCTAAGATATTTACTTGTTATGACCCTGGACAAGTCATTTAATATATATTTTCCAAAGTTTTCTTAACAATAAAAAGGGTAGTGTCTGTCTTACAAGTTGTTGTGAGTATAAAATAGAATATTTGTTAAAAAAAAAAAAAAGTGAGAGAGAGAGAGAGATTAGTATAGTGTCTGGTACATAGTAGGCACTATGTAAATGTTTATTTTCCTTTCCTTTTGTAGTGGCTTTCCCATTCTTTATAACATTTGCATTTAATCATTCTTTCAGTACTAGTTTGTTTGGGCTATGTGACAAACACATTGGTACTATGTACCTATAGAACTCCTTACTTATCTTGGGCATAAACAGATTATTAAACATCTACCATATGTAAGGTACTTTCTTAAAATTTAGGAATATTAGCATAAAATGAAAAGTTCCTCATCTTTGAAAAGTTTACATTTTAATTAGCTAAAGATGATATATAAAAATGAAAGCCACAAATCAGAAAGGCAAAGAAATATGTATGGAAATATGAGAAATAGGTAAATAGCATTTTTCCCAGGGGAAACCAAGGAAAGTTTCATAGGAGAGTTGTTAAAGACAAGAAGGATTTTAAAAGTTTACATATAATGAATGACTATTTTCTAGGCACCAGGTGATTCTCTGCATTCATTGTTTTGAAAGAAACCACAAAACAATAGTATGTGAAAGATCACAAATGGCAGGTTAGTGAGTTAAAATTTATCTCATAGTTAATAAGCAACCAACAAGCAGAAGAACAATTCTAAACACTCTTGGGAACACCAGATGACTTAAAAAATCATTTTCAACATTGTGTAAAAGGAGAAGTGGAAAAATGATTCATTGGGAACAGAGATAAGTTAGGAAATATTCACAACATTCTAGGTCAGTAACTTTCAAACATTTTTGTATTCATACAACTGTCAGCTTAAAAAAATGAGCATGTTTTCCCAAAATATTTTTATTTATAAATTATTATTTTGTGTTTACAAAGCACCCATTATAAACTATCAAACATAAAAATAGAAATCTTAAAGCAATCAGGTAAAGATTAAAAATAATATTTATTAATGATATAAAATTCTTGGCACTAAATTTTTAAAAATAAAATCATTTTTGGAAAGAAATCTTATTGAATATTTTTATCAGCAATATATATATATAACTAAAACATTTATTTTCTTTTATAAGTTTAAATTTTAAATTAAAAAATTTTACTTAATTTACCACTTTAATATTTAACCACAATTTAGATTTTGTTATATATTTTATTTAGCATATTTTAAAAATATATTTTAACATTAGAAAAATTGTTTCTAATCTTTTAATGTATATCAGTATAAGATATTTTATAGTTATCACAATCACTATTTTGACAACAGAAGCTCAGATTTTAAAAATATTACCAGCTATATTGCTTTCATGTGATAATTAGCAAAGATTGTAAGGTATAATATATTGCTAAGAGAAAGTTTATCATTAAAGATAGTAAATCTATATATTTAATAATCTTAATAATTTCAAACATTTGGTTGACTGTCAATTGGATTATTAATGTTTAGACCTCATAATATGGCTAAATATTTATTTATAATAGTAGTAGAAGGGTCACCTTTGCTATTTCTTCATGTTCATATTATTTAAAATATCTTTAATCAATGGTTTCTTTGAAGGAATATTTTAAGTTGCTTGCTTATTTTGTGAGAATTGGTTTGGTTAAAGCTAGATAGGACAATTCATAAATATACATAGACTTATGCAAACTATAATATAATACATTTTTATTTCATTTATAAATTTTTGACAGTATATATGCATGAGTAATTCTTTTAATAACATTATCCCTTGTATTCATATTTCCACATTATCCCCTCCCTCCCTCTACTCCCTCCCCTTGATGACAGGCAATCCCATACATTTTATATGTGTTACAATATAACCTAGATACAATATGTGTGTAAATACCATTTTCATGTTGCACATTAAGTATAAGATTCCGAAGGTATAAGTAACCTGGGTAGATAGACAGTAATGCTCACAGTTTACACTCATTTCCCAGTGTTCCTTCTCTGAGTGTAGCTGATTCTGTCCATCATTGATCAATTGGAATTGGACTAGCTCTTCTCTATGTTGAAGATATCCACTTCTATCAGAATACATCCTCATACAGTATCATTGTTGAAGTGTATAATGATCCCCTAGTTCTGCTTGTTTCACTCAGCATCAGTTCATGTAAGTCTGTCTAAGCCTCTCTGTATTCCTCCTGTTGGTCATTTCTTACAGAACAATAATATTCCATAACCTTCATATACCATAATTTACCCAAACATTCTCCAATTGATGGACATCCATTCATCTTCCAGTTTCTAGCCACTACGAAAAGAGCTGCCACAAACATTTTGGCACATACAGGTCCCTTTCCCTTCTTTAGTATTTCCTTGGGATATAAGCCCAATAGCAGCAATGCTGGATCAAAGAGTATGCACAGTTTGATAACTTTTTGGGCATAGTTCCAAATTGCTCTCCAGAATGGTTGGATTCTTTCAAAACTCCACCAACAATGTATTAGAGTCCCAGTTTTCCCACATCCCCTCCAACATTCATCATTATTTGTTCTTGTCATCTTAGCCAATCTGACAGGCGTGTAGTGGTATCCCAGAGTTGTCTTAATTTGCATTTCTCTGATCAGTAGTGATTTGGAACACTTTCATATGAGTGAATATAATTTCAATTTCATCATCTGAGAATTGTCTGTTCATAACCTTTGACCATTTATCAATTGGAGAATGGTTCGGTTTCTTATAAATTAGGGTCAGATCTCTATATATTTTAGAAATGAGACTTTTATCAGAACCTTTAACTTTAAAAATATTTTCCCAATTTGTTACTTCCCTTCTAATCTTGTTTGCATTAGTATTGTTTGTACAGAAACTTTTTAGTTTGATGTAATCAAAATCTTCTATTTTGTGATCAATAATGATCTCTAGTTTTCCTTTGGTCATAAATTCCTTTCTCCTCCACAGGTCTGAGAGGTAGACTATCCTCTGTTCCTCTAGTCTATTTATGATCTCATTCTTTCCACCTAAATCATGGACCCATGTTGATCTTATCTTGGTATATGGTGTTAAGTGTGGATCCATATCTAATTTCTGCCATACTAATTTCCATTTTTCCCAACAGTTTTTTACAAATAATGAATTTTTATCCCTAATGTTGGTATCTTTGGGTTTGTCAAAAACTAGATTGCTATAGATGTACCCTTTTTTTGTCCTTTGTATCTAATCTGTTCCACTGATTGACTGGTCTATTTCTTAGTCAATAACAAATGGTTTTGGTGACTGCTGCTATATAATATAGCTTTAGATCAGGTACACCTAGTCCACCTTCATCTGACTTTTTTTTTTTCATTAGTTCCCTTGCAATTCTCGACCTTTTATTCTTCCGTATGAATTTTCTTGTTATTTTTTCTAGGTCATTGAAATAGTTTCTTGGGAGTCTGATTGGTATAGCACTAAATAAATAGATTAGTTTGGGGAATATTGTCATCTTTATTATATTCGCTCGGCCTATCCAAGAGCACTGAATGTCTTTCCAATTATTTAAATTTGACTTTATTTTTGTGGCAAGTGTTTTGTAATTTTTCTCTTATAATTCCTGACTATTCTTTGGTAGATGGATTCCCAAATATTTTATACTTTCAACCTTTGTTTGGAATGGAATTTCTCTTTGTATCTCTTGCTGTTGCATTTTGCTGGTGATATATAAAAATGCTGAGGATTTCTGTGGATTTATTTTGTATCCTGCCACTTTGCTAAAATTCTGAATTATTTCTAATAGCTTTTTAGCAGAGTCTTTGGGGTTCTCTAAGTTTACCCTCATGTCATCTGCAAAGAGTGATAGTTTCATTTCCTCTTTTCCTACTCTAATTCCTTGAAATCTCTTTCTCGGCTCTTATTGCTGAGGCTAGATTTCATAACTATATTGAATACTAATGGTGACAGTGGGCAACATTGTTTCACTCCTGATTTTATAGGGAAAGGTTGCAGTTTATTTCTGTTGCATATTATGCTAACTGATGGTTGTAAATATATGCTCCTGATTATTCTAAGGAATAGTCCATTTATTCCTATACTCTCAAGCGTTTTTAGTAGGAATGGATGTTGGATTTTATCAAATGCTTTTTCTGCATCTACTGAGATGATCATATGGTTTTTATTAATTTGATTATTAATATGGTCAATTATATTAATAGTTTTCCTAATATTAAACCAGCCCTGCATTCCTGGTATAAATCCTACTTGATCATAGTGTATTATCCTGGGGATGATTTTCTGAAGTCTTTTTGCTAATATCTTATTTAAGATTTTAGCATCAATATTCATTAAGGAAATTGGTCTATAGTTTTTTTTTTCTCAGTTTTCAATCTACCTGGTTTAAGTATCAGTACTATGTCTGTGTCATAAAAGGAGTTTGGTAGGACTCCTTCATCCCCTATTTTTTCAAATAGTTTATATAACATTGGGGCTAATTGTTCTTTAAATGTTTGGTAGAATTCACATGTGAATCCATCTGGTCCTGGGGATTTTTTCCTGGGGAGTTGATTAATAGCTTGTTCTATTTCTTTTTCTGAAATGGGACTATTTAAGCAATTTATCTCCTCCTCTGTTAATCTAGGGAGCCTATATTTTTGGAGGAAGTCATCCATTTCACTTAAGTTATCAAATTTATTGGCATAAAGTTGAGCAAAGTAACTCCTTATTATTTGTCTAATTTCCTCTTCAATGGTCGAAAGATCCCCCTTTTCATTTGTAAGACTAACAATTTGATTTTCCTCTTTCTTTTTTCTGATCAAATTTACCAAAGGTTTATCTATTTTATTGGCTTTTTAATAAAACCAACTCTTGGTTTTATTTATTAATTCAATAGTTTTTTTACTTCCAATATTATTGATTTCTCCTTTTAATTTTTGTATTTCAAGTTTGATTTTTGGTTGGGGGGTTAAATTTGGTCTTTTTCTAGCTTTTTAAGTTGCAGGCCCAATTCGTTAATCTTCTCTTTCTCTATTTTTTTCAAATAAGCCTCTAAAGATATAAAATTTTCCCTTATTACCGCTTTAGCTGCATCCCTCATCATTGTCATTATCTTGGGTAATATTATTGTTTCTATAATTTGCTGTTTCACCCAGTCATCCCAGTCATTCTTTTTTATCATTATTTATTTATTTATTTTATTTAGATTTTTTTTCCACAGTATATATGCATGAGTAATTTTTTTAAATATTATCCCTTGTATTCATTTTTCAAAATTATCCCCTCTTCCTCCACTCCCTCCCCCTGATGACAGTCAATCCCATACATTTTACATGTGGTACAATATAACCTAGATACAATATATGTATGTAAATACCATTTTCTTGTTGCACATTAAGTATTAGATTCTGAAGGTATAAGTAACCTGGGTAGATAGACAGTAGTGCTAACAATTCACTACCCAGTGTTCCTTCTCTGAATGTAGTTATTTCTGTCCATCATTGATCAACTGGAAGTGAGTTGGATCTTCTTTATGTTTAAGATATCCACTTCCATCAGAATACATCTTTATACAGCATTATAGTGTACAGTGATCTTCTGTTTCTATTCATTTCACTCAGCATCAGTTGATGTAAGCCTCTCCAAGCCTCTCTGTATTCCTCCTGCTGGTCATTTCTTACAGAGCAATAATATTCCATAACCTTTATATACCATAATTTACCCAACCATTCTCCAATTAATGGACATCCATTCATCTTCCAATTTATAGCTACAACAAAAAGAGCTGCCACAAACATTTTGAGACATACAGGTCCCTTTCCACTCTTTAGTATTTCTTTGTCACCCAGTCATTCTTTAAGATGAGATTATTCAGTTTCCAATTACTTTTTGGTCTATTTACCCCTAACTTCTTACTGAATGTAGCTTTTATTGCATTGTGATTTGAGAAGAAGGCATTTATTATTTCTGCCTTCCTCCATTTAATTTTGAGATCTTTATGTCCTAATATATGGTCAGTTTTTGTATAGGATCGATGAACTGCTGAGAAGAAAGTATATTCCTTTCTATTGCCATTCAGTTTTCTCCAAAGGTCTATCATACCTACTTTTTCTAATGTTCTATTTACTTTTTAAATTTCTTTCTTATTTGATTTGTGGTTTGATTTGTCTAAATCTGAGAGTGCAAGGTTAAGATCTCCCACTATTATAGTTTTACTGTCTATTTCTTCTTGCAATTCTCTTAACTTTTCCTTTAGAAAGTTATATGCTATACCACTTGGTGCATATATGTTTAGTATTGACGTGGCCTCATTGTTTCTGCTACCTTTTAGTAGGATATAGCTTCCTTCCTTATCTCTTTTAATTAGATCTACTTCTGCTTTTGCTTGATCTGAGATAAGGATGGCTACCCCTGCTTTTTTGGCTTTACCTGAAGCATAATAGGCTCTGTTCCAACCTTTTACCTTTACTCTGTATGTATCTCCCTGCTTTAAGTGTGTTTCATGTAAACAACATATTGCAGGGTTCTGACTTTTGATCCAGTCTGCTATCCGTCTCCGCTTGCTGGGAGAGTTCATCCCATTCACATTTACAGTTAAAATTACTAATTCTGTATTTCCTGCCATCATATTATCCCCATATTATGCTTTTTCCCTTGACCCCCCTGATCTCCTTCCCCGATATTTAATTTATAGACCCCCCTTGTGACGCGCAGCCCTCCCTTTTTTTAGTATCCCTCCTCCCTCCCTCCAAGTCCCTTCACTTATTCTCCTTTTCCTTTTCCCTTTTCCTCTCCCCCCTTTTAATGAGGTGAGAGAGAATTCTCTGAAAAACAAATATGTCAAATATTTACTCTTTGAGCCTCTTCTTATGAGAGTAAGATTCACACAATGTTTCTCCCACTCTCTAAATTCCCTCAGATATGGTAGATTTTCTATGCCTCTTCCTGGGATGTAGTTTACCTCTTTTTATCACCCCTTCCCCTTTTTCTGATACAACCTCTTTCCCTTTACTACTCCCCCCTTTTTAATATCAGTAAAATCAAATTATCCATGCAGACTTTCTATATATCCACAACAGATATACAGTTTTCAAGAGTTCCTTTTACCCTTTTCTTTTTCTCTTCAGTCTTGTGGATGTAGATCAAATTTTTTTGTTTAAGTCTGGTTTTTTTCTTAGAAACAAATGGAATTCCTCTGTTTCATTGAATGACCATCTTCTTCCATGGAAGAAAATGCTAAATTTAGCTGGGTAGTTTATTCTTAGTTGCAATCCTTGATCTTTTGCCTTTTGGAATATCAGATTCCAGGCCCTTCTATCTTTTAATGTGGAGGCAGCCAGATCTTGAGTGACCCTTATTCTGGCCCCTTGATATTTGAATTGCTTTTTTCTAGCTGCTTGCAATATATTTTCCTTTGTGTGGTAATTCTGCAGCTTAGCCACAATATCTCGTGGAGTTCTTTTTTTAGGGTCTTTTTTAGAAGGTGTTCAACGAATTCTTTCAATGCCTATTTTCCCTGTCCCTGAGCTAAGAGAAAGCTCTGGGAGAGAGTTTCACTCCCCCTCCATGGAAGTGCCTCAGGGCTGATTAGTATGGCTGTGTGCTGTAAGGGTTGCCCAGTGAAGGACCCCACTTTGTGTCCTAGAGACTTCCCTGACATTTAAGACTGAACAGTAAAGTCAACACAAAGTCAACAATGTGTCCCATGGGGCGTGGATATCAGCAGCTGCTGTGAAAAGCCCCTGTGCTCAAACTGGAAATGTCTGCCCAGAAACCGTGGTCCCTATTTCAAAGGTTCCGCTTCTCTGTTACTTCTGTGGCTGAGTTCCACAGCCTCCAGCAAAGCCAGGCAGTATGTGAATTATATGTTGCTTTGGGCTGTGTCCCCACTTTTCAAGGTCTTAACTACCCCAAGGTGAAGCCCCAGACAGCAGAAGGTATCTTTCAGAACTGTTTCGAGATCTGTTAGGTCACTTCCAGATTGGGGTGGTTCTAGTATCTGGCTTTATATTTTAAAGTTGCTTGATTTCTCTTCTGGACTGCTGTTTTATAAGCAGAGAAGAGCTAACAGCCTGTGCCAGATTCTTCTATCTAAGTGGCTTCTCTGATTCCAGAATTCTCCCCAGATCAATTGGAGCAGCGTGCTAGTACCTAATCCTGTCCGTGCTGGCCTTTTTTCTTCCTCCCCTGTGAACCGACCTTTTCTCTTGAAACTCCAGATTCTCTTCAGCTGGTAAGTCATGCTTCCAGTCCTTGTGGTTTCTATCAGTCCAGTGTTATTTTTGAGGCTGATTTAACTAATTGGTATTGAGGGAAGAAGGGAGCTCACAAAATCATGTGTATCTTCTCTGCCATCTTGGCTCCGCCCCCTATAATATAATACATATAATATAAAGAAAACAAATGAATGAGGATGCTACTATCAAATTCTCCTAAATACAGTACTTTTCTTGATGCAGTATACCTTGTGTGCTGTGAATGATATGTAGCTATATGGCATTAATTGAATGAAGACAATAGTATCAATCCATATATTGAATATTAATAATTCTTTATTTCTTTGTATATGTAAGAACAAAAATTACCATGGAGAGATTTGCTGACACTTTTTTCCTGTGCTTCAATAAATTATCTTTAAGCTATTGTCATAGGTAATAATCATGGAAAGTATTTTATTATTATGGAGAGGCAGCATGATAGACCACTGAAGAAAAAGTCAGAAGAAATGGCTAAAGAACCAGTAGACCAAAAACAGACAGACAATGAAAATAAAATAAGATGAGTAAGTCTACTTTTCTCCGCCATTAATTATCATCCTTCCATCTACCTCCAAGAAAATACCTGATTCTTTTTTGGTCTCTTGGTTAGTCATTAGGTATTTCAGTTTGTTCTGACATAAAAAGATCCTGACTATTCTTAGAAGAGTATCTGTGCTACTTTTGTATTCATCCTCTATTTGTCCCGATTTTCATATTTTCTGTCACTTTTTACAGCCTCAGTAAATAGTTTTTTTTCCCCAAATTATTATGCTCTCTCTCCCTTATAAACTTTCTCAATGCACACCCCACTTCTGTCCATGTTTGGGAAAGAAAGGAATCTATAGCTCACCATTGCATAAAATTTCCCCTTATTCTTTTTGTCCTTGGGAAATGAAATCCAGGTTCAAGACCCCTGTTTGCCTCCAAAACATAATGTGCTTAGCAGTGAAAGGATTTAGGATTGGAGGAGAAGGATTGTAATTGAACTGGACAGAATGTAATGTATTGAAGATTTAACATTGATTTGACTTCATATTTGCATTAATGATATATGCCTATGCTTGATTTTCATAACTGAATTTGACACTTTTATTGGGATATTTCCAGAACAGAGAAAGGCTTAGATGAAAGTTGACAGATTCATATTGGACCAAATATAACTTTTCCTGGGTTATAGTGAAGAAGATATCTGAGAGACCTGGCATATCTTAGGATAAATTCGCCCATCAACCTATAATGATACTATGTTGTTCCTTCTTTTCTTAGTGCTACTAATTGTTTGCGTAACCTTCTTTAAAGCTATCTATTCCTCTTTTAATATATATCGAGTGTCTCATGTACAATTGAGAAAATATAGGTCTTCTATTTATACATGGGACAGATCCCCGGTTTATGTTCCATATACTTATTCTTATTTAGTGTATCTCCATCTTAACTGATATTTCTGATGTTTGTTATCTTGTTAAGTTGGTACTTTACATACATTTACAGCATAAAAAATAAAGGCAAGCTGTGACAAGGAAAGCTTGTTTTTCTTAGAAGAGTGAGTGGAGTAATGGTTGAAAAAAAAAATAACAGGGCAGTTTGTATAAAAGAGGATAAAGAACAATATCCTCTGTACTTCTTCCTTATGTTTACCTTTCAAGATAATGTTTATCTCAGTTTACTCATCTATAAAATGAACTTGAGAAGGATATGCCAAACTATTCCATTATCTTTCCCAATAAAATTTGGAATGAGAAACAAAAAAGAAAAAGAAAAAAAAAAGAAAATATGAAATGGGTTCATTAAGAGTCAGACTAAAGTTCATGAAAAACAAGTCCCAGAAAGTTTGATACAGTGCTCAGCACTGACTAGACTGTTAATGCTTATTGGTGGTGGTGTTGGTGTTGCTTAGAATAGTTAGCATATATATTAGTCAGATGTTATTTTGGATGTAAAACACCCTGCAAACCAAATTGCTAGATAAATGAAAGTTAATATTGGAAACACTGATTAATAAGTTAATATATATATATATATATATACATATATATATATGTATATATATATATATACAGAGAGAGAGAGAGAGAGAGAGAGAAAGAGAGAGAAAACCATGCATTTCAATATCATATTTTTTTAAAAATGTGGACTTTAAACTATATTCCTGAAGAATGAGCTCAAATCATGGACTCCCACACACTTTGTTCCAAAGTCCCAGGTGCTGTCATGCTGTGAATTATTTTTATGCTCAATGACATTCTCATTTAAGTGCTTAAAAGGCTCTTGCAGGGACAATGAAATAGCATGTTTCGACATTTATATATAGACTACAATTTTATTTTGAACACTTACATAATGGGAGTTAATTACATGGCATAACATCACATTGCACATACTACTTTTATTCTCCTTCCATGTAGAAAGTGTCACTGAATTTAAATAAGCACTCCTGTCATCTAAAAAGCCCATGGACTTAGATTTTTACTTCAGGTCATTACCAAATTATGTAGCCTGGGCTCTTGGTGGGCAAGATGTGATTTTACCTTATCTTACCTGGAACCTGGTCTTTAAATCTTTTCCCTGCCATTGCCACACCATACACCTATTAATAATCCTTTTCCTTTTTTATATTTCTATCTGTTTCCTTTAATGTCATTTTCTCATTGGAATGTAATCTCTTTGAGGGCAGAGAAAACTTGTGCTTACATTTGTGTCACCAACACTTAACAATTCCTCACCCAGAATAAGTACTAAATACTCTATCATCTCTCTATCTATGTATCTGTCTCTCTATCTATCCTCATAATTAATTGTATGACAAATATTTCTTCACTGAAAAAAACTCAATTTAACTTTTTATATTTTTCATACATAAAGCTTTCAAAAAGTCATAACCCAGAATATAACTTGGAGAAGAAATGAATACACAAAGAGTAGCCATTATATATTTACCTTGGGGAACATCTTGACTTGAAATTCTTGTTCACAGTCATCATATGAAAGACATTTATTGAGACATCAGGGGGATCCAAAGGAAATGAAAACAGATAAACTTTGAGGGTTTTTGTTTGTTTGTTTTAGAAAATCAGGAGGGCTCCTCTTAACTAGTTTAAACAGAAATAGAATGGCTAATACCCATGTGTAGATTTTTACATTAATTTAAATAGGAGCATTATATATTTGGAATCAAGATTAGGATGCTAATATTTGAGACAAAAGCATTAAATAGTATCTTTGATTTAAAGTAATAGTGATTGTGTATCTATCTTTATTAAACTTTTATATTTAAGATTATTTTAATCCTGTGAAGGGACATATGGAGGTTGAAAAGTTAAAAAAAGAATCTCCACACTGATCACCAAAATTTTGTGTTGATCAAAGAAGTTTAAATATATATATATATATATACACACATACATGCACACTTATACATACATATGTGTGTATGTCAACACACAGATATATGCATGCATTTACATATATAAGGGTATATATATATATATATATATATATATATATATATATATATATATATATATATATATATATATATATATATATATATATATATATATTTGTGGTAATGATTTTTTAAAAATTCAATAGTATTTTATTTTTTCCAATTACATGTAAAGCTAGTTTTCAACATAATTTTTAAACCTTTCACTTATTCTTTGTTTCTTTAAAAAGATCTTTGTAATTAGATCAATTGAAGTATTTTTTCTGTTTGTTTTTTTTTTCTGGTAGATTGATCACCTATATGATATCTGGGTATTTTGTAGGGTTTTTTGTATACACACACACTCACACACACACACACACACATATGCAATACATATATATGTGCATGTATATAATTTTTACAGTTACAGGTTAAATTGTTTTTAAAACTGAGTTCCACCTATTCTTTCTTCCTGATAGATACCACAAGGACTGGAAGCATGACTTACCAGCTGAAGAGAATCTGGAGTTTCAACAGAAAAGTTCAGTTCCCAGGGGAGGAAGAAGAGAGGCCAGCACAGACGGCTGGGTGCTAGCACACTGTGCAGATCGCACTGGGGAGGGCTCTGGGATCAGAGAAGCCACTGAGATAGAGGAATCTGGCACAGGCTGTTAGATCTTCTCTTCTTATAATACAGCAGTTCAGAAGAGAAATCTATCAAAGATAGATTAGATCTTCCCGGATCCTGGGGGTGACTCAGCAGATCTCGGGACCGGGGGTGTGGCCCCTAGCTTTCACCTGTGACTAGTTAAGAGATTGAGAAGTGGGCAGATATGGCCCAAGGTAACACATAGTGCCTGGCTCAGCTGGAGGCTGTGGAACTCAGCCCCGGAAGTCCCAGAGAAGCAGAACCTTTGAACTAGGGACCACGGTTTCTGGCAGACACTTCCAGTTTGAGCACAGGGGCTTTTCATGTCACCTGCTGCTGACATCCACGCCCCACCAGGACACATAGGCTGGGCTTTGTGTTGCCTTTACTGTTCAGTGTCAAACCTCAGGGAAGCCACTAGAACACAGCGCCCTCAAAGCACAGCAGTGCTGATCACCTCTGAGGCACTTCCAGGGAGGGGGTGGGGAACTCTCTCCCAGAGCTCTCTCTTAGCTCAGGCGCAGGAGCCATTGCATCCATCCGGTCTGGGAGGAAGCTGGTAAAGAAATGAATAAATAATTTCATACCCCAGGGACAGACCCCAAAAGATTTTTTAAGTATGAGCAAAAAGCCAAGAAAAACTATAGATTCCTTTTACACAGAGAAAGAGTGGGTATCCAACCCCGAGGAAGTTAACAGCAGAGAGGCAGCAGATAACAACCTAAAGGGGAACGATACCTGCCCCCCATCACATAACTCTCTCCTCAAAGAGACTATTAAAAAGCTAAGAGAGGTTGAAGAAAAATGGGGAAAGGCAGTAAGATCAGGAGTGAAACAAGGTTGCCCACTATCACCATTACTATTCAATATAGTACTAGAAACGCTAGCCTCGGCAATAAGAGCCGAGAAAGAGATTCAAGGAATTAGAGTAGGAAATGAGGAAATTAAACTCACTTTTTGCAGATGACATGATGGTATACTTAGAGAACCCCAAAGACTCTGCTAAAAAGCTACTAGAAATAATTGAAAATTTCAGCAAAGTGGCAGGATACAAAATAAATCCACATAAATCCTCGGCATTTTTATATATCACTAACAAAATGCAACAGCAAGAGATACAAAGAGAAATTCCATTCCAAACAAATGTTGATAGTATAAAATATTTGGGAATCCATCTACCAAAGAAAAGTCAGGAATTATATGAGAAAAATTACAAAACACTTGCCACAAAAATAAAATCAGATTTAAATAATTGGAAAGACATTCAGTGCTCTTGGATAGGCCGAGCGAATATAATAAAGATGACAATACTCCCCAAACTAATCTATTTATTTAGTGCTATACCAATCAGACTCCCAAGAAACTATTTTAATGACCTAGAAAAAATAACAACAAAATTCATATGGAAGAATAAAAGGTCAAGAATTGCAAGGGAACTAATGAAAAAAAACTCAGAGGAAGGTGGTCTAAGTGTACCTGATCTAAAGCTATATTATATAGCAGCAGTCACCAAAACCATTTGGTATTGGCTAAGAAATAGACCGGTAGATCAGTGGAACAGATTAGATACAAAGGACAAAAAAGGGTACATCTATAGCAATCTAATCTTTGACAAACCCAAAGATTCCAACATTAGGGATAAAAATTCATTATTCGGAAAAAACTGTTGGGAAAACTGGAAATTAGTATGGCAGAAATTAGATATGGATCCACACTTAACACCATATACCAAGATAAGATCAAAATGGGTCCATGATTTAGGCATAAAGAGGGAGATAATAAATAGATTAGAGGAACAGAGGATAATCTACCTCTCAGACTTGTGGAGGAGGAAGGAATTTATGACCAGAGGAGAACTAGAGATCATTATTGATCACAAAATAGAAGATTTTGATTACATCAAACTAAAAAGTTTCTGTACAAATAATACTAATGCAAACAAGATTAGAAGGGAAGTAACAAATTGGGAAAATATTTTTAAAAACAAAGGTTCTGACAAAGGTCTCATTTCCAAAATATATAGAGAACTGACCATAATTTATAAGAAACCAAACCATTCTCCAATTGATAAATGGTCAAAGGATATGAACAGACAATTCTCAGAGGAAGAAATTGAAACTATATCCACTCACATGAAAGAGTGTTCCAAATCACTACTGATCAGAGAAATGCAAATTAAGACCACTCTGAGATACCACTACACACCTGTCAGATTGGCTAAGATGACAGGAACAAATAATGACAAATGTTGGAGGGGATGTGGGGAAATTGGGACACTAATACATTGCTGGTGGAGTTGTGAAAGAATCCAGCCATTCTGGAGAGCAATCTGGAATTATGCCCAAAAAGTTATCAAACTGTGCATACCCTTTGACCCAGCAGCGCTACTACTGGGATTATATCCCAAAGAAATACTAAAGAGCGGAAAGAGACATATATGTGCCAAAATGTTTGTGGCAGCTCTTTTTGTTGTAGCTAGAAACTGGAAGATGAATGGATGTCCATCAGTTGGAGAATGGTTGGGTAAATTGTGGTATATGAAGGTTATGGAATATTATTGCTCAGTAAGAAATGACCAGCAGGAGGAATACAGAGAGGGTTGGAGAGACTTAAATCAACTGATGCTGAGTGAAATGAGCAGAACCAGAAGATCACTGTATACTTCAACAACGATACTGTATGAGGATGTATTCTGATGGAAGTGGAAATCTTCAACATAAAGAAGATCCAACTCACTTCCAGTTGATCAATGATGGACAGAGGTAGATACACCCAGAGAAGAAACACTGGGAGGGGAATGTAAATTGTTAGCACTAATATCTGTCTGCCCAGGTTGCATGTACCTTCGGATTCTAATGTTTATTGTGCAACAAGAAAATGATATTCACACACATGTATTGTACTTAGACTATATTGTAACACATGTAAAATGTATGGTATTGCCTGTCGTCGGGGGGAGGGAATAAGGGAGGGGGGGTAATTTGGAAAAATGAATACAAGGGATAATATTATAAAATATATATATATATAATAAAAAAAAATTAAAAAAAAAAAAAAAAAAAAAAAAAAAAAAAAAAAAAGAAAAATGGGGAAAGGAAAGGGAAGCTATGATAGAGAATAACAACATCCTGCAATTGGAGTTGGAAAAAATAAAGAATTCACAGGAGATGCAGGGAAACAAAATTTGTGAATTAGAAAAGGTTAAAAAATCACAGGAAAGTAGGAATTGGAAAAGATAAAAAAGTCTCAAAAAATAGAATTTCTGAATTGGAAAAAGAAAATTCTCAAAAAAAAATTAGGGAAATGGAAAAAAATTCAATAGAGCAAAATAATTCATTTAAAAATGAAATTGGGCATTTACAAAAAGAACTAAAAACTGTGAAAGAAGAAAATAACTCCTTAAAATTCAGGATGGAAGAAATAGAAATGCATGATTCACAGAGAACCCAAGAATCAGTCAAACAAAACAAAAAAAAAAAAAAATGAGAAGCTGGAGAATAACGTCAAATACTTACTGGGAAAATCTATAGACATAGAAAATAGATCTAGGAGAGTTAATCTGCGGATCATTGGACTTCCCGAAAACTATGACCAAAAAAAGAGCCTAGATTCTATTTTACAGGAAATTATCAAAGAGAACTGTCCAGAGATAATAGAAACAGAAGGGAAAGTAGATGTGGAAAGAATTCATCTAACTCCTTCTGAAATAGACCCTAAAAAAAAACAACACCACGGAATATTGTGGCTAAGCTGCAGAATTACCACACAAAGGAGAAAATCTTGCAAGCAGCTAGAAAAAAGCAATTCAAATATCAAGGAGCTACAATAAAGTTCACAAAAGATCTGTCTGCCTCCACATTAAAAGATAGAAGGGCCTGGAACCTGATATTCCGTAAGGCAAAAGATCAAGGAATGAAACCAAGAATAAACTACCCAGCTAAATTTAGCATTTTCTTCCATGGAAGAAGATGGTCATTCAATGAAATAGAGGAATTCTATATGTTTCTAAGAAAAAAACCAGACTTAAACAAAAAATTTGATCTACATCCACAAGACTGAAGAGAAACAGAAAAAGGTACACAGAACCCTTGAGAACTGTAACTCTGTTGTGGGTATATAAAAAGTACTCATGGATAATTTGATTTTATTGATATAAAAGAAAAAAGGGGTGTAGTAAAGGGAAGGAGGTCGTTTCAGAAAAAGGGGAAGGAATGATAAAAAGAGGGAAATTACATCCCAGGAAGAGGCATAGAAAATACACCATATCTGAGGGAATTTAGTGAGGGGGAGAATCATTGTGTCCTAATATATGGTCAATCTTACTCTCATCAGAAGAGGCTGAAAGAGTAAATAATTGACATATTTGTTTTTCAGAGAATTTTCTCTCACCTCATTAAAAGGGGGGAGAGGAAAAGAGAAAAGGAAAAGGAGAATAAGTGAAGGGACTTGGAGGGAGGGAGGAGGGATATCAAAAAAAGGGAGGGCTGCGTGTCACAAGGGGGGTCTATAAATTAAATATCGGGGAAGGGGATCAGGGGGGTAAAGGGAAAAAGCATAATCTGGGGATAATATGATGGCAGGAAATACAGAATTAGTAATTTTAACTGTAAATGTGAATAGGAAGAACGCTCCCATCAAAAGGAGACGGATAGCAGATTGGATCAAAAATCAGAACCCTACAATATGTTGTCTGCAGGAAACACATTTAAAGCAGGGAGATACATGCAAAGTAAAGGTAAAAGGTTGGAACAGAGCCTATTATGCTTTAGGTAAAGCCAAAAAAGCAGGGGTAGCTATCCTTATCTCAGATCAAGCAAAAGCAGAAGTAGATCTCGTTAAAAAAGATAAGGAAGGAAACTATATCCTGCTGAAAGGTAGCATAAATAATGAAGCCATATCAATACTAAACATATATGCACCAAGTGGTATAGCATCTAACTTTCTAAAGGAAAAGTTAAGAGAATTGCAAGAAGAAATAGACAGTAAAACTATAATAGTGGAGATCTCAACCTTGCACTCTCACATTTAGACAAATCAAACCACAAAACAAACAAGAAAGAAATTAAAAAAGTAAATAGATCATTAGAAAAAGTAGGTATGATAGACCTTTGGAGAAAACTGAATGGCAATAGAAAGGAATATACTTTCTTCTCAACAATTCATGGATCCTATACAAAAATTGACCATATATTAGGACATAAAGATCTCAAAATTAAATATAGGAAGGCAGACATAAAAAATGCCTTCTCAGATCACAATGCAATAAAAGCTACATTCAGTAAAAAGTTAGGAGTAAATAGACCAAAAATTAATTGGAAAATGAACAATCTCAAAGAATGACTGGGTGAAACAGCAAGTTATAGAAACAGTTAAAAATTTCACCCAAGATAATGACAATGATGAGACATCATACCAAAATCTGTGGGATGCAGCTAAAGCAGTAATAAGGGGAAATTTTATATCTTTAGAGGCTTATTTGAAGAAAATGGAGAAAGAGAAAATTAACGAATTGGGCCTGCAACTTAAAAAGCTAGAAAAAGACCAAATTAAAAACCCCCAACCAAAAATTAAACTTGAAATACAAAAATTAAAAGGAGAAATCAATAATATTGAAAGTAAAAAAATCTTTTGAATTAATAAATAAAACCAAGAGTTGGTTTTATGAAAAAGCCAATAAAATAGATAAACCTTTGGTAAATTTGATCAGAAAAAAGAAAGAGGAAAATCAAATTGTTAGTCTTACAAATGAAAAGGGGGATCTTTCCACCAATGAAGAGGAAATTAGACAAATAATAAGGAGTTACTTTGCCCAACTTTATGCCAATAAATTTGATAACTTAAGTGAAATGGATGACTTCCTCCAAAAATATAGGCTCCCTAGATTAACAGAGGAGGAGATAAATTGCTTAAATAGTCCCATTTCAGAAAAAGAAATAGAACAAGCTATTAATCAACTCCCCAGGAAAAAATCCCCAGGACCAGATGGATTCACATGTGAATTCTACCAAACATTTAAAGAACAATTAACCTCAATGTTATATAAATTATTTGAAAAAATAGGGAATGAAGGAGTCCTAACAAACTCCTTTTATGACACAGACATAATACTGATACCTAAACCAGGTCGACTGAAAACTGAGAAAGAAAATTATAGACCAATTTCCTTACTGAATATTGATGCTAAAATCTTAAATAAGATATTAGCAAAAAGACTTCAGAAAATCATCTCCAGGATAATACACTATGATCAAGTAGGATTTATTCCAAGAATGCAGGACTGGTTTAATATTAGGAAAACTATTAATATAATTGACCATATTAATAATCAAATTAATAAGAACCATATTATCATCTCAATAGATGCAGAAAAAGCATTTGACAAAATCCAACACCCATTCCTACTAAATTTGCTTGAGAGTATAGGAATAAATGCACTATTCCTTAGAATAATCAGGAGCATATATTTACAGACCTTCAGTAAGCATAATATGCAATAGAAATAAACTGCAACCTTTCCCAGTAAGATCAGGAGTGAAACAAGGTTGCTCACTATCACTATTACTATTCAATATATTACTAGAAACACTAGCCTCGGCAATAAGAGCAGAGAAAGAGATTCAAGGAATTAGAGTAGGAAAGGAGGAAATCAAACTATCACTCTTTGCAGATGACATGCGGGTATACTTAGAGAACCCCAAAGACTCTGCTAAAAAGCTATTAGAAATAATTCAAAATTTCAGCAAAATGGCAGGATACAAAATAAATCCACATAAATCCTCAGCATTTTTATATATCCCACTAACAAAATGCAACAGCAAGACATACAAAGAGAAATTCCATTCCAAACAAATGTTGAGAGTATAAAGTATTTGGGAATCCATCTACCAATGAAAAGTCAGGAATTATATGAGAAAAATTACAAAACACTTGCCACAAAAATAAAGTCAGATTTAAATATTTGGAAAGACATTCAGTGCTCTTGGATAGGCTGAGCGAATATAATAAAGATGACAATACTTGCCAAACTAATCCATTTATTTAGTGCTATACTAATCAGACTCCCAAGAAACTATTTCAATGACCTAGAAAAAATAACAACAAAATTCATATGGAAGAATAAAAGGTCGAGAATTGCAAGGGAACTAATGGAAAAAAACTCAGAGGAAGGTGGTCTAAGTGTACCTGATCTAAAGCTATATTATATAGCCGCAGTCACCAAAACCATTTGGTATTGGCTAAGAAATAGACCGCTAGATCTGTGGAACAGATTAGATACAAAGGACAAAAAAGAGTACATGTATAACAATCTAATCTTTGACAAACCCAAAATTCCAACATTAGGGATAAAATTCATTATTCGGAAAAAAGCTGTTGGGAAAACTGGAAATTAATATGGCAGAAATTAGATATGGATCCACACTTAACACCATATACCAAGATAAGATCAAAATGGGTCCATGATTTAGGCATAAAGAGTGAGATAATAAATAGATTAGAGGAACAGAGTATATTCTACCTCTCAGACCAGTGGAGGAGGAAGGAATTTATGACCAGAGGAGAACTAGAGATCATTATTTATCACAAAATAGAAGATTTTGATTACATCAAACTAAAAAGTTTCTGTACAAACAATACTAATGCAAACAAGATTAGAAGGGAAGCAACGAATTGGGAAAATATTTTTAAAAGCAAAGGTTCTGACAAAGGTCTCATTTCCAAAATATATAAAGAACTGACCCTAATTTATAAGAAACCGAACCATTCTCCAATTGATAAATGATCAAAGGATATGAACAGACAATTCTCAGATGAAGAAATTGAAACTATATCCACTCACATGAAAGAGTGTTCCAAATCACTACTGATCAGAGAAATGGAAATTAAGACAACTCTGAGATACCACTACACACCTGTCAGATTGGCTAAGATGACAGGAACAAATAATGAAAAATGTTGGAGGGGGTGTGGGGAAACTGGGACACTAAAACATTGTTGGTGGAGTTGTGAAAGAATCCAGCCATTCTGGAGAGCAATTTGGAACTATGTCCAAAAAGTTATCAAACTGTGCATAGCCTTTGACCCAGCAGTACTACTACTGGGCTTATATCCCAAAGAAATACTAAAGAGCGGAAAGAGACCTGTATGTGCCAAAATGTTTGTGGCAGCTCTTTTTGATGTAGCTAGAAACTGGAAGATTAATGGATGTCCATCAGTTGGAGAATGGTTGGGTAAATTGTGGTATATGAAGGTTATCGAATATTATTGCTCTGTAAGAAATGACCAGCAGGAGGAGTGCAGAGAAGCTTAGAGAGACTTTCATCAACTGATGCTGAGTGAAATGAGCAGAACCAGAAGATCACTGTACACTTCAACAACAATACTGTATGAGGATATATTCTGATGGAAGTGGAAATCTTCAACATAAAGAAGAGCCAATTCACTTCCAGTTGATCAATGATGGATAGAGGTAGCTACACCCAGAAAAGGAACACTGGGAAGTGAATGTAAATTGTTAGCACTAATATCTGTCTGCCCAGGTTACATGTACCTTCGGAATCTAATGCTTATTGTGCAACAAGAAAATGGTATTTACACACATGTATTGTATCTAGGTTATATTGTAACACATGTAAAATGTATGGGATTGCCTGTCATTGGGGGGAGGGAGCAGATGGAGAGGGGGATAGTTTGGAGAAATGAATATAAAGGATAATATTATAAAAATATATAATAAAAAGAAAAAAGAAAAAAAGAAAAAAAAGAAAATTATGTTGCAAAAGGAAACAGATTCCTTCCCTTCAAAAAACCTTAAAAAAAGAAATTTAAAAAATATATGCTTCAATGTATATTCAAACATGATCATTTCTTTTTCTGACTACGGATACTATTTTTCATCATAAATCCTTCAGAATAGTCTTGTTTCATTGTATTGCTTTAAATACCAAAGTCATTCACAACTGATCATTCCACAACACTGCCATTACTTTGTTCACAGTACAGTACATTTCACTTTGTTGAGTTCATGGAGGATTTTCCATGTTTTTTTTTTTTTCCCTGAGAGTATCCTGCTTATCATTTTCATTAGAACAATAATATTCCAATTTATTTAGTGGTTCCCTAATTGATGGATATCCTCTCAATTTCTGATTCTTTGTCCTGAGAAAAGAGCTGCTATAAATATTTCTGTATATATAGCTTTTTTCTCTCTTGGGGAAGGTTCCTGTCTTTACTTCACTATCTTGATTCCTCCTCCAACATTCATTTTTATGAGAATTTCAGTTTTTTTCTTCTTCCTTCCTCTCCCAGACAGCAAGCAATCTGATATAGGTTATAAATGTACAATAACTTAAGACATATTTTCTTATTAGTCATTTTGTGGAGAAAAATTTGAACAAGCCACTAGAAAGAAAAAGCAAGCAAGCAAACAAACAAAAAGAAGTGAAAATAGTATGTTTTCATCCACATTCATTCTCCATAGTTATCTTTCTGGATGACATTTTCTATCCCAAGTCTATTGGAATTGTCTTGGATCATCACATTGCTGAGAAAAGTTAATTATATCATAGTTGATCATAACATAATCTTTCTGTTATTTGCTGTATAATATTCTTTTGTTACTGCTCACTTTACTGAGCATCAGTTCATTTAAGTCTCTACAGGCTTTTCTGCATTCAGCCTGCTCATCATTTCTTAGAGATTAGTAAGATTCCATTCCATTCACATACTCTAACTTGTTCAGCCATTCTCTAATTGATGGGCATTCTCATTTTCTCATAGCTTGCCACCACCAAAAGAGCGGCTACAATTTTTATTTTTTTGTACACGTGAGTTCTTTCTCCTCTTTTACGGGTTACAGACCCAGTGATCCTGATGGATGAAACGGTATGAAAGTTTAATGGCTTTTTGGACATATTTCCAAATTGCTTTCCATAATGGCTAGGATCAGTTGTGATAATAATTTTTGTTGTAAATAGCATTTTTATTATGTATCCTTAATAGTGATTGAAGCTATAGGAAATTAATGATGAGTAATGTCTATAAAAATGTTCCAAAAGTGCATCTTCTTAGATGTATAAATGGATTCTGAGATTCATTTGCAGTACTGAATTTGATATAAAATTCAGATATTTTCATCCAGCAATACCTTGAGGAAGATATTATCTCAGTAAGTTGTGGATTTGCTAATCTTTATACTAGTTAATATTAAATATATTTAAAATTCATTATCAAAACAATGAATTAGGAATGGCTATTGGGAATGAATTAGTTTTGACTACAGATGCACAAATATTGACCTCAGAAATGGAGTACAAAAATTACTTCTCTCTTGTTTAATAAAAAAGTTAGAAAAAAGACAAAAGGGCTAAAAAAATTGAATTGGGACCTAGGAATATATTGAACTCTTTATATAACTATAGAACTACAATGTAAAGCCAAGATAATGGAAAGTTGATAAGATTGTCTCTGAGTTCTACATGGCTTCCCTCAGATCAACAGAAAATCAAGGCTCAGAACTAGTTTTTGAGTGTCAAAACCCGCACATATTCAGAGTGTAACAAATTTAAAGCAGAATATATTTTGGATGTTTAACTCTTAAGAATTGTGTCTTTGTTGGTAGTATACATAGAGGACATAAGTATAATTTGACTTTATTGAGATGATATAAAAAAGAAAGTAGGGGTAAAAAAGGATTGTACTGGAAGAAGAGGAAAGGCTAGGTAAAATTGGTAATTACATCACATGAAGAGGCAAAAAAATTGTCTTTTTGAGGGAAAGAATTACAATTATAAATACAATTGTAGGGAAAGAAGAGAGGGAGATGAGCATTGTGTGAACTTTAATCTCACTGGATTTGGCTCAAAGGGAGAATATCAGGCATATTTGACTTGATAGAGAAATTTATCTCACCCTATAGGGAAGTAGGAGGGAAAAAAAGTAAAGTAAAGGTAAAGTGAGATTGTGGGTTTCCCAGAATTCAATCCTAGATGGGAATCTCCCAGAAGTTCATGAATAGGCTTTTCCTTTAGACTTGTGAATCTGCTGGACTTGCAAATCCACTGAATCCTTACTCTGAATCTCCTTGAGTTTCCCTGAAGTTCTCCTGGGATGTCTTCTCCTTGACCCAATCCAGCCTGACTTCCCCACTCAATGTTGGCTACTTATATCCTTTGGTACTCCATAGGTTTGTGGGAACTCCTTACAGAACCAATGAGCATACTCCTTTAAAGGTGTAAACTCCTTCAAAGGTTTGAACTCCTTTAAAGGTGTGAACTCTGAGCTAGAGAATTGTTATCAGACAACTGTCTTAGCACCTAGTAATAATCCTAGCACTAAACATATATGTAGCAAGTGATATAGCATCCAAATTCCTAGAAGAGGAGTTAAGAAAGCTGCAAGAAGAAATAGACAGGAAAACTATAAGAGTGGGAGATATCAACTTTTCCCCCCGCTGCTCAGGATAAACCTTTTCTGGTGATCTTCAAAATTATCTTTGGCTGGTGAGTTGTTGCACTTCCAGTCTTCATAAATATCACCAGTCAGCTCTATTTTTGAGGCTGAATTTAATAATTGGTAATGAGGGTATGAGAGAGGCTCAGAAAGTCTGGATGAGAGCTGGATAAATAAAACCACAAAATTAATAAGAAAAAAGCTAAGGAGGTGAATAGGAATACTAGAAAAGTTGGGCATAATAAACCTTTTGAGAAAATTGAATGGGAAAAGAGAGGAATACATTTTTTTCCCTCAGCAGCCCATAGAACCTACACAACAATTGACCATATATTAAGGAATAAAAATCAAATCAAATGCAGATTTTAAATCTTTAATTTGATTCAATTTTTAAAATCAAATGCAAAATGGCAGATTTTCAGATTATAAGGCAATAAAAATTACATGTAATAATGGGCCAGGGAAAAATAGACCAAAAATTAATTGGAGAGTAAATAATCTAGTTCTAAAGAATGAGTGAGTGAAACATCAAGTCATAGACACAATCAATAATTTCATTCAAGAGAATGGCAATAATGAGACAACATAACAAAATTTATGGGATGCAACCAAAGCAGTTTTTTTTAAAGAAACATTATATTTCTAGATGCTTACTTACATAAAATAAAAAAAAGAGAGGACCAAAGAATTGGGCATGCAACTAAAAAAGCTAGAAAAAGAGCAAATTAAAAATCCCAATTAAGGGGGCAGAGTCAAGATGGTGGAGAAGGCACATGTGACTTTTTGAGAGGTTTATCCTGAGCAGCGGGGGAAAAGACCAGTGCAGTCAGGGATAGAACCAGAGGCTAGCATTTGGAGCGAACTAGGAGTGGTGATGGCCTCCGTGGTGGGAAGGTTTACAGAGAACTCTATGCCATAGGCTGACTGCTTCACTTTGGTTGCGGAGTAGTGGACCAGCAGAGAAATTACAGCCTAAAGTACTCTGAAGGACGCCAGAGCCTAACAGGATCTGGCTGTGCCCACCCAGGACCGACAGTGACTCAGGGAAGACCATAACACAGCTCTGCAGTGGCATTCTGCAGCTAGGGGCTTTCTTTGTAGGGGCAGTCACAAATCTGTACAGCAGGAGGCACAGCCGGGGCAACCTATAATCTGCATAGTGCAGGGCTCAGCCTGGGGCAGTGGAATTTCCTCAGCTCCACTATGCTCCCCAGGCAGAGACACTTGCAGTGCTGTACAGTTTGCTGGGCAACTGGTAATACCCAAAGCAGGCTTTTTTTTAGGGGGGAGGGAGGACAGTGATACTTTTGCTGCTGAGCCTCTAACCCCAAGGCAGTTGTTAATCCTTACAGTGGGACTCCTTGCAGGACATTTCCACAGCTCAGCCAGTGATACCCAGGCCTAGTCACTTCTAGTATGGGGCTTTTCCCAGAAAATTCCTGCAGTTTGGCCGCTCTTTTCAAGCCATTGACAGGACAGCTACTGTCCATATTCCTATCCCTGCTCTTCAAAGGAGGCTGGTAACCTCATTGCCCTGAAGGCAGACCCTAAAGGCTTTTAAAAATGAGTAAAAAATTCAAAAGGACAATGGATAGCTTCTATACAGAAAGAGAGTAGGTTTTCAAGGAGACAGTCTCCAGGCAATACCACAAAGAGTGATATAACCTGGTCCCCAACTCAAAAGTTCCTTGAAAAAATTATAAAAAATCTTAAAAGAGAACTAGAAGAAAAATGGGGAAAGGAAAGAGAAGCTAAGCAAGAGACTAACAACTTCCTGATATGTGAATTGGAAAAAGTAAACAACTCCCGTGCAGAGAAACAGAATTTGTGCATTGGAAAAGGTAAAGAACTGCCAGGAAAGCAGGATTTGTGAATTGGAAAAGATAAAGAATTCCCAAGAAAGTAAGATTTGTGAATTGGAAAAAGAGAATAACTCAGCAAAGAAAAAAAAATAATGAAATGGAAAAAAAATTCCATAGACCAAAACAACTCATTAAGAATTCAATTGTAAAGAAGTAAAAAAAAAAAAAATGAAGAAAAAGCTCATTAAAAATCAGAACTGAACAAATAGAAATGAATGATTCATTGAGACATCAAGAATCAATCAAGAAAAGAAAAAAAAAAAAAAGAAAGAAAAAGAAAAAAACTAAGAAAAAATCTTAACTACCTACTTGGAAAAACAACAGACCTGGAAAATAGATCTAGGAGAGATAATCTCTAGACCATTGGATTTCCCAAAAAAAACTATTATTAAAAAAAAAGAGCCTAGATGCTATTTTACAGGAAATCATCAGAGAGAACTGCCAAGATGTAATAGAATCAGAAGGTAAAACAGGCATTAAAAAAATTCATCAACCACATTCTCAAAAACTATCAAACTAAAGAAAAAATATTACAAGCAGCCAGAAAAAGCAAGCAAACAAAAAAACAAAAAACAAAAAAATTCAAATACTGAGGTGCCACAATAAAGATCACTCAAGATCTGTCTGTCTTCGCACTAAAGGAATGAAGTGCCTGGAATGTGATATTCCAAAAGGCAAGAGAACTTGGACTGCAGCCAAGAATACCCAGCTAAGCTGAGCATTTTCTTCCATGGAAGGTGGACATTTAATGAAACAGATGAATTACATTTGTTTCTAAGGGAAAAAAAAAAAAAACACAGATCTAAACAAAAAGTTGATCTCCAGCCATAGGATTCAAGAGAAGCAGAAAGAGGTAAAAAGAGCTCTTGAGACCTGTATTTCTGTTGTGGATACACATAAAGAGTACATGTATAATTTGGTTTTACTGATATAACATAAAAAGGGAAATAGAAATGGAAGGGGATAGTGTCAGAAAAAGGGAAATGGGGAGATAAAAAGAGGGAAACTACATTCCACAAAGAGGCAAAGGAAATCTATCATGTCTGAGGGAATTTAGAGAAGGGGAGGAATATTGTGTGAACTTTCATCAGAGTTGGCCAAAAGAAAAAATGATTGACTTATTTGTGTTACCGAGAAACTCCTCTCACCCCATTAAAAAGTGAGAGAGAAAAAGGGAACAAGAAAAGAGTAATAAGGGGAGGGTACAAGAAAGGGGTAGGGATTCAATAGGGGGAGGGAGTGAACCTAAAGAGGGAGAGCTGCATGATGCAAGTGGTACCCATAAGTCTAATAATGGGAAAGGGGATAAGGAGGGGCAAGAAAAAAGAAAAGCATAAGCAGAGCAAAATAAGATGGCAGGAAATACAGAATAAGTAATTTTAACCATAAATGTGAATGGGATGAACTCTCCCATAAAGCGTAGGTGGTTAGCAGACTGGATCAAAAGTCAGAACCCTCCAACGCGTTGTTTACAGGAAACACATTTGAAACAGGGAGATACATACAGAGTAAAGGTAAAAGGCTGGAGCAGAATCTATTCTGTTTTAGGTGAAGTCAGAAAAGCAGGGGTAGCCATCCTTATCTCAGATCAAGCAAAAGCAAAAACTGATCTAATTAAAACAGATAAGAAAGGAAATTATATCTTGTTAAAGGGTAGCAATAAACAATGAAGCAATATCAATACTAAACATATGTGCAACAACTGGGATAGCATCTAACTTCCTAAAGGAGAAGTTAAGAAAGTGAAAAGAAGAAATAGACCGCAAAACTATAATAGTGGGAGATCTCAAACTTGCACTTCTCAGAATTAGATAAATCAAAACACAAAACAAATAAGAAAGAAATTAAAGAGGTAAATAGAATATTAGAAAAGTTAGGTATGATAGATCTTTGGAGAAAACTGAATGATGACAGAAAGGAGTATACTTTCTTTTTTTTAAATAAATTTTATAGTTATAATTTTTTTTGACAATACATATGCGTGGGTAATTTTTTTTATAACATTATCCCTTGTATTCACTTCTTTTCCACATTTTCCTCTCCTTCCTTCTCCTCCCTCCCCTAGATGACAGGCAATCCCATACAGCATATGCTAGATACAATATATGTGTGTAAAACCAAATTTCTTGTTGCACAATAAGAATTGGATTCCGAAGGTAAAAGTATGCTGGGTAGAAAAACAATAGTGCAAGCAGTTTACACTTAATTCCCAGTGTTCCTTCTCTGGGTGTAACTGTTTCTGTCCATCATTGAGCAACTGGAACTGAATTAGA
The DNA here is from genome assembly GCF_048593235.1 of Sminthopsis crassicaudata. Taxonomy (NCBI): domain Eukaryota; kingdom Metazoa; phylum Chordata; class Mammalia; order Dasyuromorphia; family Dasyuridae; genus Sminthopsis; species Sminthopsis crassicaudata. The sequence continues at coordinate 304,736,071 of NC_133618.1, read as the reverse complement.
TCTTCACTATGTTGAAGATATCCACTTCAATCAGAATATATCTTCATACAGCATCCTTGTTGAAGTATATAATGATAGAAGTATACTTCTCAGCAGTTCATGGAACCTATAAGTTGACCATATATTAGGACATAAAGACCTCAAAATTAAACACAGGAGGGCAGAAATGGTAAATGCTTTCTTTTCAGACCATGGTGCAATAAAAACTACATTCAACAAAAAGTTAGGGGTAAATAGACCAAAAAGTAATTGGAAATTAAATAATCTCATCTTAAAAATGATTGGGTAAAACAGCAAATTATAGATACAATTAATAATTTCACTCATGATAATGACAAGAATGAGACATCAAACCAAAATTTGTGGAATGTAGTCAAAGTGCTAATAAGGGGAAAGTTTATATCTTCAGAGGCTTACTTGAATAAAACAGAGAAAGAGAAGATCAATGAATTAAGCTTGCAATTTAAAAAGCTACAAAAAAGATCAAATTAAAATCCCCCAATAAAATACTAAATTTGAAATTCTAAAATTAAAAGGAGAAATTAATAATATTAAAAATAAAATAAAAAAAACTATTGAATTAATAAATAAAACAGAGTTGGTTTTATGAAAAAAACAATAAAATTAATAAACCTTTGGTAATTCTGATTAGAAAAAGGAAAGGAAAATCAAATTGTTAGTCTTAAAAATGAAAAGGGAGAACTTTCCACCAATGAAGAGGAAATTAGATCAATAATGAGTTACTTTGCCCAATTTTAAGCCAATAAATTTGATAACCTAAGTGAAATGGATGAGAATACCTCCAAAAATATAGGTTTCCCACATTAACAGAGGAGGTAGTAAATTGCTTAAATAGTCCCATTTCAGAAAAAGAAAAAGAACAAGCTATTAATCAACTCCCTAAGAAAAAATCCCTAGGACTGGATTCACATGTGAATACTACCAAACATTTAAATAACAATTAGGTCCAATGCTATATAACCTATTTGAAAAAATAGGGAATGAAGGGATCCTACCAAATTCCTTTTATGACACAGACATGGTACTGATACCTAAACCAGGTAGGCTGAAAACAGAGAAAGAAATTTATAGACCAATCTCCCTAATGAATATTGATGCTAAAATCTTAAATAAAATATTAGCAAAAAAGACTACAGAAAATCATCATCAGGATAATTCACCGTGATCAAGTAAGATTTATACCAGTAATGCAGGGTTGGTTCAATATTAGGAAAACTATCAATATAATTGACCATATTAATAACCAAATTAACAAAAAAACATATGATCATGTCAATAGAGGTAGAAAAAGCATTTGGTGAAATTTAACATCCTTTCCTATTAAAAACACTTGAGAGTATAGGAATAAATGGACTTTTCCTTAAAATAATCAGTAGCAGGGGCAGCTAGGTGGTACAGTGGATAGAGCACCAGCCCTGAATTCAGGAGGACTCGAGTTCAAATCTGGTCTCAGACACTTAACACTTCCTGGGCAAGTCACTTAACCCCAGCCTCAGGGGGGAAAAATAATCAGTAGCATCTATTTAAAACCATCAGTAAGCATCATATGTAATAGGGATAAACTTGAACCATTCCCAATAAGATCAGGAGTGAAATAAGGTTGCCCACTATCACCATTATTATTCAATATTGTATTAGAAATGCTAGCCTCGGCAATAAGAGTCGAGAAAGAGATTAAAGGAATAAGAGTAAGTAATGAGGAAACCAAATTATCACTCTTTGCTGATGATATGATGGTATACTTAGAGAACCCCAGAGATTCTACTAAAAAGCTATTAGAAATAATCCACACCTTTAGCAAAGTTGCAAGATACAAAATAAACCCATGTAAGTCATCAGCATTCTTATATATCACTAACAAAATCCAACAGTTAGAGTTACAAAGAGAAATTTAAAGTAACTACTGATAATATAAACTATTTAGGAATCTATCTGCCAAGAGAAAATCAGAAACTATATGAGTAAAAGTACAAAACACTTTCCCCACAAATAGAGTCAGATCTAAACAACTGGAAAAATATTAAGTGCTCTTTGATAGGGTGAGTAAATATAATAAAGATGATAATACTACCCAAATTAATCTATTTATTTAGCACTATATCAATCAGACTTCCTAAAAACTGTTTTAATGACCTAGAAAAAACAACATCAAAGTTCATATGGAAAAATAAAAGGTCAAGTATTTCAAGGGAATTAATGAAAAAAAAAATCAAATAAAGGTGCCTAGCTGTACCGGATCTAAAATTATATTATAAAGCAACAGTTACCAAAACCATTTGACATTGGCTAAGAAATAGATTAGTTGATTAGTGGAATAGGTGAGTTTCAAAGTACAAAATAGTCAATAACTTTAATAATCCAGTGTTTGACAAACCCAAAGACCCCAGATTTTGGGATAAGAACTTACTGTTTGACAAAAACTGCTGGGAAAATTGAAAATTAGTATGGCAGAAACTAGGCATTGACCCACACTTAACACTCTACACCAAGATAAGGTCAAAATGGGTTCATGACCTAGGCATAAAGAATGAGATTATAAATAAATTAGAAGAATTTAGGATAGTTTTCTTCTAAGATTTATGGAAGAGGAAGGAATTTATGACCAAGGAAGTACTAGAGATCATTATTGATCACAAAATAGAAAATTTTGATTATATCAAATTGAAAAGTTTTTATACAAACAAAACTAATGCAGCCAAGATTAGAAGGGAAACAATAAACTGGGAAAACATTTTACAGTGAAGGTTCTGATAAAGGCATAATTTCCTAAATATATATAGAATTAACTCTAATTTATAAGAAATAAAGCCATTCTCCAATTGATAAATGGCCAAAGGACATGAACAGACAATTCTCAGATGAAGAAATTGAAACTATCTCTAGCCATATGAAAAAATGCTCCAAGTCATTATTGATCAGAGAAATACAAACTAAGACAACTCTGAGATACCACTACACATCTGTCAGATTGAATAGAATGTCAGGGAAAGATATTATGGAATGTTGGAGGGGATGTGGGAAAACTGGGACACTGATACAATATTGGTGGAATTGTGAATACATCCAGCCATTCTGGAGAGAGATTTGGAACTATGCTCAAAAAGTTATCAAACTGTACATACCCTTTGATCCAGCAGTGTTACTATGGGGGGACCTGTATGTGCAAGAATTTTTGTGGCAGCCCTCTTTGCAGTGGCCAAAAACTGGAAACTGAGTGGATGCTCATCAATTGGAGAATGCTGAATAAATTGTGGTATATGAATATTATGGAATATTATTATTCTGTAAGAAATGATCAGAAATGCTTGGAGAGACTTACATGAAGTGATGCTGAGTGAAATGTGCAGGACCAAGATATCATTATATACTTCAACAACACTACTATATGATGATTGATTCTGTTGGACCTAGCCCTCTTCAACAATGAGATGAACCAAATCTTCTCTCATAGAGCAGTAATGAATTGCACCAGCTACACTCAGTGAAAGAACTCTGGGAGATGCCTATGAACCACTACATAGAATTTCCAATCCCTCTATTTTTGTCTGCCTGCATTTTTTATTTCCTTCACATGTTAACTATACACTATTTCAAAATCTTATTCTTTTTGTACAGCAAAATAACTGTATGGACATGTATACATATATTGTATTTAAATTATACATTAACATATTTAACATGTATTTTTCAACCTGCCATCTGGGGGAAGGGTAGGGAGAAGGATGGGAAAAGTTGCAACAAAAACTTTTGCAATTGTCAATGCTAAAAGATTGCCCATACACATATCTTGTAAATAAAAAGCTATAATAAAAAATCCCAATTAAATACCAAATTTGAAATTCTGAAAATAAAAGGGAAAATTAATAAAATTGAAAGTAAGAAAGTTATTTTTTAAGAAAAAAGACCAACAGAATAGATTAACTTTTAGTTAATTTATTAGAAAAAGGAAAAGAGAAAATCAAATTGTTAGTATCAAAAATGAAAAGAGTAGACTTTCCACCAATGAAGAGGAAATTAGAGCAGTAATTATAAGCTATTTTGCCCAACTATATGCCAATAAATATGATAATCAAGTGAAATGGATGAGTACTTACAAAAATATAGATTGCCCAGATTAACAGGAGGAAATTAATACATAAATAGTTCTATTTTAGAAAAGGAAATTGAACAAATTATTAATCAACTCCCTAAGGAAAAAATCACAAGGGCCAGATGGATTTACAAGTGAATTCTACCAAACATTAAATGAACAATTAATTCCAATACTGTTCAAACCATTTGAGAAAATTGGGAAAGAAGGAATCCTACTAACACTGATACCTAACCCATGCAGGGTGAAAATAGAAAAAGGAAATTAAAGACCAATTTGAATATTGATGCAAACTCTTAAATAAAATGTTAACAAAGAGATTACAGTAAGTTATCCCCAGGATAATACAGCATAAACAAATAGAATTTATATCAGCAATGAAGAGCTGGTTCAATATTAGGAAAACTATTAGCATAATTTATTTTATCAATAACCAAATTAATAGAAATCATATGATTATCTCAGTAAATAGGAAAAAAGCATTTGACAAATTCCAATACTCATTTCTATTAAAAATACTAGAAGGCATAGGAATAAATGGAGTTTTCCTTAAAATGATCAGTCTCATCTATTTAAAACCATATGCAAGCATCATATATAATTGGGATAAATTAGAACCATTCCCAATAAGATCAGGGATGAAATAAAGTTGTCCACTATGACCATTTCTATTCAATATAATATTAGAAATGTTATGTTTAGCATTAAGAGAAGAAAAATTAAAGAAATGTGAATAGGTAATAAAAAAACAAAATTGTCACTCTTTGCAGATGATATGATGATATACTTAAAAATCCTAGATAATCAATTAAAATCTTTTAGAAACAATTAACTTTAGTAAATTTGTAGTATACAAAATAAATCTACATAAAACTCAGCATTTCTTTATGTTACCAGCAAAGTCTAGCAATAAGAGATGTAAAGAGAAATTTCATTTAAAATAACTAGATAATATAAAATATTTGGGTGTACCTGTGAAGAAGACAGAATCAGGAACTATGTGAACACAATAACAACACTTTCTATACCAATAAAGTCAGATTTAATCAATTGGAAGAATATCAAGTGTTCATGGGTAGGCAAAACTAATGTAATAAAAATGACAATTCTACATATTCCACTTATTCAGGACCATACCAATTAAACTCTCAAGAAATTATTTTACAGGGCTAGAACAAATAGTAATGAAGTTCATCTGAAAGAACAAAATGTCAAGAATTTCAAGGAAATTAATGAAAAAATTAAAATGAAGTTTATCTAGTTGTATCAGACCTAAAGCAATATTATAAAGCAGAAGTAATTAAAATCATTTGGTACTGGATATAGTAGTTGATCAGTGGAATAAATTGAGCTCACAAGACATAATATTCAATTACTATAGTAATCTAATTTTGAAAAACCCAAAGACACCAGCTTCTGAGATAAGAACTAGACAAAAATAGCTGACCAAATTGGAAATTAATATGGCAGAAACTGGGTATTGACAAGTAATATCTAAATAAAACTAATATCCTATATACCAAGATAAGGTTGAAATGGGTTCATGAATTTGGCATAGAGTTGTATTATAAGCAAATTAGAAGGATAAAGGATACTATACTTTTCAGATCTGTGGAGAAAGAAGGAATTTGTGAATAAAGAAGAACTAGTGCACATTATGAAATGCAAATGAATAATTTCATCATATTAAGATAAAAGTTTTTCTACAAACAAAATCAAGACAGACAAGATTAGAAGGGAAGCAGAAAACTGGGAAACTGTTTTTACATCCAAGATTTCTGATGACAGCCTCATTTATAAAATATATAGAGAAATGTCTCAAATTTGTAAGAATACAAGGCATTCTCCACTTGATAAATGGTCAAATAATATGAACACACAGTTTTCAGATGAAGAAAATAAAACTATAATAATATGAAAAATGTTCTAACTCACAAATTAAGATAATTCTGACATTAAACACCTCTCTGATTGGCTTAGATGATAAGAAAACATAATGATGAATGGTGGAGGAGAACAAGGAAAAAAATTGTTGTTGGAGTTGCACATTGATCCAACCATTCTGGAGAGCAATATGGAAATATGCCCAAAGGGCTATCAAATTGTGCATACCCTTTGATCCAGCAGTGTCTCTACTGAGCATGTATCCCAAAGAAATCATAAGAAAGGGAAAAGGACCCATATATGCAAAAATATGTTTATAGCAGCTCTTTTTCTAGTGACAAGGAACTGGATGAGTAGATGTCCATCAGTTGCAGAATGACTAAATACATTATGTTATATGAGTGCTATAGAATATTACTTTTCTATAAGAAATGATTTTCAGGATGATTTTAGAAAGTCCTGGAGAGACTTATATGAGCTGATGCTAAGTAAAGTGAGCAAAACCAAGAGAACATTACACACAGCAACAACAGGATTATACAATTATCAATTCTGATGGATGTGGCTCTTTTTTACAGCAAGGTAATTCAAGGTAGTTGCAATGTACTTGTGATGGAGAGAGGACTGCATCCAAAGAGAGGACTGTGGGGCCTTAAGTGTGGATCACAACCTAGTATTTTCATTTTTTGTTGTTAGCTTGCTTTTTGTCTTCTTTCTCATTTTTTCCCCTTTTTTATCTTATTTTTCTTGTGCAGCATGATAATTGTGGAAATATGTATAGAAGAATTGCATACTTGCTGTCTAAAGGAGGGGGTGGGGGAAAGGAAGTGAGAAAAAAAATTGGAATACAAGATTTTGTAAGAATAAATGTTGGAAACTATGCATATATTTTGAAAATAAAATAATTTAAAAATAAATATAGCACTAACTGCTCAAATTGAAAGGGTCTTTCTCAGAACTCTTCTACTCAGCACTTCAGTTAATAGAAAGAAAATGATAAAGAAAAATAATAAAACCTCAGTAATGACCACATTTCATAATCATAGAGCCAAAACACCTAAAGAAAAAAAAGGCTGACTATTCTCTTGAAATTGAAAATTATTGTTTGTTGAAGTTGAAAATTATTTAAAATATTCCAGGTAAAAAGTTGTCTACTTTTCTTGCACCTCATCAGAAAAAGAAACTCCAAAGTTTCTTCCATTTCAACAATCCAGCAATTCTCTGGATCATTGGCATACATTTGCCTTGCTGATTAAAGTTGGAATTACAGGACAAAATCTTTCTAACTACAGTAGTGATAAGTTGGTAAAATATGGCTAAACAGTTTTTTGGACATAAAGTGAAGAAAGACAAGGTGAAATAAAATCTAGAGTCTCTGAGAAAAGAAAGTTAAAGATAAATATTCAATTTTATTTCTCTGAGGTTAGGGGCAGAGCCAAAAAAGACAGAGGGGACACAAGTTTCTTATTCATTTTCTTCCACATGCCTCAGACTAATTAGCTAATCCAGCCTCTGAATTTGTTCTGGAGTGGCAGAACCCACAAATATTGGGAGTGCAGCAAATTACTAACAGAAGAAAATTTAGAAGATTGTCAGAAAAGATGTGTTGCAATTGCGGACAGAGGGAGGCAGTCCAAGCACAAGCAGGCTGAGTACAGATGCTGGATGCTATAGGCAGTATACCTCAAGGCAGTGCACTCTAGAGAATCTATGGAGAAATGTACAACAATGTTGACTACTTTGCCCTGGTTGCAAGCCAGTAGATCAGCAGAGAAGTTATAAAACACCCAACACAAACACAAAAGGTAGAGAGTGAACCTTCAAATGTCAGAATCTCACAGGACCTGACCATGCCCATCCAGCACTAGAAGCCAGTAAAAACTGACTCAGCTCAGCTAGCACTGACCAAGCTCAGTTGCTGCTGCTTGTAGAAAAAGCTTGGACAACCTCCCTTGTCCTAAAAACAGATCTCAACTTCTTTTAAAAAAATGAATATTAAAAAAAAGCAGCAAAAAGAGCTCTGACCATAGATAATTTTTATTGTGAAAGAGAAGAACAGATTTCAAACCCTAGGAAGACTAAAAGCAGATCTTCTCCAGATAAAGTCCCAAAAGGTGATATAAATTGGTACCCATCATGTAACATGCTGTTGTCTCCAGAAACTGCCAATTGCTCTCTGGGAGGAGATCTGCTGTGTCAACTCAAATCTCCCAGACAGATGGACAGATTCTTCTTCCTGTAGAGAACCGTTGTCTCCAGACAGTTGCCATTAACTCTGGTCCAGAGTAGTGACTTCCCTCTTTTATCCTCCCAGAGAATGGGCTTCTGGGAAAAATTACTTCAACCAATGAACTTGCTCCTCCTAAGCATGCAAGCTCTTCCCCAGGAATTCACAAGTAAAAACTCCCAGTAAAGGCCGGAACTAGAGAATTGTCAAGTACCGACTTAGCACTTAGTAAGAACCTAATATCTCATTATCTCATTAGCACTTAGTAACAACCCAACACCATCACACAAGGCTTTTCTAGAAGAAATTACAAAGGATATTAAAAGAGAGCTAGAAGAAAAATGGGATAAGGAAATGAAAACTTTGCAAGAGGGTTTGAAAAAAGGCAACAAAAAATAAGCTTAGTGAAATGGAAAAAAAAAAACAAAACAAAAAAAACAACATACAACTCATTAAAAGATAGATTTGACAAAATAGAAAAAGAAAACAATTCCCAGAAAAACAGAATTTGGGAAATAGAAAAAGAAAATAACTCCTTAAAAACAAAATTTGTGAAATTATTTTTCTGAGGATAATGGTATTAAATGTTAAAAACTTATAGTACTTTCCATGGTTTTAATTTTCTTATTTGTTTTTTTTTTCATTCAAACATCTTTTAAAATACATAATTGTGCTGATTTGTTGTGCAATTTTTATGGTGTTCCCTTTTAAGCTACTTCCTAGGATACTCCAATTATTGTATGGACTCTGGCAATGTGAAATCTTAAAGTTCTGTGAACATTAAGATTTATTTTTCTTCCTTTCCACTCACATATTAATATGTGTATGTATCTGTGTGTATGTGTATATTTATCCATATCTATAGTTAATATTATTTGCTTGAACTCAATTTTAAAAGTTAAGAGAATAGAGAACTACTTATTATTAAAAATCTTCATTCTCTATAATGATTCTCTTACATATATATATGTATATATAGTATTTCACTATATTGTGAATTAATTCACAAAATTATGTGCAGACATAAATGCAATATAATACATGTGCATGCATATACACACCTATGTATAATGCATATATTTATGTGAAGGGCACATATGTATATAACACAACATTTGTGTATACATTTTTCCCTTCCTTCCTTCCTTCCTTCCTTCCTTCCTTCCTTCCTTCCTTCCTTCCTTCCTTCCTTCCTTCCTTCCTTTTTTTCTTTCTTTTCTACTTTGCTAAAAAACTATGCAGTTTCTAGCAGCATCAGGAAACCTCAAATGATTCTGTAGATGGAATAGAGATGGCTTGTTTTTTAATATGGAACATCTTCCCCAAACTGGATGAAAAGAGGGAGACAAATATGTTGTTTTTGTAGATGCTCATGCTTCTGTATCATTTTTTGCTATGAATGAATATTCCATTGGAAGTCTAAATACCATTAATTAATCCTGTGGTTAGCTTAGAGATAAATATATCTCTATCTCTATTTCTTGAAATTTTGGAACAGGTTGGTTGATCATTACTTTAAAATAAGATGAAAGTGATGATTGATGTGTATTTTAGAGTGTCTTGAAACCCACATATAATTTTGTAACACATAAATCACTGATCGAATAGAATTCTATTCAGTGAAACTTGGCCAGTGTTGTTTATTAAGTGTTCTATTGATAAGTAAAATTATCAGTTATATTTATCTCTATGATTGTGGTTGTTTGAAAAGGCTGAGTTGTCTTTAAATATTTCTTTAACAAAGTAAAAAAAAAAACAAAAACAAAACAAAAAACAAACAAACCCAGAATTTATAGATAAGACCATATGTTCCCTGATTAACCTATACAATTTAACAGAAGATAAAAACAAAACAAAGAAACAACAACAACAACAACAAAAACTATTTATGAATTTGTGGTGTTGAAAACATGATTGACCTGACTGGTATTTGGAAAACAAAAGAAGATCATATGTGGATGTGGATGTTTGTAACCATCTCTTGGTTACAAACTTTAAAATAGCCCTTCATTTGTCATTCTGTTCTAATGCTAATTGGATTGAACCTCTGCTTTTGCATCAGTTTTGTGACATTTTCATTGGACCAAGAATATCATCCTTTCCAAAACATTAACAGTTTCCTCTACTTGACGAGGGAAGTCTTTTCCTTGTATGTTTCAACCCAGGTTGACTCTGTTCTGCTCCCTTCCTTTAGATTCAATGTTGAAGAATTCTAATATTATGATAGTAATGAAGATGATGATGACACTGATAATAGGCATTGAAGATTTATAAATCACTTACCAAACATATTTTATTTTATCCTATTAACAATTCTATAAGGAATGTTATGGATGCATTATTGTCCTCATTTATAAGTATAATAAATGAAATTTAAAGAGCCTAGAAGATTAAGTCAGGAAGTTGCTCAAGAGCATACAGCTAGTATTATTTAAGCAAAAGTATGCTCTGATTTGGCTCTTTTATCTAATCTTTGGAGAACTAATAATTTTGCATAATTCTAGGTGAAGATATGAAAATTTTAGAAAATCATTAAAAATAACTCTAAATAGTTTATTCTATTCATTAATTCATTCAACAAACACCTATTATGTATCTCCTATGTACTAGGGACTATGCATAGTCTTGGCATAAGACAAAGGCAAAAATTTCCCTCAAGAAGTACATACTTTACTGTTTAGGAAATAGCATGTAACAAGAAAATTAAGCACAAAACAAAAATTATGTGATTATATCTATATGAGTTATTGCATGTCATTGGTACTATTGGAGTGGTATGAAGTAGGTAATTAGATAATTACTCTGGCTTGGTATATCATTTCCAACTGTTTCCTCTAGGTACTACTTTCTCTCTAATCAATTTACTTGGCTCTGCTCTTCAGGGGGAATAGTTTTCTTTCTAAACCCACTAAGGGGAGAGAATATACCTGAAGTAATTTGCTCAGCAATACTGGCTTCCAGCTTGCTCTCAACTTTTCCTCACTGATAGTTGAAGGCTGCTACAAATCTAAATTTATTCTTTTAGGAAGTTATAAAAAATGAGTCAGTTCGTATTTTTGAAATGGATAGCATTTTTCATCATAAATCCTGCAGAGTAGTCCTGATCATCGTATTTTTAAAATAGCAAGTCATTCATGGTTGATCATCCCACAACTTTGCTATTACTTTGTACATTTCAAAAGTGTACATTTCAAAATGTATATTTCACTTTGTTTGAACCCATGTAGGACTTTCCAAGTTTTTCTAAAAGCATCCTGCTTATCATTTATTTCTTTTTTTATTAAAGCTTTTTATTTTAAAAACACATGCATAGATAATTTTCAATATTCACTTTTGTAAAACCTTAAGTTCCAATTTTTTTCCTTCCCTTCACCCCACCCCTTCTCCTAGATGTCAAGTAATCCAATATGTTTAATATATGCTATTCTTCTTTCCATATTTTAAAAATTATCATACTCCACAAGAAAAACAGATCAAAAAGAAAAAAAAATGAGAAAGAAAACAAAATGAAGGAAAAACAACCTATTGTTCAGTTCTGAGCCTATATTTTTCAAGAAAAGGTTCAAACAATAATTTAAAATGATCTCTTTCCCACTGGATCTTACTGTCTATTGTCTTTTTCTAAATCACTTTTAAACAATGAAACACATACATATTGCCAGCCTAGTGATTAAGTACAGAATTATTTTAATATTACCTTTAAATACTAACTAAATAAAAAGGTAATTGTATCTATCTTAAAGAAATGGAAATTTTTCCAGGGAAGACGATTGAAGAGGAGAAACTGGATCTCCAACTTCCATCTATATCTTTGGATGAAATCAACAAAATTAGGATTTACTCAGATATACAACATTGACTTGGACGCATATTGGTAGCTTCATTTTGGGTATTCTGCTTCTGTTTCTTTTGCTGTTTCAATATTTGTTTTCTTTACTATAATTTTTGGTAAGGCTACTCCTGGGAGATGTCAGGGCCTTCTCTTTTGCCTAGTGCAGCTTAGTGGAAATAAGTTTTGTCCTGTGCATCCAGCTTATTTGTATCTGTCTCTCTTTCATTGTTGAAGTTCACTCTTCTCACAAGACTCTGGTTTTACCCTCACTTAAAATAGAAGAAAGGTCAAAATTTTTGTCAAAGCCCCAATTGTTCCCTCTTGGCTTGAGTAAGACACATACTGGGGATGTCTGTCTATCTGCAGATATTGGTCTCCAATAGCCTGTTACATATACAACTTAGATACAAATTAGTTTGTAAATATAATAGGAATGAGATTAAATTCAGAAAGCTCAAAATAACCTTCTTTTGTGAGGCAGCACTTGGGCTAAATCATGAAAGAAGAACTTTGAAAAGGCAAAGATAAGGAGGGGTCCATTGAAAACATGTGAGACAAGAATATGGTAAGATGTGAAGAAAGGAGAGATAGTGTAGTGAAAAAGTCATCAAGCACCTGAAAAATTAGCAGAATAAAGCAAAAGAAATAGAATAATTTGATTGGAGTGTGTAAAGGAGTAGTACAGTAAGCCAAGAAACATAGGCTGTAATAGGGTTGTAAAGGTCTAATTTTAAACATTTTTGATATATTTTATTTAGATCTGTACCAAATATATCATACCCTGAAACAAAGAATAAAATGAAAAATATTTTTAAATAACCTGCAGATGGAAAGCAAAGCCAATATGGTAGAGAGAAACCAGGAAGTTACCTGAACTCTTCCCAATTTCTCTCAAAGTTCTAAGTAGATTCTGCAGTGACATAACCTATAAAGAAATGCAATGAAACAAAACTTCAGTTTAATGTAACTTAGAAGGACTTCAGGAAATGCCAGTGTAGATGGTGTCCAGGTAAGCTAGACAGAGGTTCTCAGCCACAGCAGAGATCAGCAACCAATATCCTTCAGTTCTGGGTTTACAGGATAGAGGCATATCAGGCAAGCAATGGAACCTTCAGCCCAGTGCTTGCCAGATTAACAACTCTGGGAATCAGACAACAAAAGGTATGATTAGGTTGAGCTACCCTAGTCCAGTGAGCGAGTCACCAATCGCGTAAGACCCTAGCACTCAAAGTGAGTGACCCCACTCATGACCACTTAGCACAAGAAGCTTTGGATAGCAGCTTCTGTATTGCTGGAACAGAATTAAATTGTAAAAGCCATGAAATAGACAAAAAGAAACAAAAAATAACTTTGACCATAGAAAGCCATTCTGATGAAAGGGAAGATAAAAAAAAAATTCAGAAGAGGACACAATGCCTACATGCAAAACTTCAAAGGTGGATATGAATTGGTTTGAAGTTCACAAAGCCTCCTTGAAGAGCTCAAAAAGGATTTTGAGTCAAATAAGGTAGAAGAAAATAAGTTTTAAATAAGAAGAAAATAAGACTTTGAGTCAAATGAGACAGAAGAAAAATTGGAAAAAGGAATTAAAGGCATGCAAAAGGCTCAACAATATGGAAGAGGAAGGACAAAAATTGACTGAAGAAAATGATTCCTTAAAAATAAAATTTGATGGAAACAACTACTTTAAAAATAGAATTAGCCAAAAGGAGGTACAAAAGTTGATTGAAGAAAATAATTTCTTAAGAATTATATTTGAGCAAATGGAAGCTAATGACTTTATGAGACATCAAGAATCAGTCAGACAAAATCAAAAGAATGAAAAAGAAAAGAAGGCAATGTAAAAGATTTCATTAAAAAACCAACTGATGTGGAAAATATATACAGGAGAGATAATTTAAGAATTATTGATCTTCATGAAAGCAATAATCCAAAAAGGGGAAAAGAAAAGAAAAAAGAAAAAGAAAAAAATCCAGAAAGCATCTTTCAAGAAATGATTATGGAAAACTATCCTGATACTCTAGAATGAGAGAATAATATGTCATTGAAAGGATCCAGAAAAAAAAAGAAGATGAAGAAGAAAGAATCCACAAATCACCTTCTGAAAGTGCTCCCCAAAAGAAAAATCTAAGGAATATTACATTTAAATGCCAGAATTATTAAGTAAAAAAGAAAATACATAAGAAATGAAAAAGAAACAATTCAAATATTGAGAAACCACAGTTAGTATTACACAGGATTTAGCACCCTCTACATTAAATTGATTAAAGGCCCTAGAGTTTAATATTCTGAAAAGCAAAGGAGGTTGGATTACAACCAAAAATCAACTACCCAGAGAAAATAAGCATAATTTTTCAAGGGAAAAGATAGACATTCAATAATAGAGAGGACTTTCAATTTTTATGATGAAAAGATCAGAACCATACAAAAAATGCAATATTCAAATACAAGATTAAAGAGAAGCACAACAAAATGTTTGTGGCAGACTTCTTTGTAGTGGCTAGAAACTGGAAAATGAATGGATACCCATCAATTGGAGAATGGTTGGGTAAATTATGGTATATGAATGTTATGGAACATTATTGTTCTATAAGAAATGACCAGCAGGATGAATACAGAGAGACTTAGAGAGACTGACATGAACTGATGCTGAGTGAAATGAGCAGAACTAGGAGATCATTATAACTTCAACAACAATAGTGTATGAGGATGTATTCTGATGGAAGTGGATATCTTCAACAGAGAAGATCTAATTCAGTTCCAATTGATCAATGATAAACATTGATCATCAGATCTAGCTACACCCAGAGAAGGAACACTAGGAAATGCATGTAAACTGTTTGCATTTTTGTTTTTCTTCCCAGGTTATTTTTACCTTTTGAATCCAATTCTTCCTGTGCAACAAAAATTTTGGTTCTGCACACATATATTGTATCTAGGATATATTATACCATAATTAACATGTATGGGACTGCTTGCCATCTAGGGGAGGGAGTGGAGGGAAGCATGAGAAAATTTGGAACAGAAGTGAGTGCAAGGGATAATGTAGTAAAAAAATTACCCATGCATATGTACTGTTAAAAAAAATGTTATGATTTATAAAATTAATTAAAAAAAAGAAAAAAGAGAAGGACAAAAAGATAAACAGGAAAGGAAAACAACAACAACAATGACAAAATGTTATTGAAAGGTTAAACTGTTTACATTCCTAAAAGGAATAATCTAATTGTGATTCTTGCAAACTGTATCTCTATTAGGACAGTAAGAAGATACATACATAGATAGAAGGTGTGGGCATAAGTTAACTTTGGTGTGATAATATATTATTTATAAGAAAAACATTTAAGAGATTACACATTGAGTAAAAATAAATATATTTTTTACAATATATTATTTATAAGAAAAAATTTGAAGTGATTACACATAGAGTAAAAATAAAAGGCTGGAGATGAATATATTATCCTTTAACTGAAAAAAAAGCAGCAAAGCTAGACAAAACAAAAGCAAAAATAGATTTAGTTAAAAGAGATAAAGAAGGAAACTACATTTTTCTAAAAGGTAACATAAGACAATGAAGTAATATCACTACTAAACATACATGTACTAAATGGTATAGCTTCCAAATTCTTAGAGGAGAAGTTAAATAAATTATAGGAAGAAATAGACAACAAAATTATACTAATATGAGACCAGAACTTCCCCTTCTCAGAACTAGATAATTTAATTAAAATAAGAAAGAATTAAGGAAGAGAATAAAATTCTAGCAAAATTAAACTTGTAGAGAAAATTGAATGGAGACAGAAAGGCATATATTTTCTTAATAGTACATGGCACCTACACAAAAATTGACCATATATTATGGCATAAAAACCTCACAATTGACTGCAGAAAAACAGAAATAGTAAATGCATCCTTTTTAGATCATAATACAATATAAATTATATCTAATAAAAACTATGGAAATATAGACTAAAAAGCAATTGGGAATTAAATAATCTAATCCTACAGAATGGGTGGGTCAAACAACAAATCCTAAAAACAATCAATGAGTTCATCCAAGAGAATGACAATAATGGGACAATATATCAAAACTTATAGAATACAGCCAAAGAAGTTCTTGTGGGGAAATCTTATATCTTCAAATGATTATATGATTGAAAGAAAGAAAAATGAGTTCAATGATTTGGGCATGTAATTTAAGAAGCTAGAAAAAAGAAATTAAAATTCCTATTTAACTACCAACTAAAAACTCTGAAAATCAAAGGATAGATTAATAAAATTAAAAGTAAGAAAACTGTTAATGCTTTGGCTGCATCCCACAGATTTTGGTATGATGTCTCATCATTGTCATTATCTTGAGTGAAATTATTAATTGTGTCTATAATTTGCTGTTTCACCCTATCATTCTTTAAGATGAGGTTATTTAATTTCCAATTACTTTTTGGTCTACTTACCCCTAACTTTTTGTTGAATATAATTTTTATTTCACTGTGGTCTGAAAAGAAAGCATTTACTATTTCTTCCTTCCTGCGTTTAATTTTGAGGTCTTTATGTCCTAATGTGTAGTTAATTTTTGTATAGGTTCTATGAACTGCTGAGAAGAAAGTATACTCCTTTCTGTCACCATTCAGTTTTCTCCAAAGATCTGTCATACCTAATTCTTTCTAATATGCTATTTACCTCTTTAATTTCTTTCTTTTTGTTTTGTGGTTTGATTTATTTAATTCTGCAAGGTTGAGATCTCCTACTATTATAGTTTTGCTGTCTATTTCTTCTTCCAACTCTCTTAACTTCTCCTTTAGGAAGTTAGATGGTATACCAAAAACTTTTTTATTTTCAAAACACATGCATAGGTAGTTTTCAACATTCACCCTTGAAAAACCTTATTCTCAATTTTTCCTCTTCTTTTCCCCCTATCTCCTCTCCTAGATGGCAAGTAATCCAATATATGTTAAATATGTATAATTCTTCTATACCTATTTCCACAAGTATCATGCTGCACAAGAAAAATAAAATCAAAAAGGAAAAAAATGAGAAAAAAACAAAAGCAAGCAAATAACAACAAAAGTGAAAGTTCTATATTGTGATCCACACTCAGTTCTCACAGTCCTCCCTCTGTGGGTAGATGGCTGTTTGCATCCCAAGACCATTGGAAGTGGCCTGAATCACCTGGTGTTGAAAAAAGTCTTGTCCATCAGACTTTATCATCATATTATCTTGTTGTTGCTGTGTAAAATGTTTTCTTGGTTCTATTCACTTCACTTAACATCAGTTTATGTAAATTTTTTCAGGCCTTTCTGAAATCATACTGCAAATCTTTTCTTATAGAACAATAATATTTAATAACTGTTGCTGCTCCCTTTTCATAATGGCTAGAAACTGGAAAATGAATGGATGTCCATCAATTGGAGAATGGTTGGGTAAATTATGGTATATGAATGTTATGGAATATTATTGTTCTGTAAGAAATGAAGAACAGGCGGAATACAGAGAGGCTTGGAGAGACTTACATCAACTGATGCTAAGTGAAACGAGCAGAACCAGAAGATCATTATACACTTCAACAATGATACTGTATGAGGATGTATTCTGATGGAAGTGGATATCTTCAACATAGAGAAGAACTAATCCAATTCCAATTGATCAATGATGGACAGAATCAGCTACATCCAGAAAAGGAACACTGGGAAATGAGTATAAACTGTGAACACTGTTTTGTTTTGTTTTGTTTTGTTTTTCTTTCCAGATTATTTTTAGCTTCCGAATACTATTCTTCCTTTGCAACAACAACAAAAACAAAATTCGTTTCTGCACATATATATTGTACCTAGGATATACTATAAAATATTTAATATGTATGGGAATGCCTGCCATCTAGGGGAGGGGGTGGAGGGAAGGAGGGGAAAAATTTTGAACAGAAGGGAGTACAACGGATAATGTTGTAAAAAAAAATCTATGAATATTTACTGTCAAAGAAAATGTTATAATTATAAACATTAATAAAAAAATAAAAAAATAACTTTTGCTGCTGTCTTTTAAGAGCTCAAAGCATATGAGCCCTTTTATCTCAGAGGTGAGATGAATGACGTGGAAGATTCATAGAGTATGAAAAGAGTTCCAGTTTATTATGCCATACAGCCTTGCTGATATACATTTTTGCAAGTGTGATCAGCTCATGAACAGTAGACAATCCCCAATTACAATTCAGAAAAGCTGTTAGTGAGCTTTGTGTATGCATGGTATCTACCAATGAGAGGAGAGCAAATTCAGCAATTTAGCAACTCACACACAGGTGAGAGTCTCTGTCAAGGCATCCCTGGTCAGGAGCAACTAGCTGTGATCCTCCAGCTTAATACTCATTTCCATGATCACAAATCATTTTTCCTTGGGGTGTTTCTGCAATGTGACAGAAAATTCATCATGCATCAAAAGTACAAGTGCTCCCTCTCAGCAGAATCCCATACTCAGCAAATAACCTTCATGTACCATAACTTATTTAGCCATTCTCCAATGGATGGACATTCATTCAGTTCAAATAATTATTTCCATTGAGAAGGATTCCATTCATGACAAAAGGGAAACGAGGTAGAACATTCATAGTGAAGGTAGTTGGGATTAGTGGGATAACAAGAGGATATGGCTACTCATATTCTCTGGAATATTGTTAATGATAATACCTTTGTCACTATACAGTATTACAGTGATATGTATTACTACTGTGCCATTTATCTGAAGACAAATTAAGGGAAAAGAGAAATATGATAAAGGGGTTTGTCTTTGAAAAGGATGAACGTAGAAAAGAATCATAAGTTTTTTGTTAATTTCATTCCCCCTTAACAGAGAGGAATTTTCTTATGCTTTAACAACACTTTGTAATTTAGAGCTACAAAGATTATAGCATACATATATCAGTATATATGATTCTAGGATCTGCGGTCCTTTACTGTGGCTGCTGAAAAATCCTGTGCAATTCTTATTGTAGCTCTAGAATATTTGAACTGCTCTTTTTAATTCTTGAAGAATTTTCTTTTTGATCTGAGTGTTTAAAATTTTGGCAATAATATTCCTACGTGTTTTTCAGAAAGGATCTCTTTGAAGTGATGATTGGTGGATTTTTTTTTTTTCAATTTCTACTTTCCCCTCATGCTCTATTACTCCAGGACAGTTTTTTTGGATTATCTTCTATTATTGTTTTAAGGTTCTTTTTTTGCTCAGGTAGTCCCATTATTCTTATATTTTCTCTTCTTGATCCATTCTCCAGATCTGTTGTTTTTCTTACATTTCACATTCTGTTTTATTTCATTAATCTTTATAATCCATTTTGTTATTTCTTGGTCTTTCATGGCTTCCCTGACTTCTTGCACAATTCTAATTTTTTAAAAAATTCTTCTTTAAGACTCTCTATATCCTCTTTTAGTTGGTTAATGTTGGATAGTTGTTATTTATTTATTGAAGATTTTCCTTAGTGAGTCACTATGTTTGGGTTATTTCTTCTAAGATGGACCATGTGATGTGTAACGAGCTGTCGTCTCTAGAAGCTGCCGGATCACTCTCTGGGAAGAGATCTGCTGTGTCTTCTACTCAAATCTCTCCGACAGATTCTTCTTCCTGTAACGAACCGTTGTCTCCAGGCAGTTGCTGTTAACTCTTGTCCAAAGAAGTGACTTCCCTTCCTGCAGAGAGCCCCGTCAAGCCTGATGCAATTCAGAGTCTTCTTCTTGAATCCTGGCTCTGAATCTCCTCCAGCTCTTATCCTTCTCCAGGCCGATCTGCTCTCTACGCCCAGTGCTGTCTCTTTTATCCTCCCAGAGAATGGGTGTGTCCCTGCCCCACTGATTCTACACTTACCAAGTGTGCAGGTTCCTTCTTTCCCAGGGTTGCATCCCTGCAGCACAGTCGGCTCTGGTGTTCCTGATTAGCCACAAATCCCTCTCAGGCTCTGTCTTCTGCTACTCAGACCCTTGACTTGACAATTAGGGAGGTATCTCTGGTTCTTATTGAGGTTCCAGCCACACCCAGCTAGTCCCAGGAGTCCCCACTTGGTGTTTTTGAGAAGCTAGCTAGGGGTGTTTGCACTTCACATGGGTTAATCCCTGTCCTAGGGTCTTTTTTCAGATTTTCTTGGGTTTCCCAGGAGTGTAATATTCTCTTCTCTAAAGTATAATCTTCTCTGGGAGCAAATTTCTTGGGGAGCTTCAGGAGGCAGCCTTACTTTCAGTTCAGAGTAATAATCATCTCAAATTCAGCCAGGAGTTAAAGTCCAAATCCTTTATTGTTTCCATTAAATCTTATCTCCCTCACTTGGGGCTCAGCTAGTTTTCTGGAGGTCTTTTGAATCTTGCTTCTAGTCCTTTATCTCTGCCAGATTAAGCCTCTAGTTCCCTCTGAATCCAAAGCCTCCATCCAGCACAAAGGTGGAAGTTGGAATGAATCTGACTCTGCCACCAAGAGAAAGTGGGCTTGTGGGTTTCTGACTTGTGAATCTCCTCCACTGACTCCTGGCTCCTAATCTCCTGAAGTCAATCCTAGTTGAGGCTCCTACCTTATTTATGTATACTTTGTAAAGATGTGAACTCTAATGTGTGAACTAATGTGCGAACTCTCTTAAAAGTGTGAACTCTAAAGATGTGAACTAAGTACATAAGATTGTCTCTATTAATTCCGGTGATTTAGCACCTTGTTTCAAGTTTTGGCAGGAGGACTTCTGTCCCAAGTCTTTTTGGTCTTTCATCAGTCCATGTTTGCCCTGAGGGCACAAATTTTTTTTTTTCTTTCTAAGGGAAAGCTTGAGAGCTTAAAATTTACTCACATATTCTTCCATCTCCTCAGAATCATTCCTCCTCACTATCTTTCTGAGTCTTCTATCCACTTTCTTAATTGAGTGCTGTGTATCATACTCAGGGTAACTAATAAATAGAACATTCCCATTTTCTGAACAATAACGTTCTTTGCTATCGTTTGGTTTTCTGGAAGGTAATAATAATATACCCTTTGGCAACATTGGCCCATTTCATATGATGACTTTCATCTTCACTACTTCATAAAATTTGCTCTCTCAAAATAACAAATGATTTCTTCATTGCTAAATCAAATTGTCTTTTTTTTTTTTTTTTTTTGGTTCTCATCCTTGTCTTCTCTGTTGCATTTGAACATGTTTACCACTATCTCTTTTCCCTGAGTTTTTTTATTTCTATTCACTCTTAATTTTCTTAATTGACCTGATCTTTGTAATTTCTTTTGCAAAATTACAACCTATGGATATGGCCCCATTTGCATAAATTTACCTTAAATCCCTGTCTTTTGTACTCTTCATTCTGCTACCTCTCTCTCTCTCTTTTAGTAATACGACCAACTCCCTTAGCTTCAATTATCTTCTCTTTGTAAATGGGTTCCAAATCAGTATAATCCTGAACTCATCTCACATAGTAACACTTAAGATTCATATAATAAATATTTTTGATTGACTTTTTTTAAATCTCTATGGAAAATTTTTGAAATTGCATAGACATCAATTAGAGAGAAAAAAGTTTGGATTGACTATATTTTGTATCATGTTTCATAGCACAGGGATAAAAATTATTTTTTCCATTTAAAAAAAAGATAAAATGTCTCAAAATGCAGTAACTTAATAGATTGATCTGTGACATCACTAATATTTTAAGACATTTTATAATTTTTAAAAAGAAATAGATCTAGAATAGTCTGCTCATTTAGCATTACGTAGACTCCCAAAATTTGAGTCATTTGCAATTTTAGAATCATTTCATCTAAACCTTCAACAGGTTTTAACCATTGTAGACCTGTATTGAACCAAGTATAAATTCTGAAGGAATTCCTTTAGAAACTGCCATTTGTGTGCAGGTCAACTAATTTCATATGGTTTAATGAATATTTTTGAACAGCACTTTACTCAAGGCAGAGAATATAAATTTATATACATCTCCAGTATTTTGATATTGACATCTACATTCATCAAAGCTTTGTTTAATGAATGAATGATAAGAGAAAGAAGCAAGCTTTTCAGAAGTATTGCAGAATCATATACTTTTACAAGAAGTTTTATTGATCTGCTTGCAAATATTAGAGCCAGTTTTTTACATATCATATAATTCTCACTAAATAATCCCTTTCAATGAAGAAAACTATTAAAGCAAAATCAATATAGTGATTATGACTGATATTACATATCAACAATCCAAATCTCCCTCCTAGGGATGCTATATTTGATCATGCATTTTCCGATTGGAATGAAATAAATCACTAGAATTCACTAAAATTTGATTATCTTTTAATGTTGATATAATTCAAAATCCCATATTCATTTTAAAATTTTTTTTCTTATCCTAACAGACTACATCTTCATGGTTGAAAATTATAAAAAATACAAGAACAGATTTTAATTGATTTTTGTTATCCATAAAAAAGGACTTGATTAAAAAAAAAAAGCAAAATGTTATCTTGAACTCTCCCAACAAAGATGTACAGAAAACACATAAATGTGGTGAGAGATTTAATTTAAAATATTTTTCTCCCCCATTGTACTGCAAATTTCTTATAATCTTATTTTTATATGCTGCCTATATGCATTTACCTTTCATTCATTCTCAACCCCTTCCAATCTAGCTTCTGATCCTACCATTCACCTGAAACTGCTCTCTTTCTCAACTTACCAACCATTTCTTTGTAGTTAAACCTAACAGTCCTTTATTAGTCCTTGCCTTTCTTAGACTTTATAAAATATGTGCTATTCTCTGTATCTTGACTTTATCTCCTCTCTGGATTTTCCTCATACTGCTCTCTTTCTCTTGTTTCCTCTCTTACCTGTCTAAAATGTCTTTTTAGTTCTTTAAAGTATTATCTCTGTTGAGATGTATACTCTGGGCATTCTTCTCTTTTGTGTATATTGTCTCATTTTCTTAATGTTCTCCTTTGATCAATTATTATCTCAATGAAGATGACTGCAAAATCTAGATATCTAAATCTCATATATCTTGAGTAATTCAGTCGTTTATCATTAACTGCCAGTTAGATATTTTTTTCATCATCAACTGCCAGTTGACATTTTTATTTGTATGTTCAATTATATCTTTAACTAAACAGGTCCAACTAGGGACAGCGGTTTCTGGCAGACACTTCCAGTTTGAGCACAGGGGCTTTTCACGTCACCTGCTGCAGACATTGACGCCCCCCGGGATGCATAGGCTAGGCTTTGGGCTGTATTTACTGTTCAATCTCAACCTCAGGGAAGCCACTAAAACACAGCGCCCTCGGGGCACAGCAGTGCTAGTCACCTCTGAGGCACTTCCAGGGAGGGGGTGGGGAACTCTCTCCCAGAGCTCTATCTTAGCTCAGGCCTAAGAGCCATTGCATCCATCCGGTCTGGGAGGTAGCTGGTAAAGAAGTAAATAAATAATTTCCTACCCCAGGGACAGACCCCAAAAGATGTTTTAAATATGAACAAAAAAGCCAGAAAAACTATAGATTCCTTTTACACAGAAAAAGAGTGGGTATCCAACCCCGAGGAAGTTAACAGCAGAGAGGCAGCAGATAACAACCTAAAGGGGAACGATACCTGCCCCCATCACATAACTCTCTCCTCAAAGAGACTATTAAAAAGCTAAAAGAGTTTGAAGAAAAATGGGGAAAGGAAAGGGAAGCTATGATAGAGAATAACAACATCCTGCAATTGGAGTTGGAAAAAATAAAGAATTCACAGGAGATGCAGGGAAACAAAATTTGTGAATTAGAAAAGGTTAAAAAATCACAGGAAAGTAGGATTTCTGAATTGGAGAAGATAAAAAAGTCCCAAGGAAATAGAATTTCTGAATTGGAAAAAGAAATAAATTCTCAAAAAAAAAAAATTAGGGAAATGGAAAAAAATTCAATAGAGCAAAATAATTCATTTAAAAACGAAATTGGGCATTTACAAAAAGAACTAAAAACTGTGAAAGAAGAAAATAACTCCTTAAAAGTCAGGATGGAACAAATAGAAATGAATGATTCACAGAGAACCCAAGAATCAGTCAAACAAAACAAAAAAAAATGAGAAGCTGGAGAACAACGTCAAATACTTACTGGGAAAATCTATAGACCTGGAAAATAGATCTAGGAGAGATAATCTGCGGATCATTGAACTTCCAGAAAACTATGACCTAAAAAAGAGCCTAGATTCTATTTTATAGGAAATTATCAAAGAGAACTGTCCAGAGATAATAGAAACAGAAGGGAAAGTAGATGTGGAAAGAATTCATCGAATTCCTTCTGAAATAGACCCTAAAAAAAGAACACCACGGAATATTGTGGCTAAGCTGCAGAATTACCACACAAAGGAGAAAATCCTGCAAGCAGCTAGAAAAAAACAATTTAAATACCAAGGTGCCACAATAAGGGTCACCCAAGATCTGGCTGCCTCCACATTAAAAGATAGAAGGGCCTGGAACCTGATATTCCGAAAGGCAAAAGATCAAGGACTGCAACCAAGAATGAACTACCCAGCTAAGTTTAGCATCTTTTTCCATGGAAGAAGATGGTCATTCAATGAAATAGAGGAATTCTATATGTTTCTAAGAAAAAAACCAGACTTAAACAAAAAATTTGATCTACATGCACAAGAATGAAGAGAAACAGAAAAAGGTACACAGAACCCTTGAGAACTGTAACTCTGTTGTGGGTATATAAAAAGTACTCAAGGATAATTTGATTTTACTGATATAAAAGAAAAAAAGGGGAGTGTAGTAAAGGGAAGGAGGTCGTTTCGGAAAAAGGGGAAGGAATGATAAAAAGAGGGAAACTACATCCCAGGAAGATGTTAGGATTACTAAGTGAGAACTCGGGTTGTCTGGACAGTGACAAGGTGAGAATTCAGGTTTTCTGGACAATTACAAGGTGAGAACTCAGGTTGACTTGATAGAGGGGGCAAGCTCATTGGCTGGGGTGGTTCTTCCCAGAAGCCCTTGCATTATCCCACGCCCATTCTCTGGGAGAATAAAAGAGAGGACTCTCAGAGAAAGAAGAAGACTCTCTGCATTACATCAGGCCTGACGGGGCTCTCTGCAGGAAGGGAAGTCACTTCTAAGGACAAGAGTTAACAGCAACTGCCTGGAGACAACGGTTCACTACAGGAAGAAGAATCTGTATGAGAGATTTGAGTAGACATAGCAGATCTCTTCCCAGAGAGCGATCCGGCAGCTTCTAGAGACGACAGCACGCAACAGTTGGCGTCCACACGTGGGGCAAGGACATTTGCTTATCCTGACAAGAAGAGCTAGACCAGACCTTCGCAGGAAGAGGCATAGAAAATACACCATATTTTAGGGAATTTAGTGAGGGGGAGAATCATTGTGTGAATCTAACTCTCATCAGGAGAGACTCAAAGAGTAAATAATTAACATATTTGTTTTTCAGAGAATTTTCTTTCACCTCATTAAAAGGGGGGAGTGGAAAAGGGAAAAGGAAAAGGAGAATAAGTGAAGGGACTTGGAGGGAGGGGGGAGGTATACTAAAAAAAAAAAGGGAGGATTGCGCGTCTCAAGGGGGGTCTGTAAATTAAATATTGGGGAGGGGGATCAGGGGGGTCAAGGGAAAAAGCTTAATCTGGGGATAATATGATGGCAGGAAATACAGAATTAGTAATTTTCACTGTAAATGTGAATGGGATGAACGATCCCATCAAACTGAGACGGATAGCAGATTGGATCAATAATCAGAACCCTACAATATGTTGTCTGCAGGAAACACACTTAAAGCAGGGAGATACATACAGAGTAAAGGTAAAAGGTTGGAACAGAGCCTATTATGCTTCAGGTAAAGCCAAAAAAGCAGGGGTAGCTATCCTTATCTCAGATCAAGCAAAAGCAGAAGTAGATCTAGTTAAAAAAAGATAAGGAAGGAAACTATATCCTGCTGAAAGGTAGCATAAATAATGAAGCCATATCAATACTAAACATATATGCACCAAGTGGTATAACATCTAACTTTCTAAAGGAAAACTTAAGAGAATTGCAAGAAGAAATAGACAGTAAAACTATAATAGTGGGAGATCTCAACCTTGCACTCTCAGATTTAGACAAATCAAACCACAAAACAAACAAGAAAGACATTAAAAAAGTAAATAGAACATTAGAAAAACTAGGTATGATAGACCTTTGGAGAAAACTGAATGGCAATAGAAAGGAATATACTTTCTTCTCAGCAGTTCATGGATCCTATACAAAAATAGACCATATATTAGGACATAAAGATCTCAAAATTAAATGTAGGAAGGCAGAAATAATAAATGCCTTCTTCTCAGATCACAGTGCAATAAAAGCTACATTCAGTAAAAAGTTAGGGGTAAATAGACCAAAAAGTAAGTGGAAACAATAATCTCATCTTAAAGAATGACTGGGTGAAAGAGCAAATTATAGAAACAATTAATAATTTCACCCAAGATAATGACAATGATGAGACATCATACCAAAATCTTTGGGATGCAGCTAAAGCAGTAATAAGGGGTAATTTTATATCTTTAGAGGCTTATTTGAAGAAAATAGAGAAAGAGAAGATTAACGAATTGGGCTTACAACTTAAAAGGCTAGAAAAAGACCAAATTATAAACCCCCAACCAAAAATTAAAATTGAAATACAAAAATTAAAAGGAGAAATCAATAATATTGAAAGTAAAAAAAACTATTGAATTAATAAATAAAACCAAGAGTTGGTTTTATGAAAAATCCAATAAAATAGATAAACCTTTGGTAAATTTGATCAGAAAAAAGAAAGAGGAAAATCAAATTGTTAGTCTTACAAATGAAAAGGGGGATCTTTCCACCAATGAAGAGGAAATTAGACAAATAATAAGGAGTTACTTTGCCCAACTTTATGCCAATAAATTTGATAACTTAAGTGAAATGGATGACTTCCTCCAAAAATATAGGCTCCCTAGATTAACAGAGGAGGAGATAAATTGCTTAAATAGTCCCATTTCAGAAAAAGAAATAGAACAAGCTATTAATCAACTCCCCAGGAAAAAATCCCCAGGGCCAGATGGATTCACATGTGAATTCTACCAAACATTTAAAGAACAATTAGCCCCAATGTTATATAAATTATTTGAAAAAATAGGGGATGAAGGAGTCCTACCAAACTCCTTTTATGACACAGACATGGTACTGATACCTAAACCAGGTTGATCGAAAACTGAGAAAGAAAATGATAGACCAATCTCCTTAATGAATATTGATGCTAAAATCTTAAATAAGATATTAGCAAAAAGACTTCAGAAAATCATCTCCAGGATAATACACTATGATCAAGTAGGATTTATTCCAGGAATGCAGGGCTGGTTTAATATTAGGAAAACTATTAATATAATTGACCATATTAATAATCAAATTAATAAGAACCATATGATCATCTCAATAGATGCAGAAAAAGCATTTGACAAAATCCAACATCCATTCCTACTAAAAACTCTTGAAAGTATAGGAATAAATGGACTATTCCTTAGAATAATCAGGAGCATATATTTAAGACCTTCAGTAAGCATAATATGCAATAGAAATAAACTGCAACCTTTCCCAGTAAGATCAGGAGTGAAACAAGGTTGCCCACTATCACCATTACTATTCAATATAGTACTAGAAACGCTAGCCTCAGCAATAAGAGCCGAGAAAGAGATTCAAGGAATTAGAGTAGGAAAGGAGGAAATCAAACTATCACTCTTTGCAGATGACATGAGGGTATACTTAGAGAACCCCAAAGACTCTGCTAAAAAGCTACTAGAAATAATTCAAAATTTCAGCAAAATGGCAGGATACAAAATAAATCCACATAAATCCTAGGCATTTTTATATATCACTAACAAAATGCAACAGCAAGAGATACAAAGAGAAATTCCATTCCAAACAAATGTTGAGAGTATAAAGTATTTGGGAATCCATCTACCAAAGAAAAGTCAGGAATTATATGAGAAAAATTACAAAACACTTGCCACAAAAATAAAATCAGATTTAAATAATTGGAAAGACATTCAGTGCTCTTGGATAGGCTGAGCGAATATAATAAAGATGACAATACTCCCCAAACTAATCTATTTATTTAGTGCTATACCAATCAGACTCCCAAGAAACTATTTCAATGACCTAGAAAAAATAACAACAAAATTCATATGGAAGAATAAAAGGTCGAGAATTGCAAGGGAACTAATGGAAAAAAACTCAGAGGAAGGCGGTCTAAGTGTACCTGATCTAAAGCTATATTATATAGCAGCAGTCACCAAAACCATTTGGTATTGGCTAAGAAATAGACCGGTAGATCAGTGGAACAAATTAGATACAAAGGACAAAAAAGGGTACATCTATAGCAATCTAATCTTTGACAAACCCAAAGATACCAACATTAGGGATAAAAATTCATTATTCGGAAAAAACTGTTCGGAAAACTGGAAATTAATATGGCACAAACTTGATATGGATCCACACTTAACAACATATACCAAGATAAGATCAAAATGGGTCCATGATTTAGGCATAAAGAGGGAGATAATAAATAGATTAGAGGAACAGAGGATAATCTTCCTCTCAGACTTGTGGAGGAGGAAGGAATTTATGACCAGAGGAGAACTAGAGATCATTATTGATCACAAAATAGAAGATTTTGATTACATCAAACTAAAAAGTTTCTGTACCAATAATACTAATTCAAACAAGATTAGAAGGGAAGTAACAAATTGGGAAAATATTTTAAAAAAACAAAGGTTCTGACAAAGGTCTCATTTCCAAAATATATAGAGAACTGACCCTAATTTATAAGAAACCGAACCATTCTCCAATTGATAAATGGTCAAAGGATATGAACAGACAATTCTCAGATGAAGAAATTGAAACTATATCCACTCACATGAAAGAGTGTTCCAAATCACTACTGATCAGAGAAATGCAAATTAAGACAACTCTGAGATACCACTACACACCTGTCAGAGTGGCTAAGATGACAGGAACAAATAATGATGAATGTTGGAGGGGATGTGGGGAAACTGGGACACTAATACATTGCTGGTGGAGTTGCGAAAGAATCCAGCCATTCTGGAGACCAATCTGGAATTATGCCCAAAAAGTTATCAAACTGTGCATACCCTTTGACCCAGCAGCGCTACTACTGGGCTTATATCCCAAAGAAATACTAAAGAGTGGAAAGAGACATATATGTGCCAAAATGTTTGTGGCAGCTCTTTTTGTTGTAGCTAGAAACTGGAAGATGAATGGATGTCCATCAGTTGGAGAATGGTTGGGTAAATTATGGTATATGAAGGTTATGGAATATTATTGCTCTGTAAGAAATGACCAGAAGGAGGAATACAGAGAGGCTTGGAGAGACTTACATCAACTGATGCTGAGTGAAATGAGCAGAACCAGAAGATCACTATACACTTCAACAATACTGTATGAGGATGTATTCTGATGGAAGTGGAAATCTTCAACATAAAGAAGAGCCAACTCACTTCCAGTTGATCAATGATGGACAGAGGTAGCTACACCCAGAGAAGAAACACAGGGAAGTGAATATAAATTGTTAGCACTAATATCTGTCTGCCCAGGTTACATGTACCTTCGGAATCTAATGCTTATTGTGCAACAAGAAAATGGTATTTACACACATGTATTGTATCTAGGTTATATTGTAACACATGTAAAATGTATGGGATTGCCTGTCATCGGGGGGAGGGAATAGAGGGGGGGGGATAATTTGGAAAAATGAATACAAGGGATAATATTATAAAAATATATATAATAAAAAATTATTATTAAAAAATGTTTAAAGGATGAAAAAAAAAAGAAATATCACATCAAAAAGAAAAAAAATAAGAAAACAGCATAAGAGTAAACAAAAATAAAAAAGATGAAAATAATATATTTTGATCCATACTCAATCCTCACAATCCTCTCTCTAGATGCAGATGGCCCCCTCCATCATAAGATCATTGGAATTGACCTGAATCACCTCACTGTTGAAAAGAGCCACATCCATCAGAACTGATCATCATGCTATTGCTATGTGCAATGTTCTCTTGGTTCAACTCATTTTATTTAGCATTAGTTCATGTAAGTCTCTCCAGGTCTCTGAAATCATTCTGCTAATCATTTCTTATAGAACAATAATATTCCATAATATTAATATACCATAACTTATTCTTCAACTGATGGACAGACGTTTTCAGTTTCTATTACCTAAAGGACTGCTACAAACATTTTTGCCAATGTGGATCATTTACCTTTTTTTAAAAATCTCTTTGGGATATATATAGCCCCAAGACACTGCCGGATCAAAGGGTATTCAGTTTGATAGTCCTTTGGGCCCAGTTCCAAATTGCTCTCCAGAATGGTTAAATCTGTTCACAATTCCACCAGCAATGTATTAGTATCTCAGTTTTCCCACATCCCCTTCAACACTAATCATTATCTTCACTTGTCATCCTAGCCAATCTGTGTGTAGTGGTATCTCAGAATTGTCTTAATTTGTATTTCTATGATCAGTAGTGATTTAGAGCACCATTTCATATGACTAGAAATGGTTTTAATTTATTCATCTGAAAATTATCTGTTCATATCCTTTCACCATTTACCAATTGGAGAATGGCTTGAATTCTTATAAATTTGAGTCAATTCTCTATATATTTTAGAAGTGAGGCCTTTATCAGAACCCTTGGATATAAAATTCTCTTCCCCTCCCCCATTTATTGTTTTCCTTCTAATCTTGTCTATATTATTTATGTTTGTAAAAAACCTTTTTAATTTAATCAAAATAATCAGTTTTGCATTCTATAATGTACTCTCTAGTTCTTCTTTGGTCACAAATTCCCTCCTTTTCCACAATTCTAAGAGATAGACTATCCTTTGTTCTTCTAATTTGCTTATAATATTATTCTTTGTATCTATTCAAGAATCCATTTTGACCATATCTTGGTATAGAGTATTAGGTGTGTGTCAATGCCTAGTTTCTGCCAAACTAGTTTCTCATTTTCCCAACAATTTTTGTCATATAATGAGTTCTTATCTCAGAAGCTGGGGTCTTTGAGTTTATCAAATACTAGATTACTATAGTTGACTATTTTGTCCTGTCAACCTAACCTATTTCGCTAATTTACTACTCTATTTTTTAGCCAGTATCAAATGGTTTTGCTTTATAATATAGTATTAAGTCTGATATAATTAGGCCACCTTCATCTGCATTTTTTCATTAATTCCCTTGAAAGTCTTGACCTTTTATTCTTCTAGATGAACTTAGTTATTAATTTTTCTAGATCTGTAAAATAATTTCTTGGGAATTTGGTATCACATTATAAATAAATGACTTTAGGCAATATTGTCCTTTTTATTATATTAGCTTAGTCTATCCATGAGCACTTGATATTTTTCAAATTAGTTTTATCTGACTTTCTGTGGAAAGTGTTTTATAATTTTGGTCATATAGTTCCTGACTTTGCCTTGGCAGGTAAACTCTCAAACAATTTATATTTTCTATAGCTATTTTAAATGGACTTTTTCTTTGTATCACTTACTTTTTATGTTAATACCACATAAAATGCTACTGATTATGTGAATTTATTTTGCACTCTGCAGCTTTGCTAAAGTTGTGAATTGTTTCTCATAGTTTTTAGTTGATTTTTTTAGGATTCTCTAAGTACACCATCAATATTCTTCTTCCAGTACTGTACTTTCTCTTCTCTATGGTATGTAGCTCACATATATCTGAGCTTCTCACTTTTCTTTTTTAAAACTTTTCTGATCACGATCACAGGAATGTAAAAAAAAAATGCATCCTTTAGGTACACTGTATATATGGTCAAGGGCCTCTTTTTCTAAATCTTGAGCCATAGTCCTTTTCAAAACAAAATCCCAAATTTTGAAAAAAAAATATTGGTGCTATTTTAAATCTCAAAAACTGGCTAATCCAGATTCCATTTTTAATGGATTATTTATTTAGTTATTCACTTACCTAAATCTATTTCCTGTCTGAAGCTCCTTACTTGAACTATCATTTTACTGAAATCACTACCTAATATTGAAGTCTTTCAGTTTTTTTTCTCTAATCTTTTATAAAAACAAATCTTTTATAAAACAAAATAATATTTTCTCCCTTGCTTTGGGTAATATTCTTTGTACCCACATCACCAGAAGAAGCTAAAAGTTGTTGGGCTTTGTAGTGTTGGAGAACTGCCATTATACTTCAGATGAATGTCCTATATAAAAAATTCTGTGAGTCATGTCACTCATGTCACACTTAAGTATGGATGTCTCAGTATTGCTCAGAAGGGGTCACTGAACATCAGACCTCCTGTCTTTCTTTGACCAGTACTAAGTGATCTCTCTTCTGAGGGCACTTGTGGATCTACAGCATCAGTACTTAGAAGACAAGAAACTACTTTCTTCCTAGATGGTTTAATTCCATCTTATACAAGAAGAATCTCAGTTATCTGAATTTAACTTGGTCTTTTCCTTCTTTTTGAATTAACAACTTTGTAATGATATGCAATGGTGGATGGGACAGCTGGGTAGCATCAAATGCTGAGCCTGAGTCTGGAAAACCAGAGTTCAAATCTGTCTTCAGGCATTTATTAGTCATGTGACTCTGGACAATTCACTTAATCCTGTTTGCCTCAGGTTCTTCATTAGTAAAATGATATGGAGAAAGAAATGCCAAAACACTCCAAAGTCTCTGAAAACAGAACTCTGGAAAGAAATGGTACCATGAAGAGTTGAATATGATTGAAGTGATTAAACAATAACAAATGTTGAATGAAGCAGTAGATCTGGAATCAGGGAAGAATGGGTTCAGGCCTGACTCAGATGCTAGCTCATTGTTACTTAATCAAACTCTTTTTTAATTTTTTCATCTATATAATGGGAGGATTAGCAAATATATATTGAGAAAAAAGCAAAGCTTTATTCTTTTGGTCCCTTTTCATCCCCTTTACCTCTCTTAAGCAGGCTATAATTTAGTATGGTTATATATTCACACTCACACATCCCCTCTCATCCACACATATCTATATAGAAAATGCATATACTTACATGCATATATAGACACACGCATCCATATGCATTCACAGATATATAGACATGCATCTAAATATTAATCTGATTGACATAAAATATAGCTTTCTCTTTTGATTGAATCTTTAAGTTTGAGATCAATGATTAAATGTTTTATTTAATATATTCTATTTCTGATCTTTGATATTATGTTTGTATACATTTCTTATTTCCTATCCCTGCTAACTCTTTTACTTTAGTTCTATTCCTTAATTTGCCTTAACATTACTTAACATTCCCCCACCCAGGAATCCCTCCCTTATCTTCTCTCCCACATTATTCTGTCCCTATTAGTCTAAACACCCTTCTTTACTCTACTTATCTTATGCATCACTTCTCTTTCTCTTCATCTTTTCCCCATTAATCTATGCATCTTGCTCCACTGCCATAAATCTAAAAACCCTTCTGTACTACACCTTATCCTATTCCCTCATATCTTATTTCTTTACAGATTTTAGAAGGTACTCTATCCTTCATGGTATATGCATATGCATATATATCCACATATATAGGCATACTCACATATATGTGTAGGTACATACAAATATTTGTATAAATATGTATATATGCGTGTATATGTAGAGTAATTACTATTTTTACTTTTTCTTAGACAGTTTTGATTTTCTTAGAGAGTTTCCTGGACAGTCAGATTGTACCCCAATCTTTTTTTCTAACTACCTAGTTATTGATGTCAGTCCTAGATGTATGGTTTACATTTTCACATATAAAACAAACAATTCATCCTTGTTAAGTCCCTTGAAATTAGTCTTTGATTTTGGCTCATATGTTAAATTTTCTATTGAGCTCAAGTTTTGTTGAGACAAAATCTTGAAAATCTGTGAGTTCACTTATGTTTATTTTTTTCCCATTCAGTAAACAGGCTTAGTTCTACTGGACTTTTTTTTTTTTTTTTTTTTTTTTTTTAACCACAAGCCTAGTTGGTTTTGTTTTTTTTTTTTTGTTTTTGTTTTTTTAATTGCTCTTTTTATATAATCTTTCAGGATCTGTGGTCTTTTATTGCAGCTACAGATAAATCCTGTACAATTCTAATTGTATCTCCACCAAATTTGAATTAGTTTTTGTCATTATTTCTTGCAAATTTTTCTCTTTGATCTGGGAATTTCAGAATTTATCAATATTGTTCTATCTGTTTTCCTTGTATAATTTCTGAGGTGGTAATGGATGGATTTTTCTGTTATTACTTTCTCCTCATGTTCTTTCACTTCAGAATAATTTTCTTTGATTAATTCTTGTACTGTTGTGTAAAGGTTTTACTTTTTTTAAAATGACAGCTTTCAAGTAGTCCAATTATTCTTTTGCTTTCTCTTTTTGATTATATATATATATATATATATATATATATATATATATATATATATATATATATAGCTTCACTGGCTTTCCCTTGTCCAATTCTAATTTTTTAAAAGTTATTTTCTTCTTTAAAACTCTGGATCTATTTGTAGTTGGTTGATTTTCTTTTCATAATCTTGTTTTTCTTAGATGGTTCTTTTTCTATTTATTTTTAGTTTTCCTTAATTTTTCTCATTTGATCTTTTTTGAGTTCTTTTATAAATTCTTTCCTGGAAGAAAGATATTTAACATTACACTTTGGGGGTAGGAGAGTTTCTTTTCTTTTCTTTTTCTTTTTTTTTTACTTCACTGTCCTCCTTTAAAGATGAACCCTAGTCTTCCCTATTCTCACAGTAACTTTCTATAGTTGGGTTTTTTCTTCTTTGCCTGTTCTTTTCCTTCCTTCTTTCTTTCTTTCTTTCTTTCTTTCTTTCTTTCTTTCTTTCTTTCTTTCTTTCTTTCTTTCTTTCTTTCTTTCTTTCTTTCTTTCTTTCTTTCTTTCTTTCTTTCTTTCTTCCTTCCTTCCTTCCTTCCTTCCTTCCTTCCTTCCTTCCTTCCTTCCTTTCTTTCTTTCTTTCTTTTTCTTTCTTTCTTTCTTTCTTTCTTTCTTTCTTTCTTTCTTTCTTTCTTTCTTTCTTTCTTTCTTTCTTTCTTTCTTTCTTTCCTTTCTTTCTTTCTTTCTTTCTTTCTTTCTTTCTTTCTTTCTTTCTTTCTTTCTTTCTTTCTTTCTTTCTTTCTTTCTTTCTTTCTTTCTTTTTTATGAGAACTTATTAGTGTAACCACCTATAATCCTGTATTGAAGTGTGTGAGATGCTGCTGTCTTCAGTTCAGCTCTCTCCTTTGATCTAAATGCCAATTTTGGGTGGAAAACTCCAATATCCTGCAAGTGCTCATAGCCAACATTGTACCTGCCCCACTACTTCTGGACTCACCACTTGTGCTAATTTTTTCTCACCCAGAGCTACAATTCTGTAGTATCACTGGGTCTGGCATTCCTTATCAAGAGAATTTCCCTCAGTCTTTATAGACTGAGACCCCAGATTCCTCATAATATCTGGGAGATGAAAGTTCCTGTGGTTTGGGTTGAGGCTACAGTTGAACCCAGTTAGCTCTGGGACTCCCAATTTGTTCTTTCTGTGAGTTAGCCTGGAGGCATTTAAATTTCACAGTGAAGCTCACTCCTGGCATTTTTCTGTCTTTTTGGATTGTCCCAAGAGGTCCCCTTTTCTGTTCCAAATCTTAGTTGTTTTTCACTGGTCTATATTTTCCTTGATGTGCAATTTTTCTGGGGAAAATCTGAGAACTTGATTTCTAATCAATTTCTCCATCTTCACAGGATCTTTCCTCTCTAATTCTTTTTCTTTTTAAATTCTGTTCCAAATCATTTTCTTCCCTCTCATCACTCCCTCATCCAAAACAAAATATCAGTCACACATGTACAATTATATAAAACATATTTATAGATTAGCTATAACAAACACAAAAAGCCTCCATAAAAACAAAGATAAAATTATACTTCAATCTTTACTGAAGAGTTCATCAGTTTTTCTGCGGAACTGGGTAGTATTTTTTCAACATAAGTCCTTTGTAATTGTTTTACCTAGTTTTATCATTCACAATAGACATATATCCTATTTCTACATTATTCCATTATGGTTACTGTGTATAATAAGCTTCTGTTTCTCCTAACTTCACTTTGAATTAATTTATATAGATCTTGCCTTATCTTTTGTTTTTCTTTCTCTATAACCATCCTTCTCTTAATTTCTTACAAAAACATATGCTAAAATATGGTCAGCAGGTGCCTTGCTGATAATCATCTCCTTAATTTCTAATTCTTTGTCACCATAAAAAGAACTCTATAAAGATTTTTGTATATTTGTTTTTTTTTTCTTGTCCTTTTGTTTTTCTGGGATACAATCTTAGTGGCAATATTACTGGGTCAAAGAATATACACAATATTAATAGCCCTATGACCATTGGTCCAAATTTTTCTCTAGAACGATTGTACTATACTATTTCAAAGTCTGATTCTTTTTGTACAGTAAAAAAACTGTTTGGACATGTATACATATATTCCTTCCTTTAACATATTTAACATGTATTGGTCAACCTGCCATTTGGGGAAGAGGTGGGGGGAAGGAGGGAAGGAGGGGAAAAGTTGAAACAAATGGTTTTATAATTGTCAAAGCTGAAAAATTACCTATGCATATATCTTATAAATAAAAAGCTATAATTAAAAAAGAATGATTGTACTATTTCACAGATCAAAGAACAATTCATCAAAGTATGTATTTTTCCTCATTTCCTTAAAAATGTGTAATTTATGATAATGATATGTGTCAGATGCTATGAGTTGTTTTAATTTGCATTTTTCTAATTTATAGAGTTTTTCACATTACTCCAGATAGCTTTGTTTTTCTGATAGTTTTTGGCTTCTGAAAACTACCTGTTCATATATTTTTATCATTTATTAATTGGGGGGAATAGCTTTTATTCTTATAAATGTGACTCACTTCCCTAAATACTTAAGAAACAAAGCCTTTATTGAAGAAACTTGTAACATTTTTGATAATCATTGTCTATCATAACCTTTTAACAAAAGATACTTTTCCTAATTATCTCTTAATTAGATTTATTTTTGCTTTTGCTTTGAATGAGATCTGATTGCTACCACTGCCTTTTTTATTTCAGCTGAAGCATAATAGATTTATTTAAGCCTTTTATTTTAACTCCAGATGTGTTTTTTGGTGTCATGTGTCTCTTGCAAACAACATTTTGTTTGATTCTAATTTCTAATTCATTTTGCTATCTGCTTCAATTCCTCCACCCTATTTTTCTCTGTTTATCTTTTGTGAGTCTTTTTATCCTGTCCCATCTCAACATTCTGTTTTGCTTCTTCTCAGTGACTCCCCTAATCTGCATTCCCTTTTATCATCCTCTCCTTACTATTTTCTTCTTTCCATCCTATTTTTCTATTGGGTAAAATAGAATTTTATATCAAACTTTTTGCATAAATATATTCTTCCCTCTTTGAACTGATTCTGATGGAATTGAGATTCAAACATTGTCCCTATTTTCCTATTTTCTTCTCCACTATAAAAGCTGTTCTCTGTGTGCCTTTTTTATATGACAAAATTTTTCCATTCTACCTCTTTCTTTTTCCTTCTATGAGTGCATCTCTCTTATTCCCTATTTTTTGAGATCATCCTAAAATAATGAACTTATAATTATGCCCTCTATGTGGACTCCTTCTATCTTAATGATGATGAAGTTCACAAAGTTATGTGTATAATGTTCTCATATGTTAAGGTAAGCAATTTAACCAGATTGAGACCTCTATGATTTCTCTTTCATATTTGCCTTTTTTAATGCTTTTATTCAGTTTTCTCAGACCAAAGGAGAGCTTTAAAAATTCTTGAACAAGGGAATGACATGCCATGTGTTTTAGGATTATTAACTTGACATGTGTGTGGAGACAGTTTTGGAGAAGGGGGAGAAGAAAAGAGGCAAAATAGGCTATCAAAAAGTACAGAACAAAGAATCTGAAAGAAGTTAGTGAAAGAAGTTTATTAAGAGGAGACAGGTGTGATAGTAGTGGAAGTTTATTCCATAAATCTAATCAGTTGTTTGGATAGAGGAGGATAAATTAAAGAGAGGAGTAAAGAGAGGTTATAAAACTGGGTTATGGAAAGGAAAACATTATCTTCCACAGAAATAAAGAAATTTGGAGGAAGAGTAGATTTCCACAGAAATCTAGTAGAGTTAAAAGTTTTTATTTTAACATATTGAGTTTGAGATACTAATAGAACATAAGGATGAAGAAGTCAAACACACAGGATTATGAGACAAGTGTGGCAGATTATTATATTATATTATCTATCTAAAATCAATAACAAGTATTATTTGTAGTGAAGAGAAACTGGACACATTCTCAATAATACAAAATGAAGCAAGAATGCCCATTATTACTACTTTTATTCAACATTGTACTAGAAATATTGAATTTATTAGTAAAGAAAAGAAAAATTAAATGAAGTAGAATAGGTAATAAGAAAATAAAATTATCACTTTTTGCAGATGACACGATGATATACTTAGAGAATCCTAGAAAATCATCCAAAAAACCTACTTGAAACAATTCACAGCTTTAGCAAAGTAGCAGGATATAAAACACACCCATGCAAATCATCAGCATTTATATATAATTAACAAAGCCTGTCAGCAAAAAATAGAAAGAGAAATTGCATTTAAAATTACTGAGACAAAATAAAATATTTGGGGGTCTAAGTTGCTAGGACAAAACCAAGAACTATGTGAACAAAATTGAAAACACTTCTCACATAATAAAGTCATATCTAAACAATTGGAAAAATATAAATTGTTCATGGGTAGTCCGAGGTAATATAATAAAAACAACAACTCTGCCTAAATTGGTATATTTTTTTCAGTGCCATACCAATCTAACTATGAAAATATTATTTTATAGAACTAGAAAAATAATAGGAAAATTCATCTGGAAGAACAAAAGGTTAAGAATATCAAGAGAACTAATGAGAAAACAATACAAAGGATGGTAACTTAGCAGTACCAAATGTAAAACTATATTATTAAACAGCAGTCAACAAAACCATTTGGTACTGTCTAAGAAATAGACTGGTAGATCAATGCAATGGATTAGATACACACAACCCAATAATCAAAGATTATAATAATATAGCATTTGATAAATCCCCAAACTCCAGCTTCTAGAATAAGAAGTCACTATTTGAGAAAATTTTCTGGAAACACTGGAAAATAAAGTCAGAAACAGCATAGATCTATATCACATACTCTGTTAGGATTACTAGGTGAGAACTCAGGTTGTCTGGACAGTGACAAGGTGAGAACTCAGGTTGACTTGATAGAAGGAGCAAGCTCATTGGCTGAAGTGGTTCTTCCCAGAAGCCCTTGCATTATCCCACGCCCATTCTCTGGGAGGATAAAAGAGGACACCACTCCAGAGATAGGAGAGCTCTCTGCATTACATCAGGCCTGAAGCGGCTCTCTGCAGGAAGGGAAGTTACTTCTCTGGACAAGAGTTAACAGCAACTGCCTGGAGACAACGGTTCACTACAAGAAGAAGAATCTGTCTGAGAGATTTGAGTAGACACAGCAGATCTCTTCCCAGAGAGCGATCGGCAGCTTCTGTAGACAACAGCTCACTACAATACCCCATCCCTAAATAAGGTCAAAATGGGTGCATGATTTGTCATGAAGGGTGAAAAACAAGAAAAACAAGAAAATTAGGAAAACAAAGGATTTACTTACCTATGAGATATGTGGAGGAGAGAAAAATCTATGAGTAAGCAAGAACTAGAAAACATAATATAATGGAAAATGGACAATTTTGATTACAATCAATTAAAAAGGTTTTGCTCAAACCAAACTAGCAGAAACACAATTAAAAGAGAAATACAAATCAGGAGAAATTTTTACAGCCAGTGTTTCTGATAAAGGCCTCATTTCTAAAATATATGAAGAACTGAATCAAATTTATAGGAATGCAAGTCATTCCCCAATTGATAAATGGTCAAAGAATATGAACAGACAATTTTTCAGCTGATGAAATTTAAGCCATCTATGATCATATGAAAAAAATGCTCTAAATCTAAATGTTTAGAGAAATGAAAATTAAAACAACTCTTAGGTACCACCTTCCACCTCTAATATTGACTAATATGACAGGATAAGATAATGATAAATGTTGGATGGGATATGGGAAAACTGGTACACTAATGTATTGTTGGTGGAGTTGTGAAATGATCCAACTATTCTTGTGAGCAATTTCAAACTAGTAGAAGTAGAGAAAATTATGAAAGGTAAAATACTGCCTTTAATCAAGAAGTGTCATTACTGTGTTTGAATCTGATGAAAATCATAAAGGAGGGAAAAGGAATTACAAGTACAGAAATTTTTGAAACAGGTTTTTTGGTGGTAGCAAAGAATTGAAAAATGAGTAGATGCTCATCACTTGTGGAATGGCTGAATAAGTTATAGCATATGAAAGTAATGGAATGTTATTGTTGTATAAAAATGATGAAGAAGCTGATTTTAGAAAGGCATGTAAAGATTTTCATGAAGTGATGCTGAATGAAACAAGCAGAACCAGGAATACATTGTACCCAGAAAGACTGTGTGATAATCAAATATGAAAAATTTGGTTATTCTAAGTAGTTCATTGATCCAAGGCAATTCCAATAAACTTTGGGTATAAAATGACATCTGCATCCAGAAAGAGAACTATGGAGATTAAATTTAAATCAACATTTGCTATGTATACTTTTTTCTTTTTTTCATGGTTTTGTTCTGATTTTTCTCTTCCAACATGATTCATAAAGAATATGTATTACAAATTAATGTGCATGTATAACTAGAAAAGGATTAATGAGCAATTAAAAAGATGTGGGGAGGGAAGCATGTGAACTAGACACATTTTAAATCATCTTCATAGTGATGAATATTGAACCCATATTTGTTAATCAGATCACTTAATGAATATAGGAAAACAAAGATAATACAACAAAGATGATTTAAGAAGGAATCCAAGGAAAGTACTATTTGACA
The DNA here is from genome assembly GCF_048593235.1 of Sminthopsis crassicaudata. NCBI lineage: Eukaryota > Metazoa > Chordata > Mammalia > Dasyuromorphia > Dasyuridae > Sminthopsis > Sminthopsis crassicaudata. The sequence goes on along the minus strand of NC_133618.1, from coordinate 304,694,987 downwards.
GGGAATAGGACAAAGATAATGATCATATAAGTGAGACTGAAAAGTAATAGATGAACAAGATGTGAACATGGAAAAATACTTTCATGGGACTCAAGGAAAGAAAGAATATCTGGAAACAGCACATAACTGATAATAAAGACTAAAGCAGAATAATAAATGAAAAAAGACTAACAAAATTGTTGTAACACTGAAGAGAGCATCTAGGTTTAGTCAAGTGGTAGAGTCAGAAATCAGTTGAAAATCATTAAGAAAATATGGAAACAATTCCTTCTAAGAATTTTTCTATCAAAGAGAAAATTAAAATGACAAATTAAGAAAATGATAAGGTCAAAGAAAGACTTTTTTATAGGATATGGAAAACATCAATATTTTTGTAGGCAATAGGAAAAATAAGTAGAAGAGGAAAGATTGAAGATTGTAGAGAGTTTTGATTAATGACACAAGCTTTTAGGAAATATGTGAGATTATAGGAACACTAGCATAATTGGGTGGGTTGTCCTGGCAAGGAAAAGACCACTTCATCCTGAAAGGCAGAAGCAAAGGAAGAGAATATTGGAAACTATGTAGGGAGTTTTTCAGGTGTTGCGTATTGGATAAAAAAGAACTCATTGAAAATGAAGAGTATTTTTCAGTAAGGAACAAAACTCCTTTATTAGGATGACAGGGGAAAGCAAAGATAAAGGAGGCTTGAAGCAAGTGGAAGTGATTTGAAATAGTTCTTTTCAAAAGATTATTAATCATCAAAGACTCAAAGATTGTCATATAGCAGTAAGTATCCAGTTGTTGTTAAATAATATAATTTGCAGTAATCCAAATCTCAAAGAGGAACTCAGATTTTTAATCACCATGTATTGAAGATGGAATGAAGGGCTAAAAACTAAGTACAAACAGAAACTATAACAAGACTCAAAGGATTAATTTAGGAAGTAAAAACTAGAATAAATTGAAATTACACATTTACAGTAAGGATGACAAAAGTTTCCTTTCATTTTTAGATACTCTAAAAATTAAAAGATAGTTGGGGAAAAAATTTTAAAGACCTTGTCTAAGTGAAGGGGCAGGTCAATTCTCCAAGAGCCTCCACAGCTGTGAATCATAAACTTGAAGAAACTCAACAGCCTTTACTATGTTCCTTGTGAGATATCATGGAGGTAAATTTTCAAATGGAAAAGAGGATTGTAGTCAGAACAGACATTTTTCATAAGTCTCTCATCAGTCTCCTGGCTCGGCCCTTTGGTGTGTTGGTCCATTTAATTACCCCAACTAAAATAGTCTTACTGGGTCTCTTCTCCCTTTCCTTCCCCATTGAGTTAGCGAAGGGACTTTGGGAGAATCCTACTCACGAACAGCTCTTGGGAACTGCTGCTTCTTTGTTTCTTATGTTTTTTTACGACCCTGTTCAGGCACCACCTGTTGTGATACTGGACCCACCTGCCAATGGCTGCTGGAGGTCTAACTCAGACCTGTAGAGATCTATTCTCTTCTTCATGGATCTCTTAATATGAGAGGATGGTGATGATGATAATACAAGGAGACTGAGAAACAATGCAGTTGCATTGTCTGACTTCTCTACTCTTCCCTCTGCCTTCAATTTATATCATTCCCAATCCACAAGGAACATCAGCATAAGTAAAAGTTGCTTTGCAGTTCCTTCAAGTGTTGTGATTCACAGCTGTGGAGGTTCTCAGAGAACTGACCTGCCCCAAAACTTAGGCATGGTTTTTAACAAACAAACAAACAAACAAAAAAAAAAAAAAAAAAAAAAAAAAAAAAGTATGGCTTCTTATTTGGATGAAAGGAATAATGTTAATAGGTGATAGTGAAAAGGACAAATTTAGTGTTCATAATCTTCTTGTATTTTCTCTCCCAAAGTAAATGGTCTTTGGATTAATTATCTATTGGCCAATTGTTCCATTTGCCTGTTTTATTTTGTGACCTAGTTTGAGACTTTTTTGCAAAGATAATGATATGGTTTGCCATTTCTTTCTCTAGCTCATTTTACAGATTAAGAAGCCAAGGGTAAACAGGATTAAATGACTTTACCATGGTCATGGAACTAGTAAGTTCTGAAGTCAGATTTAAACTCAGGTTTTCTTGATTCCAGGTCTGGAGTTCTATCTATTGTATCACCTAATATATTAGTGGATTAGGAAAAATAGAAGTAAAAAGACTAAATGGGAATGAAAAGACAAGATAATTTAGGACAAAGTCAAAATATATTTGCTGCTTCCAATGAAAGAACATGTAGATGTTATTGTTAGATAAGTTTCAATGATTTTTTAAGGTTTCTGAGAATAGGAGTGATTTGAAACTAGGACCAAAACTTGATTATCATACCATATTAAGTTATACATATGTAAAGATAGCTTTTGCATGTCTTTGATTTCATGTCCTCATGATATACTTTGAAATAGGCTTCCTAGTCTCCATGTGGAGAAACACAATGAAAGGCACTCTAGGTATTGTTTGTATGTGAATATAAATGTATATACATATATATTATTCATATTATATATATATATATTATATGTATATGCACATATACACATATATTTAACCTTCACTAGTTATATAATTTATAAACCTTAAGATTCATTGTAAATTTGAATTCTTATTTCTGGAATTGAATTTAAATGAACAGATAGACCAATAGCCTATACCTGGCAATTCTGTAGCTATAAATGCAGAACAAATCAACTAAAATTCAGATTCTATTTGGGGATTAGGGCCAGTGGTCCTTATATATTAGATAATAGATATCTGTCATTTTTAAGGTATAGAGTATTTATATCTTATAGGCAAATACAGAATTCCCATCTGCACCCAAAATAAAATAGGAAGAAATAAGCTAAAGATGATGAAAGCTAAAATAGAAGATAGACCAATTGAGAGAGATACAAACTTTAATATCTTTCCTCTTCCTTAGCTATGACAACAAATTTGAGACTTAGCAATACTTATGATGACCTCAGCTTTCTCTATTCTGGTCATAGCTAATGAGCTATGGATATTTCATACAAGAGAATTGATATATACATTTAAATTGCTTTTATCAATTAACTCCTTTATATATCAGCTCTACATAGTACATTAAACTGCTATGGGAATGTGTAAATAAAAAGAAAAGTTATTTGCTAAATGAGATTAGGTTTGAATTACAAAGATAACAAATATCAATTAAAGAATTGAGAGATTTTTTATTTTCCATATTTTATTTAACTTCTGTTAGCTTTCAAAAGAAAGCCATTGCCATTCTCTTGGAAAAAAAGTATATTTCCTATTTTCTTTTTTTACCTGAAGACCTAACAATCATCTGTCATTGTCTATGAAGCAGAAACAAATTCTTTTAACAGCATTTTCCCTTGCCTTCTTCTCTAAGAACCTGTCCCCAAATCTGACTAACAGTTTCTTGTATGGATACATAGATGTCAAATCTCTCAGCTCACATAAACTGACATTTCTTGCCTCTTTGGTTCATTTAATACATCTCAAGAGCCTAGAATCTAACCTGGGGACATACAAGAAAATAACTTTATCTTCAAAGTCTTGGTTTACAGAACTAGTTCATTCTCTTTTATATCCTTGGCTACATTTTATTCATTTCAGTCAAGAGTGCAATTTGGGCTGATGTTTGAGTGGCACACATCCCATCTAGGACTACAGAGGCCAGATCCACAAAGTAATAAAACATCCAGACAATTCAGAGCAAAAAATAAACCAAATTAGGCTTTTTGTATCAAACAGGAAACAAATAGACTACATTAGACATTTAATTGATTAAAAACTTTATGTTTCACCTGGTGATTTTTATTTTGTTTGTAAATATCCAGGGTGTAGTCTCTACTATATTTTGGTATTATGGCCATATAAAATTTTATTTGATACATTTTTACTTTTTAGATAATTTTTCTCACTAGTGACCAGTTTTAGGAGTGTTTATATATATGTGTGTGTGTGTGTGTGTGTGTGTGTGTGTGTGTGTGTGTGTGTGTGTGTGTGTGTGTGTGTAAACCATGTCTCTTCAGAAATACAAAAGTTTCAAATAAAACATTCTTTTAATTGAGTCATTAATGTTTTATGAATGTCCCAAATATGTCCCAAACTCTTGCTAAAGTTTAAAGCATGTTATCAAGATTAAAAAGCTTAAAACTACATCAAAATTTATGTGATACCTTGTATTTCAATGAATATTTTCCTGAGTTTGAAAGTAAAAGGGTAAAACATTTCATGTCATCTTAATAATTATGCTAGACATTTATGCTCAGAGAAGTAGTAAGAAATTGAATGAATTCAAAAATCTCTCACTGGATTGAAGATAAACATAATGTTCAAAGTAGTTGGTGATTGGAATTTGATTAAGGTTGTCTCATGCACAATAGCTATGCATGACCAAAGAGTCAGAAAATTGGAAAACACATTTGGTGAATTTTATATGATAAGAAAAATATTAGTCTAAAATCCCCATGATTTAAGTTTCCAGATGGAGAACTCCCTTTGTTTCACATGACGAGAGTGAATGAAAACTGAAAATCCTAAGGCTACAGAGCCACTTTATCTAAGGGGGGGGGGGAGAGACTTTTAGGCTGTCTCCCTTTACCATATGGTTTTATTTGTTTTGAGTGAAGGAAACCTTCACTCTAGACACCCATGCTAGATAGAAATTATATTTTACTTAGGTATCCTGAAAGACACTGACAGTGCTAGTTGGTTATTCAGTCAATAAAGTGTGTGTATGTGTGTGTGTGTGTGTGGGGGGGGTTTCTCCCAATCACCAGCAGGTCAATGCAAAATATCCATGCATGTTACAATTCTCCTGTTTCTCAGGAGCAGATCTAAAGTGTCAACCAAGTTAGTAATCTGGAAATAAACCAAATCCTGTTGCAAATGGTAGAGTCTCACCCAAAAGATCAAAATGACTAAGACCTTAATGCATCAAGCAGGCATGCCAAACAGACCATAAGGTTTGTGAATAAGAACTAAAAAAGAGAATCAAAGAAATTGGATGATCTACCTTTTAGAAATTATAGGGAACAAAGCTTACTTCACAAAGATAGTATTTATTTATGTTTTTATCAATGCTAAACAATAGCTATATATGTGTAATAAATCAATTTGGTTTCTTTTCTAGAGAAAAAAATAAATGAATAGGAAAAAAATTCAGATTAGGAGGGAAAATATAGTATTCAGGGAAAATATTTAAGAAAAACTTCAAAGATAAAATAAAAAATAAAAAGGAAATGAAGAGGGAAATGGTGTTAACCATTGTTGGCATTCTGAGGATAGATGGATATTACACAGAAAAATAAAGGAAGAATAAGATGCACTATACATTTGTACTATATAATGTTTGAGTACTTTCTTATATAGAGTAAGCTGAGGACCCTAAGGAAGAAGCAGTTTTTCCTCTGTTTCTCTCTGTGTGTATCAAGGATGGTGATGTGTACATTGAGAAAGTCATTTTGAACGCTCAGAGAAGGAAAAGCTGTGAAGGGACTGGCAACTTCCTGTTTCAGAATGCTGATAATCATGTGTCAAAATTATATGAATGATAGAAAGATAGTTATATATATGTATATATATATATATATATATATATATATATATATATATATATATATATATATATATATATATATATATATATATATATATATATATATATATATATATATATACACATGAATTCCTAGAAAGCTTCAGAATATTTATCAGAACTTACTGCAGCTATGGACTCTTTATTATTTAGAAGAATTCTAGTGACACTACAAGATGGAACCAAGAAATCTTTGCTATAGATCATGAAGTCCTGAGCTAAAAACTGAAGACCTTAAGGCCAGAGAAGATATGATCATTAGTACTGATTGAATGTTAGAGAATCAAAAAAGAAACATATTTGAGAAATAAAAAGCTAGTTAAGATCATGTCTAAGAACAGGATTTATGTTTTCAGTTGATACATTATAATAAAAGACAGATGGAATAAACCTAACAAGAACCAATAATACAAATACATACATACATACACACATATAAATATATATATATATATATTTATATGTGTGTATGTATATACATATACATATACATATATATATATATATATATATATATGTATGTATGTGTATATATATTCAAGGTCCTATGAATCTACAGGGATTTAAAATGAAAATGAAAGTAGAAAGAGAAAACTATTCAAATATTTCAAGTAAGCCACATATAATAAAACAGGCAATTTACAAGAAGAAAAATATTCTCAGAGAATAATAGCAATTTATGGGAGATAATTTATATGAAGAGAACAAATGATTAAAACAAAAATAGCAGAAAAAACAAAACAGAGTATCAGATATCTATAAAGAAATCATGTAGTATAAGTAAAAAATACAAAGGTACATGAGGTACCTTAAGTGAGCTAAAGAAAAGCAATTTAATCTTATTTGTATCTCATTGTAGAACAAGACTCATGACTAGAATGTGAGCTAAAACTCCAGATCAGAGAAAGAGAGAGAGAGATAAAGAGGCAGAGACACAGAAACAGAGACACAGAGACAGAGACAAGTCTGGTAGACCTTTGGAGAAAATTGAATGGAGACAGAGAGGAGTATACTTTATATAAAAAGGAAATTAGTGCAGTAATTAAAAGCTATGTTGGGCAACTGTGTGCAAATAAATATGATAATCTAATGAAATGGATGAATATTTACCAAAATATAGATTGCTTAGATTGACAATCAAGGAAATAAGTTACTTAAATAATTCCCTTTTAGAAAAAGAAATTGAACAAGTTATTAATCAATTCCTTAAGAAAAAATCTCCAGGGCCAGATGAACTTATAAATGAATTTTACTAAACTTTTAAATAACAAATAATTGCAATATTATGAAAATTATTTAGAAAAATAGAGAAAGAAGGAAACCTACCAAATTCTTTTTATGATAAAGATGTGATGCTGATACCTAAACCAGATAGGATCAAAAGAGAAAGAAAATTATGGACCAATTTCTCTAATGAATATTGATGAAAAAATCTTTAACACAATATTAGTAAGGACATTATAGCAAATTATCACCAGGATAATATGGCAAGATCAAGCATCCTTCATATATCAGCAATGGAGGTCTGGTTCAATATTAGGAAAACTATTACCATAATTGACTATATCAGTAACCAAACTAACGAACATCATGTGATTATATCAATAGGTGCAGAAAAAGCATTTGACAAAATTTAAGTCCAATTCCTATTAAAAACACTAGACAGTATAGAAATAAATTGAATTGTCCTTAAAATGATCAATATCATGTATTTAAAGTCATCAGCAAGCATCAAATGTGATGGAAATAAACTAGAACCATTGCCAATAATATTGGGATGAAACAAGTTTCCCCACTAGCATCATTACTATTCAATATTTTATTAGGAATTTAGCTTTAGCAATAAGAGAAGAAAAAGAGACAGTATGATGATATACTTAGAGAATCCTAGAGAATTAATTTTTAAATTACTAGAAACAATTCACAACAAATCAGGAACTATATAAACACAACTACAAAACACTTCCCACACAAATAAGGTCAGATTTAATCAATTGGAAAAATATCAAATGCTCATGTGTAGGCCAAGCTAATATAACAAAAATGACAATACTAAATAAATTATTTTTATTCAGTGCCATACCAAACTCCCAAGAAATTATTTTATAAACTTCATCTGGAAGAACAAAGGGTAAAGAATTTCAAGGAAATTAATGAAAAAAATGCAAATGAATATGGCCTAGGTATACTAGACTTAATACTATATTACAAAGTAGGGGTAATCAAAACCATTTGGTACTAGCTAAAAAATATAGTAGTAAATTTGTGGAATAGGTTATGTTTACAGGACAAAATAGTCAATGACTATAGTAATCTAGTGTTGGGATAAATAGTCACTATTTTACAAAAACTACTGCCAGAAACTGGGCATTGGCTGATAGCTTACATTGTATATCACAGGAAAGTCAAAATGGGTTCATGATTTAAACATAAAGATTGATATTATAAACAATCTGTGGAGAAGGAAGGAATGTGTGATCAAAGAAGAACTGGAGTACATTATTGAATGCAAAATATATAATTTTGATTATATTAAATGAAATAGTTTTTGTATAAACAAAACCAATACAGACAAGATTTAGAAGAGAAGCAATAAACCAGGAAAACAGTTTCATTCAAGGATTCTGATAAAAGGCCCTCATTTCTAAAATATATAAAGACTAGACTCAGATTTATAAAAATTCAAGTCATTCTCTGATAAATGATCAAGTAATATGAAAAAATTTCAGATGAAGTAATTGAAACAATTTCTAGTCATATGAAAAAGTGTTCTAAATCACTATTTATCAGAGAAATTAAAATTAAGACAACCCTGAGCAACCACTACACACCTCTCAGATTGACTAAGATGAATGGAAAAGATAATGATGAATGTTGGAGGGAAGAAGGAAAAACAGGGACACTAATATATTGTTGGTGGAGTTGAGAAGTGTTTCAACTATTCTGGAGAGCAATTTGGAACTATGTCCAAAGGTCTATCAAACTTTATATACCATTTGATCCAGTAATGTTTCTACTGGGCTTGTATTCCAAAGAGGTAATAAAAGAGGAAAAGGGACCCACATGTACAAAAATGTTCATAGCACCCCTTTTTGTAGTGGCAAAAAACTGAAAACTGAATGGATGCCCAAAAGTTGAAGAATGACTGAATAAGTTATGGTATATGAATGTTATGAAATATTATTGTTGTATAAGAAATGATCAACAAGGGGGCAGAGCCATGATAACAAAGAGTGGATATATCTTTTTCTGAGCTCTTCTCATGTTCCTCAAATTAACAGCAAATTCAGCCTCTTAACTGGTTTTTAAGTGTCAGAGCCCACAAATATTAGGAGTGTGACAAATTTCCAGCAGAAGATAATTTGGTAGATCTTCAGAAAAGATGTTTCAGGCGGAGCCAAGATGGCGGAGAAGAAACACACGACTCTGTGAACGTCCTCACTCCCTCACAACCAATTAGATAAATTAAGCCTCAGAAAAAGCCCTGGACTGATAGATATCACAAGGACTGGAAGCACGACTTACCAGCTGAAGAGAATCTGGAGTTTCAACAGAAAAGGTCAGTTCCCAGGGGAGGAAGAAGAGAGGCCAGCACAGACGGCTGGGTGCTAGCATACTGCACCGATCGCACTGGGAAGGGCTCTGGGATCAGAGAAGCCACTGAAATAAAGGAATCTGGCACAGACTGTTAGCTCTTCTCTGCTTATTATATAGCAGTTCAGAAGAGAAAGCTAAAATACCTTAAAAATTCAGATAGATTAGATTTTCCAGGAACCTGGGGGTGACTCAGCAGATCTCCGCACCAGGGGGTGTGGCCTCAACTACCTCCTGAGAATAGTTAAGAGATTGACAAGTGGGTGGATACGGCCCAAGGCAACACACCTAGTTTAGCTGGAGGGAGTGGAACTCACCTCCAGGAAATCCCAGAGAAGCAGAACCTTTGAACTAGGGACCGCGGTTTCTGGCAGACACTTCCAGTTTGAGCGCAGGGGCTTTTCACCTCACCTACTGCAGATATCCACGCCCCACCGGGACAGATAGGCTAGGCTTTGTGCTGCCTTTACTGTTCAGTCTCAACCTCAGGGAAGCCGCTAAAACACAGTGCCCTCGGGGCACAGCAGTGCTAATCACCTCTGAGGCACTTCCAGGGAGGGGGTGGGGAACTCTCTACCAGAGCTCTATCCTAGCTCAGGCACTAGAACGGCTGCATCCATCTGGTCTGGGAGGAAGCTGGTAAAGAAGTAAATAAATAATTTCCTACCCAAGGGACAGACCCCAAAAGATTTTTAAAATATGAACAAAAAAGCCAGAAAAACCATAGATTCCTTCTACACAGAGAAACAGCGGGTATCCAACCCCGAGGAAGTTAACAGCAGAGAGACAGCAGATAACAATCTAAAGGGGAATGATTCCCACCCCCCATCACATAACTCTCTCCTTGAAGAGATTATTAAAAAATTAAGGGAGTTTGAAGAAAAATGGGGAAAGGAAAGGGAAGCGATGATAGAGAATAACAACGTCCTGAAATTGGACTTGGAAAAAATAAAGAATTCACAGGAGATGCAGGGAAACAAAATTTGTGAATTAGAAAAGGTTAAAAAATCACAGGAAAGTAGGATTTCTGAATTGGAAAAGATAAAAAAGTCTCAAGAAAATAGAATTTCTGAATTGGAAAAAGAAAATAATTCTCAAAAAAAAATTAGGGAAATGGAAAAAAATTCAATAGAGCAAAATAATTCATTTAAAAACGAAATTGGGCATTTACAAAAAGAACTAAAAACTGTGAAAGAAGAAAATAACTCCTTAAAAGTCAGGATGGAACAAATAGAAATGAATGATTCACAGAGAACCCAAGAATCAGTCAAACAAAACAAAAAAAATGAGAAGCTGGAGAACAACGTCAAATACTTACTGGGAAAATCTATAGACCTGGAAAATAGATCTAGGAGAGATAATCTGCAGATAATGGACTTCCAGAAAACTATGACCTAAAAAAGAGCCTAGATTCTACTTTACAGGAAATTATCAAAGAGAACTGTCCAGAGATAATAGAAACAGAAGAGAAAGTAGATGTGCAAAGAATTCATCGAACTCCTTCTGAAATAGACCCTAAAAAAACAACACCACGGAATATTGTGGCTAAGCTGCAGAATTACCACACAAAGGAGAAAATCCTGCAAGCAGCTAGAAAAAAACAATTTAAATACCAAGGTGCCACAATAAGGGTCACTCAAGATCTGGCTGCGTCCACATTAAAAGATAGAAGGGCCTGGAACCTGATATTCCGAAAGGCAAAAGATCAAGGACTGCAACCAAGAATGAACTACCCAGCTAAGTTTAGCATCTTTTTCCATGGAAGAAGATGGTCATTCAATGAAATAGAGGAATTCTATATGTTTCTAAGAAAAAAACCAGACTTAAACAAAAAATTTGATCTACATCCACAAGAATGAAGAGAAACAGAAAAAGGTACACAGAACCCTTGAGAACTGTAACTCTGTTGTGGGTATATAAAAAGTACTCAAGGATAATTTGATTTTACTGATATAAAAGAAAAAAAGGGGGGTGTAGTAAAGAGAAGGAGGTCGGTTCAGAAAAAGGGGAAGGAATGATAAAAAGAGGGAAACTACATCCCAGGAAGAGGCATAGAAAATGCACCATATCTGAGGGAATTTAGAGAGGGGGAGAATCATTGTGTGAATCTTACTCTCATCAGGAGAGGCTCAAAGAGTAAATAATTAACATATTTGTTTTTCAGAGAATTTTCTCTCACCTCATTAAAAGGGGGGAGAGGAAAAGGGAAAAGAAAAAGGAGAATAAGTGAAGGGACTTGGAGGGAGGGGGGAGGTATACTAAAAAAAAAAAGGGAGGATTGCGCGTCACAAGGGGGGTCTGTAAATTAAATATCGGAGAGGGGTATCAGGGGGGTCAAGGGAAAAAGCATAATCTGGGGATAATATGATGGCAGGAAATACAGAATTAGTAATTTTCACTGTAAATGTGAATGGGATGAACGATCCCATCAAACTGAGATGGATAGCAGATTGGATCAAAAAGCAGAACCCTACAATATGTTGTCTACAGGAAAAACACTTAAAGGAGGGAGATACATACAGAGTAAAGGTAAAAGGTTGGAACAGAGCCTATTATGCTTCAGGTAAAGCCAAAAAAGCAGGGGTAGCTATCCTTATCTCAGATCAAGCAAAAGCAGAAGTAGATCTCGTTAAAAAAGATAAGGAAGGAAACTATATCCTATTGAAAGGTAGCATAAATAATGAAGCCATATCAATACTAAACATATATGCACCAAGTGGTATAGCATCTAACTTTCTAAAGGAAAAGTTAAGAGAATTGCAAGAAGAAATAGACAGTAAAACTATAATAGTGGGAGATCTCAACCTTGCACTCTCAGATTTAGACAAATCAAACCACAAAACAAACAAGAAAGAAATTAAAAAAGTAAATAGAACATTAGAAAAACTAGGTATGATAGACCTTTGGAGAAAACTGAATGGCAATAGAAAGGAATATACTTTCTTCTCAGCAGTTCATGGATCCTATACAAAAATAGACCATATATTAGGACATAAAGATCTCAAAATTAAATGTAGGAAGGTAGAAATAATAAATACCTTCTTCTCAGATCACAGTGCAATAAAAGCTACATTCAGTAAAAAGTTAGGGGTAAATAGACCCAAAAGTAGTGGAAACTGAATAATCTCATCTTAAAGAATGACTGGGTGAAAGAGCAAATTATAGAAACAATTAATAATTTCACCCAAGATAATGACAATGATGAGACATCATACCAAAATCTTTGGGATGCAGCTAAAGCAGTAATAAGGGGTAATTTTATATCTTTAGAGGCTTATTTGAAGAAAATAGAGAAAGAGAAGATTAACGAATTGGGCTTACAACTTAAAAGGCTAGAAAAAGACCAAATTATAAACCCCCAACCAAAAATTAAACTTGAAATACAAAAATTAAAAGGAGAAATCAATAATATTGAAAGTAAAAAAACTATTGAATTAATAAATAAAACCAAGAGTTGGTTTTATGAAAAAGCCAATAAAATAGATAAACCTTTGGTAAATTTGATCAGAAAAAAGAAAGAGGAAAATCAAATTGTTAGTCTTACAAATGAAAAGGGGGATCTTTCCACCAATGAAGAGGAAATTAGAGAAATAATAAGGAGTTACTTTGCCCAACTTTATGCCAATAAATTTGATAACTTAAGTGAAATGGATGACTTCCTCCAAAAATATAGGCTCCCTAGATTAACAGAGGAGGAGATAAATTGCTTAAATAGTCCCATTTCAGAAAAAGAAATAGAACAAGCTATTAATCAACTCCCCAGGAAAAAATCCCCAGGGCCAGATGGATTCACATGTGAATTCTACCAAACATTTAAAGAACAATTAGCCCCAATGTTATATAAATTTTTTGAAAAAATAGGGGATGAAGGAGTCCTACCAAACTCCTTTTATGACACAGACATGGTACTGATACCTAAACCAGGTTGATCGAAAACTGAGAAAGAAAATGATAGACCAATCTCCTTAATGAATATTGATGCTAAAATCTTAAATAAGATATTAGCAAAAAGACTTCAGAAAATCATCTCCAGGATAATACACTATGATCAAGTAGGATTTATTCCAGGAATGCAGGGCTGGTTTAATATTAGGAAAACTATTAATATAATTGACCATATTAATAATCAAATTAATACGAACCATATGATCATCTCAATAGATGCAGAAAAAGCATTTGACAAAATCCAACATCCATTCCTACTAAAAACTCTTGAGAGTATAGGAATAAATGGACTATTCCTTAGAATAATCAGGAGCATATATTTAAGACCTTCAGTAAGCATAATATTCAATAGAAATAAACTGCAACCTTTCCCAATAAGATCAGGAGTGAAACAAGGTTGCCCACTATCACCATTACTATTCAATATAGTACTAGAAACGCTAGCCTCAGCAATAAGAGCCGAGAAAGAGATTCAAGGAATTAGAGTAGGAAATGAGGAAATCAAACTATTACTCTTTGGAGATGACATGATGGTATACTTAGAGAACCCCAAAGACTCTGCTAAAAAGCTACTAGAAATAATTCAAAATTTCAGCAAAATGGCAGGATACAAAATAAATCCACATAAATCCTCGGCATTTTTATATATCACTAACAAAATGCAACAGCAAGAGATACAAAGAGAAATTCCATTCCAAACAAATGTTGAGAGTATAAAGTATTTGGGAATCCATCTACCAAAGAAAAGTCAGGAATTATATGAGAAAAAATTACAAAACACTTGCCACAAAAATAAAATCAGATTTAAATAATTGGAAAGACATTCAGTGCTCTTGGATAGGCTGAGCGAATATAATAAAGATGACAATACTCCCCAAACTAATCTATTTATTTAGTGCTATACCAATCAGACTCCCAAGAAACTATTTCAATGACCTAGAAAAAATAACAACAAAATTCATATGGAAGAATAAAAGGTCGAGAATTGCAAGGGAACTAATGAAAAAAAAACTCAGAGGAAGGTGGTCTAAGTGTACCTGATCTAAAGCTATATTATATAACAGCAGTCACCAAAACCATTTGGTATTGGCTAAGAAATAGACCGGATCAGTGGAACAGATTAGATACAAAGGACAAAAAAGGGTACATCTATAGCAATCTAATCTTTGACAAACCCAAAGATACCAACATTAGGGATAAAAATTCATTATTCGGAAAAAACTGTTCGGAAAACTGGAAATTAATATGGCAGAAACTTAATATGGATCCACACTTAACACCATATACCAAGATAAGACCAAAATGGGTCCATGATTTAGGCATAAAGAGGGAGATAATAAATAGATTAGAGGAACAGAGGATAATCTACCTCTCAGACTTGTGGAGGAGGAAGGAATTTATGACCAGAGGAGAACTAGAGATCATTATTGATCACAAAATAGAAGATTTTGATTACATCAAACTAAAAAGTTTCTGTACAAATAATACTAATTCAAACAAGATTAGAAGGGAAGTAACAAATTGGGAAAATATTTTTAAAAAACAAAGGTTCTGACAAAGGTCTCATTTCCAAAATATATAGAGAACTGACCCTAATTTATAAGAAACCGAACCATTCTCCAATTGATAAATGGTCAAAGGATATGAACAGACAATTCTCAGATGAAGAAATTGAAACTATATCCACTCACATGAAAGAGTGTTCCAAATCACTACTGATCAGAGAAATGCAAATTAAGACAACTCTGAGATACCACTACACACCTGTCAGAGTGGCTAAGATGACAGGAACAAATAATGATGAATGTTGGAGGGGATGTGGGAAAACTGGGACACTGATACATTGTTGGTAGAGTTGTGAAAGAATCCAGCCATTCTGGAGAGCAATTTGGAACTATGACCAAAAAGTTATCAAACTGTGCATACCCTTTGATCCAGCAGCGCTACTACTTGGCTTATATCCCAAAGAAATACTAAAGAGTGGAAAGAGACATATATGTGCCAAAATGTTTGTGGCAGCTCTTTTTGTTGTAGCTAGAAACTGGAAGATGAATGGATGTCCATCAGTTGGAGAATGGTTGGGTAAATTATGGTATATGAAGGTTATGGAATATTATTGCTCTGTAAGAAATGACCAGAAGGAGGAATACAGAGAGGCTTGGAGAGACTTACATCAACTGATGCTGAGTGAAATGAGCAGAACCAGAAGATCACTATACACTTCAACAATACTGTATGAGGATGTATTCTGATGGAAGTGGAAATCTTCAACATAAAGAAGAGCCAACTCACTTCCAGTTGATCAATGATGGACAGAGGTAGCTACACCCAGAGAAGAAACACAGGGAAGTGAATGTAAATTGTTAGCACTAATATCTGTCTGCCCAGGTTACATGTACCTTCGGAATCTAATGTTTATTGTGCAACAAGAAAATGGTATTTACACACATGTATTGTATCTAGACTATATTGTAACACATGTAAAATGTATGGGATTGCCTGTCATCGGGGGGAGGGAATAGAGGGAGGGGGAGATAATTTGGAAAAATGGATACAAGGGATAATATTATTAAAATAATATATATATATATAATAAAAATTTATTAATTAAAAAAAAAAAAAAGAAAAGATTTTTCAATTGGAGATTGATAGAAGTGGACTGAGTATAGGCAGGCCAAGCACCGAGTAAAGCCAGTGCACAGATCTAGGGTGGTGTGGAGAATTCATGAAGAATCTACAGCAGTGTTGACTACTCTGTCCTGGTTGCAAGCCAGATCAGCAGATTAGCTAATAGTGAGGCCCTAAATTCCAGAATACCACATCCACCACTGGAATTTGTCACTGACCTAGTGCACCAACCGCTGCCTGTAAAGGAAGCTTAGACAAATTCCCCTTTGCCCTAAAAACAGATCCCAACTTAAAAAAAAATGAACAAAAAAAGCAAAAAGAATTCTGATCAAAAATAGTTTTTATGAAGAGAAAAACAGATTTTAAACTTTAAGGACACTAAAAGCAGATCATTTTCAGATGAAGTCCCAAAGGATCATATGAATTGGTCCCCATTTTACAAGGCTCTCTTTGAAGAATTCAGAAAGGATATTAACTCCTTACAAAATATTAGTGAAATGGAAAAAGCATATCACTCCTTACAAAATGGATTTGATAAAATGGAAAAACAAAACAACTCCCTGAAAAACAGAACTTGCAAAATGAAAAACAAACAAACAAACAAACAAACAAACCTCAAAAAACAAAACAACTCATTAAAAATTTCAATTGGCCATTTACAAAGGAACTATAAAAGGTAACACGAAAACAATTCACTAAAAAACAATCAGCAGGATGATTTCAAAGAGGCCTAGAGAGACTTACATGAACTGATGGGAAATGAAGTGAGCAGAACCAGGGGATCATTGTATACAGAAGCAACAAGATTATATCATGATCAATTTTGATGGACATGACTCTTCTCAACACTGAGATGATTCAGGACAGATCCAATGACCTTATGATGAAAAAAGCCATTTGCACCCAGAGAGAGGATTGTGAGAATTTAGTGTAGACCACAACATAGTAGTTTCACTTTTTTGTTGTTGTTTGCTTGGATTTTGTTTTATTTTCCATTTTTTCCTTTTTGGTCTAATATTTCTTGTGTAACACAATTATTGTGGAAATATGTATAGAAGATTTGCACATATTTAGCACATATTGAATTAATTGCCATCTAATGGAAGAGGTGTGGGGAAGGGAGGGAAAACATTTGGAACACAGAAAATTTTGCAAGGATGAATGTTGAAAATTATCCATATACTAGTAAAAATAAATAAAAAGTTAATTACAAAAAAATAGAGGAAGACATTAGCCTCACTTTTACAATATTAAGTATGTATGGATGAAACAATCCCATAAAATAAAAGAGAGGGACAAATTGGAGAAGAAAACAAAACTCAACAATTTGTTATATACAAAAACATATCTGCAAAGGGTCAGACCTTTTATAATACCAGCGAATCTTGAAAAGAAAAAAAAAATATGAAAGAACATCATGAAAAGCAAATGGACAATTTTGATTACATTAAAGTAAATGGGTTTTGCACAAACAAAACCAACATAAATAAGATTAAAAGGGAAGTGCAAAACTGGGAAAACATTTTTACAGCCAATATTTCTGATAAAGGTCTCATTTCTAAAATAAATAAGGAACTGTCAAAGTTATAAGAATACAAGCCATTCCTCAATTGATAAATGATCAAAGGATATGAACAACACTTTTCAAATGATAAAATTAAAGCTTTCTTAGCCTTTTGGACTAATATGCTAAATCACTAATCTATTGATTAGAGAAATGCAAAGTAAAAGAACTCTGAGGGACCACCTCACTCCTTTAATATTTGTTGGAGTACAGATCAACTTGGACCTACATTTACTGCTGAGTTAGGAGAGTATGAGGCCATTGGAACAGGCATGTGACATGCATACACTTCCTATATTAAGACACATAACCTTTAAGATATATATACAGCCATAAAAGGAAAAACTCTGTACTTAACTTTTGATTGGAGTTCGCCATTGTTTAAAGAGTATATAAGTTAGTATACTGCCTGATTAAAAAAGGGAAACACCTTTTCTACGCCATGTAATCGATTCCTGAATAAAGCACCGCTTAACTCCTTGGCAGTTCGACTCAGTGTGATTCTTCTGATGCAGAAGCCGGTGGTACCCCGAAGACCCCAGATAGGAGGGTAAGTAGAGGGCAGATACTCCTCCCACACCAGAAGCACGCCAGGAACCCCCAGGCTTAACAAATATTCACTAATATGACAGGAAAAAGTAATGATAAATGTTGGAGGGGATGGGGGAAGACGGGGACACTAATGCATTGTTGGTGGAGTTGTGAAATTATCCAACCATTCAGGACAGCAATCTGGAACTGTGCCCAAAAAGCTATCAAAATGTGCATACCCTTTGATCTAGCAGTGCTACTACTGGGCTTATATCCCAAAGAAATACTGAGGAGGGGAAAGGGACCTGTATGTGCCAAAATGTTTGTGAAATGTTTATGAAGGTAATGGAATATTATTGTTCTATAAAAATGATGAACAAGCTGATTATAAAAAGGTCTGCAAAGATTTGCATGAACTGATGCTGATTCTGATTTCCAATTTCATGAGCAGAACCAGGAAAACATTGTACATAATAACAGCAAGAATGTGCTATGGTCAACTATAAAAATATTGGTTCTTCTCAATGGTTCAGTGATTCAAAGCAATCTCAATATGCACAATCTGCCTCCAGCAAAAGACCTAAGGAGACTAAATGTAAATCAACATATGCTTATGTTCACTTCTTTTTTCTATCTCTCTGATGGTTTTTCCCTTTTGCTCTGGTCTTTCTCTCCCAACATGATTGATAAAGCAATGTGAGCTAAAATAAATAAATAAATGAACAAATGAACAAATAAAAACAGTTATTTGCCTCTTTGTTCTTCAGTCTATTGTGTCTATTGTTATAGAATGTTAAATAGTTGGTAGACAGCTAAACTTTGAGACAGCAAGACTTGAGTTCAAATCCTATTTTAAACACTTCCTAGCTACATGATTGTCACAGAAGTTGTTGGAGCCTCCATTTTTTCCTATGTAAAACAGGTAATCCCCATAATAATTCCTTTATATAGTTATTGTGAGGATCTGATGAGAAAGAAAAATAACAAAATATGGAGAAAAGGGATTTTTCATGTGATTTGCAGAGGTTGAGCTACATATGTTTCTTTTTGTGCCAAGAAATAGTTATATATGCACAAAATGCAAGTTAATGTCTGTACTAGAAGACTATTACCAAAATAAAAAAGACAAAGTATGTAATGTGGTGTTGTCTCCAGAGACTGCCGATTGCTCTCTGGGAGGAGATCTGCTGTATCAACTCAAATCTCTCGGACAGATTCTTCTTCCTGTAGAGAGACCTTGTCTCCAGACAGTTGCCACCAACTCTGGTCCAGAGTAGTGACTTCTTCTTCCTCCAGAGAGCTGCCTCAAGTCTGGCCCAGACAGGAGACTCTCCATCTCTCGAGTGCCATCCTCTTTTATCCTCCCAGAGAATGGGCATAGGATAATGCAAGGGCTTCTGGGAAAAATTACTTCAACCAATGAACTTGTTCCTCCTAAACATGCAAGCTTATCCCCAGGAGTTCACAGAGGTTAAACTCCTAGTAAAGACCAGAACTAGAGAATTGTTAAGTACCGACTTAGCACTTAGTAAGAACCTAACATCTCCCCCTTTCTTTTGATTTAGATCATAGGGTGGTCATGACCTTGAAACATAAATCCATCAATATGGGAGGCATTATACATAATTACATAGATTACATAAACACATAGTAACATAATACATACTAGAAGTATGTAACAAATAATATGATCAAATAACCATGAATTGAGAATTTATAAATGTCCATAAGTCCATTATCCATTAGTCCAATGATTCCTGCTGGATTTTAAAGTTCTTTAACAGTCTTCTTATTAGCCATGCTCTTTCAGTGTCAGATATTTCTTAGATTTTCTCCTTTGTTTTGAGGTCTTTCTCTTTTTCTGTCTCTCTCCGATGGACAAGGCAAATACAACTCGTTGCACCCATCTGATTCCTTCTCCATCTGATGAAATACAAGCAAACCCTCTCTCCCAGGCAGTTAACCTATCTGGTCCCTTCCATTCACCACTTTCTGGGTCTCTACACATCACCTGGCAATTACATTGGAGTTGTTTGCACTGGACACAGCCCTGTTGGTTTAAAAGGCCTGTATTCTCCCCAAGTGTAATCCATTTTTGCAATCTGATTGTCTTCTGGCTGACTGATCAAGTAATCCCTTTCTTCCATGTGATTGCTTTTCTGCTAGTTGATCAATTCAGAGTCTTGACCTTCTAAAGGCTCTTTGGGTGTAACATCAGTTGCCATCATGCCCTAAGTCTTTTTTGCCTGGAGTCTTGGACCTGGGCCCCTCATCCCGTTTCCCTGAATTATTCTACACTCTGATGCCCAATGGAGTCCTCTGTTGCATTTTGGACATGGGGTTTTAGGTCTTCTCTCACCCTGTCTTCACACTCTCTCTCCATATTTACACTGAGCTCTTAGATGTCCAATTTTTCCACATTGGAAACATTGATGAATTTCTCTAAAAGTCCCTTGCCAGGAGGGATCCTGTCTTTCCATATTCATCATAGTCCAGGTGTAAAAAGCATTTGTTCCCACTGTGGCACATCGTCTCATGATCTCCTCTAAAAGAGCATCTTTGTCTAATCCCCGTATAATTCTTCTGCAATCTAATTTGCATTTTCCTTAGCCAGATATCTGGTCATTATTTCTGTAGCTGCATTTTCTCCAATAGTTCTTTTGACAGCAGTTTGCAAACATCCCACAAAATCTGCAAAAGGTTCATTGGGACCTTGCTCTATTTTAGTGAAGGCCTCTCCCTGATCTTTCTGTCTAGGGAGGACACCCCAAGCTTTTATTGCAGCCTTAGCAAGTAGCTCATATATTGTCATGGTATAATTAATCTGTTCTGAATTCTCTCCATACCGATTTCCAAATTGCATCTGACTTGGATTTTACATAATTCATGAAACTCCATAAGCCATAATAAATTTTGTCCAGGTTCTAGACATGTCCTTGCTATGGATTTCCAATCATTTGGGGTTAGGATTTTATAAGACAAACCATCTAGTAACATTTTAACATAAGCTGATGTAGCCCCATAAAGGGTACAACCTTTTTTCAAATCTTTAATTTTATTCAAATCTAAAGGTGTATATCTTCTCATTTTTTGACCTACAGAGTCAGTATATCTTTAATCACAGGATACACATGTATAAAATCATTTATATCCTGTCCTTCTCTCTTAGCTTTAACCAATGCTTTTTCTAATCTTGTCTTGGCTTAGGCTGCTTTACAGGCGATTCTGTTTGTGTTTCTGCCTTTTCCCCTCCTCCTTCTTTCTCTACCCCTAAAGGGTTAATTGAGGGACAAGATGGGAAATGCTCCTGTTGCTCAGAATTGTACTTAACTTCATTGTTATCTGATTCATCCTTTTCACCTAGTTTAGTTGACACATCCCCATTTTGCTCCTTCTCTTCCTTTAGAATAACAATTTTTAAAGCCATTTGGATAAATTATAGGTATGAAGTGTATCTTTGGAAATTGAGTTTAGTTTGGAATTGTAGTGTTCACCTTTGCTTTCCTACTAATTCCCATTCATCTAGATCCAATTCTTCTTCCAGAGAAAAACAAGGCCCAGACAAGAGACTCTCCATCTCTTGAGTGTCATCCTCTTTTATCCTCCCAGAGAATGGGCATGGGATAATGCAAGTGATTCTGGGAAAAATTACTTCAACCAATGAACTTGCTCTTCCTAAGCATGCAAGCTCCTCCCCAGGAGTTGAAGGGGTTAAACTCCCAGTAAAGGCCAGAACTAGAGAATTGTCAAGTACCGACTTAGCACTTAGTAAGAACCTAATATCTCATTATCGCATTAACACTCAGTAAGAACCTAACAAAAGTATTTTTCTCTCTTCACAAATCATAGGTGTGATGGTAAATGTTTAACTTTTGACTCTAAGAATAATTATTGATAATACACTTTTAAATTTAATCCATGTTATTTTTTCCATCATTTTCTTAAGTTTAGATAATCAACAAAAGAAAAAAGCCTTGATTTATGATGTTTTAATTTAATTTTAGTTTAATCAATGTTTGAGACCCTGTATGATAAGAATCCATGACATCTCAAACTCCAAGTTATACAGAGTCCTTAAAGTACTATATTAATGTTAATTTTTACTCCTTCTATTACTATAACCAACATAAGAAATGATGCAGTGGGGAGGAAGGAGATTTCTTATATTTCTTTACAATATTTTTATGGTTTATTTCTTTGCATTCTTTGCAATCCTTTGCAATCACTTTGACTACAGTGATTCAAGTAATCAGCTCTTGTATTATCATCTTCCAGAATAAAGTTTTTTGACTGATGTTGTCTTTGTAATATTCAGTTTGTATATAGATTCATGTTCAAATGCAGTGATCTGAAAAACATAGAATTCTATATTTATGATTATTTTCAAGTCATTTCCCCTCACTAACACAGCTGGACTAGTGGAATTTGTAAGTCAATATCTCCATATCCTGGAGTTATCTTTTTAGTCCAGAAATAAACTTGATTATCAGATGAGTTGTAATAGAGCACTATGACACATGTAATTAGCAATTTATGAAAGGGGACTGGGATAAAATGTTGTAAGAGTTAATAATACTGTACATTTAAGTACATGTGACAATAAGTAGATGTAGTCAAGAAGGAAATTTGTCTTCTGTTTTTATAGGTGCTGTTGTTCTCACATCTTCTTTCAACAATTTAGAATATATTTTTTCAGAAAGAAAGAAGGTTCAATAGAACTTCTAGATTCACACATCTCACTTTTTGATCCAAAGAAAGCTTTTTTTTCCCAATTTTTATTGATGTTTATTGTCATGTGATTTCTCACTGACAGCTAATATGATCAACTCTTTCTGATGTATTATCTTAAGCCAGCTTCAGACTGATCTAGAGAAGAGGGAATAGCTCTTAAATGTACTGTTAGGTTTTCTGAGAAAATGGTATTTCATTTAGTTATTTATAGCCATCTACTATGGGATCTAACTAACATGGTGCATTGCTCTCTTCTCATAAATAATGCACAAGGATTCCACAGTGTGATAGGAGCAAGTGATTCATTCCTCACGATTCTTGTGCAAACCTCAGTAAATTGTGTGTGCTTCAATTGAAGAGATCAGTAAAAATCCAAGTCCACAGTAGTATGGAGATGTGACAACTACTGTAACACCAGACCATATTTATAATGGCATATATTTCATGCTTAGAGAAGAAAAGCTAAATGCTTATTGCTCATGACTTGCTACTATGTCCTATAGGAAAGATATGTTTTAAAAATAAAGTGGATGTTTTTTAAATTAAATAAAGGGTCCTAGAATTACCAAAATTATTTTAATGCAAAAAACCTCCCAAAGATTGATCTTTTTTGCTCTTCCTGTGATTTTGTGAGTTTAAGGAACTCCTGATGAGGACATTCCTTCCACCAGTGAAAATGGACAACTCTTTTGTGACTTAAAGAGAGATGCCTGAGGGAGAAACTAAGTATAAGTCATCATATACATGCTTCATTGTAATTCTTACTTACCATCATCCCTTTTATTAAAGGGAAAAAAACACTTGTTGAAAAAATTTTTTAAAGAACTTGAAACATAAAACAAGGTTTTAGCATTTGGGAATTCTATTTGAGACTTTGGCACTGATTCTCTGCAAGCAGAACTATTTTAATTATATTTTATTTTTTCTAAATACATGCAAAGATAGTTTTAAATTATATATCTTGCCTGAGGTAGCATTTGAAAGCAAATTTCTCCTGCACCTAATCCAAATACAACTTCAATATTTTTTATTAAAATGTATATCAGGAAAAACTTAGAAAATAGTATGATAGAAATTAAGCATTGACCAAAATCTAGCACCTTATAACAAGATAAAATTGAAATGGATTTTTGATTTACATATAAAGTGTGATATTATAAGCAAATTAGGAAAGAAAGGGATAGTCTGCCTGTCAAATATTTGATGACAGGAAGAATTTATGGACAAAGAAGAACTAGTGAACATTATAAAAAGTAAAATGGATAATTTTGATTACATTACATTAAAAGTTTTTTTGTAAAAACAAAATGAGTGTAGCCAGAATGAGAATGGAAGTAGAAAGCTGGGAAACAATTTTATACCCAATCTTTTTGATCAAAACTTCATTTCTAAAATATAGAGAGAACTGATTCAAATTTATAAAAAATGTAAGTCATTCCCTGCAGTTAATAAATGGTCAAAGGATATGGATAGCTGATTTTTAGTTGAAGAAATTAAAGCCATTTCTAGTCATGTGAAAAATACACTAAATCATATTGATTAGAGAAATGTGAATTAAGAGAACTCTGAAGCACCATTTTGCACCTGTCATTGTTTAAGAAGACAGAAATGGATAATGTTAAATGTTGCAAGGGATGTGGGAAAACTGGGACACTAATATTGTTGGTGGAGTTGTGAACTGATGCAATCATTTTGGAGATTGAATGTGGATCAAAGCATATTATTTTACCTTTTTGTTTGTTTGTTTTTTCTTATTTATTATGTTTTTTCCACTTTTGTCTGATTTTTCTTGCACAATGTGACAATCATGGAAATAAGTTTTAAAAGATTGCCTATATTTAACCTATATCGAATTTCTTGCTGATTTGGGGATAGGGAAGGTAAGTAGGGAGGAAAAAAAAATGAAACACAAAGTCTTAAAAAATGAATGTTGAAAGCTATATTTACATGTGATAAATATAATTGAAAATAATACTGAATGCTTCCTATTATTAATTAGTTAATTTAGATAATTCAACTTTTATTTTGCTTGCATATGAAAATTCTTGTCAGGAAAAACAACAAATTCCTTAAATTTAGGATCATCAACAACCTCTGTCTTTGATTTGGGACATAGATTTTAAATGTGGATTAAATGTAGTTTCATATAGTAAATCTTTGTTTTCCAAAATAATTAGTGAAGAAATGAATTCAAGTGAAGATCAAAGGGTTTTCAATATTAGAAATCCATTATTAAACAGCTTCATGATTTAAAAGAGAGATTCCCTAAGTGACTTCCACGGAATTCAAGAATTCGTGTCAACTAAATCCAGCTTCTAAATCACCTGAAGATAAAATGTACTTGAAGTCAGGAAGACTTGGTGAGTGAGATGTCGTAAGTTGTGAATAGATACAACATATACACAACAAGAATATAATAATATATTTTATTTAATTAACAATGGCAATCCTGTTTAGTTCCTTGATAAATGATTAGAGAAAATCTTTTTTTGGAGATTTATTTATTTGGGATATTTATTTATTTGGGAAGAAAAATGGTCCAAACTTGTGATAGTATAGGATGCTTTGAAGCTCCCAGTATACAACTTCTCCTACCAAATACTACTTTGTCCTTTCTGTGATATTAATAGCCTTAGAAAATTGGGGAGAGGGTTAGGAAGATGCCTTACAGATTAAGTGGCTTGCATAGAAAGTATGTAAGTATAGTCATAACCAATATCTTATATTAAAATTCAACTCTTCTTAACCTAAAGTTGCATCTCCTCTCATTATATGTGTGCATATTGTGCATGGATGTATATGTATGTGCATATAAAAAACTTTATGTATTTTTACACATGTGAGTATATATATCTATATATCTATATAGATATATCTATATCTATATAGATAGATAGATAGATAGATAGATATATTTTTGTTATACACACATAGATAGATAGATAGATAGAAAGATAGATAGATAGATAGATAGATAGATAGATAGATAGATAGATAGATAGATAGATAGATTTATAGACAGATATTGAAAATGGACAATGAATTGCCTCCAAAATTAAACTGGAGATAGATGAAGCCCCAATGACAAAATATAGGCAAAGATTCACCTGAGTTCTTTCCCAATTCCCTCTAAATACTTCAAACAATAACTTCAAAAAAATTTAGAGTATTAGAATCCAAAAAAAAAAAAAAGAGTTAAACAATTTTTCCAGATGAAGACAACTTAGAATGTCAACAGGGAAAACCCAAGAACTATATGAACACAATTATAGAACACTTCTCATGCAAATAAAATCGGATCTAAATGACTGGAAAAATATCAATTGCTCATGGGTAAATTGAGCTAATAGAATAAAAATGACAAATCTGACTAAATTGGCCTATTTGTTCAATGACATAACAATCCAACTGCCAAAAATATTTTACAAAACAAGAAAAATAATAACTAAATTAATCTGAAAGAACAAAAAGTCAAGAATATCAAGGGAATTAATGGGGAAAAAATACAAATGATAGTGGCTTAGCAGTACCAAGCTGAAAACTATATTAAAACAATTTGGTGTTCACTAAGAAATAGAGTGGTAGATCAGTGAATAGGACCTATAGTTGTCTAGATAAATCCATAAACCCCGGTTTCTGGAATAAGAGTTCCCTATTTAACATGAATTTCTGGGAAAAGTTGGAAAAATATGTCAGAAAGTCAGCATAGACCTACATCTTACACTTCACACCAAAATAATGTCAAAATGGATGCATAATTTGGACATAAAGGATGACACCATAAACAAAATTACCTATCGGATCTTTGGAGAAGGGAGCAATTTATGACCAAAGAACTAGAGAACATTATGAAAGGCAAAATGGATAGTTTTGATTACATTAAACTAAATAATTTTTGCACAAAAAAAGCAATAGAAACAAAACCAGTACAAAGCTGAGAAAAAAATGCTATCTCCAGAAAAAGAACTAATAATGTCTTAATACATATGTATAAATATACTTTGAAATCCAATAAATATTCTATATTTCATACACCTAAGGTAGTATGCCATCAGTCTGTCCCTGGGGTAGGAAATTATTTATTTATTTCTTTACCAGCTTCCTCCCAGACGGGATGGATGCAGCGGCCCCTGTGCCTGAGCTAAGAGAGAGCTCTGGGAGAGAGTTCTCCACCCCCTCCCTGGAAGTGCCTTAGAGGTGACTAGCACTGCTGTGCCCTGAGGGCGCTGTGTTTTAATGGCTTCCCTGAGGTTGAGACTGAACAGTAAAGGCGACTCAAAGCCTAGCCTATGTGTCCTGGTGGGGTGTGGATGTCTGCAGCAGGTGACGTGAAAAGCCCCTGTGCTCAAACTGGGAAGTGTCTGCCAGAAACCAGGGTCCCTAGTTCAAAGGTTCCGCTTCTCTGGGACTTCCATTCCACAGCCTCCAGCCAGCTGAGCCAGGCACTATGAGTTACCGCCCCGCCCACTCTTCAACCTCTTAACTACCCCGAGGAGAAAGCCTGGATTGCCTATGTCGACACACCCCCGGTGCCAAGATCTGCTGCGTCACCCCTGGGATCTGGGAAGATCCAATCTAGTTTTAAATTTTAAAGTGGCCTATATTTCTCCTCTGAACTGCTGTTTTATAAGCAGAGAAGAGCTAACAGCCTGTGCCAGATTCTTTTATCTCGGTGGATTCTCTGATCCCAGAGCCCTCCCCAGCGTGACTGGCGCAGTGTGCCACTACCCCACCGTCTGCGCTGGCCTCTCTTCTTCCTCCCCTGGGAGCTGACCTTTCCTGCTGAAACTCCAGATTCTCTTCAGCTGGTAAGTCGTGCTTCCAGTCCTTGTGGATTCTATCAGTCCAATGCTATTTCTGAGGCTGATTAAATCTAGTTGGTTGTGAGGGAAGAAAGGAGCTTACACAGTGGTATGTATCTTCTCTGCCATCTTGGCTCTGCCTCCTAAATATTTATTAGAAAACTGCAAATTAAAATAACTCTGAGGTACCACCTCCACCTCTCTGATTGGATAAGATGACCAGAAAAAAATAATGATAAATGTTGGAGGGGATGTGGGAAAACAGAGACACTTATGCATTGTTGGTGGAGTTGTGAAATGGTCCAACCATTCTGGAGAGCAGTCTGGAACGATGCCTAAAGGATTATAAAACCGTGCATACTTTTTTCACTCAAGCAGTGCCATTACTGGGTTAGAATCCCAAGGAAATAATAAAGGAAAAGAAAGGACTCACATATGCAAAAATGTTTATAGCTGCTCTTTTTGTGATAGCTAAGAATTGGAAAATGAATGGATGCCCATTAATTAGGGAATGGCTGAATAAATTGTATATGAAAGTAATGGGATATTATTGTTCTATAAAAACAATGAACAAACTGATTACAGAAAGGCCTGGAAAGATTTGCATCAACTAATGCTGAGAGAAACAAGCAGAACAAGGAATACATTGTACACAATAAGAGCAAGAATGTGCAATAATCAACTGTGAAAGACTTGGTTCTTCCCAGGGGTTTAATGATCCAAAGCAGTTTCAATAGACTTTGGACAGAAAATTGCAACTGCATCCAGAAAAAAAAAAAGTAGTCTAGATCATAGTAGATAGAAGATCTGATTTCAAATCCAGCCTCAGATATTGACTAGCTGTAACAGGGGCACTAAATGACACAGTGAATAGATCACTAATCTGGAGTTAGAAAGACTCGAGTACAAATCCAGAGTTATATATTTATGAATTGTGTGATCCTGGAAAAGTTGCTTAACCCAGTTTGATTCAGTTTCTTATCTATAAAATAAATATGAGAAGGAAATGGCATATCACTTGAGTATGTTAACCAAGGAAACTCTAAATGGGAGCAGGAAAAGTCAGATAGGACTGAAAAGACCAAATAACAATGTGCTAATATTTGCAAATAATTTGTAAATTATCATTTTAATATAAAGTTGAATTCAATAGAATGGCTTGTATATCCAAAAAAATTGATTGAGATATAAAAACAAAAGGCATCAACACAATTTTTCTTTAAAAAGGAAACTTGCAACATTTGTGTTTTTATTTATACAAAGACAAAAGCTATATATATGAAAAAAGAAATCTCTGAATAGTATAAATAAGCATGACTCCAAAGGACACATGATGAAGTATGTTATCTACCTCCTAATAGAAAGATGAGGGATATGAGGTGCAGAAACATCTATTTTTGGATATGGCCACTGCATGGATTCAATTTGATTAATCATACTTATTAGTTATAAGATTGTTTTTCCTTTTTTTCTCTTGTTTATTAAGAATGGAGATTTGAATGGAGAGAGTTATTGATTGTGATGCCCCAAAAAAGAGGCTATTGTGGCATTTTTAAACCACAAAAGAGTACAGAAGCAAATCCAAAAGGAAGCACAGAAAATCTGAATACTTTGAAAACAATAAAACTAAGAAGATCCTTCAAAAAAAGTTAAGTAGAGTGAAATGAAGATTCATAATTTCATAGGGAATCTGTTTTTAGAGTTTTGTTATGTGTCTAGAAATGCCTTTTTGCTATTTAAAATCAAAATTTTAAATTTAGAAAATTAGAGGAAATTTTAAAAGAAAAAAAAGAGACAGTTTTATTGTGCAATTTGGCAAATGTTATAAAAATAATTATAGCCATACAGCAATGTATGGTATCCTTGTCATCTAAGTATGTGTTTTGTCAATTGTAGAAAACAAAACAACTCACCAAATTTTAGATGTCAAGCGCCATTTTTCCCCCCTGTAACAATTTACTGAGGAAAAAGTTGATTCATGGATGGGGAAGGATTTTTCATCTATATCCATGGAAGAAATTCCCACAGAGATTAAAAGAAACTTTATTGGAGTGCTGAAATAAGTTGCTGCCAAGACGGACAATGAATGATTTAATTAGATTTAGGTTTTAGGTGGGTTATGATATTTTAAAAATAATGTGAAGTGCTTCATTGTAGCAGCTAAGATCTTTGAGCAGAGGAGCGATCTGATTTTTATTCTTAATGAATAGCAAACACCCCTCCTTAAGTCTTATGTTATTGATGAATCACTGCCTTCTCCTTCTTTTCCCTCAGTAGTTAACAAAGGAAATGTAGTCAAGACAAGACAGTAGCTTGGTGTCTCCTATGCAATTTTAATAACTGTTTTACATACATTACAACATAGCCAGAGGTCAAGTAAGTATTTAAACAAGCAGACTAAACAGAACTGGACTCCCATTTATAAACGATGTCCTGTGATGGAAATGCTCTCCAGATAATCTTTGGGTAGCAGGTGCTTGAAAACAAAAACAAAAACAAAAAAAAAAATGACAAACATTTTCTTTTTTCAGCTACTTGATTTCAGCAATTTGACTTAATTCACATGGAAGCTCAAGAAAGAGAGGACCATTATGTCATTTTAATTTGGTCCTAGTCTGCACTGATGAATACAGGCTGCACACATGTATGGATCTGATTTTGACTCTAAGTGGATCTTTTGTCCACTCAGATGTGACTTCCTTAAAAGGTTATTCATCTTTGTTTCCAAAGTACCTAGTTTAGTGCTATGAACATTATAAACATCCAAAATATATTAACTCATGCTGATGATAAAGTTGTTATTTTCTGTGTGTTCCCTGGCTTCACTGGGTACATTGTTCATTCAGCATTTTGAAAAGTGAAAATTCCATTTCTTCCCTTTAAATATAGCAGACCTTATCTAATGATGATGAATGCAGGCCATAATGTGGCATCATTTATTATGGATATCCAGTTTCCTTTTTCCTTGGAGTGATTTTATTGTATTAAGCTTCATTATTTTTCGCTGAGTTTTTCTGTACACTTTAATGACAGCTGTGATCCCAGCTTGTGAGATAGAGATAGATTAGAGATAGAGAGATAAAGATGCAGATGGAGAGACTGAGAGATTAAAAACAGAGATAGAACTAAAAATTGGAGCCTGCCCAGAATTTTCTTCCTTGTATCTATCAACTTTTGTTAAACAATTCAGGTTCAAAAGGGAAGTGAAAGGCTTTGTAGTCAGAGACCTTTCCAGAAAAGATTATAGGAGCACAGATTTAAAACTATAATGGACCTCAAAGACCATCATTTGCAGATGAAGAATTGAGATCCAAAGAAATTGCACAATAAAACTGTCTTTTTTTTTCCTTTTAAAATTTCCCCTAATTTTCTAAATTTAAAATTTTGATTTTAAATAGCAAAAAGGCATTTCTAGACACATAACAAAACTCTAAAATCAGATTCCCTATGAAATTATGAATCTTCATTTTACTCTACTTACTTTTTTTGAAGAATCTACTTAATTTTATTGTTTTCAAAGTAGTCAGATTTTAGTCATTTGCTCAACAAAGTGCCTGGCAGAAGATAGGTGCTTAATAAATACTTTTTGATTGGATAATTAGACCCCTGTTCAAAAAATCAGAGGAAGTTGGAATATATATCACATTATTAAGTTCAAATGAGGTGTCATATTCTTACATACTTACTAATCGTGTCACCCTGGGAAAGTCACTTAAATTTGTTTTCCTTCAGTTTCCAAAATTGTAAAATGGGGATAGGAATAGCCCTTCCCTCTAAAGATTTCTGTGAGAATTAAATGAGATAATATTTGTAAAAAGTACCTGGTATAGTGTCTGGCATATATTGATTATCTCTGCCCCCCTTCTCTTATTAATGAACTCAGATTAGTTTTTGGTAAACACTTACTTCATAAATACATACAAACTATCCCTTTAATAAGCAATTTGGGAATTTTACCACAAAAGAGTGAACATCTCATTGAATGTGAAAGATTCACCTTCTTTAAAAGGTGAATTGTCATAGTTAGGAAATTGCTCCTTTCTGTTTCTTTAGCAGCCCAATACTCCATGATCTCTCAAAAATGACTGGCAGAAAATGAAGCAGTTTTTGAGACAAGTACTTTTCTTCTTTTTTAAAATTTTATTTTATTAAAAAAGAATAAAAAAAGAAAAATAGAAAAGGAAAACAGAACAGAGAGGAACAGAACAGAACAGTACTTTGTAAAGTGCCCAGTTGAAGATAAGGGAGAATTCAAAATCTATAACAACAAATTACCAGTCGAAGAAAAGATCAATGAGATTCCATCTTTTCTTTGCTTCTTTGTAGATAATTTTTTTAGCTCTCTGCTGCACATATTTTAAAACTTTATTCCTTTTTCTCCTTTATATCCCTTCTGCTTTCCCCAAGAAAGTTATAGTTAAGCAGAGATATGTTATATACATATATAGATATATACATACATGCACACACATACATATATACACCTCCATGATCATATATTATAATATACATGGACACCCCCACTGACCCATTCACATATACATATATCCATATATGTACATACATAGAACAACACACATACATATCAGCATATATTCAGACACACATAAATACGTACTTTTAACCATTTGTAAGCCTGAGTCTAAAAACAATACTAATTTGGCTGACATAAAATGTAGATTTCTTTCTTGATTGAATATTTAAGTTTGACTTATCTCTTCTTTCCTATCCCTGCTAACTCTTCTCCTTTAATTTTGCTCCTTAACTTCCCTTGCTATTATTTAATCTCCCCCCATCCTTGGAAAACTCCTTTATCTTCTTCCACCTTTTGCTTTCCCTTTCACCTATCCCTCCCCTCTTATGGAAAAGGGGAGGGATTTTGGAGGGTACGGTGTCATTTCTGGTATATATGCAGTGTTTCCATTTTAGCCCATTCTGGATATGAGTAAGTTTGCACAACTACAAGCCCTCCTTCTCGCTCTAATGTCTTATTACTATTTTAACCTTAAAAAAGGCAGTTTTGCTTTTTAAAGTAAGATCATGTTCAACTCTGTACCAATTTGTCTTTTGAACAATCCAATTGCTGTTGTCAATTTTAGACATATGGTATGCATTTTCCATGTTTAAAAAAAATTAATCAGTTTGTCCATGTTAAGTTCCTTGAAATTGATCTTTGAGATTGGATGGTATATGTTAGAATTTCTACTGAACTCAGGTTTGATTGAAAGAAATCCCTGAAACAACAAGACTATACGAGGATCAATTCTGATAGATCTGGCTCTCTTCAACAATGAGATGATTCAAACCAGTTCCAAATGTTCAGTAATGAAGAAAGCCATCTACAGATGAGAGGACTGGGAACTGATTGTAGACACAACATAGCATTTTCACTCTTTCTATTGTTTGCTTGTATTTCCCCCCCCCCTCAGTTTTTTTTTTCTTCTTGGTCCAATTTCCTTGTGCAGCAAAAGAACTGCATAAATATGTATACATATATTGCATTTAACATATATATATATATGTATATATATACATATATATGTATGTATGTATATATAAACTAACATATTTAACATGTATTGGACTACCTGCCATCTATGGGATGGGGTGAAGGAAAGGAGGGGAAAATTTGGAACAGAAGATTTTGCAAGGGTCAATGTTGAAAAATTACCCATGCCTATGTTTTGTAAATAAAATGCTTTAATTAAAAAAAAAAAAAAAGCTTTAATAGAAAAAATTAAAAAAAAAGAAAGTCCTGACAATCTGCAAGTCCATTTTTTTTCATTCAATATTATAAATAATTTTAATGGATATAATGTTTTTGGATGCAGGCCTAGTTCTTTTGATTGCCAGTATATATGATTCTAGGACCTGAAGTCTTTTATTGTGGCTGCTGGTGAATCCCATACAATTACAATTGTAACTACACCATATGTTTGAATTTTTTTTCTTTATTTCTTGCAGAATTTTCTTTTTGATATATGTCATTCAAAATTTGGCAATAATATTCCTATGCATTTTCCAGAAAGGATCTCTTTGAGATGGTGATCTGTGAATTTTTTCTATTTCTACTTTTCCTCCCTATTATATCACTCTAAGGAAAATTTTCTTGGATTATTTCTCTCATTATTTTTCTTACAAAAAGTTTTCATAGCTTTCAGTAGTCCAATTATTCTTATATTTTTTCTTCTTGATATATCTACACATCTGTTGTTTTTCTTTATGTTTCACATTTTATTTTTTATTCTTTATATTGTTTTGTTATTTCCTGATCTATTATAGCTCCACAAACTTCCCCTTGCTCAATTTTAATTTTCAAAGAGTTATTTTCATCTTTGAGACTCTGTATCTCATTGTCTAGTTGGTTAATTCCCCCCCCCCAATCTTATTTTTCTTAGATGATTTTTTTTGTTTCTAGTTTTTCCTCAATGCCTCTCATTTGATTTTTAAATTCTTTTTGAGCTTTCCTATAAATTATTTTTGGGAATGGAACCATTTAACAATGCTCTTTGAAGTAGAAGAAGCTTTTTTAAAAAATTTATTTCAATGTTCTCCTCTAAAAATGAATCCTTGTCTTCCCTATTCCCATGTAAGTTTCTAAGGTTGGATTCTTTCTTTTTTGCTGGTTCATTTTTTTTCTTATGAGAAGTATTAATGTAAACACCTCTAATGTGGGATGGGAAGATGATGACTCTACTTTCACTTCAGCTCTCTCCTCTGACCTAGAACCCCAACCATGAACTTCCCCTTCTTACAAGTGCCTGCAGCCAGCAGCATCCTTGCCCCACTGCTTCTGCACTCACTGGGTCTGCTGGTTTCTTATGGCCTAGCCTATCAGTCAAGATTCCCTCAGTCAAGACTTCCAGCCAATATGGTGGCATTGAGGCAGACACCTATTTGAGCTCCGTGTTTTCTCTCAGGACTTACTTCATGACAAGCCTCGGAGTTAATGCTTGACTGGAAAAGAAACCCACAAATAATCACCAAGAGAAGACATCCGTGAAATTTGCCAGAGAAGGTCTGTGTTTGCTCTGGAGAAGGTTAAACAGACTGGGCTCAGACTGAGGTCAGGCAGCAAGAGCAAGACACTCAGCTCAGAACAGAGGGGGGAAAGGTAAGATCTCTTCTGTTTCTGTGAAAAAAACTTTTACCCCAGTGCAGATATCCGTCTTGGCAGCAAGTCAGGAGCAGCAGAGAAGGTGTAATTACCGGAGGTGAAGAATAAAACCCCAGAAAGCTAGCTTCTCTTGGCACCTGGCCACCCCCACTCCTACCCGGAGTGACTCAGCACATTCTCAGAGCCTCAGAGTGCAGGCACAGCCCAGCCATTGGTGTCCTACTAGTGCTTCCCTGCTGTCTGTCTCCCTCAGTCTGTAGAGGTAGCCTAGTAACACCATCCAGCCCTATCCCCCCCACCCCGAAACAGACCATTTGTTTCTCTTGTCAATTTGCTTTCTTAAATTCCTGCTCTGACAAAATGAACAAAAAATTCAAAAGGGCTCTAACCATTGACAGCTTCTGTATATAGAGAGAGCAGACTTCAAATACTGAGGAGACTAAAAGCAGATTGTCTCCAGAGCAATCCCCTAAGGGGGATATGAGCTGTTCCTCAATACAAAAGAGGAAATCAAAAAGGCTCTCACAAGAGAGATAGAAGAGAAATGGGAAAAGGAAAGGGAAGCTTGGCAAGAGAGCCTGGAGAAGTCATTCCATGCATTTAAAGACAGAGTGGATAAAGAAAACAAATCATTGAGAAATAAAATTAGTGAATTGGAAAAGGTAAACAACTCCAAGGAAAACAGGATTAGTGAGTTGGAAAAAGAAAACAGCTCTCTAAAAAATAAGATGGATAAAATGGAAAAAAAAATTCATAGAAGATAAAAACTCAATTGGACAATTACAAAAATATATTTAAAAAAGTGAGTGAAGAAAATACATCATTGAAAATTAGACTTGAACAACTAGAAATGAATGACTCAAGGAGAAACCAAGAAGTAGTCAAGCAAAACCAGAAAAATGAAACAATTGAAAAGAATGTCAAGTATCTTATTGGAAAGACAACAGACCTGGAAAACAGATCCAGGAGAGACAATTTGAGAATGATCAGACTCCCTGAAAAATGTGAGAAAAAAAAAAAAAAAGAGCCTAGGCACTATTTTCCAGGAAATTATCAAAGAGAACTGCCCAGACATTTTGGAAACAGAGGGTAAAATAGACATTGAAAAAATTCATCGATCACCTACTGAAAGAGACCCTAAAATCAAAATGCCAAGAAATATATTGGCCAAATTCAAGAACTATCAGACAAAGGAAAAAATACTGGAAGCTGTTAGAAAAAAGCAATTCAGATATGGAGGAGCCACAATAAGGATAACCCAGGATCTAGCCGTGTGTCCATATTAAAAGAACGAAGGGCCTGGAACATGATATTCCAAAAGGCTAAGGAAATTGGTATGCAGCCAAGAATAACTTACCTAGCAAAAATGATCATCGTTTTCCAGGGAAGAAGATGGACATTTAATGAAATAAATGAATTCCATCTATTCTTGATGAAAAAAACCAGACCTACACAAAATGTTTGATCTTCACATACAGAACTCAAGAGATTTCTAAAAAGGTAAAAAGAAATCTTGAGAACTATATTTCTGCCATAAAGATATGTAAAAATCACAGGTATAATTTGTCCTAGAAACTAGAGGTGGAAAGGAAATTATATCATAAAAAAGGGTAAAGTGGTGGTACTACATTTCAGGAAGAGGCAAAGATAACCTATTATATCTGAGAGAAATAAAGGAGGGGGATGAAAATAGTGTGTATCAATAGACATATTCGATTTATGGTGAAACTTCTTCTACTTCATTGAAAAGTGAGAGGGAAGGAGTAAACAAAGGGGAAGGCAATACAGAAATTGTGAGAAAAATGGGTAAAATAGGAAAAGGAATGTTAAGGTGGGGAAGGGATAGTAAAAAGGGAGGGTTGTGAAAAGCAAATGGTGTTCACAAGTTTAATACTGGGTAGGGGGGTAAGAGGGAAGGAAAGGAGAAAAGCACAAGCAGGGGTTAACAGGATGGCAAGCAATATAGAATTAGTCACTCTAAACATAAATGTGAATGAGGTAAACTCCCTCATAAAGAGGAAGCAGTTAGCAGACTGGATTAAAAGTCAGAATCCTACTATATGTATTTTACAGGAAAAAAACCTGAAACAGAGTGATACATACAAACTAAAAGTAAAAGGGTGGAGCAGAGTCTACTATGCTTCAGGTGAAGCCAAAAAAACAGGGGTAGCCATCCTCACCTCAGATCAAGCAAAAACAAAAATTGATCTAATTAAAAGAGATAAGGAAGGGCATTATATCTTGCTAAAGGGTAGCATAGATAATGAAGCAGTATCAATATTAAACATATATGCACCAAATGGTGCAGCATCTGAATTCTTAAAAGAGAAATTAAGAAAGCTGCAAAAAGAAATAGACAGCAAAACTATAATAGTGGGAGAGCTCAACCTTGCAATCTCAGAATTAGACATACTAAATTAGAATTAGAATACTAAAAAAGTTTGATATGATAGATCTTTGGCAAAAGCTAAATGGAGACAGAAAGGAGTATACTTTTTTTCTCAGCAGTTCATGGAACCTATACAAAAATTGATCATATAATAGGGCATAAAAACCTCAAAATCAAATGCAGTAAGGCGAAAATAGTAAATGCATCCTTTTCAGACCACAATGCAATTAAAATTACATTTAATAAAAATCCAGGGAAAATAGACCAAAAAATAATTGGAAACTAAATAATCTTATACTAAAGAATGATTGGGTAAAACAGCAAATCATAGACATAATTAATAACTTCACCCAAGAAAATGACAATAATGAGACATCATACCAAAATGTGTGGGATACAGCCAAAGCAGTAATAAGGGGCAGTTTTACATCTCTAGAGGCCTACTTGCATAAAATAGAGAAAGAGAGGGTGAACGAATTGGGCTTACAACTAAAATTGCTAGAAAAAGAACAAATTAAAAGCTTCCTGATAAACACGAAACTTGAAATTCTAAAAATAAAAGGAGAGATTAATAAAATTGAAAGTAAAAAAAAACAAAAAACTATTGAATTAATTAATAAAACTAAGAGTTGGTTCTATGAAAAAAACAACAAAATAGACAAACCCTTAGTAAATCTGATTAAAAAAAGGAAAGAGAAAAAGCAAATTGTTAGTCTTGAAAATGAAAAGGGAGAACTCACCACTAATGAAGAGGAAATTAGAACAATAGGTAGGAGCTACTCTGCTCAACTTTATGCCAATAAATTTGATAACTTAAATGAAATGGAAAAATACCTTCAAAAATATAGGTTGCCCAGATTAACAGAGGAAGAAGTAAATAGTCCAAATAGTCCCATTTTAGAAAAAGAACAAGCTATTAACCAACTCCCTAAAAAAAAAATTCCCAGGACCAGATGGATTTGCATATGAATTCTACCAAACATCTAAAGAACAACTAACTCCAATGCTATATAAACTATTTGAAATAATAGGGATTGAAAGAGTCCTACCAAATTCCTTTTATGACACAGACATGGTACTGATACCTAAACCAGGTAGATCAAAAACTGAGAAAGAAAACTATAGACCAATCTCCTTAATGAATATTGATGCTAAAATCTTAAATAAGATATTAGCAAAAAGACTTCAGAAAATCATCCCCAGGATAATACACTATGATCAAGTAGGACTTATACCAGGAATGCAGGGCTGGTTTAATATTAGGAAAACTATTAGTATAATTGACCATATTAATAATCAAATTAATAAAAAACATATGATCATCTCAATAGATGCAGAAAAAGCATTTGATAAAATCCAACATCCATTCCTACTAAAATGCTTGAGAGTATAGGAATAAATGGACTATTCCTTAAAATAATAAGGAGTATATACTTAAAACCATCAGTAAACATCATATGTAATGGCGATAAACTAGACCTTTCCCTGTAAGATCAGGAGTGAAACAAGTTTGCCCACTATCACCATTACTATTCAATATAGTACTAGAAAGGCTAGCCTCGGCAATAAGAGCCAAGAAAGAGATTCAAGGAATTAGAGTAGGAAATAAGGAAATCAAACTATCACTCTTTCCAATTGACATGATGGTATACTTAGAGAATCCTAAAGACTCTGCTAAAAAGCTATTAGAAATAATTCAGAACTCTAGCAAAGTTGCAGGATACAAAATAAATCCACATAAATCCTCAGCATTTTTATACATTACCAACACAAACCAAGAGCAAGAGATACAAAGAGTAATTCCATTCAAAATAACTGTTGATAGTATAAAATATTTGGGAATATATCTACCAAAGGAAAGTCAGGAATTATATGAGCAAAATTACAAAACACTTGCCACAAAAATAAAGTCAGATTTAAATAATTGGAAAGACATTGAGTGCTCTTGGATAGGCTGAGTGAATATAATTAAGATGACAATACTCCCTAAACTAATTATTTATTTAATGCTATACCAATCAAACTCCCAAGAAACTATTTTAATGACCTAGAAAAAATAAGCACAGAATTCATATGGAACAACAAAAGGTTGAGAATTTCAAGGGAAGTAATGAAAAAAAAATTAGATAAAGTTGGTCTAGCTGTACCTGATCTAGAACTATATTATAAAGCAACAGTCACCAAAACCATTTGGTATTGGCTAAGAAATAGGCTAGTGGAATAGGTTAGGTTCACAGGGCAAGAGAGTGAATAAAAATAGCAATCTAGTGTTTGACAAACCCAAAGATCCCGACTTTTGGGATAAGAATTCATTATTTGACAAAAACTGCTGGGAAAACTGGAAATTAGTATGGCAGAAACTAGGCATGGACCCACATTTAACACCACATACTAAGATAGATCAAAATGGGTCCAAGATTTAGGCATAAAGAACAAGATCATAAATAATTTAGAGGAACATAGGATAGTTTACCTCTCAGACTTGTGAAGGAGGAAGGAATTTGTGTCCAAAAGAGAACTAGAAATCATTATTGATCACAAAATAGAACATTTTGATTACACCAAATTAAAAAAATTTCTGCACAAAAAAAAAAAAAAAAAAAAAAAAAAACCTAATGCAAACAAGTTTAGAAAGGAAGTAACAAATTGGGAAAACATTTTTACAGTTAAAGGTTCTGATAAAGGCCTCATCTCCAAAATATACAGAGAATTGACTTCAATTTATAAGAAATCAAGCCATTCTCCAATTGATAAATCATCAAAGGATATGAACAGACAATTTTCAGATGATGAAATTAAAACTATTTCCACTCATATGAAAGAGTGTTCCAAATCACTATTGATCAGAGAAATGCAAATTAAGACAACTCTAAGATATCATTACACACCTGTCAGATTGGCTAAGATGACAGGAACAAATAATGATGAACGTTGGAGGGGCTGTGGGAAAACTGGGACGCAGATGCATTGCTGGTGGACTTGTGAAAGAATCCAGCCATTTTGGAGAGCAATTTGGAACCATGCCTCAAAAGTTATCAAAATGTACATACCCTTTGACCCAGCAGTGCTATTACTGTGCTTATATCTCAAGGAAATACTAAAGAAGGGAAAGGGACCTGTATTTGCCAAAATGTTTGTGGCACCTCTTTTTGTAGTGGCTAGAAACTGGAAAATGAATCGATGTCCATCAATTGGAGAATGGTTGGGTAATTTATGGTATATGAGTGTTATGGAATACTATTGTTCTGTAAGAAATGACCAACAGGAGGAATACAAAGAGGCTTGGAGAGACTTATATCAACTTATGCTGAGTGAAACAAGCAGTACTAGAGATCAGTATACACTTCAACAATGATACTGTATTGAGGATGTATTCTGATGGAAGTGGATATCTTCAACATAGACAAGAGCTAATACAATTCTAATTGATCAATGATCGAAAGAATCAGCTACACCCAGAAAAGGAACACTGGGAAATGAGTGTAAACTGTGAGCATTTTTTTTTTTGTTTTTGTTTTCCTTCCCAAATTATTTTTACCTTTCGAATACAATTCTTCCTTTGCAACAACAACAACAACAAAATTCAGTTCTGCATATATATATATATATATATATATAGTACCTAGGATATACTATAAGATATTTAATATGTCTGGGAATGCCTGCCATCTAGGGGAGGGGGTAGAAGGAAGGAGGGGAAAAATTAGGAACAGAAGGGAGTACAAGGGATAATGTTGTTAAAAAAAATACCTATGAATATGTACTGTCAAAAAAAAGTTATAATTATAAAATTAAAAAAAAAAGATTCCCTCAATCATTCTGAACTCAGACCCCAGACTCTGCATACTGTCTGGAAAGTGAACGTTTCTGTGGCTTGTAGAGGTTCTAGCCAAACCCAGCTAGCCCCAGGAGTTCCCACTTGGTGATTTTGTGGAGTGAGCTTGTAGGCATTTGCACTTCATACTGGTTAATCCCAGTTTGATATCTTTCTTCAGCTCTTCTTGGGTTGTACCAGAAGGACTCCTCTTCTACTCCAATTCTTCTTTGTGTTTCATCAGTGTATGTTTGCCCTGGGGAGTAACTTTGTTCTGTTTGTGGGAAAAATCTGGAGAGCTTGAAATTTAGAGACCTCCACTATCTTCATGGAATCCTTCCTGATAAGTACTTTTCAAGTAACTTGGAATTCTATTTCTCTGGGGCAGGTGATTAGGTAATACAGTAAGGGGAAAAAAATAAGCCTAGCACCTCAGAAATATCTCATTTTATCCTCAAAACATTCTTAGATGTTGCTATCATTTGCCCCATTTTATTGAGAAAATTAAGGGTAAATAACTTTTCCAGGATTATAAAGCTAAAATAGTAAGTGTCTGAGGTATAATTTTAACTCCAGTCTTCCTGATTCCAGGCATAGTATTCTATCCACTATACTACCTAAGTGTCTTTAAACATATGAGCAATTCTTTTATTTTTTAAAATAGTATTTTATTTTTCCAAATACATGCAAAGATAATTTTTAACATTCATCTTTGCAAAACCTTGTGTTCTAAGTTTTTCTCCCTTTCCTCTTCCCTTTCCCTTCCCCCCAAAAACAGGCAATTTGATATAGGTTAAACATGTGCAATTCTTCTAAACATATGTCTATATTTTTCATGATGCACAAGAAAAATCAGATCAAAAGGGGAGAAAACATTAAAAAAGAAAGAGAAAAAAAGTCAACAACTACCAAAAATGGTGAAAATGCTCTGATATAATCCACATTTGAGTCTCCATAGTTCTTTTTCTGAATGTGTATGACTCTTTCCTTCACAAGTCTATTAGAATTTCTTTAAATCACCTCATTGTTGAAAAGAGCCAAATCCATCACACTTGATTATAATGTTGCTATTACTCTGTACAGTGTTCTCTTCTACTCACTTTACTCAGCATCAGTTCTTGTGAATCTTTCTAGACTTTTCTGAAATCAGTCTGCTATTCATTTCTTGTAGAACAATAATATTCCATTACATTCATATCCCATCACTTGTTCCTCAGTTGATGGCCATACATTCAATTTCTAGTTCCTAAGCAACTCTTTTAAACATTAAAACATTTATTATCCAGCCCTCAAAAATTCAGAAAATGTTATTAGAGTTTGCTGAAAAGGGCACTGGATTTGGTATTAGAATCTGTGAACTTGAATCCTGTCTTTCGTATTTACTATCTGGGTGAGTTATTAGTTAATACATTTTAGCTTTTTAGTTCTCATGTTCGTATTAGAATATGTGAACTTGAATCCTGTCTTTCGTATTTACTATCTGGGTGAGTTATTAGTTAATACATTTTAGCTTTTTAGTTCTCATGTTCCTTATCTGTAAAATGATAAGATACTATTGAATGACTTCTTGGGTTCTTTCCTGATCTGGATCCTGTCATTCTATACTTTGAAGCAATATTTTAAAGAAGTTGTACCCCTTGGATAGCATCCAGTCTATTTTGTAACAAATAGTATACAAACATCACTTAGAGAAACAGTGAAGTGTATCAGTGAGAACTAGCCTTAGATTTAGATTTGTTGTTCAGTCATATCTGACTCCTTTTGACCTTGTGGAAAACATCACATCAATGGTCTGTATGGAATTTTTTTTTCTTAAAACAAAAACAAAACAAAACAAAACAAAACAAACAAACAAAAAAAAAAACACAGGTAAAACAAAATAAAACAAAACAAAAAACTCTGAGGTCTTTTGCAATTTCATTCTCCAGTGACTTAGGGCAAACAGAAATTAAATGATTTCGTTAGGATCACACATCTGGACAATATCAGTGGCCAGGTTTGAAAATCCATTTGACTTCAGGCCCAGAGCTCAAGCCACTGAGTCACTAGCCACTAGTTTCAAGTAGGCCTGGATCAAAGATCTGCTTCTTACATATACTGACCTAGCAATTCTATATAAATCACTTAAATCAATTAACTTTTTGCTTTAGAAAAATAAGAATAAAAGTTGTAGCTAAGGTGCTGACTTCATTCATAGAGGGAGTTTCTTTACTTTAAAGAGGTTCTTTTTTAAAATAATGATAAAATTAAAGATTGCATTTCTACCCCTACATAAGATAGTATACCTGCCATTGAGCAGGTGAGGAAGAACAGGAATATTGAATAGGGACTGGCTTTGTAGAGAAGTAGTAAAATTTCTTCGAGAGGTAGATTGGGTGAATACTGTTCCATAATATGACAAAGAAGGTCAATGGAAATGTGGTATTTATTGGTATAAATGTGGGAACAATGAGAGGTATGAAGAACAGAGGTATTAAATTCAAATATAAATGGATTCCTAGAGCTGTATATTGATTTAGAAAATCACAAGTTTTCTTGTTATCTATATTGAATGATAATGTATATTGTATATTTATAATTTGCATTTATATTTTTAAAATTCATATCCCAATTGCATTTTGATCTTGTTTAGCTCACATAGTGCTGCTGCAGGCAGGTTGTGAACTATGAGTTTTAATTGTAGGATAAAATTGAGATTGGAGAGACTCCAGACACACACTCGCACAAAAAAAAAAGCACATTATAATCAAGCTGTTATGAGAACCAAATGAAATTCTAATGGTTAAGATCTAAACCCAGTGTCTGGTACATAGTAGGGACCTATTTATTATTATTATTATTATTATTATTATTATTATTATTATTATTATTATTATTATTATTGTGGGAAATTCCTAAAAATTACAAGCATTTCTTTCACCAATACAGACTGCTAACTTCTTTAACATGTATATCTTAAGACTTATCTGGAATACCTCAAAGGTAATAATGTCCCAGAGACAGTAGTCAGAAGTAAGATTTTAATACAAGTTGTCCTGTCACTAAAGAAGGTGCTCCATGTTTTCTCTCAAGTCACAAAAGTATTTTTTATAGAGGAGAAGCTTAATAAATACATATTAACTGGGAAGACTGAGAAGTATTGACCAATGTAAAGTGATGTAAGTAGAACCAGGAGAACACTTTATACAACAACCAAAATATTGCAAAGATAAACCCCTTTGAACAACTTAGGAACTCTACTTGTTGGTACAAATCAAGTTTTCGGAGAATTGATGGTGAAATGTTGTCAACATCTAGAGAGAGAGGTAATGACATCAGAATGAAGATTAAAGTTTTTCTTCTTCCCTCCCTCTCTCTTTTCTTTCTTCCCTCCATTCCTCCCTCCCTCCCTTCCTTTTTCCCTTTCTTCCTTCCTCCCTCCCTCTTTTCCTTCCTTCCTTCCTTCCTTCCTTCCTTCCTTCCTTCCTTCCTTCCTTCCTTCCTTCCTTCCTTCCTTCCTTCCTTCCTTCCTTCCTTCCTTCCTTCCTTCTTTCCTTCCTTCTCTTCTTCTTTATTTCCTTCTCTTCTTCTTTATTTCCTTCCTTTCTTCTTTCCTTCCTTTTCTCTTTCTGAATTTCCTTTACTTGATTGCTATGCATATTTGTAATGGATTTTGTTTTTCTTGTTTCTCAAAGGATAGAAAAGGTAGGAAATACAAAAGAGAGAACCCACAGTTATATATATTTATATAGCACCTACTATTTGCCATGCATTGTGTTAAGCACTTTATAATTATTATCTCATTTGATCCTCACAACAATCGTGGGAGATAGGTGCTTTTATTATCCTTATTTTATAGCTGAGAAACAAAAGCAAAACGGCATTAAAAATATGTGTTGAGTTGAAATTGTTGAATTGAGTGGTTTCAATAAAAAACTCTATTTTTAGGCTGAACCACCACTTGGCTACATTCCAGTCATCTCTGCATGTATTAGCCTATCCAGAGAACAGAAGAGTAGGTGCTTTTTGTCTTCACACAGAG
The DNA here is from genome assembly GCF_048593235.1 of Sminthopsis crassicaudata. Lineage (NCBI taxonomy): Eukaryota > Metazoa > Chordata > Mammalia > Dasyuromorphia > Dasyuridae > Sminthopsis > Sminthopsis crassicaudata. The sequence continues at coordinate 304,650,258 of NC_133618.1, read as the reverse complement.
AAAAGCACATCTGCCTCCTCTGAGGCTTGTCCTGAGTCTGATCAAAATTACTGTCATTTAATCCTTTTGCATGTAGGGTAATGAATGCCTCACCCTGGTCTTGCTGTCTTTCTTAGAGAAATATCACTTGTCCTTTCCCCAAGATCTACTATGGTTGTCAGAGATTGCCAGGTAATCCAAATAGTTCGTCTGTTATGCCCATTATCTATTGGAAGCAAAGACAAAAATTGGCTAGCACTATCCCTTAACCTTCAGGATAAAAGTGAATTAGAAATATATTCTTTAGACATAATGCTTTAGAAACTACTTAATTCCTTTCACTTATTTACACTTATGTTGTGTGTATATCCATACACTCTCCTGAAATTTAGCTATGTGCATAACAACTCCACAGAAAATAAACATTGAAGTCAATGATTTTTTTTTACCTTTATATCCTAATTGTCTATCACATTAAACTATACAATGATCCTTATGGTTTGCGATTAATTAAATTTCATCTTTCTAAAGTCATTACATTAAGGCTGAAATTTCAGGTGAACATTTTTGTGAATTTTTCTTTATAGTCAGTTTTCCACCTATTCACTGGGTTCAGGTGGCAAACACCAGTGGCCAAAAAAAAAAAAAAAAGTCAAACATAACATCATGATTGCTTTCCCATTGAATTTTTCTGATGTCACTATCCCAATGGATATGTGACAGTAATCAAGGGTGTCTCAATGCCAGTTGAGGCTTCTTGATTCTTTGAGCAGGGAAAGATTGAGACTGAAATTTGCTAATCATATGGAGCCAGAAGTCAGTTCCCAGGGATAAGATTGCTTGAAAAATCAGTCAGAGGTAGGAAGCATGATCTGGACCAAACACATAATTTGTTCCAGAGTAATCCAGCATGTGAAAAACAAGATATGGTCTAGTTTGCAAATTTAACAATAGTGTTTCATTTTTAGATCCTATAGATTATGTTTGCATTAATTTTCTACCTTGATTCTTTCTACAATGAAAGAGCTATTTATTTAGAAGGAAAGAAAATATGTTCAGTTCTTGAGCTATTCTAGAGTACAGGCTATCCCATGAATGTCTGGCAGGTGGGAGTCAGGGTCTGAATCAAAGCACTGCAGAGCTTGAAAGACAAGACATGGTCTGGTTTGGGCAGAAGTTTGAAAGATTAGAACTATTTACATTTCATACAAAGTCTGAGATAATTTCAAATATCTTCTAATGTTTTGTGGGCATGTACATATTCTTATGCTCTGTTGCTAGGGCACCTTCTATGTTACCCCAAATTAATTTCATCTGGATGCTTCCCTGCCATGACCAGTAGCATTATGCTTGGAGGAAATAGCTGTCTCTGAGTAGTGGCAGATAGATTTTTGGCAACCAATGCAGTCTTCTCCTTGGTTTGTCATTGTCAGATCTACTTTGGATCAAACATGCAAAGTATTTTGTCTCACTTAACCTCCATCCACTCTCACTAGGAAATAACAAAGCAGCTCAAAGGGGATTTCCATGGTAGTAATATGTTCTGGTGACATTTGTGTTGCATTCTTAATATGATCATGATAAAAGGCAAATTTAAATTTGTTTTTTTCACTTTTTAGGACCAGCATGGTTTTGTTGCTTTTAATTTCCTATTTTAATCCTTTCTACAATAAAAGAACTATTTATTTGGAGGAAAAGGATATGATCACTGATTGAATTGTGGTTGGGTTCTAAATCATAGGCTACATTCCCAGAGGGTGACTGACATGAGACATCAAAAGCCTCCCACTAAATTGGCCTGTATGTAATAATATATATATATATATATATATATATATATGCAAAATGTCACATTATAGTGATAAAATCTGCCAGTTTTATTATAGTGGTCCACTACCTATCTGCTTTAGATGGGGTGAGGGCAATTATATAGTTCATTAAGTATTCTCTGTGATTTTATTTGGTATTCAGTTACTCAGAGTTTAGCTTCATTTACACATTTATAAAAATCTGTTTACTTCTAACAAAAGATAACACTGTTCTTATTTATATTCTCCCTTTTTCATTTTTCTATTTCAATTTAAATCTTTTGGGGAAAGACAAGTCTCCTATAGGTGCTTATTTTTTTTTTTAATACAAAAGACTATGTTAAGATTCATCTTTTTTTCTGAAAGCAAAACAAGAGGCAAGCTATAAGATGGTATAATGGATAGTGCATTTGTCTTGAAGTCAGTAATGTTAGAGTTCAAATTCTGCCCTAGATCTTTCCTAGATGTGCAAGTTAACTTCTGCCTGACTTAGTTTCCTTACTTATAAAATAAAGATAGAAATAGCACTTACTTCCCAAGGTTTTTGTGAGAATAAAATGAGATAATGTTTATGAAGTACTTTACCAATTTTAGACTTTTATAGAAATGCTATCTACTGTATTTTGTTTATTATTATTATTATTATTATTATTATTATTGGTGTTGGAATAAAGATGAGTGATTTTGGATGAAGAACGACAGACAGACTAATTGTGGAAGTCAGTCACATATGTGGAAGGGAAGACAAAGAAGTAGTGTGGGATAGTGGAAAGAACACTGAATTTAGAATTAGATAAATTCAATTCAAGCTTAGCTCTTCCATTTTTTTTACCTGTGTGACTTTGGGCAAGTGAACTAATCTTTTAGGGCCTCAATTTCCTTAATCATCAAATAAGTGATTTGGACTCAATGGTTTCCAAGGTCCATTTCAGATTTGAATTTTTGATCCTATGATTAATTATTCTTCATCCTCTTTGATATCAGGTACCAAAGGAGAATATGATTATGCTATTTCTTTTCCTCTTCTACTCCTTGAATCTTTCCAGGAAACCCTTGCCATTCCTGAAACATACACATGCACACATACAGGGAGAGAGATAGAAATAGAGAGAAAGACGGATAGACAAAGACACAGAGAGGCAGATACAGGGACAGAGAGAGTGTGAGTAACACAGACACAGAAAAAGAGAGACAGAAAGAGATAGAGAGAAAATATGAGAGTGACAAGAGAGAGACATATAGAGATAGAGACAGACGAGAGTAACAGAGAGAGAAAAAGAGAGACAGAGACAGAGTATGAAACAGAATCAGAGAGACAGAGACAAAGAGAAATACATACACATAGAGAAACAGACAAAGACACAGAGAGACAGAGAAAAAAGAAACAAAGATAAAGACAAAGTATAAGAGTGAGTGATAGAAAGAGACAGACACAGAGACAGAGAAAAAGACAGAGAGACAGACTATGAGAATGACACACACACACACACACACACACACACACACACACAGAGACACAGAAAGACAGAAAGAGAGTATGAAAATAAGAGACAGAGACAGAGTCAGTGACAGAATATGACAATGACACACACACACACACACACACACACACACACAGATAGAGACAGAGACACACAGAGAGAAAGAGAAAGAAACAGTCAGAGAGACAGATGAACAGAGAGATAGAGACAAAATTAGAGATCTTTCTTACTTTTAACTTATACCTAATAAATACATATCACAGCATAATCTTGATGAATAATTTCTTCTCAGGATGTTGAAAAAAAATTGGGAATTTTTTTTTTAAGTTTACAACTTCATCCCTTTCCTTTCAGTTCAAAGAAATCACCCTCAATAACATTACCAAAATTCAAAATGCCTTTGAGCTGCAATGTCGCTGTTGTTAATCTGAACATGTAAGGTTATCTCTGAGGAAAAAGGAAAACCAGGGAGTATTAATTTATCATATTGGTTTGATCTGAATTCCTTACCCTAAACCTTACACCCTCATATCTCAGAGGGGAAAGTGCTTTTTCAGTATACTTCTGATCCGAAGAGTAATGCTATCTGATCCTAAAAGTAATGCTGGTATAAAAGGAAAAGGGATTGTGAATTGCAAAGATCAGTGAAGTCCACGGAGCCTTTTAGGCATAGGTACAGAATGACTTAAGAAAGTTCATAATTTCTGCTCTTCCACTTGTGCTTTGGTATTATATACATCTTCATAAATATATGCTCACCAAAAGGAGGAAAACCAAGACTATAGCATCATAGAAAAGAGAAGCATCTGAGACATTGTAAATGTCTGAAGAGAGGGCAATATGGATGAAGATTGAAAAAAAATCATATTTGTCAATTATAAGATTACTGATAATTTTGAAAATGATGAGGTTGGGAGGGAGATAGAAAATGATTTAAAAGAGATTAAGTAGTAGAGCTGCTGATTTTCAATGGCACTTAAAAGTATTTTATCTGAAGAGAGGAGAGATGTAAGATGTTAGCTAGCAAGATCAAAATGAGTAACTAAAATTTTAAAAATAATGAAAATTCTGCTGTGTTTTAAGGTGGTTGGTAAAGAAGCAGTTGATTGGTATTGAAGATTATCAAGAGATTGGGGATGAAGTGGGTAGAAATACTAATGAAGGCAATTTGTTAGAAAAAATGGGATCAGATATAGAGGTAAAGGATTGGTTTTATTGAGGAGATAAAACATGATATCATACAGGATGGTGGTAAATTAGGAAAAGGAGAGAAGAGGGAGATTTTGGTGAATGGCCTTATCTTTTTATTTTATTTTATTTATTTTATTTTATTTTTTTTTGGCAAAAGACGTGGTTTCCCTCAAGGGCGAAGGTAAAGGGAAAACATACTACATACAGTTATCTCATTTGATCCTGGAAACAACCTTGAAGTTAATCCTTCTCCCTTTTTAACTAAGATTTTTTTTTTTTAATTTCCAAACAGGAGGAGCTAGTTGGTGTAGTGGATAGAGCATCAGCACTGAAGTCAGACACTCAACATTTCCTGGATGTGTGACTGAGGGCAAGACATTTACACCCCAATTGCATCAGAAAAAAAAAAAAAAAGCCAAACAACAAAATAAGAAGTAAAAATAACCAAAACAATACGTCAAAGCTTCCTGACACATTTATTTCATTTGAGAGCATATACTATCTTTTTGTCCCAGGGATCTAATGAGGTACATTTTCTTACATAGTTCCTAAGGCCTCATTTGATGATTATAATTACTTAGCATAGTTTCATTTCTCCCCTCTTTTTGTTTATGTTTTTGTGATATTATTTTCCTGGCTCTGATCATTTTATCCTGTATTAGTTCATAGAAATTTTAAAGATAATTAATATGTTATTTCTTAAAAGAATTTCCTATTACTTCTGTATACTACCATTTTAATTGTTTGCTAATGGAAAGTAACATTTTTTTTTCTCCCACATCTTAGGTACCACAAAAATGATTCAATAAAACTTTATGGTATATAGTATATCTGTGTTTTTCTATTTGACTTCCTTGGAGAATTTATCTAACAATGGAATTTCTGCATGAAAAAATACCATCCTGTCTCCTGCTCTTACCATGCTATCCTACTATTCCTGAGTGCATGATTACTTATCTCTGTTTCTGTTCATTGGTTCCCTTTCTCTCTCCCCATCCCCATAACTCTGGGGATTGTTTTTGGAAACCTAGGTACACTAACTAATGAGGGAAAGATATTTCCTAATCCTAGAAAGTAGTCTTTGGTTGGAGAATATAGCCTATTATGCCCATTACTCTTATGTAAGATCCATGTTGATCTTTATGATAAGATTACCTATCTCACCAGAAATATGCATATTTCTTTTTCCTATCTTCCATGGGAAATATTTTTAAAAATATGATTCTTTAATTTCTCTTACTAAAATTAGATCTATCTTCTAATTTGTTATGTCAATTTCTCACCTCCATTTCTTTTGCTTTACAGTCATAAAATATGTAAAAGTTTTAAGGAAATTAGTCTTTTAGATCAAGTTCAGGTACATCACTAGGTCTCTCTTTTGTCATTGTCCATTTTTATCACATTAGTGACATTCTGCTTTTACTGCACCTAGAAAAAGTTTTTTGATTTCAAAATATATGCATAATTTTCATTATTTCACCTTACCCTTAAAAATATATTGTGTTCTAAATTTATTTTTTCTCCCTTTCCCACACCCCCTCACCTAGATAGCAAGTAATTTAATACATATTAAAGATGTGCAATTCATCTAAGCATATTTCCACATTTATAATACTGCATGTAGAGGACCAGAACTCTGGAGAAGTATTCTTGAAACAAGGATACTTACAACAAGATGTTAACTGGCATTGATGAGATGATGGTTCTTTAGTATACATATACTTATTATTTCGTATGGTGATGTAATGGTTATCTAGTTCACACATATTCAGTATGCTATAATGATGTAATTGCACTAAGGTAAATAAGGGCTGAAAGGACTGGAAGTGGGACATTCCATTTTTGACCATCCTCCCGGTGGCTCTCCTGCCTCCTGTACTCCTCCACTAAGATCAAGGCTGGTCCTAAGATCCTCCAGAAAGCTAGCTCAAACATTACAGTTGAACAAGAAAAATCCATTATAAAAGGGAAAAAATGAGAAAGAAAACAAAAAGCAAGCAAACGACAATGAAATTAAGTAAATTTTTCTATTTTGTTATTTTTTTCCTTAAAACCACCTTAGTTTTGTTTGTTATTTTAATAGTTTTCTTACTTTCAATTTTATTGATCTACCCTTTTATTTTCACAATTTGAAATTTGGTATTTGATTGGAGGTTTTTAATTTCTTCTATTTCTAGATTTTATTTTAGTTGCATGCCCATTCATAGATCTTCTCTTTCTCTATTTTATTCAAGTAAGCATCTAAATATATAAAACTTCCCCTAAGGACTGCTTTGGCTTCATCCCATAAATTTTGGTATGTTGACTCATTATTGTCATTCTCTTGGATGAAATTATCAATTCTTCCTATGATTTATTTTTTCACCCACTCATTCTTTAGATCAGATTATTTTGTTTTCAATTAACTTTCTTCTATTTTCCCTGGTCCTTTATTGTATGTAATTTGTGTTGCATCATGATCTGAAAAGAATGTAATTACTATATTTACCTTTCTGCATTTGATTTTGAGATTTTTATGCCCTAGAACATAGTCAATTTTTGTGTAGTTGCCATATGCCACCAATAAAAAAGCATATTCCTTTATGTCTCCATTCAATTTTCTCCAAAAGTCTATTATACCTAACTTTTCTAAAAATTTTATTTACCTCTTTTTCTTCTTCTTTATTTATTTTGTGGTTTGATTTATCAAGTTTTGATAGAGCAAGGTTGAGATCTCTCACTAGTATAGTTTTGCTTTCTAATTCTTCTTGCAGCTCTCTTAATTTTTCCTCTTAGAATTTGTATGCTACAGAACTTGTCAGCTATATTTAGCTTGTAGCATGGACTACTGGTGGGGACAAGTGGGAAATTCTTACATTCCAGTTCTCTTCAATATTATTTCAAGACACTTTTATCTTGTATAGTAGTTCTGTCTTGTGAATTCATGCTTATTCTGTGGTTTTAGTTTGTTTTCTTTTATGTGCAGAGGTTTTGGGGAAAAAGTACTCTTCCATCTTGGTAGTAGTGTACTCTCTTGTACTTTCTGTGGATATTTTTTATTTGCTTATATGTATCCACTTTTCTCTTACTTCACAGCAAGAGTTGTTTCTTTTCTATTTTTTTAACCCATTTTTGTCATTGTATCAAAATTTTTGTTCTTTCTAGCTATCTTTTCAGTATACTTTGGTATCCTTTTTATGTCTTTGGTCCATCATCTCTCTCCTCTTCCTCCGTCTCCCTTTCTTCCCTCTTAGGAACCATGGGATTTCCCCTCTGAATCCCATGGTTTGAATACCTGGGATATGGCTTTATTTTCCTTTGACCAAAGGCTTTATACTACTTGCTGCCCATCTCCTCACCAACCAGTACAAGCCCAATGTAGTACCTTCTATCCCCTCTGCTTTCTAGCACCCTTTTATGAGGGATATGAGCTTTTTGAGGGAAGTGTCTGTCTTATCTGTTGTTATTTGTATTGCATTTAAATTATTTATTATTATTATAGCCTGGGATATAGTAATAGCTTAATAATTGCATATTGATTGAATGTAGATTGTTGCATTCTTTGATGTTTTTCAGTGATGCATACTACTTTCTATGGTATCTAGCTTATTTTTGAATGTTGGCATTATGTTCCATTCTTTACCATTTTCTGGTTAATACTTTGATGATAAGCTTGATAAGTCTAGTTTAGAAAATATATTCTTCCCATCCTTATTATTATTATTATATTGCATCTCTGGTTAGGAAACAGAAATCTTACTTCTGCTCTAAATAGTATTTAAGTAAACAGCAGATCAGTAGACCTGTTTCTGTCCTGTCCTTCCAACTTCCAAACTCGTGAAATTGATTTAGATTCTATTCTTTTAATTTGTATTCTTTCTTCTCTTCTTGAAAAGAAGACACTGAGTAATGTTTAGAAAGCTGGTCTAAGAATCAGAAAGTCTTGGGTTCAAATTTTAGGTCTTAACATTTTTTGGCCATGTGCTTCTGGACATTCATGTAACCTCCTAATACTTTAGTCAACTCTCTAAGATTTTGTCTTGGGAAAGTGACTAAGTTGTATGGCTAGGGAGTTTCATTACTAGCAAGTTTGCTACATTAACAAGATTACAGGTCCAATCATTATACCTATTCATTTTCAGTCATTTCTACTCTGTCAAGGAATATTCCATTCTCTTATGTATCAGGGAGTAGAGAGGAATTCTTTTATCTTCTTTAAGGTAGGGAAAAATAGACCTATTTTTTAAACACAAGTAGTTATTATTTAATTCTGAAAGAAACATGGAACAATATCTGAAAATCACTGGGACATTTCTTCTACCCTTCATGATCAATGACATTGAGATCTTCAATTCTTTGCTATTCTTACTATTAATTCTTGTAGCTAATTACTGTTTTCTAGACCTCTCTAATCTGAGTGACTTTGTTATGTGCACTTTTAGAATAGAGGTTCAATAGTAAGATTTTTTTGCATTTAAAAATGGAGTACTATTTTTGATCTACCTTGATAAAATTACTACTAGTTTTCTAATGTGAATGATAAATTACCTTGGTTTGTATATGTTAGACTAAAGAAACAGTATCTGGACACTTGCCACTCCTGTGTTCTTTTTTTATTTTTTGGCAAACCTTAGTGTCTACTTGGATCTACTTACTTTATTATGCTACTGGGTTTGAAGTTAACAAGCACCTGAACTAAAGTGATAAGAGTAGGAATAGAAGAAAATAAACAGATGAAAGAGCTGTTTTATAGGAAAAATCTGTAAGACTTGATTGTTGATTTAATGAAAGGGTGAGGAGACATAAGAGACTAGTAAAAGATGATTTTTTTTTAACTTGAAGGCATGGTGAATTGGAAAATAATGGTGTTAATATAAAAGGAAAAAAAATTTTGGGGGGATTGATTTTTGATTTGAAATTCTATTAGAATTTTTGGTTAAACAATTTAGCAGGCAACAAAAAATGGGGTGGTAGAGTTCAGTTCTTAAATTTTTTTCTTCTTTCTTTTATGTTTTTTCTTTTTCCTTTCCTTTCTTCCTTCCAAATTTAGTTCCACAAAAGTCTTAGGAATGAAGATTAAGTCAATGCTCCCCGAAAGCCACCAGGAAATTGAATGCATTTCCTTTTTAGTCTCTCAGGCAATGAGACTCTGTGAGGGAAGTTATAAAACAATCTATCTTTAGCAATCCAATTTAAATCAGAGGGTTGTCCAATCCATTTATCCTTCCGTTCTCCCATAAATAAATCCCATAAAACTAATTCCTTCCAGCCTAACAAAAGCCAACAATAGTTTACCTTCTGTTTCTGAGCAAGGCTCTTAATCTCCTGTGTACAGTTTGCCTTCTATGCCTGGAATGCTCTTTCTCTTCTTCATTTGTGTTTTCCATTAAGGCTCAGTTCAAATGCAACTTCTTACAGAAGAAATTTCCATATTCTTACAAGTTTACAATTCTCAGAAATCAAACTATCACTCTTTGCAGATGATATGATGATATACTTAGAGAACCCCAGAGATTCTAATAAAAAGTTATTAGAAATAATTCACAACTTTAGCAAAGTTGATGGATACAAAATAAACCCACATAAATCCTTAGTATTTTTATACATCACCAACAAAATGCAACAGCAAGAGATACAAAGAGAAATCATGTTCAAAACAAATGTCGAGAGTATAAAATATTTGGGAATCTATCTACCAAAGAAAAGTCAGGAATTATATGAGCAAAATTACAAAACACTTGCCACAAAAATAAAGTCAGATTTAAATAATTGGAAAGGTCTTCAGTGCTCTTAGATAGGCCGAGTGTATATAATAAAGATGACAATACTCCCCAAACTAATCTATTTATTTAGTGCTATACCAATCAGACTCCCCAGAAACTATTTTAATGACCTAGAAAAAATAACAACAAAATTCATATGGAAGAATAAAAGGTCGAGAATTTCAAGGGAATTAATGAAAAAAAAAAATCAGATGAAGGTGGTCTAGCTGTGCCTGATCAAAAGCTATATTGTAAAGCAGCAGTCACAGAAACCAGACTAGTCGATCAGTGGAACAGATTAGATACAAAGGACAAAAAAGAGTACAACTATAGCAGTCTAGTGTTTGACAAAACCAAAGATACCAACATTAGGGATAAAAATTCATTATTTGAAAAAAACTGTTGGGAAAACTGGAAATTAGTATGACAGAAATTAGATATGCACCCACACTTAACACCATATACCAAGATAAGATCAAAATGGGTCCATGATTTAGCTATAAAGAATGAGATCATAAATAGACTAGAGGAACAGAGGATAGTCTACCTCTCAGACCTGTGGAGGAGAAAGGAATTTATGACCAAAGGAGAACTAGAGATCATTATTGATCACAAAATAGAAGATTTTGATTACATCAAATTAAAAAGCTTTTGTACAAACAAAACTAATGCAAACAAGATTAGAAGGGAAGTAACAAATTGGGAAAATATTTTTACAATTAAAGGTTCTGATAAAGGCCTCATTTCCAAAATATATAGAGAACTGACTCTAATTTATAAGAAATCAAACCATTCTCCAATTGATAAATGGTCAAAGATATGAACAGACAATTTTCACATGATGAAATTGAAACTATATCCACTCATATAAAAGAGTGTTCCAAATCACTACTGATCAGAGAAATGCAAATTAAGACAACTCTGAGATACCACTACACACCTGTCAGATTGCCTAATATGACAGGAACAAATAATGATGATTGGAGGGGATGTGGGAAAACTGGGGCAGTGATGCATTGTTGTTGGAGTTGAGAAAGAATCCAACCATTCTGGAGAGCAATTTGGAACCATGCCCCAAAAGTTATCAAACTGTGCATACCCTTTGATCCAGCATTGCTACTACTGGGCTTATATCCCAAGGAAATACTAAAGAAGGGAAAGGGACCTGTATGTGCCAAAATATTTGTGGCAGTTCTTTTTGTAGTGGCTAGAAACTGGAAAATGAATGCATGTCCATCAATTGGAGAATGGTTGGGTAAATTATAGTATATGAATGTTATGGAATATTATTGCTCTGTAAGAAATGACCAGAAGGATGAATACAGAGAGGCTTGGAGAGACTTACATGAACTGATGCTGAGTGAAATGAGCAGAACCAGGAGATCACTATACACTTCAACAACAATATTGTATGAAGACATATTCTGATGGAGGTGGATATCTTCAACATAAAGAAGATCCAACTCACTTCCAGTTGATCAGTGATGGACAGAAATAACTACACCCAGAGAAGGAACCCTGGGAATTAAATGTAAACTGTTTGCACTACTGTCTTTCTACCCAGATTACTTATACCTTCGGAAACCAATTCTTACTGTGCAACAAGAAAATTGGATTTATACACATATATTGTATCTAGGTTATACTGTAACACATTTAATATGTATGGGATTGCCTGTCATCTAGAGGGAGGGAGGGGAAAATTTGGAAAAATGAATACAAGGGATAATGTTATTAAAAAAAATTACTCATGCATATGTACTGTAAAAAATTATAATTATAAAATTAATTTTTAAAAAGTTTAGAATTCTCTCAATTTCTAAAATTGTTTTTATTTTGTCATTCATTTATTCATTGGCTTGTTTCAAGTGTATGTTTCCCCAATAGAATGTAAATTCCCCCAAGATGAGGATTTCCTTTTGTACAAGAATGAATGCATGTATGTTTGTTTTCTTAACACTTGGAATAATTTGTAGCAGTGCCTTGCAGAGTATCTAGCTAACAGTGTCTAGTTTCAAAATGGGTGTTTTGGATTTTTTTTAGTATTTTAATTTTTTCAAATACATGCAAAGATAGTTTTCAATATTTATCTTTGCAAAACCTTTTGTTCTAATTTTGTCTCCCTCTCCTCCCCCTTCCTTCCCTTCTAAGACAACAGGCAATCTTCTAAAGATATTTCCATATTGATCATGTTGCACAAAACACAGATCAAAATGGAGAAAAAAAACCATAAGTAAAAAAAGAAAAAAACAACAACAATAAAAGGTAAAAATGCTATGCTTTGATTGACATTAAATCTCCTTAGTTCTCTTTCTGGAGGGCACTTTCCATCACAAGTCTATTGCATTTGCATTGAATCACCTCATTGATAAAATAGCCAAGTCCATCAGAGTTCATCATCTTATGATCTTGTTACTTTATATAATGTTCTCTTGCTTCTACTCATTATATTCAGCATCAGTTCTGGTAAATCTTTCTAGACTTTTCTGAAATCAGCCTGCTCATTATTTCTTATAGAATATAATTTTCCGATTATATTCATGTTCCATATCTTATTCAGCCATTCCCTGACTCATGGGCATCCTCTCAATTTCTAGTTCCTTGTCAACATAAAAAGGGTTACTATAAATATTTTTGTACATATGGGTACTTCTTCCTCTTTTATGATTTCTTTGGGATAGAGACCCAGGAGAGAGACTGCTGGTTCAAAAGGTATGCCCAGTGTGATAGCCCTTAGGGCATAGATCCAAATTGCTCTCCACAATGGTTGGATCATTTGACAACTCCACCCATAATACCAATTTTTTTTTAAAATTTGAATTGAGAAGAGAGTGTCAAAAACTACAGAGAAGCTAAAGAAAATATGGACTAAAATAGTATTTTCAATTCCAGAGTTCAATCAATAATGAGTTGGACAGAAGAATTTACATTCAATTACATATTAGGAAGAGAATCCGGATTACAAGGGATTAAGAATGGGTGAACATGATTTATAGACAATAAAATATGCTGTACTTTTAAAAAAAATTAGTGTAAATGGAGAGTGATGTTATGGTAGATAATAGTGTAATTAAAGTTAATAGAGAAGGTTTGGGGAAACTTAGAAATAGAGATAGAAAAACAGAAACAGTAAGCACACATACACACACACACACACACACACACACACACACACACACAGAATGATGATAAAGCAAAAATATAATTGAAGCTAGAATGGTTGAGATAAAGAACCCAGTTAATCTGGACTTCTATTTCTCTGACATAGGAAGGAAAGAAAAGATAAATCAAGATTTAAGGTAAATGACAAGCAGAAATGAAGATATGACAGTGAAAATGTCTTGAGATGACTATGAGAATTGAATATTTCAAAGTGAATATTCTTTGGGAAATTGCTAGGTTTGAATCAAGATGAAAAGATATAAGGATCTCAACAGGAAGGGAAATCTATTTTTGAAATTTTTTAACAAATTTTTGAAAAAAGTTTCCACAGGACACAAGTGAAGATGTTTGATCAAATACATTGAAGGACTTCACACTGTGGTTCAGATTTGCACTGTTCTTCATTTCTTTTAGTGAAACTCCTTGTCAACTAATTAATTAGCTTACTAATATTTGCAAATAGAATAAGGTAACTGCTTAAAATACAAGGAAATAGTGTCTCAATGAAAGACACAAGATATTAGTTTTGAGAAACATTCTATAAAAACTACCCCCAGTTTCCTCTCCACTTTTTCTTTTAGTGGCATTTTTGATTTGTATACCTTTCAATCACTCATATTTCCTCTTACTCATCCTTTTCCCTCTAAATGTAGAATGGTAATCTAAAATCCTCAGTATTCGTTAAAAGTAGAGGAAACCTCCTATACACTTATAGATTATTTTAGTATCATAAGAATTAGGTCCAGAAGATACCTTCATCTAAAACCTTCATTTTCTCAAGGAGGAAATGCAGGTCAGAGAAATGAAATACTTTTCTCAAACTCACGTAGCTATCTAATAACATTGTTGGATTCTTACTGTTGCTAAAAACAAACAAAAAACAAATTTCAGTTTTCTCTTAATGCCACTAGTATAAATTGCCTCAACTTGTCTTCAAAGATCTTTAACAATATGTTTCCAATCTACCTGTCAACTCTCGCTCTTTATTCATCCTATATTTAAGCCAAACAAATATTTCTTGTTTCTTTAATTTGACATTGCATCTCTTTACTATATGCATTTGTAATAATATGAAACTATTCACTATGACCATAATTCACTCATTTCTTATTTCTGTCTTTGGAATCCTTTTTCCATTTTCAGAACTCAGTTTTGATGCCACCAAGTTTTTGAAACATTTCCTGAGTCCTACTCTCCTAATTTAAGTGTTTTTCCCCTCTCCTCAAATTATCTTTCATTTGCTCTTTTTTATTATCCTTTTACATATTTTAACACCTACCCAGGCTCATCCCCAAAATGTATATTAGTCATAGGTTGTGATTGCTCTTTTTTGAGAGTCTTAAAATGTTCATTAAATTAAACTGATCTTTCTTGAGATGCCATAGATATATCTATACACTTGTGTTTTGAAGATAACCAAAGTGGCATCATTATGTTAGAGTTGAGTTACAATGTTACTGTGGCCACTGATCAGCCAACTCTGGCTGAACAGAATAATACAAGCTTGGCATTCTCTGCCAAAGATCAGATTCAAATAATATATATGACCATTTGGGGTAGCTTCTGTAATTTTGCATATTTCACATTTCCTTTGGACTAGTTCAATTTTTTTTTGCTCATAGCATACATCATTTTCTTTGATGAGGGTACACCATGCTGGGCAGTTCTGTGCCAGTGTCTCCTATGTCAAATAATAAATTCTAAAGTTCTTAAAAAAACACCTTGAGAGTATTCTTGTATTGTTTTTTCTGACCACTTTGTGAACACTTGCCCTGTGTGAGTTCTCCAGAAAATAATTTTTTTGCCATTGAAACAATATGGCCAGCAAATTGAAATTATACTGTCTGCAGTAGAGTTGGAATGCTTAACAGTTTAGTTTGAGAAAGGACCTCAGTATCTGTATGTTAACCTGGCAGGTGGTCTTAAGAATCTTCCTAAGACAATTCAATTTCCTGGCATGACATTGGTATACTGTCCAGGTTTCAAATGTGCTAAGATTGACTGAATTTTCTCAGTATTGTTGATTGTAACACTGTTTAGATTGAAATAGATAAGTTTAATTTAGAACCATTCTTTTGCCATATGTGATGGCACAACTTATCTTGACAATATTTGTTCTGACATAGGATATTTTTTAGCTAATGAATGGAATTTCTAGCAAATCAATGCTTACAAGTCACTACATCTTTTTGTGCCTGTTTTAGAGTTCCAATTTCTGAGTTGGTCACTTTCCTTACTCTAGCTAATCTCCAAGAAAAGAGCTCATTACTGATTTTTTCCTTAAGACATAGATTGATATATACATATAAATAAATAAGTGTCTTTATGTGCTTGTGTGTATGTATTATATACATATTTGTACACATATGTTTATAATCTGCTTTTTCCACATTTTATCTTCCTTATCCTTTATGGAGTAGAATGGTAACTTCTAATTCCTAGAACTAGTCATGATGATATTTTTTCCTACATATTTTTATTTGGATAAACCCTCCTTCTCTTCCTCAACATCTTTAAATTACTCTAATTTCAGGGAAAAAAAAAAGGTATTGCTCTGACATTATTGACCCAATGATATGAACAAAGTAAATTTTAAAATGTGAGATCAAACTCTCACATAGGACAACTGACCTTCCTGTCAATAAATATCCTGAATAGGTGTTGCATTTTAAAAGTAGGAGATATCATTTTAATGTTTCTTATTTCATATAAGGCTTTTGTCTATTAGAAAATAGTTAAAAAATAGAATTCAGAGTATTGAAACAGGATGAATGGAAAATATCACCAATTTATGGAAAAGACATCTGCTTCATACTGTCTGTTCTCCAAGCCAGTCAAAAAGTAGCTTATTGAATAATGATTTGGTGAGCCTCTGTCACTTGTGAGTCCCAAACATCTATCAGGTAATGTGATTAAATCTATATGTATCATTCAGGGTAATTAATCAGTCAGCCACAACAGTCCTAGCAGTAGCTCTGATTAATCTCTCTTTTAGGAACATACATCTCATGCTTCCAATTTACCTGAGAAGTACATTAATCAGAACTACAGAACACCTTAAAGTGTGCTATTGCAATTATAAAATAGGCATTCTGCAAAAATGAGTGATAAAAGATTTTTACTTGCCAAGAAACAAGTGAAGACCTTTCTGTGCCTTCTGATAAGTCACAAGTACTATGAGTTGCTTATGTCTGTCTTTTCTGGTGCCATCTCATTTTCATGAAAAGGGAAAAATCCATTCAATTAAAGTATTTTAATGCCAAGTAACTTATTGACATTTTTTTTTTGTCTAATAAGAAGTTTTGATACTGGAAAACAGAGTCCTGTTCTAAATCATCATATCTAACTAGTATCATATTCATTGGTATGTATTGTCCAAGGGTTAACAGCTGGATGCATGGTTAAGCATATAAGAAAGGAATTTACCAGTAGAGAGAAAGTTATCACTAGACTATGAAACAAACAATGTAAACTAGAAAGCAGGAAACAAAGGGATGAGTCACAAAGCCATTGAAAAGTGCAGAGAATAGAAATTGAGAATGCAGACCAGATTGGTATATGGAAATGGATACAGATGTTGGATTTGACACAAAGGCTAAATTTTGATTTAAGTCAAGTGGTCAAGAACTGGAGAGAAACTAGGAAAAGCCTTTTGTGAAATATAATTTTTCACCTGCTATGCTTACCCTAAGTAAGACCCCAGTCTTATTTACTTACTACAGAAACTGCAAGTATAAATTTTGACAAAACATGTATTTTACCATGACTTCCTGAGTATATCAAATCCTTTTATCTTTTACTTCATCCTCTCCAAACTTCCTTATTACTATCAAAGTCACCATTATTTTTTCCATTCTTCTAAGTTCAAAACTTTGATTTTATTTCAACTCCTCACTCTCCCTTTCTATTTCTCTATCATTTCCCATGTGTGAACCTATTTCTGTCCTGTATAGCTACTATCAGGCCCTTATCACCTCTTATTTATATTAGTGAAGTGTTCTTCTAATTGGAATCCTATTTCAAGTTTTTCCTAATTCCAATGTTTCCTCCACTCAACTACCAAAGTGATTTTCTTTAAGATAAATTCTTGCCTTGTCAATCCCCTACTCAATTCTATGATCACTGTTTAGGTTTTAATACTTTGGAATGAGTGTAAATAATATTTCATGTCAGACTTTATTTATGCATTCATTAATTTTGCTTCCCTAGGAAATATAGATAATACAAAAACAAAATACAGAAACAACTTGTTTAAACATAAGTTATAAGGATTTTCATTTTTTTCCAGTGGTTATTTACCTTACCTTTTTAAAAAGGATCAGTAACATCACAAGGGTGATAGCTTGACTTGCTTGTGAATTGGGTATGCATGGGGCAGAGCTGTATAAAGTTATCTGCCTCTATTCTTCAGTCATAGAAACCTACTAGCAAGACAAAGGTCAAGATATTACTCAGGATGCAGTGGATGACATTGATTTTTCTAAAATAAGATCTTTTCCAGGTCTCAGTCTATCTGAGGCCATGCCAGTTCAATGACTTAGGGCTAGGTAAGAGTTGAGACAAGAGATGATTCCATTTACTATCACAAAGATATTAATCTGAGAAAGGAAGACCCTTATAGTTTTTGGCCCGAACAGAAAATAATGAGCCATGGAAGCTAAGGTTAGGGCTATTACTAGTCATTAATTAGCTTATTTCAGATCTCTTGGTGTTTTAGTTTTCTACTACTCTGCTTGTGTTTTACTTTAAACTTTTGATTCTTTTCCTATTGTGGATTTTAAGTTATGATTGGTTCCCCTCCTTCAATCTTATACTGTATCTTACATAAATTTTATGTTTCTTTTTTTTTTTTTTTTTTTGTACACAACAGTTGTTTAATAAAGGCTTATTTAAACTACAAAAAATTAAAGCACCTTATCTTAGTTGGGCATTAGAATGGTTATATAATTATCTTAATTATCTAATTAAATATTTCAACTTTTTAGGGAAAAAAAGAGTAGTTATTTGGGAATAAACAGAGGGATACTTGGTAAACCTAACTTAAACAAAACAAACTAAAAAACGATCAACTTTAGGGTTTCTCTCATAAAGCAAGCAATCATTTTTAGTAGTTCATAGACATGTACTTTTCAGAACGTATATCATTGTGCAGGAATTCATGGTGAATAATCCTTAGGAGATTTTCTTTGGGCAGAACCTGGCAATGTATGTGTTCTCTGGCAAGTTTTGACCTCAAAAATTGAACAGTATCATTATCTATTACACAGGACAGGAAATCTAGTGATTCTGATTCCTTTTTCAGTTCTTTTATCAAAATTGATTCATCATCCCTTTCTTCAAGTAGCAGTTGAGTAAAGTTAAGAAAGTGGTTGAAATCCTCAGGTAAATATAGAGATGGAATATTCTCTGTCATAGAATTCAACCACTTAAGTCTTTAAGGAAGTCAGACCATTTTCTATGGAAATCTTTTGAATGGATAGCTATCCTCAAAGAAATTCAGACTTTTTTTTTTTTTTCCTAAGAATCACTTCTACAAAATGTCCATTATCAATCATTTTTATTTATTGAAGTAATTCTGTGCTTCTACATCTATAACCACTGAAAACAGCTATTTTGATATGCTTATATTAAATTTTTTTCATTGAAGAATTTTCTTACTTACCCTCTTAATACAATAAATGTCTTTTTCACTAATCACCATATTTTAATAAACCAACAATTATACATTTTCATATGCATATAAGCTGACATTTAGGAAAACTAACCTTTCATTGGATGATGGTATTCTAGCTTTAGTAATAATGAATTATTCTTTTCATTCACACTTTAAAAAATGTTAAAAAAAACACTTAAGGAATTATCGTTTAGAAATAAGTCAGAATCTGGAATAATTAGCTTATTTCTAAGTTAATAACGCAACAGCTCTGGAAAGGTCTAACATGCTGGAAAGTTTTCAAATATGGTTCTAGCAATATACTCTGTCTACTTTTTAAGGACTAATCCAGCCAAAAATGGGAAGGTTTATCACCTTTCAACTAGTGATGGATTCATTCACTATGATTTCAGAAAAAAAAAAAAATCTACATTTATAATATTGGGCACAAGTGAGCAAAGTGTTTTATTTTACATATTCTTAAAAAGTCAAGGCAGTGAAAGGTACCTGTTGGTGCATACAGGTAGGAGGCTCTAAGGGGCAAGCAGACTTACATTATTCACAAAAGTATTTAGAGTATTCAAACAAAATTGTCATTCTGAATGTTAGCAACTGATAGTGTTTTGTTTTTTTTTTTTAAATGGGAGGGAATGTTGACTTCCTAATATGCTAATCTACTATTGATCCTGATTATCTAAGATAAGATGAATTCTTTTTGAATTTTTGCTTAACTTTCCCCAAGTTTTATTTTATTTTTGTAAGAGACAAAATATTTTACCAAGAACTCCACTGACTCACTAATGAATGGTGGAAATATTTTATTTTACATTCTTGCAAGAATGGTTGTACCCCACTCCATAGAATGGAAACATAGCAACAGAGGCCAGGTCAAATCTTTTTATAAGATTTAATTAGCCCTACCTCTCCTTCAGAAACATGATTGTTCCTGATCCTTTCTATCTTACTATTCTCCCTTATAAAGCAAGTAACATAGTCGAGCAAAATGTGATTACAACATTTCTTCCTTTGGCTTTTTGAGCTCATGCTGTTGGTTACATGTCCACTTTCCTAATCCTTTCTTGTTCAAGAGATAATTTTCCCTTCCTTTACTTCAACCTTGTAACATTCCCTAGGGTATTGATTCTTCCTCAAAGATACTTGTGGAAGCAAAATAACTAAGATTGAAAAATCCAATTTCTTACATTTTAGTTGGATGTTTTATTTATTAATTTTGAATGACCTAACCTACAGCTAATTTTTGGTTTTATTTTTTTGTTTAGCTTGCTATTCCCAAGTTCTGGGAAACAAGTGGACAAAACATAGGGGTTATACAAAACTACCCATTTAAACTAAAATGAAGTCTTATTCTAAAAGGACAGTACTTAGGGAGGCAACCTAGCAAAATGGGTACAACAAACTTGAATCTGACAATAGCTATGTGAACTGAATAAGTTACTCAGCTATTTTGTTTCTCAGATTCCTCATCTGGAAAATGAGAGGGCTAGCCTTTCAATGGCTTCTAAAATCCCTTTCAGTTCTAAATATATAATCCTCTGTCAAAAAAAAAAAAAAAAAAAGAAAAGAAAAGAAAAGAAAAGAAAAGAAACAACTCTCTCTCTCTCTCTCTCTCTCTCTCTCTCTCTCTCTCTCTCTCTCTCTCTCTCTCTCTCTCTTTGCCACCATAATGGTAAGTCATTAATTAAATGAAACCATGAAATGATCTTTAGGCCCATGCTATCTGCTATTACTTTGACTACAGAGATGGCTATATGGCAATAAAGGGGACAGAAGATATGAAGGATCATAAAATTTAGGGAACATTGTTAAAATATTACTTTAATTATTGATCATGGCACCTTATCTGTCCTCAGTTCAACTAGGACTCTATAATCTTATGATTCCTGTAAAAACATGGCAGAAGGAATGTACATATTTTCTTAGTAACACATTCCTAAATGTGAATTTTAAAGAAAATAATAGGATTAGCAGTTTATTTTATAAAACTTAGAAATTGGCTGCTGTATTTTTTGGTAACACAACTGCAAAATTCTGTCCTTGCACAGTGCTAACAACTAAATATTCTGAAATAGAGGACTGGAATTAACATAGAAGCAATTTTGCCTCTTGGTTGCTCTTTCCAGTAGAGCTTTGAATCATCATTCATGGGAGCTGAGGGAGTTGGTGTGTGGCAAGTGGAAAGGTTGCTATTGCCAGGAGGTTTTAGTGAAACAGTAGCAGAGCTGTGGGCATACAGACAAAATATAAAATAGTAAGGTTTGGCTGCCAGGATGAAATCTAGTTCAGGCTTTTTAAAATCCAATCTGAAACTGGCAAATAGCTGCTGAGCTGTAAGCCAAAGGAGGGCAACTTGTAGTTGCCTTAATGGTTGACAAATATATGGGCTTTGATGGTGCTGAGCATTGTATTCCATTTGCAATTAAGATTCTACAAGGTACTTAGCAATGCTGTGTGGACAGCAAAATGAAAATAAACAATCATAAAAATTCAGTGTAGCTTCAAAGAGATTGGAATATAGGAGTATTTTCAAACATTTCACTCATTAACCTTAATACAACCTTGATAAGCCAATAAAAACAACAAAAAGTCCCCAGGAATTGAGTAGATTAATAAATGTCTTGAAAGGATTAGAGTGGGCTAGATGGGACAGAAAGTCCAAGACTGGAAAACAGGAAAAGTAGCATTCAAACCCAGCCTTAGGCACTTACTAGCTTTGTGACCTTTGGAAAGTCATATTAACTACTGTCTGCTTCAGTTTCTGCATCTATAAAATGGGGATAAAAATAGGACCAATCTCCTAAGGTTGCTGTGAGTAACAAAGAGTATTTATAAAGAACTCTGAATACCTAAAGTATTTTATGATGCTATAATAATAATAATTATTATTATTATTATTATTATTACAATTATTATTGTCACATGAAATGTCATTACATTGACAGGACTTCTTTCTGGCAACCTAATCAGATAAATAAAGATGTGATTGATTTATAACTAAATTAAATTGACTTACTTTCTCTTTCCTACAAGAGAGAACAGGGACTATGAATGACAAATGAGGAGAAGGTTATCTTTGGTATGCAGGTATCTCTCTGAAAATGGACATACAAAAGCAACCAGAGTAGGAAATAGAATATATCTTCAATCTAGTCATTTCTTATTATGTAATATCAAGCAGGTCACTTAGCCTCTCGGTCTCAATTTCACCATCTATTAAATGAGAATAATAGACAAATACCATTGTGTACTTCAGTGGTATCAAACCTAAAAAAAAGAAATGGGTTCTACAAAACCATGTATGTGGATCCCTGTGGGATACATATTGACTTAGAAAATCACATATTAATATTATCTACATTACATTTCATTTTTATTTATTTTATTGAATATTTTCCAATTCCATTTTAATCTGGTTTGGGTGCTACTCTGGAGCGTTGTGGGCTATCTGTTTGATGCTCTGGCTTACATCACCATATTGCTGTGAGAAGAATACTTTATACATTTTAAGTTGTTATAAACATATGAACAATTTTTATATCATACTAATACCTTATTATTTTTATGTTATTAGCATAATTATCATTTATATGATCATATCCCCACTCAGTCTGTAGGATCTAGACTGGTTCTTAGAAAAGTCAATTCTATAGATTGTAGCTAACTTCAATTTAGTATTAGTTGGACTCCCCTTTGTCAGTCTTCAGAAAGCTGTATGATTGAAAGGGAACTAGACTTTTGATAAGAGAATTTAGATTTGAATTCTTACTTATTAACTATTTGCCTGGCTTTGATTAAGTTACCTAGCTTCTTTGAAGCTAAGTTGACTGATTTGTTAAAACTATCCCTATCCTCTCAAATCTATTATGACTTTAAATACTGTGACTTGATATGGGATTGAGTTTATATATACTGAAACATATTTAAACCCTAAAAGCCCTCAAGCATACCTAGTTTACAAGTTGACAATTAAAATAGCAAACATTTATTAACACTTATTATGTGCAAGGTATTAGATACTAAGAGTACAAAGAAAAAAATAAAACTATTCTTATTTACATTTTTTTCTCCAGAGAAAACCTTAAACAACCAGGAATCTTCTGATAAGAGGTCCAGATAACCATTGATGTCTATGAAACTCAAGTTACTTTAAAAGATCATAATACTTTCTGAACAAAAACAATTATCATTAATTAAGATCTTTTTTTGCCTTTGACCCATACTTTGCTTCATGGCTTAGAATTCTACTTCTTGGAATTGAATCAGAGGCCATCTGATTGGACAGTTTCATTTTATAGATTAGGAAGGACAATGAGATTTAAAGGAATGAATGACTTGCACAACATGACACAGGTAACAAGGGGAAGAGGTAGAATTTGCACCAGAGCCACCTTTCTTTAAATTGCATACTAGTTTAAAGAGAAGTATCATTTGAATTTTTCCAGAGTGTTCTACAATTTTTATTTAGCTGCAATTAAATTATTTACTTCTTAGCTTTAAGAAATTTAAATATTTTGCAGCTACTTAAGTATTAATAAAGTATTAATAACTATGTCCAAAACTTGTATTTGTGTCTGTCTTTACACATGTGAACCGTAAAATCAAATCACTATGATTTAATGGGCAAAGTTATTGTATTATTTATGTGTATGCATATATACAGATATATCTGCCCCAAATACAATGATACCTTGTAGAAAAGAAATGTACAAGACTTTATTTTATATAATTTGATGCCTAAAATACATAAACATCTGTAACAACTTCTCCAGTAGTCTATACAATGCAACTAGATTTATTTTAAAAGGACTGCCATTTTTAATAGTGGCTAAAATCTTAGTGTTTAGTACTTTGTCAGAATGTTATAATAACATAAGCACCAGATAAGAGTAAGAAATTTTGATTTCTAGTCCCAATTCAATCATTGCATTATAACTTCCTACTTTTTATACATCACTTTAATATTTACAACAAATTTTACTCCAAAATCTGGAATCACCCTTCACTCTTTAGAAAAGTTATCTAAGTTACTGTAACTTAGAAAGAGTGACTAAATACTGAGTATACATACGTTCAAGAGAGACTGATACTTGGCAAAGTAGTTGTAAGTTTCAAATCAGATAATTTAAAAAACAAAACAAAACAAAACAAAACAAAACTTAAAGCCATTATATTATGCCACAGTATCCTTGAATTGTTCTATCTCAATTTCCCTGCATTAATTTCCCTGAATTATTATATCTCAGTTTCCCTGAGTTAGTAAGTTAGTAACCTCCAGCCCTGCCTTTTTTTTTTTTCCTGTCCATTAGGGTCAAGATAATTAGGACTGTACTAGCCACTCTAATTCCAAAAGATAAGATTCCAGATGTTCTATCTCAGATACCTAATTGACATCTTTACCTCTATTTCTTCAGACTTCCTGGACATCTCCTTACTTCCCAATTAGTAAGAATTTAGGTCCCCCCATCCCCAATCTATCAGAACCAAATTAATGGTCCATCCCTAAAAATTCCCTTTTTGCCTTCTGCCTTTGTTTCTCTTCTCACTGGAGTCATATAACCTTGGAGTCTCATATTCAATGCTGGATACTTTGAGATGAGTCTGATCCAGTCAATCAATTAAGCTCTCCAATAAATAAAATATTAAAAACTCTCCAATCTCTATCTTGCCTCACTTTCTCTGGCATTACAATATCTCCATCTCATGAATGATTACTTACTTTGTTTACTCAGCACAATTCTGAACCAGAAACAATCCATTTTAGGATATTCAGCTTCCTAGCAGAAGTAAAACAAGAGTAGAAGAAATGCTATTATAACTGAAATGAGATTGTTAGAAAAAAATTAGAAAAGAAATGAGAATTTTGAAGGAAAGACTTGAAAGGAGAATTAATAGCTCAACAGAAGTATAAAAAATTATCCAAGTAATACTCTTGAAAAATCAGAATGGATAAAACAGAAGTTACTGACTCCATGAGACAAAAATAATTAAAATTAAATCAAAAGATTTAAAAAAAAATCATGTATCAAAAACAACTGACTAGAAACACAGAATATAGAATTTAAAAGTTCTTAAAAATTTTAAAAAGAATTTTAAAATCATTAAGATTAAGAATTAGCTGAAAGTCATGAACAGAAGAGATCATAGATATACTTTTTAAAATCATATATATATTCATATATATGCACATACATATGCATATATATGCACATACATGTATATCTATATTTGTCTGTTTCTAATAGAAGTAGAGAGGAAAGTGAAATAGCAAGAAACCATATATTGTTCCTGAAATATCAAAATGAAAACATCCAGGAATATAATTCCCAGAATCCAGAATTATATTGTAATTTTAAAAAATACTCCAAGCTGTACCCCCACCCCCAAATCAAGTAATAAGGAACCAATCAACCAAGACAGGATCTTGAGGATTAATTGAGATTTAGAAGCTACTATTATTTTTTTTTTTTTTTAAGTGTAGCATTTGCCGGCAGTTTGTTTGTATTTGATACAAACAAGAATAATTTCCTTAGCAATATTGAGTTTAATTGTATAGAAGGAAAATGATACTTTATTAAGTCAGAGGTCCTCTAAGAATTCATAATAAAAGGACTAGATATCAGTAAAAACTTTAAAATAGAAAGGACTGAAGAGAAATACAGAGACACAGACATTTTAATTTGAATTAAATTACACAGAGTCTTTAGTATAAAAACAATTGAAAGAAAAACCCTGTAGCAAGTGTCTTCCTTCCACAAATTCAATTTCCTTACAAATCATATCACCTTCTTCATGTCATGGTCTTCTTTGAGAATGAAGGAAAAATAATGAACAACAGCAGCATCCACTCATATTTATTGCACATATCTTTTAATTTAGCCGATGGTCTCATTACTCTTGTTTTTTTTTTTCTGTATCTAGCATATCCTAAGCTATTGGCAGATTTTAAGAGGCCACTTTTTATATTATATAAGAAAAATGCCTGAGTTGATCAAATAAACTTTATAAGAGTAATCTTAGATATCAAAAGGCTTAACTTATTTTCAGATTCTTATGTTTATTCTATATCACTGAGTTTTTTTTTTTTTTTTTTTTTTTTTTTTTTTATATATATATAATTGGTCACTAGAAACAAGGTTTTATTCCTCAACTTAAAACATGTCTTTTAAATTTTGGACATTGAAGTATGAGTTTTCATTTTTTTGAAAAACTATTTTCAAGGGAATTAAAACGAAAGCCTCTTTAAAAGAAATCCTAAATTATTTAATGCACATTACATGTTGGCTAATGATTATTAGGCTGTTATTAGAAAATGCATTAAAATTCATTCCTAAAAAAATGGTAACATTAGGTATGTGTTGAAGAACTGTATTTATTTCTGCTTTTTCTATTATATTTTTTTAAAATAGGTCATTTATTGTTTCCTTTTTTGGGAGGGTTGTTTTTAAGCTATCTCCAATATGCCCTTGTAACTAAAAAGGACTTAATTGGTTTTTCTTTAGTGAATTATTTCAGTGAATATTTGAGTGCCTACTATTAAGTGTACTGGAACAGTTAAGTTCATTCAGCTAATCAGTATAAGGTCATATAGCTTTATTAAAGCATTTGTTTAGTTGTTGTTTTTTTTTGTTGTTTGTTTATCCATTTATACTTGATCCTACCCATTCTGTAATATTTCTTATTCAGCTGTTTTGAAGGTTTGCAGATCTAGCACAAGAGTAATATTGAACTTTAGCATCTGACCCTAAATAATATCCATATTTAACTCTATTGAGTTTCAAAAGTTATTTTGTAAGCATGATTATTTCAGTTTTATCTAAACAACTAAACCATATGGATGTATGGAGTTCATAGCCATATACACTCTCAAACATCTTTTTACAACTTAAGCCAGTTTTCATTGGTGCCAGGTCAGGCAAAATTCCAATTGCTAAACTGCTGAGCTATAGAATCCTCATCTTTTCCCTTGGCTTTATTTTAGTTAATTAAAATGGCTCAGAGAGGAAGAAATTTACTATTGAAGCAAAAATAAAATCTTAACCCCCTTCTACTCCCCAAAATTACTGGACAGAAGAAACATATTTGGAATAGGAAAACTAATATGGACCTTTTTTATGGTGAGATTGGCAACTACTTTACTCATTAGAAATATGGTACTGTTATCCTACTACCATAAGCACATAGAGCTTGGTGAAATAGCAGTTGGCCCAAGTAAATAGCATTTGCATCTGCAAATGGTTTAGAAATGCCAAAACAAAAAGTGGCCTTTTTAAGGCTGTGCTAGTTTAAGATATGCTAGATACAGAAAAAAACAAGAGTAATGGAATGATCTACTAAATTGAAAGATATTCATTGCTTGCCTTTTCTCAAAGAGAACCATGATATCAGGAAGGGGATGTCATGATTTGCAAGTGAATTGAATTTGTTAGGAAGTTCAGTGCAACATCACCACTCACATCCTTCTCTGAGCCATCTGGGTCCAGTACAAGATACGTATCAGAATCGCCAGAGATGACTCCAGATGCAACAGGACTACTTTCCTAGGTTTTAGTTTTATGGGCCAAGCAATAAGAGTCAGAGCAATTTGGGTTTAAAACATAGTCCTTATAAAAGAAACCTAGGCCATAAATCTCAGGATATCTCATTAGGTTTCAGAAATATTCCTTTGGGCAGAGCACCTGCACATAGGAGTATGATTCCCTATATGGCCAGGGAGAGAAGGAAGGTAGAAAGGAAAGAATGAAGGATCTAACTAGCCAGTTGTATTCTTAGTGGAGCTGTTATTACTACTCAATGATTGTTGTTTGTCCTTTATTCTGAAAGAGGCCCATGATATCAGAAAGGTGATATCATGACTTGCTATTATAAAATGAACTAGAATTGGCCTCTAATCTGTGGGTGAACAGAGCCAAACCAAGCAGGCTAAAGAAAGGAGAGCTAGAAATCAAATAGAATTTTACTTTCAAAGTGAAGGAAACAGTTTGCAAACAAGGATGCATGCAATGGAACCCTGCCTCTAGAGGGAACAATGTGACAAATTTGATTCATAACAGGACCAGAAACAATTCTGGGATTGTGCTGTGACCACGATAATGCAGAGGCTGAGTGCAAATGATTATTGTTAGGTCAAACTCAGGACACAGCCAGCTTGCTGGGTATTAGCTCTAGAAAACAGGTTCACTCATAATATGTTAACATTTTCTCTTTTTGGCCAAGACAAAGGGGTATAGAAGAACCAATAAAGGAGAGACAGGTATAAGCCAAGATGACAGTTGGTCCAGTATGAGAAATTGCCCAGAGGGTTGATGTTGGGATAGAACAAGAATGTAAGAGGAGAAAATCAGCAAATGCTTGAACCTGGGTCTTCATGGCTGAGCACATAACAAAAGGGAGGAAGAAGGGAAAAAAAAACAAAAACAAAAAAAAACAAAACAAACAAACAAATAAACAAAAAAAAAAAAACTAGGACAGTATATTCAGCCCTCATCAGAATCTTGGAACAACTGTTTCATCTGGATGTTGGATCTTTCTGGTCTGTACTAGATAAACCCTGAGGTCCCTGGAGGGTTATATGATCCACTCAAGAGTAGGGACTTTCTTCAAATGATCCAGAAGTCTAGCTCTATAAGTTCAGCAGTTGTAAGGGGTAGTCAGAAGGACCGGGTAGGGGCCTTTAGAAAACATATAAGTAGGGGGGCAGAGCCAAGATGGCAGAGAGGACACATGATTCATTCTGAACTCTCTTTGACCCTCACTACTGATAACCAAATTCAACCTCTGAAATAGTGTTTGACTGGTAGAATCCATGAATATTGGGAGTACAACAAATAACCAGCAGAAGATAACTTGGAAGATTGCCAGAAAAGGTCTGTCTTAATCAGGTGGGAGGAAGACAGTGCAGGCAGGGAGGCAGAACACAGAGGCTAGCACACTGAGCAGACTGGGGGGGCGGGTGCAGTCCTCCCAGGTGGAGAATTTGCATGGGGGACTCTATCACTACTTGTCTGCTCTGCTTTTGTTGGAAAGCAGTAGATCAACAGAGAAGTTACACAAATGCCAAAGGTAGAGTGTACCCCAAAGTGTCAGAGTTTCACAGGACCTGGCCCCAGCCACTCAGCACTGGGAGTGACTCAGCACTACTACAGTGCAGCTGCGCAGCCTCTTCTGCAGAGCCAGGGCTCTGCCCATGGCAGTGACACTTCCAGATCTCAACCACTCTTTGCAGCCCTTTTGCAGAACACATATTGTCCATCTGTCCCTGTTCTGTAAAGGAAGCTAGCAGCCTGAAGGTAAACCTTTTAGAAGACCTTTTAGAAAATGAGTAAAAAAGCAAAGTGAGCTCTAAATACAGATAGCTTCTATACAGAAAGAGAGCAGATTTCCAACCCTGAGGAGACTAATAGCAGACGGTCTCCAAACAAAACCACAAAGGGGGCTATAACTTGGTTCCCATTACATAAGGTTCTCCTAGAAGAAAATATAAATGATCTTAAAAGAGAGCTAGAAGAAAAATGGGGAAAGGAAAGAGAAGCTCTGCAAGAGAGTATGGAAAAGGCATATAACTCATTAAAAGAAAGATTTGATAAAGTGGAAAAAGAAAACAACTTCCTGAAATGTGAATTGGAAAAGGTAAAGAACTCCCAGGGAAACAGTATTTGTGAATTGGAAAAGATAATGAACTCCCAGGAAAGTAAGATTTGTGAATTGGAAAAAGAAAATAACTCATTAAAAAAAAAATAGTGAAATGGAAAAAAATTCCATAGATCAAAACAACTCATTTTAAAACTCAATTGGACATATATAAAAAGAAGTAAAAGAAAAAAAAAGTTAATGAAGAAAATAATTCATTAAAAATCAGAATTGAGCAAATGGAAATGAATGATTCATTGAGACATCAAGAATCAGTCAAGCAAATACAAAAAAAAAAAAGAAAAAAAAAAAGGAAAAAATGATAAATATCTACTTGGAAAAAGAACAGACCTGGAAAATAGATCTAAAAGAGATAATCTAAGCATTATTGGGCTCCCTGAAAACCATGATGAAAAAAAATTTCAGGAAATCATCAAAGAGAACTGCCCAGATTTAATAGAATCATAAGGTAAAATAGGCATTGAAGGAATTCATCAAACAGCTGAAAGACAGCCCAAAATAAAAACTCCAAGGAATATTGTGGCTAAATTTCAGAACTGTCAGACTAAGGAAAAAAACATTACAAGCAGCCAGAAAAAAAAAAAAAAAAGAAAAACAACAACAACAACAACAATTCAAATACTGAGGAGCCACAATAAGGATCATTCAGCGTCTAACAGCTTCCACATTAAAGAATCAAAGGGCCTGAAATCTGAAATTCTGAAAGTAAAAAGACTTGGAAAGCAGCCAAAAATAAACTATCCAGTTAAGGTGAGCATTTTCTTCCAGGGAAATAGATGGACATTCAATGAAACAGGTGAATTCCATTTATTCCTAATGAAAATAAAAAAGTAAACAAAATCTCTGACCTCCAAATATAGTACTCAAGAGAAACATAAAAAGAACTCTTGAGAACTGTATTTCTGTTATGGGCATGCATAAAGAGCACATGTATAATTTGATTTTACTATTGCAATATTAAAAAACAATAGAATTGGGGGAAAATAGGAAATTAGTATGGCAGAAACTAGCATTGACCCACTCTTAACACCATACACCAAGATCAGGTCAAAATGGCTTCATGACCTAGACATAAAGAATGAGATTATAAATAAATCAGAGAAACATAGAATAGTTTATCTCTCAGACCTGTGGAAGAGGAAGGAATTTATGACCAAAGAAGAACAAGAGATCATTATTGAGCTCAAAATAGAAAATTTTGATTATATCAAATTGAAAAGTTTTTGTACAAACAAAACTAATGCAGATAAGATTAGAAGGGAAGCAATAAACTGGGAAAACATTTTTACAGTCAAAGGTTCTGATAAAGGACTAATTTCCAAAATATATAGAGAATTGACTCTAATTTATAAGAAATGAAACCATTTTCCAATTGATAAATGGTCAAAGATATGAATAGACAATTTTCAGATGAAGAAATGGAAACTATTTCTAGACATATGAAAAGATGCTCAAAATCATTATTAATCAGAGAAATGAAAATTAAAACAACTATGAGATACCATTCTACACCTCTCACATTGGCTAGTATGACAGAAAATATATAATGCTGAATGTAGGAGGGGATGTGGGAAACTGCATACAGTTAATACACAACTGGTGGAATTGTGAATGCATCCAACCATTCTGGAGACCAATTTGGAACTATGCTCAAAAAGTTATAAAACTATACATACCCTTTGATTCAGCAGTGTTACTATGGGGCTTATATCTCAAACAGATTGTAAAGACTGGAAAGAGACCTGTATGTGCAAAAAATGTTAGTGGTAGCCCTTGTTGTAGTGACTAGAAACTGAAAATTGAATGGATGCCCATTAATTGTAGAATGGCTGAATAAGTTGTGGTATATGAATCTTATGGAATAATATTGTTCTATAAGAAATTACCAGCAGGATAATTTCTGAAAGGCCTGGAGAGATTTACATGAACTGATGCTGAGTGAGATGAGCAGAACCAGGAGATCATTATACTCTTCAACCATACTATATGATGATCAATTCAGATGGAGGTGGCTCTCTTCAACAATGAGATGAACCAAATCAGTTCCATTTGTTCAGTAATGAAGAGAACCATCTATACCCAATGAAAGAACTATGTGAAATAGCATCTCTGAAAACAGCTGCACAAAATCCCTGTAGTTTGGCTTAATGTACCCTAAAAACAGAGCCTTACCATAACAATGAATTAAAAGCTGAGTAATAGGCTATGATAATGAGCAAACAACATAAAAAGGTTTTGACCTTAGAAAGTTAATAAGGTGACAAGGAAAATCAAAACATACATTCAGAAGAAGATAACAAAGTCAAAGTTCCTACATCCAAAGCCTCCAAAAAAAAAATAAAATTTTGTCTCAAGTCATGAAAGAACTCAAAAGGGATTTTGAAAATCAAGTAAAAAAGATAGAGAAAAAAATAGGAAAATTGAGAATGGTACAAAAGACATATAAAAAAGCTAATGAAAAGAATGCCTTAAAAAGTAAAATTAGCCAAATAGGAAATAGGTACAAAAGTTCACTGAAGAAAATGATCCTTTAAAAATTAAAATTGAGCAAATAGAATATAATGACTTTATGAGAAATCAAGAAACAATAATGCAAAAACAAAAGAATGAAAAAAAAAATAGAAAACAATGTTAAATATCCCATTGGAAAAACAGTTGATCAGAAAAATAGGTCAAGGAGAAATAATTTAAAAATTGTATTCTTCCTGAAAAACAAATCATTAAAGAGCCTAGACATCATCTTTCAAGAAATTATCATAGGAAATTGTCCTAATATTCTAGAAGCAGAGGGTAAAATAGAAATTGAAATCATCCAGAAAGAAAGAATTCAAGTACAGTGGAGCCACAATCAGGATAACACATGATTTAGAAGCTTCTATGTTAAAGGAACAGATGGTTTGAGATATATTCTCGAGGCAAAGGAGTCAAGATTACAACCAAGAACCACTTATTGAGCAAAACTGAGTATAATTCTTCAGAGGAAAAGGTTACTATTTAATGAAATAAAGGATTTTCAAGCATCTGTGATGAAACATAGGACTCAGGAGAAGTATAAAGAGGTAATGAAGAAAGGGAACTCATAAGAGACCTAATAAAGTTTATCTGTTTATATTCCCACATGGGAAGATGACATTTGTAATTCATAAGAACTTTCTGATTATTATGGCATTTAGAAGAAGTTTGTTTGGAATGTGCTGGGAGAAAGGGAAATGGAGAAGTAGAATGGTGCAAATTATCTGCCATAAAAGAAGCAAGAAAAATCTTTAAAGTAAAAGAAGAGGAAGAGTAGAGGGGAAGGGGGTAAACCTTACTTTCATCACAATTGGCTCAAAGATGGAATATATACATACTCAATATGTCTATAAAAATATATCTAATGCTGAAAAGAAAGAAATGGAGGGTGATACAAGAAGGGGGGGTGTTATAGAAGAGAGGGTAAATTGGGAGCTAGTAAGAAACAAAACACTTTTGCAATACAATTAGCAATATTAATTATGAAAAAAATTATGATGAGAAGACAAGAGCTGAATAAAAAAAAATTGATTTTCAAATACAGGACTCAGGAGAAGCATAAGAAGGTAACCAAAGAAGCGAAACCATATAAGACTTAATGAGCTTTTTCTGTTTATATTCCTATATGGGAAGATGATACTTGTAACTCTTAAGAACTTTTCTCATTATGATGGTAATTAGAAGGAATAGATCCCCACTCGCCTACACCCACACCATACTCACACACACATACACATATACACACACACACAAAGAGCATAGGTGTGAGTTGAATATGAAGAGATAATATGTATAAAAACAAAATTAAGAGGTGTAACATGGTTAATAGGAAAGAAAGAGGTAGAATGATATAAATTATGTGATAGAAAAAGAGAAATCCATGTATTGTTTGGATTTCCTTATTTTATTATACATCCATTAGTGCAAGTCTTCCAAGATTTATTTGAATCTATCATATTCATCAATTTTAAGACATAATAGTTTTCCATTACATTGATGTATCATAATTTGTTCAGCCATTTTCTTAGAATTATCCATTATAGAGTAAAGATGACAGAATAAAGGCATGGACTTGCCCAGCTCTCTCCAAAAATCATTCAAATTTTTATAAAATACAAATTTTAGAGCAACAGAACCCAAAAAAAGATTAGGTAGAAGATTTCCAGCTGAAGACACCTAAGAAAGTCAGCTGGAAAGGTCTGTTGCACCAGAATAGTAGTCCAGGGTGTAGTACAGAAAAATCTATGCCAATGCAACCCTGGCCCTGGCCCCAGCCTAGGTACCAGCCAAGCAGGAACTGGCATTTGGGGTCTCTGAATAAGTATCAGTATGGCAGTCCAAAGATAACAAAGATGACATGAGAGATTGACAGAAAATGTTAATCCATAGAGTTAGAGGGCCTTGGGAAACCAGCATGCCAGGAGTGGGCATGAACACCAGTGACAGTGGCAACTTTCTGGAAGCCTGAGACCACAGGAGGTCTTTACTAAACATGCAGAAGGATTCTGTTTCTTTAGCACCCTAAACCTTATAGCCACAGGGGAGCAGGGACATTCCTCACAGTTCCAGGACAAAAAAGAGGGCTTGTGGTTAGATTCCTAGAAGCAATCTAAAACAGCTGCACAAAATCCCTGAAGCCTAGTTCAATGTACCATAAAAACAGAAAATTAAAAGCTGAGTAATAGGCTGTAATAATGACCAAACAACATAAAAAGGTTTTGATGATAGAAAGTTATTAAGGTGACAAGGAAAATCAAAACATACATTCAGAAGAAGATAAAGTCAAAATTTCGACATCCAAAGCCTCCAAGAAAAATAAAATCCTCAAAGGGATTTTAAAAATGAAGTAAAAAAGATAGAGAAAAAGTTAGGAAAATTGAAAATGGTATAAAAGACATATAAAAAAGCTAATGAAGAGAAGAATGCCTTAAAAAAGTAAAATTAGCCAAATGAGAAATAGATACAAAAGTTCACTGAAGAAAAAGGGAAGGAAGGAAGGAAAGAAGGAAGGAAGAAAGAAAGGAAGGAAGGAAAGAAGGAAGGAAGGAAGGAAGGAAGGGAGGAAGGAAGGAAGGGAGGAAGGAAGGAAGGAAGGAAGGAAGGAAGGAAGGAAGGAAGGAAGGAAGGAAGGAAGGAAGGAAGGAAGGAAGGAAGGAAGGAAGGAAGGAAGGAAGGAAGGAAGAAAAGCAGAAGTGATATTTTCATAGAGTTTGTTTTTAGATATGGAGAGGAAAAGGGAATAGAAGAGGTGTTTGGAAAATATATTACAAGCCTGAGACAGAGGCAGGATAAAATAGCAGTGGGGAAAGATTTCAGTTATCCAAACATCTGTTGAAGCTTTCTCTCTGCCAAAAGCAGGGCAGTTAAAAGCTTCCTTTTTTTTTTTTTTTTTTTTTTTTTTGACTTATGCAAGATCACACTTTTAATCATTGGTTAAGATTGTATTTTAACTCAGACACTCATAATTCTAAGTCCAGGATTCTCTTCATTTTAGGCAAAGAAATATAAAATAAACTTCTCAAGATATTTTGGGGTTTATGGACTAGATTTTTTTCTTTTTTCTTTTTTTTTATTTTTACTCTTCCAACTTTGCATATTCTTTTTTTTTTTTTTTAATTCATTTTTCCAACTTATCCACTCCTCCCTCCACTCCCTCCCCCCGATGGCAGGTAATCCTATACATTTTACATGTGTTACGATATAACCTAGATACAATATATGTGTATAAATACCATTTTCTTGTTGCACATTAATTATAAGCTTCCGAAGGTATAAGTAACCTGGGTAAATAGACAGTAGTGCTAACAATTTACATTCGCTTCCCAGTGTTCCTTCTCTGGGTATAGTTATTTCTGTCCATCATTGATCAACTGGAAGGAAGTTGGATCTTCTTTATGTTGAAGATTTCCACTTCCATCAGAATACATCCTCATACATTATTGTTGTTGAAGTGTATAGTGATCTTCTGGTTCTGCTTATTTCACTCAGCAACAGTTGATTTAAGTCTCTCCAAGCCTCTCTGTATTCCTCCTGCTGGTCATTTCTTACAGAGCAATAATATTCCATAACCTTCATATACCACAATTTATCCAACCATTCTCCAATTGATGGACATCCATTCAACTTCCAGTTTCTAGCTACAACAAAAAGAGCTGCCACAAACATTTTGGCACATACAGGTCCCTTTCCACTCTTTAGTATTTCTTTGGGATATAATCCCAATAACAGCAATGCTGGGTCAAAGGGTATGCACACTTTGACAACTTTTTGGGCATAGTTCCAAATTGCTCTCCAGAATGGCTGGATTCTTTCACAACTCCACCAACAATGTATCAGTGTCCCAGTTTTCCTACATCCCCTCCAACATTCATCATTATTGTTCCTGTCATCTTAGCCAATCTGACAGGTGTGTAGTGGTATCTCAGAGTTGTCTTAATTTGCATTTCTCTGATCAGTAGTGATTTGGAACACTCTTTCATATGAGTGGATATAGTTTCAATTTCATCATCTGAGAATTGTCTGTTCATATCCCTTGACCATTTATCAATTGGAGAATGGTTTGGTTTCCTATAAATCAGGGTCAGTTCTGTATATATTTTGGAAATGAGACCTTTGTCAGAACCTTTCCTTTTAAAAATATTTTCCCAATTTGTTACTTCCCTTCTAATCTTGTTTGCATTAGTATTATTTGTACAGAAACTTTTTAGTTTGATGTAATCAAACTCTTCTATTTTGTGATCAATAATGATCTCTAGTTCTCCTCTGGTCATAAATTCCTTCCTCCTCCACAGGTCTGCGAGGTAGACTATTCCCTGTTCCTCTAATCTATTTATGATCTCATTCTTTATGCCTAAATCATGGACCCATTTTGATCTTATCTTGGTATATGGTGTTAAGTGTGGGTCCATATCTAATTTCTGCCATACTAATTTCCAGTTTTCCCAAAAGTTTCTTCCGAATAATGAATTTTTATCCCTAATGTTGGTATCTTTGGGTTTGTCAAAGATTAGATTGCTATAGATGTACTCTTTTTTGTCCTTTGTATCTAATCTGTTCCACTGATCTACTGTTCTATTTCTTAGCCAATACCAAATGGTTTTGGTGACTGCTGCTATATAATATAGCTTTAGATCAGGTACACTTAGACCACCTTCCTCTGAGTTTTTTTTTCATTAGTTCCCTTGCAATTCTCGACCTTTTATTCTTCCATATGAATTTTGTTGTTATTTTTTCTAGGTCATTAAAATAGTTTCTTGGGAGTCTGATTGGTATAGCACTAAATAAATAGATTAATTTGGGGAGTATTGTCATCTTAATATATTCACTCGGCCTATCCAAGAGCACTAAATGTCTTTCAAATTATTTAAATCTGACTTTATTTTGTGGCAAGTGTTTTGTAATTCTTCTCATATAATTCCTGACTATTCTTTGATAGATGGATTCCCAAATACTTTATACTCTCAACATTTGTTCGGAATGGAATTTCTCTTTGTATCTCTTGCTGTTGCATTTTGTTGGTGATATATAAGAATGCTGAGGATTTATGTGGATTTATTTTGTATCCTGCCACTTTGCTAAAATTCTGAATTATTTCTAATAGCTTTTTAGCAGAGTCTTTGGGGTTCTTTAAGTATACCATCATGTCATCTCCAAAGAGTAATAGTTTGATTTCCTCATTTCCTACTCTAATTCCTTGAATCTCTTTCTCAGCTCTTATTGCCAAGGCTAGCATTTCTAGTACTATATTGAATAGTAATGGTGATAGTGGGCAACCTTGTTTTACTCCTGATCTTACTGGGAAAGGTTGCAGTTTATTTCTATTGAATATTATGCTTACTGAAGGTCTTAAATATATGCTCCTGATTATTCTAAGGAATAGTCCATTTATTCCTATACTGTCAAGTGTTTTTAGTAGGAATGGATGTTGGATTTTATCAAATGCTTTTTCTGTATCTATTGAGATGATCATATGGTTTTTATTAATGTGATTATTAATATGGCTAATTATGCTAATAGTTTTCCTAATATTAAACCAGCCCTGCATTCCTGGTATAAATCCTACTTGATCATAGTGTATTATCCTGGGGATGATTTTCTGAAGTCTTTTTGCTAATATCTTATTTAAGATTTTAGCATCAATATTCATTAAGGAAATTGGTCTATAATTTTCTTTCTCAGTTTTCCATCAACCTGGTTTAGGTATCAGTACCATGTCTGTGTCATAAAAGGAGTTTGGTAGGACTCCTTCATTCCCTATTTTTTCAAATAGTTTATATAGCATTGGGTCTAATTGTTCTTTAAATGTTTGGTACAATTCACATGTAAATCCATCTGGTCCAGGGGATTTTTTCCTGGGGAGTTGATTAATAGCTTGTTCTATTTCTTTTTCTGAAATGGGACTATTTAAGCAATTTATTTCTTCCTCTGTTAATCTAGGAAGCCTATATTTTTGGAGAAAGTCATCCATTTCACTTAAGTTATCAAATTTATTGGCATAAAGTTGGGCAAAGTAACTCCTTATTATTTCTCTAATTTCCTCTTCATTGGTGGAAAGATCCCCCTTTTCATTTGTAAGACTAACAATTTGATTTTCCTCTTTCTTTTTTTCTGATCAGATTTACCAAAGGTTTATGTATTTTATTGGCTTTTTCATAAAACAAACCCTTGTTTTTATTTATTTATTCAATAGTTTTTTTACTTTCAATATTATTGATTTCTCCTTTTAATTTTTGTATTTCAATTTTAATTTTTGGTTGGGGGTTTTTAATTTGGTCTTTTTCTAGCCTTTTAAGTTGCAAGCCCAATTCGTTAATCTTCTCTTTCTCTATTTTCTTCAAATAAGCCTCTAAAGATATAAAATTTCCCCTTATTACTGCTTTAGCTGCATCCCACAGATTTTGGTATGATGTCTCATAGTTTTCATTATCTTGGGTGAAATTATTAATTGTTTCTATAATTTGCTCTTTCACCCAGTCATTCTTTAAGATGAGATTATTCAGTTTCCAATTACTTTTTGGTCTATTTATCCCTCACTTTTTACTGAATGTAGCTTTTATTGCATTATTGCATCTCTGTGGTCTGAGAAGGAGGCATTTATTATTTCTGCCTTCCTACATTTAATTTTGAGATCTTTATGTCCTAATATATGGTCAATTTTTGTATAGGATCCATGAACTGCTGAGAAGAAAGTATATTCCTTTCTATTGCCATTCAGTTTTCTCCAAAGGTCTATCATACCTACTTTTTCTAATGTTCTATTTACTTTTTAAATTTCTTTATTGTTTGTTTTGTGGTTTGATTTGTCTAAATCTGAGAGTGCAACGTTGAGATCTCCCACTATTATAGTTTTACTGTCTATTTCTTCTTGCAACTCTCTTAACTTTTCTTTTAGAAAGTTAGATGCTATACCACTTGTTGCATATATGATTAGTATTGATATGGCTTCATTATTTATGCTACCTTTCAGCAGGATATAGTTTCCTTCCTTATCTCTTTTAATTAGATCAACTTTTGCATTTGCTTGATCTGAGATAAGGGTAGCTACCCCTGCTTTTTTGGCTTTACCTGAAGCATAATCGATTCTGGTCCAACCTTTTACCTTTACTCTATATGTATCTCCCTGCTTTAAGTGTGTTTCCTGTAAACAACATATTGTAGGGTCCTGATTTTTGATCCAGTCTGCTATCCGTCTCCGTTTGATGGGAGCGTTCATCCCATTCACATTTACAGTTAAAATTACTAATTCTGTATTTCCTGCCATCATATTATCCCCAGATTATGCTTTTTCCCTTGACCCCCTGAACCCCTTCTCCAATATTCAATTATAGACCCCCCCTTGTGACGCACAGCCCTCCCTTTTTTTTTAATATCCCTCCCCCCTCCCTCCACGTCCCTTCCATTATTCTCCTTTTCCTTTTCCGTCTTCCTCTCCCTCCTTTTAATGAGGTGAGAGAGAATTCTCTGAAAAACAAATATGACTATTATTTACTCTTTGAGCCTCTTCTGATGAGAGTAAGATTTACACAATGATTCTCCCCCTCTCTAAATTCCCTCAGATATGGTGTATTTTCTATGCCTCTTCCTGGGATGTAGTTTCCCTCTTTTTATCATTCCTTCCCCTTTTTCTGATACTACCCCCTTCCCTTTACTAAACCCCCTCCTTTTTTTTTCTTTTATATCAGTAAAATCAAATTATCCATGTGTACTTTCTATATACCCACAACAGAGATACAGTTCTCAAGGGTTCTGTGTACCTTTTTCTGTTTCTCTTCAGTCTTGTGGATGTAAATCAAATTTTTTTAAGTCTGGTTTTTTTCTTAGAAACATATGGAATTCCTCTATTTCATTGAATGACCATCTTCTTCCATGGAAAAAGATGCTAAACTTAGCTGGGTAGTTTATTCTTGGTTGCAATCCTTGATCTTTTGCCTTTCGGAATATCAGGTTCCAGGCCCTTCTATCTTTTAATGTGGAGGCAGCCAGATCTTGTGTGACCCTTATTGTGGCACCTTGGTATTTAAATTGTTTTTTTCTAGCTGCTTGCAGGATTTTCTCCTTTGTGTGGTAATTCTGCAGCTTAGCCACAATATTCCGTGGTGTTCTTTTTTTAGGGTCTATTTCAGAAGGAGTTCGATGAATTCTTTCAACATCTACTTTCCCCTTTGTTTCTATTATCTCTGGACAGTTCTCTTTGATGATTTCTTGTAAAATAGAATCTAGGCTCTTTTTTTGGTCATAGTTTTCGGGAAGTCCAATGATCCGCAGATTATCTCTCCTAGATCTATTTTCCAGGTCTATAGATTTTCCCAGTAAGTATTTGACGTTGTTCTCCAGCTTCTCATTTTTTTTTGTTTTGTTTGACTGATTCTTGGGTTCTCTGTGAATCATTCATTTCTATTTGTTCCATCCTGACTTTTAAGGAGTTATTTTCTTCTTTCACAGTTTTAGTTCTTTTTGTAAATGCCCAATTTCATTTTTAAATGAGTTATTTTGCTCTATTGAATTTTTTTCCATTTCCCTATTTTTTTTTTTTTTTGAGAATTATTTTCTTTTTCCAATTCAGAAATCCTATTTTCTTGGGACTTTTTTATCTTCTCCAATTCAGAAATCCTACTTTCCTGTGATTTTTGCCCTTGGGGTAAGAAGTTTATTTATTTACCAGCTTCCTCCCAGACTGGATGGATGTAGAGTACTGTGCCTGAACTAAGAGAGAGCTCTGGAAGAGAGTTCCCCCCCCTCCCCGGAAATGACTCAGAGGTGGTTAGCACCACTGCAGCTTTGAGGAGTGCCTAGTTAAGAACCCCGTTGTGTGGCCTAATGACTGTCCTGAGTTTTAAGGCTGAACAGTGAAAGCATCACAAACCCCAGCTAATGCCTCCAGTGGGGCAGTGGATATCAGCAGCTGATGTCAAAAGCCCCTGTACTGAAACCAGAAGTGATTGCCCAGAAACCACCATCCCTACTTCAAAGGTTCTGCTTCTCTGGGAATTCCACTGCTGCTAGAATTCCACTGCCTCAGGCTGAGCCCCGCACTATGTGAATTAGAGGCTGCCTCGGGCTGTATCCCCCCGCTGTTCAGGTTCTCAACTACCCCAAGGAGAAGCCGGAGTAGCAGAAGGCATCTGTATAGCCTTGCCGAGATCTGTTAGGTCACTTCTGGATTGGGGTGGATTTAGGATCTGGCTTTATATTTTAATGTGGCTTGATTTCTCTTCTGTATTGCTGTTTTATAAGCAGAGAAGAGCTAACAGCCTGTGTCAGATTCCTCTATCTCAGTGGCTTCTCTGATCTCAGAGTTCTCCCCAGCCTGATTTGCACAGTGTGCTAGCACCTAACCCTGTCTGTGCTGGTCTTTTTTTTTTTTTTTCCCTCCCCTCAGAACCAACCTTTTCTGTTGAAATTTCAGATTCTCTTCAGCTGGTAAGTTGTGCTTCTAATCCTTGTGGTTTTTATCAGTCCAGTGTTATTTTTGAGGCTGATTTAACTAATTGGTATTGATGGAAGAAGGGAGATTACAAATTCGCGTGTATCTTCTCCGCCATCTTGGCTCTGCCTCCAAGAATGAAGTTCTAAAGGAAAGAAAAAAAGGGAGGTGAGAATAGTTCTGAGTTGAAAAACACTTGTTTGAAAAGACTAGTTGCACAGAGTAAAAGACATTCAACACAGACACAAAGACACACACACACACACACACACACACACACACACACACGATGGAAGAACAGGTAATCAGAGGGAAGAAGTGCCCATGTGTTAGGCACTATGCTGAGCACTTTACAAATATTATCTCATTTGAATCTCACAACAGCAATATAAGATAGTTGCTGTTATTACCCTCATTTTACAGTTAATGGAACTTTGGTGGCAGAGCTAACAAATGTCTAAGGTTGAAGTTAAACTAAGGTCTTCATGATTATAGTCTTATTGCTATATCTGCTAGACCACATAATGATAAAGGATGGCTATAGGTACAAGAAATTTAAAATATTTGTGCCAGGCATTCTAAATACCAAAGTGAGTTGAGTCTGACAAGGGTAGATAAAGATAACAGAAAACCATTTTGTTTAATCAATATTAGTTGAATGTACAGTTTCAGTGAAGGAATTGTGATTAAGGTAGATGGTGTGAAAGACAATCCAGAGAGGTGTCAGGGTTGTTTAACCTATTTTGTTTCTCTTTTCTTTGACAAGGCAAACAGAAATGATTGATCAATAAAACCAGCAGAAAATTGATACCCAAGATAATTAAGAAGATAACAAAACAATGCTCAGCTACTATATTCTGGACCATTTGAAATATAATGTTAGATTTTGGAATAATAGGTATGATATGACATCTGAAAGATCATAGAAGATGTGAGCACTATCAGAGGGACTAAGAGATGAAGAGAAGTCAATGACTATTATTTTCAAAAGGGAGGGAAAGACTTATCCCCATTATAGATAATGCTTGCTGATGATTTTAGATAGATACTATATATTATTTTAAGGAAACCTCCATTTATTTTTGTGCTTTTGATGTTTTTTTTTTCAACATAAAGAAGATCCAACTCACTTCCAGTTGATCAGTGATGGACAGAAACAACTACCCCCAGAGAAGGAACACTGGGAATTGAATGTAAAATATTAGCACTACTGTCTATCTGCCTAGGTTACTTATACCTTTGGAATCCAATACTTAACATGCAACAAGAAAATTGGATTTACACACATATATTATATTTAGGTTATACTGTAACACATGTAAAATGTATGAGATTGCCTGTCATCTAGGGGAGGGAGTAGAGGAAGGGAGGGGAAAATCTGAAAAAATGAATACAAGGGATAATATTATTTAAAAAATTACTCATGCAAAAAATGTATAATTATAAAATTAATTTTAAAAAAATGTTGGTTTTGAACCAGCTCTGCATTTGTGGTATGTATCTCACCTGATCAGAGTGTATGAATTTTTTTTAATATATATAGATATAATCTCCTTGCTAGTATTTTATTTAAAAATTTTCCATCAATATTCATTAGGGAAATTGGTCTGTAATTTTCTTTTCCTCTTTTTGCTCTTCCTGGTTTAGGAATCAGGACAATATTTATATCATAAAAATAATTTGGCTAATACACACTTAAAAATTCTTAACCATCTCTTTACATTCTTAAAATTATTTTTGGTTTTGAAAAGCTTTTGTTTATGTTTTTATTATATCATTGACATTTACTGAATCATCAATTAGAAGTGACAATTTAAAAACATTTATTGATTAATTTATTTAAAATAATATTTATAAATACATTGTATATAAATGTAAGTAAATATTTTAAGGA
Source organism: Sminthopsis crassicaudata (assembly GCF_048593235.1). Lineage (NCBI taxonomy): Eukaryota > Metazoa > Chordata > Mammalia > Dasyuromorphia > Dasyuridae > Sminthopsis > Sminthopsis crassicaudata. The sequence continues at coordinate 304,606,749 of NC_133618.1, read as the reverse complement.
AAAAAAATTATCCAAAACAAAATTAAATATTGAGATAAGTAGCAGTGATATTTTTGCAAATCTCATTAATTGAAGATTGCTGGATTTTTATATCTACCTCTGCATTCATTCTGTTTTGAAGTATTATTTTAGTTGAATTATAGGAATAAAATCTGGCCTCACACAGTTGATAAAGGTAGGAATTTTATAAACAATATCTTAATATTATTATGAAATTTTGACTTCATGAGTCAAAGGCATAAGGGAAAACCCAGGCTGCAGGATGGGGAGACTTGAAGGAGACACTAATCACTTTTAGAAACAAGGAGAGAACAGGCTGACATTTCTGGAACCTCTCTGAAAACAGGGCATCTTGGCTTCTCCCCAGAAAGATTTAATCAGTCTATATTCAAAGCCAGAGACAATCCCCTCAACTTTTATGATGTCATTTCTGTTTGGAAACACAACCCAAATTGGCTGGTTAAGAAGAGTGAAGTTCATTGACTTCAGTCATCCCTAACTGGATTTTCTATAAGTAGTATTTAATATAGTAGTTCAACCAGGTTCAGTGGTTGGAAGAAAAGTTAAACCATCTTAGGAGAATAAATGTAACCTAGTATGAATAGCATCCTCCACTCCCGGTATCTATCAGTTTAGACGAATGGGCTCTTTTTTAAAATTTTTTGCTGATTAAAAATTTAATGAGATAATGGATATTTAGTTTAATGTTTTACAAACTTTTTTGGTCTGAAGACCCCTTTACACTATTAAAAAATATTGAGGACACCAAAAACTTTTTTTAATGTTAATTGCCTCCATCAATATTTGCTATGTTAAAAATTAAAATATTCTAGCATTATTATAAAAATAATTTTGACCTTGAGAACCTCCTGAAAGAGTCTTCAGGGCTCCTAGAGTTAGACACACTACACTTTGAGAAGCATGCATCTAGTCTAATCTCGAACCTCTTTATTTTGTCATTGAGGGACCTGAGTTGCAGAAATTTTAAGTCACTTGTCTAACTTCACAAAGTAAATAGAAGAATTAGATTCAAAGTCATATCATAGGACCTGGAACAAAAGATGTTCTCACTATATCCATTGTCCTGTATATAGCAGGGTTACTGGGGCATCTATATTATGGCCATAGGAACTGGACTTTTGATTTCATTAGTACACATAAGTTTCCATTGAGAAAACTCCCTCTGCTAATATAGGTCACTATCTCCTCTGGAACTCATAGGCTTAGAGAACTATTTAGGAAATTGAAAAATTAAATGATTTGCCCAGGGTCACATAGCCAGTATGTGTCAGCAATAAGAATTTTTACCCAGGTTTTCCTAACTCCAAAGTCAATTTTATTCACTATACCAAATGCCCCTTGAAACATTTTCTAAGTCAAAACTTCTTAAACTATGGGTCCCAAGATAAGGTCACATAACTGAATGTAGGGAGGGGGTGATGACATGATGATTTGTTATCAGTTAATGCTTGATTTGTATACCTATTTTATATAATTACATCCTTGAAGTCATGTAAAAGTTTCTTGGATAAAAGGAGTCACAAATAGAAAATGTTTAAGAAATCTTGCTCTAAGATTTACTAATTGATAGCCAAATTTATTGTTAAAGGTCATTTACTTAAGTAAACCATCAAAATAGAATCAGAGCTATTACAGAAATTTAAAGTGTATAGTGATATGCATAACATGATTTGATATAGTATGAAATTTTATGTGAAACAGATCATCTTAGGCATCATTAAAGTGGGATTAATCCCTGAAGCACTTAGGACAACTGCCTATTATACTATATTACATGATCTCATCCATATGGCTAATTGTCTTCACTGGAACACATAGTTTCAATTCCTTCAGTCTTTCTCATCTTACAACCTCTTGAAGACATGACTTCTCACAAATCCTCATAAATAGTCTATGCAATTCACTGGAAGGCATTCTTTGAATATGGAGATACCAGTTTAGTTCTTTCATTAAATTTCTGTTATATCTCATTCAAAATTTTTCTAATTTTTATAAAAGCATTCTTATCTTAGAAGTGCATGTGTATATGTATATAATTATACATATATATGCATATAGATACATGCATATACATATATATGTAAAATATATACAATACAAATTACATAATATATGTGCACATGGCACTATATATATATGCATTGTGTGTGTTGTATGTATACTTATAGATAGCAATGCATATATAGATATATTTATTTGGAAGCATCAGTGCTCATTCTGGCAATATAATACCAATGAACTTTTTTGATTGAGAGAATTAACTAGTTGAATTTTCTAGGTTTTTCAAGCTGGGGGAGTCACTTAACTTGTTTAGACCTCATTTTTCTCATCTACCAAATGAGAAGATTGGACTAGGTGATTGATCTTTAAGGTCCTATCCAGATTGAAAGCTATGATACTGCAATCTTACAGCCATTCAATATCCTCTTTCAATCATACATATCCTTGATGTTGTTTTATATCATTATAATGAACACGTTATTATAGTTAGTAAATTATAGCCTATTTATTCCTGGCACATATCTTTCCATTACCCTTGAGGTCAACTGCAATGTTTAGTCTTTTGAGATTGTGCTGTTCTGCTATTCAAAGTCTAGGAACATTGCCACAAAGATATTGATGTTAAGAAAATACAGAACCTTTAAGGGAGGGGATATTTAGCAGTTTGGAGACAGTGAAAATATGTGTTTTCAAATTCAGTCCAACTTTATTTTCCCCTCCTGTTTAAATCTTGTCTTAATCAGGTTGGGCTGATCCAGGAAAAAAAAAAGACAGGTCTTTTAAAATTAATTCTATCTATAACATTATCTAGCCTTTAATGAAGTCCTTTTAAGTGCACTCTAAGTCTAAAGACAACATTCTATCATGGCTTGAGCATGCATAATATTGGATGATATTCATTTATTTTTATTCAAGTCTAATCTAAAGGGCAAATTAATAATAATATCAATAACAAGAAAATAATTTGTATAGGATTTTAACATTAGCAAAGCACTTTAAATATTAACTTATTTGATTCTCACAAGAATCCTGTGAGATAGGTTCTATTAATTCCCAATTTTACAGATTAGAAATGAAATGAGAGGTTAAGAAAGATAATTCAATAAACCAATGAATATGATTAGTTTTTGAGAAGTGATTTTATTCTAAAATGTCAGTTTCTATCATATTTCTTATAGAAACTGTCTAAGTAAGTATAAACAGAATCCACATACTCAGATTCCTTTGAGATTTAATCTTTTAAATGTTGTCTAATCCCAGATTTTTAGTTGTAAGGTCCCTTAGAGGCCATCTAGTTCAACCTCTTCATTTTTCAGATGAAGAAGTAGAGGATTGATGAAATTAAGTGAATTGTTACATTCACAAAGAACAAATGATAGAAGCATGATTTGAATCCACATCTTTTTCTAACATTGACCCTTGAATAACCTTTTGTTGCAAAATTTCCCCCTTTTTCCCCCATTCCTCCCCCATCTGGCAGGTAGTCCAATACATGTTAAATATGTTGAAATACATGTGAGATCCAATATGTATATACATATTTATACAGCTATCTGATTGCACAAGAAAAATCAGATCAAGAAGAAAGAAAAAGAAAAAATGAGAAAAAAGCACAAAGTGCAAGCAAATAACAACCGAGAGAGTGAGAAAACTATGGTGTGTGCCTCACTCTGTTCTTGTGGTTTCCTTTCTGGGTATAGATGGTTCTTTGTATCACTGCACAAGTGAAACTGGTTTGAATCATCTCATTGTTGAAGAGACATCAGAAGTGATCATCATATAGTCTTGTTGTTGCAGTGTATAATGATCTCCTTCGTCTGCTTGTTTCACTTAGCATCAGTTCACATAAGTCTCTCCAGGCTGCTGGCCTTTTCTTACAGAATAATAATGTTCTATAACATTCATATATCATAATTTACTCAGCCATTCTCCAACTGATGGGCAGCCAGTCAGTTTCCAGTTTGTAGCTACTACACAAAGGGCTGCCACAAACATTTTTGCACATGTGGGTCCCTTTACCTCCTTTAAGAACTCTTTGGGATATAAGCCCAGTAGAAACACTGCTGGATCAAAGGGTATGCACAGTTAGATAGCTCTTTGGGCATAGTTCCAAACTGCTCTCCAGAATGGCTGGATCTGTTCACAGTTCTACCAACAATGTATCAGTATTCCAGTTTTCTCATATCCCCTCCAACATTTAGCATTATCTTTTCCTGTCATCTTAGCCAGTCTGACAGGTATGTAGTGATATCTCAGAGTTAACTTAATTTGAATTTCTCTGATCAGTAGTGATTTGGAGCACCTTTTCATGTGGCTACAAATACTTTCAATTTCTTCATCTGAAATTGTCTGTTCATATCCTTTGACCATTTTTCAATTGGAGAATGGCTTGAACTATTATAAATTTGAGTCAATTCTCTATATATTTTAGAAATGAGGTCTTTATATCAGAACCTTTGGATGTGAAGATGTTGTCCCCATTTATTGCTTCCCTTTTAAACTTGTCCAGACATAGTCTTTATTAGTGTGACACCAAATATTTAATACTATATTCCAGATGTAAAATTCTAATGTATAAAAAATAAAAAAATATTTAGAATGTTATTTTAATAAGAATTATAGAATGAAAATATGTAAGGTTTTTAAAAAATTAGATATTTTCATGAATAAGAGAATAATAAAATATTATTTAGAGAAAAAAAGGATTTGTGAGGAATATATCTAATGTTTTGAAATTTCCACCAGACCCTCCCACAAATTTTATTTTGGTTCCTCAGCTAAAGGCAGTGTTGAATGGAATAAACAATAGATCTCACCTAGAATAGCAATTTTTATATTGTAGTGCACAATTTGACAACTTATGTAAACTCAGGTAAATGGGATTGTACAAAGCACAAATCTTAGAAATTGAAACACAGCAACTATTTGAGTATGTTTGCAACACATTTTTCCCCCAGGAGATTTCACAGAGATGAATTAACTCACCCTTCTTAATAGAAGAGAATTGAACAGTTTTGTCATTTTAAAAATGTCTCCTGATGCTCTGCAGTTTCTCTTTGCCACCCAGTAGGATAAACACAGGATGCTGTCTCCAGATTTAACAGATAGAAAAGTAAAATTCATCTGAAGGTCTTGCCTGCATCTTGTTAGATGCTACACTCTTCAGTTTCCATTCCGAGGAACTGTGTGCAGGACAGTTTCCAGTGCCTCAGAACTCACAATTCGAAGAAAATAATTGTGATCTAAGGTCATGCCCAAGTAAAATGAACAGGAGAGTATAAGACCTGGCATGAATATCTTCTGTATTCTTCCAGTCAGATGTAGTGGGATACTGGGAACTTCCAGCATGAAAAAAGTTATAATATGTAAAGTAACTCTCTATGGTGAACTCAGATTAGACCAGTTGCTCTTCCCCTACCTCCTTCATGCTGGGATTCTGCCTATTTTGTTGAAGCTGTATAGGAGAGAGAGGATGGGACAAAACCAGAAGGAAATTGTAGGGTTTTCTTCCAAGAGTAAAGGGAGGAAAAGCAATCCAAAAAAATTCTATGAGGACATGACAAGAAGGGAATTATATGAAATCCAGGTAGAGCAAAGGTCAAATCTAAAAAAGGGAATTTGATGATGGATTAGAAGAACAACAACAACAAAAAAGTAAGTTCCCATAAAATTTAAATGTAAGACTTCACTATTAAAATTTATCTACACTTGAAAACTTTGCCATTTCTTTGTCATTTTAATTTATTGTGTGTTTTCTGCTACATTTTAGATCTTGGTAGAGATAAATCACCAAAGAGCATGAACAGATTTACAAAGAACTGAAAATTATAAATGGCCACACAAAATGTGTGGAGAGTAATTAATAGGAAGATAAATTCAAATTAAAACAAACATAACTTGGTAATACAGAATTCTGCGTGGATCATTTCTTAGTGTATGGTCTCCATGTTCAGGTAGTATCTACTGCCTAGTTCAAAGGGTAGATTCAAATAAAATCATATACTGAATTTGCATGGCACTTTCCTTCCATAAATAGCCTATATTTCTACAATTCAATAATGGTTAAGAGAGATCTTTCCTAATCATACTTTTGCAAAATAAGTTGTTAACATGTATTATTATTATAATTGATGTAAAGAAATGGAAGTTCAGAGAAATTGAATGACTAAGTGACAGAAGCAAGATTCAATCTTACAAATAAATTTACTTCTCCAGACTCTCAAATCCAATGTACTATATTTTCTCTTTTTTTTAAGATTGTTATTTTTTATTTCTTCTAAATGGTATTTATTTTTTCCAAATAAATGTTTTCAATATTCATTCTTGTGTGATTTTGATTTCCATGTTGTCTCTGGCCCTATTACTTCTCCTCTCTCCAAGACATCAATCAATCTTATATAGAATATATATGTAAAATAATTTAAACCATATTTCCATATTTTCCATGTGAAAGAAAAATCAGAAGAGAAGAAAAAAAAATCCGAAAGAACGAAAAAGCAAACAGTAAGAAAAAAAAAGTGAAAATAGTATGCTTTCATAATCATTCAGTATCCATAGTTTTCCATCTGTATGTGGAAAACATTTTCCATCCTAAGTCTATTGGAAATGTCTTGGATCACTGCATTGATGAGAAGAGCTAAATCTATCATAGTTGATCATTATGTAGTCTTGCTCTTTGTACAATGTTCTCTTGGTTCTGCTTACTTCATTCGGCATCAGATCATGAAAATCTTTCTAGACTTTTCTGAGACCATCTGCTCATCATTTCTTATAGAACAATAATATTCCATTATTTTAATATACCATAATTTATTCAGCCATTCCCCAGTTGGTAGACATTCACTTAATTTACAATTCCTTTTTACTACAAAAAGAGGTGCTACAAATATTTTTTGCACATATGGGCCTTTTTGTCTCCTTTATGAGGTCTTAGAGATACAGACCCAGTAGAGAAATTGCTCATTGAAAGGGTATGCTCACAGTTTTAGAGCCATTTGGGCATAATTCCAAATTGCTTTCCAGAATGGTTGAATCATTTTAAAACTCCACCAGCAATGCCACCTCTACAGTTTTCCAGTTTTCCCATATCTCCTCTAACATTTATTATTTTTTCCTGTCATCTTAGTCAATCTAAGAGGTGTGCAGTGGTATCTCAGCATTGTCTTAATTTGTATTTCTCAAATCAATAGTGATTTATAGCACTTTTTCATATGCTGTTGATAGCTTTAATTTCTTTATCTGAAAACTGTCTGTTCACATGCTTTGACTATTGGAGAATGACTTTTATTCTTATAAATTTGACTCAGACCTCTACATATTTTAGAAATGAAGCATTTATCAGAAACACTGGCTGTAAAAATTATTTCCCAGCTTTCTGATTTCCTGCTAATTTTGACTACATTGATTTTGTTTGGGCAAAACCTTTTTTTTATTTAATGTAGCTAAAATTATTCATTTTGCATTTCATAATATTCTCTAGTTTTTCTTTGGTCAAAACTTCCTCCCTTCTCCAGATATAAACTGCTAAACTATTCCTGACTCTCCCAATTTTCTCATAGCATCACCCTTTATGTTTAAATCATGAACTCATTTCAATATTTTCTTGGTATATGGTATGAGATGTTGGTTTATGCCTAGTTTGTGCCATATTATTTCCAGTTTTCCTAGCATTTTTCATCACATAGTGAGTTTGATTACTATAATCATTGACTATTGTGTCTTGTGTACCAAGTCTTTTCCACCTCTCAATCTCTTAAACAATGCCAAATGATTTTTATGAATGTCACTTTACAATATAGTTTTATATCTGATATGGCTAGAGTACCTTTATTTGTATTTTTTCATTAATTTCCTTGATTGTCTTGACTTTTTTTCTTACAGATGAATTTTGTTAATTTTTTTCTAGCTCTATAAAACATTTTTTGGCAGATTATTTGGTATGGCACTGAATAAGGAGGTTGAAATAGGTAGAATTGTCATTTTTATTATATCAGCTCAGTCTACCCATAAGCAATTATTTTTCCAGTTATTTAGATCTAACTTTATTTGAGTGAAAAGTATTTTTAATTGTGTTCATGCATTTCCTTTGTCTTAGGAGATAAACCCCAAATATTTTATATTGTTTACAGTTGTTTTAAAGGGGATTTCTCTTTATATCTCTTGCTACTGAGCTTTGTTGATAATATATATGGAAATGATGATGATTTATGTTTTTTTTTTATTTTCTGAAACTTCTTAAATTTCTTAAATTTCAAGTAGTTTTTAGTTGATTGTCTAGGGTTCTTTAAATAGCTGATTTGAAAAGACTGATAATTTTGTTTCCATATTGCATACTCTAATTCCTTCTATTTATTTGTCTTCTCTTAGTTAACATTCTCTTTAGTTAACATTTCTAGCATGATATTGAATAATAGTAATGATAATGGACATCCTATTTCACCCTGTTCTTTTTGGAAATGCTTCTAGTTTATCCCATTACATGCTTGCTGATGGTTTTAGATAGACACTCATTATTTTAAGGAAAACTCCATTTATTCTTATACTCTATAATATTTTTATTAGGAATGGGTGTTATATTTTGTCAAATGCTTTTTCTGCTTCTATTGAGATAATTATATGATTTCTGTTAGTTTTGCTATTGATGTAGTCAATTATGCTAATAGTTTTGAACCAGCTCTGCATTTGTGGTAGAAATTCCATTTGGTCATAGTATATTATCTTGCTGATAAGTTATGTAATCTTTTTGTTAATATTTTACTTAAGATTTTTGCATCAATATTCATTAAGGAAATTGTTCTATAATTTTCTTTCTGTTTGGCTTTTCCTGATTTAGGTATCGGTGCTATATCTGTATCATAAAAGGAATTTGGTAGGAATCCTTCTTTGCCTATTTTTCAAAATGGTTCATTCTATCTTTTAAAAGAAAGTTAGTGTGGTACAGGAGATACCAAAACTCAAGCTATATCCAGATCTTACACCCTGGGCTACAATTTAAGACTATATGTTAGAGAGTAGTTTCTTATAAGCTTGTTCTCATTGTGCGTTCCTTACAGTGGTGAAATAACAGGTTTGTATTAAAAAAAAAAAAAAAAAAGAGGATCTTCTCATTCTCCATTGAATAATTTAGTTATCATTTCAAACACAAAAGAACTATTAGTATGAATCTAGAACTGGAAATAAGGCCCTTTTAGTCCCTGTCTATCAAAGCTTACTTGTAATTATTTAACAAAATTGGGATAAGAAAGCCAATCCATTGTTGCTTTAGGGAAATGTGAAACTCCAAATTAATTAGCCTAAAAAAGATCATGAGTATTTCTTCTTTTCTAATAAACCAAAGAGGTAGTATATTATTTTCCCTTTTCCTACATTGCTTTAGAAGTATAAGGAAAATCAAAACCTTGAGAAACTTTGCTCCTATATGTTGAAGAGGAAGACACATAAATTGAGCTATTGGGGAAGAAATGAAACCATCAGGTACAACACTGATTACTTTTAATGAAACCATTTGTACTAGCCAGCAGGTAACTTCGGTGCTAAGTTAAACCTGAGAAAGATAGGAAGAAATTAGGAAACAGAAAAAAGAAGGTAATGAGAGCCCTAATCTGATAGTCAGCCAGTGTTCCACTGAGAAGGAGCTAAATTGTGCATCTTATTTAGTACATTTATTAAACGATCTTCTAATGTTTCCAGGCAAAAGTCCCAAAACAATTTTAAAGAGACCAAATTCATACCTTTTATTTGGGGGAATTTGTGCAAGTCAGAAATAAAAAAGACTAGGAAGAAGTAACTTAACCTGCTCTCTTTCCAGTTGATCTGAATTCCTCTAATTACTATTCTAGTATTCTTATTCCTCTTGGCTAATTGACAGACTGGGTAAATAAATATATTGCTAATTTTTTTTGATCAGTTTTCTTTCCCCCTTAACTACCAAGTATCAGTCTTTTGATCTTTGCATGTGATTTTTCCTATAACTTCTTCAAAATACTCTGTAATTCTATAAAGATTAAAAAAAAGAAAAAAAAAGAAAAGATAGATGTATAATTTCTTTCTGAAATAAATAATTTTTTTCAATAAGTAATAATAGCTAGCATTTCCAATGCCTTTTAAGATTTGGAAAGTAATAATCACAATATTTCCTTTGATCATACTTAGTGCTATCGGTTCTTATATTTAATAAAAAACTATATATCAAATGATCACAGAATCAAAATTGGAAACAATCTCAAAGTTCATCTAAATCTCATCTGAACAGGTTTATTTACACTCCCTGTGAGAAGTAGTGATCTTCTTCAGTAGAGCTTCAGTAGAATAAAAATCATCTAGCAACATTTGTTATCTCTTCAGGGAGTTAGGGCAGTAAAAAAGCTTCTTATAGCCTTTGACACCCTCTCTATTCACAGATGAAATATATATGTGTTTTCCTAGAGTGAAATACTTTGCAATCCTACATCTGAAATTTTTGATTCTTGGCTATATTCATTGTCATTGATCATTCTTGACTGATGCTTCCACTTCTGAAAAATGTCTGAGGAAGTTCAGAGTACTAGAATGCAAAAATTATTTCAGTTATTTAAAACAAGCAAACAAAAATACTAGATAAATCTTTGTGCCTAGTTTCTACCTAGATCAGATAGAGATTAATCCATGTTTTCTCCTAGTCCTAATATCTTTAAGGTTTTTTTTAAGTTCTTTTCAATTATTACATTTTTTTCTTCATGTTTTATACACATACACACATAAATATATGGAATATGAAAAAAGAGTATAGATATCTGTGAGAAATATGTAGGTTAAAACATGGGAAAGGAACACATACAGACTTACAAAAATATACATGTATATAATTATAGTATTTCTATGTATAAATATGTGCTTTCTTCTTTTAACCTCCAATGTTCTGTTTCTCCTTTTTAGCTTTATGTTGAAATATATATATGTGCATGAGTATATTTTACATGCACATGTAAATATATGTATTTTTACACATATCCATATAGTATATGTATATATACATGTGTATGTAATATTTCTCATATTTTACTAATCCCAGAAGGCCTGTGGAAGAAATAATGATGAAATCCCTTTTGAGCATTAAAAGACTTAAAGATGTGTGTTTTACTGCACAAAATGACCCCCCCCCCCCACACACACACACTTCTTTTCTCTCCAGTGGGACCACAGCTGTTATTCACTGGCCTCTTGCCCATCCCACTGTTGGTATTTCTGAGTTCTCCTGAGAATATGAGATTGTAGAAATCATCCAACTCTAGTGGCAAGTAAGCAACTAAAATCTTCACCAAATGACTTTACATTTAAGAATGAGATAAGCAGCTATACTTTGGAAGTATGTTCTACCCTCAGGAATAATAAGAATAAGCCAAAGTCAGCAGCAGACAGCTATTGAACAGATCATCAATCTCTGCAGAAAGACTTGGATGAGATGGTTCTGTTAGCCGGGAGACCAATTGACCTTTTTCAGCATATATGAGTCTTAATATTAGTCTAGATATCAGACATATGAGTCTTTATCTATCAGGTTCTTATTTTACTGTCTCTACACAATGTTGAATGTTCCAATTGCCTTTTACTTTAAAGTACACATTTGGGCTTTGACCAAATGACAATTGCAAGAAGTATCAGTGGTGGGCAAATGAGAGAATGAACTGATAACAGTTTATATTTCAGCACCCATTCTCAAATTTCATTTTTGTAGAAGTACCCAGGGGCATAATTATTTCTTTCTTTCTTTCTTTCTTTCTTTTTCTTTCCTTCCTTCCTTCCTTCCTTCCTTCCTTCCTTCCTTCCTTCCTTCCTTCCTTCCTTCCTTCCTTCCTTCCTTCCTTCCTTCCTTCCTTCCTTCCTTCCTTCCTTCCTTCTTTCTTCTTCTTTCTTTCTTTCTTTCTTTCTTTCTTTCTTTCTTTCTTTCTTTCTTTCTTCTTCTTTCTTTCTTTCTTTCTTTCTTTCTTTCTTTCTTTCTTTCTTTCTTTCTTTCTTTTCTTTCTTTCTTTCTTTCTGTCTTTCTGTCTTTCTTTCTTTCTTTCTTTTCTGGAGGGTCTTCTGATCAGGTGAAATAATGCAAAATTAATAGACTTTTTTTTTAAACTGTGCCAAGATGGAGAACAGGAGCATTTATAATCCTCTTTAGCACACTGCCACATTAAATAAGGCACAGGAAAGTTCTTCCTCAGGAAGCCAGACCACTAGATTCCACCTACCTCTATTTTGACTATCAAAATTGCCATCTGCATTGGTCAATTCCAGATTCCCATTACTTTCTCAGAGAGTAATCTAACTTCAGTATTATTACTGTGGAGGGTGAACATATACTAATCTAAAGCTCAATTCAGAATTCTCCTGATTTAATCCTTTTATGATTTTCATTGCTAGAATATCTGAATTGCTGAGTCTTATAGCTTCTCCACTTTTATCTTTCTTGACATATCTGTAGCATTTGAAACTTTTGATTATCATATTTTACTGAATCTTTTTTGCTTTGCTTTCTTGCCTCACTGTTCACTCATTGTTCTTTTTCTACCTCTGTAATCACACCTTTTTAGTATAATTTTGTGATGGTCATCATCTATACCATGTCCACCAATTGGCTGGTGAATCTTAAGTCTCTGGTCTGAGAATTCTATTTTAAAAAAATCTCTCTATTCTATCTTTTGGTGCCCTCTTTAACTTCCATGCATTCCCATACTGATAACTCCCCCAAAAATATTTACAGACATGGATGGACAAAATCTTGAACTATTCAATCAACAAGTATTTGTTGTCATTATTTTATGCCATCATGTGAAACAGGGATTACATTTATCTGTTTATATAGAGAGACTAGACTTCAGGATTAATTTGTCAAAGTTATAGAGAGAATTTGATTCAATGTAAGACTTAATAATTAGAGCTTTTTGGAAATGTAATGGTTGTCTCCTCATTGGAAAAATTCTTGTCTGATGTCTCATGACTGGGCTAGAATTTTGAATAATCATATGGTCTTTAATATGCCTTCACAGTCTAAGATCCAAAGAATCAGTGGAATCTTAATAATACCAAGTTTTCTTTCCAAGTGCTGTTTTAGATTTCTATTGATGGGTGAGATCTGGTTCCTAACTATGTATAGTGGAAAAGTTTACAACTGCTGCTAATAGGAATCAAGTTGGACATTTTACAGTCTCCTCTATAAAATAAACTTTATTATTATTCCTAACTTGTCAAGGTACTAATGAGCAATACATAGATATGTATAGGTTAACTCTGGAATCTTCAATTTTTATTTTATATGTATTATAAATGAAGGATTTTATCAAGTCCCTTCAGTGTGGGGAATGCAGTGTTAGTGCCTGGGAAACAAAATCATAGACTTTTTTTTTTTTTTTGGCAGAACTATATCCTTTGAGTAATGGATGTTAGAAAATGTAAGATAATTGGCTTTCTAAATGGAGAAAACATCTGGTTAGGAGTGGAATATATGGATCATATAATAAAGAAATAATTATAAGAATATAAAAGAGTGTATAAGAAAATGCTGAATTCACACAGCAGACTTAAGAGACCTTCACACTAGAGGACAGTGAATATCTTTTGACTTAACAATAATTTTTACAAGATTTCCTATAACTTTTTTGTGATTTATTAAAGCAATTCCATTGTTTTCACTTTAAAAAGTGAGCCAAACTGTACATCTTGCATATTCCAACTCTCACAGCAGTAGACAGTTATATGGATAAAACCTGGGGCTAGAGTACTAATAAGTATCACCCCCTTGACTGTACTTAGGAAAGATATTCATGAGTAGTGAATGACATATGATTCCTATTAAATATGTTTATGAGATTTTGGATCAGAATATGTATAATTTTTAATTAAGCATTTCCTTTCATGTTTGCAAAGCTATATGTAAAGAGAAAGCCATTCTCTCTTCTGGCTTCTCCTTAACTACAGACTGAAGTGAGACAAGGAACAGGACTATTAGACCAAGGAGATAGATCACTAGGTTTCTTATGCTACCATCCATTCTGTTTCCAATAAGAATTATCAGAGATTTTATATAACATATTCTATTATTTTAAGCCTCCTAAAATAAGGTAATCACTCAGTTTTCATGGGGAAATTCCTGAAGGCTACTTTAGATTGCTTTGATTTTTTTTGTTTTTTTTTTTTATTTGTTTACTCCCAGAGTATTATCTCCTTTTCTTAAAAATATGTCCATTGCTTGATATCTGTATTCTCTTGGTAAAGCATAATCAAAGTATCATTGAAACATGTTTTGATCATCTTGATTCTTAATGACAATCCTGAAAACTCCTTGTGTTCTTTTTCTAGAACTGAAGAGCCCTCTACTCATTTCTCAAATAGGACTTAGCTGTTTGAGTGAAAAAGCTGTTCATCAAACATGAGAAGTTGGAGTTTTAAATACATTTATGTCATAGTTATAAAGAACTTGCATGTGAACAGTGTGATTGTTGTTTTCTAAAGTCAACATTCAGTAATTATTAAGCTGATATCTGGCCTTCATTTTTTTTTTCTTTTTTTATGATTTGTTGCATTTTCTTTGTTGTTTTATTGCCTCATATGCTCTAACACAAAAAGATTGACTAGAAAGACAATTGGATTATATGGATCACTCCACTGGAATTTATACTTAATTTCTTATGCTTTTAGTTATTTCTTCATAAGACTATGCCATAATCTCCCCAACTAGGATATGAATTCATTGAAAATGGGGGTACTGACTTATAATTTTATTTAGCATCTTGTTGTTTTTTTGTCCTTCATTCTCAAAGAGGACCATGATATAAGAGAGGTAATACCATGACATGCAAGTGAATTGGATTTTAGTGAGGGAGGGCTGTACAAAGTCATTTGGCTTATTTTCCCTCTCAGAACCATTTGGATCCAGTGGCCAAAGAGAGATCAAAATGACTGGAGATGGCGCTGGATGCAATGAGAGACTCTGGCAAAATAGCTCCTAATTATTGCTTTAACTTCATTGTCCATGGTTCAAATTTGTTATTTCTGAGGCTGGTGATTCGTTTTTTTTTTTTTCTTTTTTGTTCTAATCAAATTAACCAAGTTTTTTTTTTTTTTTGTTTTTTTTGTTTTGTTTGTTTTTTTCATGAAACCAACTTACTTTTATTTCAATAAAATAGTTCAATGGTTTACTTAGCTTTGATTTTATTAAATTTTTCTCCTTTGGGCTTCAGAATTTCTAATTTGGTATTTAATTGGGGGTTTTAAATTTGGCCTTTTTCTACTTTTTTTAGTTGTATGCCCAATTCCTTAATCTCTTCTTTCTCTATTTTATTCATGTAGCTATGTAAAGATGTAAAATTTCCTCTAAGAAACACTTTAGCTGCATCACATAGGTTTGTCTCATTATTGCCATTCTCTTTGATGAAATTATGAATTGTTTCTGTGATTTGTTGTTTGACCCACTCATTTTTTTAGAATTAGATTATGTAGTTTCCAATTGGGTTTTAGTCTATCTTTCCTTATCTATTTATTGAATATAGTGTTTATTACTTTGTGGTCTGAGAAGGAAGCATTTATTATTTTTATCTTTCTGTATATAATTGTGAGGTTTTTGAGTGATTCTTGCTTTCTCACAGAATCATTAGCTTCCATTTACCCTGTTTTTGTTTTTAATGGTGCTTTTCTTCTTCAGTTAGCTTTTGCATCTCTTTTTCCATTTGGCTAATTCTATTTTTTGAGGAGTTGCTTTCTTCAGAAAATATTTTTCCTTCCTTTCCAAATTGTTGACTCTCTCATGTATTCCTCTCATTTCCTTTCTCATTTATTCTTCTACATCTCTTATTTATCATTTAAAGTGTTTTATGAGCACTTTCAAGAAACCTCTTTGGGTTTGAGACCAATTTATATCACTCTTTGAAATTTTCATTCTGTCCTTGTCTGAGTTTGTGTTTGTTTTGTCTTGTTACCATAGTAATTTTTTTTTTTTTTTGTGGCCAAGGTTATTTTCTATTTGTTGCTCATTTTCTTTCCTTTTCTATTGATATTTCCTATTTTTTTACTTTTATAGTTGAACTCTGCTCCTGAGGTAAAGTGGTGCTGTCCCAAGATTTCTGGGTAACTCTGAGCCTTAGCTTTGAGCACAGGGGCCCCTTGTGTTTGTAGGGAGTAGCTTTGCTTGTTCTTTTCACAAAAACAGTCTGGTTTCCCAGAGTTTGCCTTCTGCGCTGGGACCTGAAGCTATCCTACTGATATGCTTCTCTCCTGAGCCAGGACTGTCTTAGTTGTTTATTTGCTGTGATTAAGACCATCTCACTGGCTTTCCCAATGTCCTCCTGAACTGTGCTGAACACCCTTTTCATCCCAGCAAAACTGACTTTTCTTAAGTTGTTTCAGTCTTCCTTGAAATGAAGAGCAGTTTCATTCTTTCAGGCTCTGTTTCGATCTTTAGTTTCTTGTAGTATTTAAGGGAAACTGGAAGAGCTTGAGCAGCTTCCTGACTTTATTCTGCCACCTTGATTTAACCCCAGAAGTTTATATCTAACTTTTCTAAACTTCTGTTTACCCCCTTAATTTCCTTCTTATTTATTTTGTGGTTTGCTTTATCTAATTCTGATAGAATAAGATTGAGATCTCCCACGAACATATTTTTGCTGTCTAATTCTTCTTGCATGTCTCTTAACTTCTATGAATGTGGATGCTATATGATTTGATGCATATATATTTGATACTGATATTATCTCATTATCTATGGTGCCTTTTAGCAAAATGTAGCTTCCATCCTTATCTCATTTCATCAGATCGATTTTTGATTTTGCTTGATCTGAGGTCAAGACTGTTATCCTACTTTGTTTTTTTTTTTAAACTTTAGCTGATTCCACTCCAGCCTTTTATTTTACTCTGTATATATCCCTCCACTTTAAATGTGTTTCTTAGAAATAACATATTGAAGGTCTCTTCCTTTTAATCCAGTCTGCTCTCCACTTCCATTTTATGGGAGACTTCATGGCATTCACACTCACAATTAAACATACCAATTCTGTATTTCCCATCATTTTATTTTATGCAAATTATACTTTTCTCTTTCCTTTCCCTCTTTCATTCCCCCTCCCCAGTGTTTTTCTTCTTACAACTATTCCCCTCAATCAACCCTTCCCCCCTTTCTTATCTCTTTCTCCTTCTATTTCTGTTCCCCTTTCTATTACCTCATCCTTTCCTTTCTTCTCCTATTTTCCTATAGAGTAAAGCATGTTTTCCTATCAAACATATAAGATGTTCTTTCTGTGAGCCAAATCTGATGAGATTAAGGCTCCTCCTCCTTCCTTCTTTCCCTCAATTGTAATAGGAATATTTTGCCTTTTCAGGTGATCTAGTTTAATCCTTTTTAACCTTCCCTTTCGTATTCTTCAAGTACAATCTCTTTTCCACCTCCTGTTTCTTTTTTACATAATCATAATACAGTCCAATTATACTTATACCTTCAATGTATATCCCTAACAAAAAATACAGTTCTCAAGAATTAAACATTTCTTCTTATATAGGGACATAAACTTTTTAAGCTTTAAAAATATTTTTTCTTACCTTTCTACCTTTTTATGTTTCTCTTGAGTTTTGTATTTGAAGATCAAATTTTTTGTTCAGTTCTGGTCTGAAAGATAATACTTAATTTTGCTGGATCATTGATTCTTGGCTTTAGTCTCTTCAATTATAATCCTTCTCTGGGAGGAGGTTTTTTTCTGTATAATCTTTTCCTCTGTGAGCAGGTTTCTTGGGAGGTTTTTGGAGCCTTTTCCTCCAAAAGTGTGGGATTGCTGGACTTGCCAATCCATGGGACTTCTTCTCTTTGACTCAATTCAGAACTGCCATCCCAACTCAATGTCCCAGTCTATATTCTCTCCTTCCAGACTGCCATCTAAACTCAATCTCCCAGTCTAGACTGACATCAGACTCAATGTTGCCTTCTTTTATCCTCACAGAGAATGGGCTTGTGAGAAATACTTTAACCAATGAACTTGCTCCTTTTAAAGATGTAAACTCCTTTAAATATGTAAACTCCTTTTTAGAAGTCTAAAGGTGTAAACTCCTTTTAAAGGTTTGAACTAAAGGTATGAATTCTGAGCTAGAGAATTGTTTAGACAACCTGAGTTATTGCCTTGTAATCCTAACAATGGAGCATCAGATATGTTACTAAAAGAAGGAAAAGAAGAAATAGAGTTGATTTTGAGGAAATTGACCAATCCAAAGATATGTCCTTTGTATTTTACTCAAGTACTCTTGTAGAAATTGGAGTAAACTTAATTCACTTGTTTTCAGGACATCAACTCTAAATACTGGGTCTGAGTTCCATGAGCCCTGTCATAAGTCTCCCAGGGAGGATAGAAGAGAACTATAAATATTTTGTATGGGCATGGATGATACCAGACCATCATTGTGCATCCCTGGAGCTTATCCTGTGTTTAAGACCTCTTATAACCTTTAGCAGAATAGACCCACAAAATATAAAGGAATATAAAAATATATATATATTCACAGAAAAATACAACTAGGTTATTATCCTTCTCAGAGATGCACTATTCTGATAATCAGAGGTCTTATCTGTATCTCTATCTTTTTTACTCTCCTATCTCACAATACAATCAGCTCTGATGCATAAGGAGAAGTTAAGAAATATTGACTCAAAAGCTCTGATTTTGTAAGTAGGTAACAGATAATCTCAAAAGAGTAGAGAAGCTGCGCTCTTCAGAGTTATTATTAATAGCTCCTGCCTTCCTGCTTTGCTTATCCATTGACCTGAAGTCCTGATTATAATAATAGTCTATATTATTTCTACTCCTGGTAGAATGCTCTTCATAGGCTTCATGTGGTTCAGAAATGCAAAATAGAATACATTTGTTAGGTTGAGTATCAGGGAAATCCTGCTTCCCATGGAATTGAGCATAAACTCTGGTCCCTTCTAATCATTTCCTAAAAAGATCTCTCTCTCTCTCTCTCTCTCTCTCTCTCTCTCTCTCTCTCTCTCTCTCTCTCTCTCTGTCTCTTTCTCTCTCTCTCTCTCTGTAATTGAGGAAACTGATGATCAATAAGTCTAAGCAACTTATCTAAGGACACTAAGTTAATGAGTAATAGAGGCAGGATTTAGGCCCAGATGCTGGCTTCCATTTATAGCATTTTATATTTCTCTCTATTATAATGACATTGTGTGTCTTTGTTTTCTGGCCTGTATTTGGTATACATACAAATAGAGCTTGACAATTGTGACATGTATGTATCAGAGTCAGTTAATATTATGTCCTTGAGAATATACCAATTTTTTTTTTTTTTTTAATGTCTTTAGGACCATAATTGTATCAAAAGTCATAGGTTGCCAACCTTTCAAAAACAAGGTTTTGTATAGCTCAATTATATGGATAAAGACTTAGAGCTGAAGAGAATCCATTTCCCTAATTTTACAGCTATGGGAAGTGAAATGGAATTTAAATGACTTGTCCAGGATCATACTATTAATGAGGATTTGAGGTAGGATTGGAACCCAGGCCTTCTGACTCCAAATTAAGCACTCAGCACTTATATCAGGATACTTCAAATGATCACTTAAGATAATGATTTTAAAAGAATCTAAGGAAGGGCAGAGCCAAGATGGCTGAGAAGATACATGTGATTTTGTGAGCTCCCTTCTTCCCTCAATACCAATTAGTTAAATCAGCCTCAAAAATAATGCTGGACTGATAGAAACCACAAGGACTGGAAGCGCGACTTACCAGCTGAAGAGAATCTGGAGATTCAACAGAAAAGGTCAGTTCCAAAGGGAGGAAAAAAAAAAGAGGCCAGCACAGACAGTTGGGTGCTAGCATACTGCGCTGATTGTGCTGGAGAGAACTCTGGGATCAGAGAAGCCACTGAGATAGAAGAATCTGGCACAGGCTGATAGCTCTTCTCTGCTTATAAAACAGCAGTTCAGAAGAGAAATCAAGCCACTTTAAAATATAAAGCCAGATACTAGAACCACCCCAATCACTAAGCGACCTAACAGATCTCAGCACTGTGGGTGTGGCCAACTTCCGCTGTCCAGGGCTTCACCTAGGAGTAGTTAAGAGCTTGAAAAGCAGGGACACGGCCCAAGGCAACATCTAATTCGCATACTGCCTGGCTCTGCAGGAGGCTGTGGAAGAGGGTAGTATCAGAAAAAGGGGAAGGAGTGATAAAAAGAGGGAATCTACATCCCAGGAAGAGGCATAGAAAATATACCATATCTGAGAGAATTTAGAGAGGGGGAGAAACATTGTGTGAATCTTACTCTCATCCAAAGAGGCTCAAAGAGTAAATAATTCACATATTTGTTTTTCAGAGAATTCTCTCTCACCTCATTAAAAGGGGGGAGAGGAAAAGGAAAAAGGAAAAGGGGAATAAGGGAAGAGACTAGGAAGGAGGGGGGAGGGATACTAAAAAAAGGGAGGGCTGTGCAAAATTAAATATATAAATTAAATATAGGGGAAGGGGTTCGGGGGTTCAAGGGCAAAAGCATAATCGGGGATAATATGATAGCAGGAAATACAGAGTTAGTAATTTTAACTGTAAATGTGAATGGGATGAACGCTCCCATCAAATGGAGACGGATAACAGACTGGATCAAAAGTCAGAAGCCTACAATATGTTGTTTTCAGGAAACACACTAAAAGCAGGGAGATACATACAGATTAAAGGTAAAAGGTTGGAGCAGAATCTATTATGCTGCAGGTAAAGCCAAAATAGCAGGGGTTGCCATCCTTAGCTCAGATCAAGCAAAAGCAGATATTGATCTAATTAAAAGAGATGAGGAAGGAAACTATATCCTGCTAAAAGGTAGTATAACCAATAAAGCCATGTCAATACTAAACATATATGCACCAAGTGGTATAGCATCTAACTTTCTAAAGGAAAAGTTAAGAGAAATGCAAGAAGAAATAGATAGTAAAACTATAATAGTGGGAGATCTAAACCTTGCCCTCTCAGATTTAGACAAATCAAATCACAAAACAAATAAGAAATAAATTTAAAAAGTAAATAGAACATTAGAAAAACTAGGTATGATAGACCTTTGGAGAAAACTGAATGGCGATAGAAAGGAATATACTTTCTTCTCAGAAGTTCATGGATCCTATACAAAAACTGACAATATATTAGGACATAAAGATCTCAAAATTAAATGTAGGAGGACAGAAATAATAAATGCCTTCTTCTCAGATCACAATGCAATAAAAGCTACATTCAGTAAAAAGTTAGGGGTAAATAGACCAAAAAGTAATTGGAAGCTGAATAATCTCATCTTAAAGAATGACTGGGGGAAACAGCAAATTATAGAGACAATTAATAATTTCACCCAAGATAATGACAATGATGAGGCATCATACCAAAATCTGTGGGATGCAGCAAAAGAAGTAATAAGGGGAAATTTTATATCTTTAGAGGCTTATTTGAACAAAATAGAGAAAGAAAAGATTAACGAATTTGGCCTGCAACTTAAAAAGCTAGAAAAAAGACTAAATTAAAAACCCCCAACCAAAAATCAAACTTGAAATACAAAAATTAAAAGGAGAAATCAATAATATTGAAAGTTAAAAAAGAAATATTGAATTAATAAATAAAACCAAGAGTTAGTTTTATAAAAAAGCCAATAAAATAGAAAAAACTTTGGTAAATCTGATCAGAAAAAGGAAAGAGGAAAATCAAATTGCTAGTCTTACAAATGAAAAGGGGGATCTTTCCACCAATGAAGAGGAAATTAGAGAAATAATAAGGAGTTATTTTGCTCAACTTTATGCCAATAAATTTGAAAACTTAAGTGAAATGGATGACTTTCTCCAAAAATATAGGCTTCCTAGATTAACAGAGGAGGAGATAAATTGCTTAAATAGTCCCATTTCAGAAAAAGAAATAGAACAAGCTATTAATCAACTCCCCAGGAAAAAATCCCCAGGGCCAGATGGATTCACATGTGAATTCTACCAAACATTTAAAGAACAATTAGCCCCAATGTTATATAAATTATTTGAAAAAATAGGGGATGAAGGAGTCCTACAAAACTCCTTTTATGACACAGACATGGTACTGATACCTAAACCAGGTCAATCAAAAACTGAGAAAGAAAATTATAGACCAATTTCCTTAATGAATATTGATGCTAAAATCTTAAATAAGATATTAGTAAAAAGACTTCAGAAAATCATCCCCAGGATAATACTATGATCAAGTAGGATTTATACCAGGAATGCAGGGCTGGTTTAATATTAGGAAAACTATTAGCATAATTAGCCATATTAATAATCAAATTAATAAAAACCATATGATCATCTCAATAGATACAGAAAAAGCATTTGATAAAATCCAACATCCATTCCTACTAAAAACGCTTGACAGTATAGGAATAAATGGACTATTCCTTAGAATAATCAGGAGCATATATTTACGACCATCAATAAGCATAATATGTAATGGAGATAAACTGGAACCTTTCCCAGTAAGATCAGGAGTGAAACAAGGTTGCCCACTATCACCATTACTATTCAATATAGTACTAGAAACGCTAGCCTCGGCAATAAGAACCGAGAAAGAGATTCAAGGAATTAGAGTAGGAAATGAGGAAATCAAAACTATCACTCTTTGCAGATGACATGATGGTATACTTAGAGAACCCCAAAGATTCTGCTAAAAAGCTATTAGAAATAATTCAGAATTTTAACAAATTTGCATGATACAAAATAAATCCACATAAATCTTCAGCATTTTTATATATCACCAACAAAATGCAACAGCAAGAGATACAAAGAGAAATTCCATTCCAAACAAATGTTGATAGTATAAAGTGTTTGGGAATCCATCTACCAAAGAATAGTCAGGAATTATATGAGAAAAATTATGAAACACTTGCCACAAAAATAAAGTCAGATTTATATAATTGGAAAGACATTCATTGCTCTTGGATTGGCCGAGTGAATATAATAAAGATGAATACTCCCCAAACTAATCTATTTATTTAGTGCTATACCAATCAGACTCCCAAGAAAATATTTTAATGACCTAGAAAAAATAACAACAAAATTCATATGGAAGAATAAAAGGTCGAGAATTGCAAGGGAACTAATGAAAAAAAAGTCAAATGAAGGTGGTCTAAGTGTACCTGAACTATATATATATATATATATATATATATATATATATATATATATATATATATATATATATATATATATAGCAGCAGTCACCAAAACCATTTGGTATTGGCTAAGAAATAGACCGGTAGATCAGTGGAACAGATTAGATACAAAGGACAAAAAAGGGTACATCTATAGCAAACCCAAAGATACCCACATTAGGGATAAAAATTCATTATTTGGAAAAAACTGTTGGGAAAACTGGAAATTAGTATGGCAGAAATTAGATATGGATCCACACTTAACACCATATACCAAGATAATATCAAAATGGGGTCCATGACTTAGGCATAACGAATGAGATCATAAATAGTTTGGAGGAACAGAGAATAGTCCTACCTCTCCGACCTGTGGAGGAGGAAGGAATTTATGACCAGAGGAGAACTAGAGATCATTATTGATCACAAAATAGAAGATTTTGATTACATCAAACTAAAAAGTTTCTGTACAAACAATACTAATGCAAACAAGATTAGAAGGGAAGTAACAAATTGGGAAAATATTTTTACAGTTAAAAGTTCTGACAAAGGTCTCATTTCCAAAATATATACAGAACTGACTAATTTATAAGAAATCAAACCATTCTCCAATTGATAAATGGTCAAAGGATATGAACAGACAATTCTCAGATGATGAAATTGAAATTATATCCACTTATATGAAAGAGTGTTCCAAATCACTATTGATCAGAGAAATGTAAATTAAGGCAACTCTGAGATACCACTACACACCTGTCAGATTGGCTAAGATGACAGGAACAAATAATGATGAATGTTGGAGGGGTTGTGGGAAAACTGGGACATTGATGCATTGTTGGTGGAGTTGTGAAAGTATCCAGCCATTCTGGAGAGCAATTTGGAACTATGCCCAAAAAGTTATCAAACTGTGCATACCCTTTGTTCCAGCATTGCTGCTATTGGGCTTATATCCCAAAGAAATACTGAGGAGGGGGAAAGGGACCTGTATGTGCCAAAATGTTTGTGCCAGGTCTTTTCATAGTGGCTAGAAACTGGAAGATGAATGGATGTCCATCAATTGGAGAATGGTTGGGTAAATTATGGTATGTGAAGGTTATGGAATATTATTGCTCTGTTAGAAATGACCCAGCAGGAGGAATACAGAGAGGCTTGGAGAGACTTACATCAACTGATGCTGAGTGAAATGAATAGTACCAAAAGATCGCTGTACACTTCAATGTTGTATGAAGATGTATTCTGATGGAAGTGGATATCTTCAACATAAAGAAGATCCAACTCACTTCCAGTTGATCAATGATGGGCAGAAACAACTACACACAGAGAAGGAACACTGGGAATTGAATGTAAACTGTTAGCACTATTGTCTATCTACCCAGGGTTACTTATACTTTCGGAATCTAATACTTAATATGCAACAAGAAAATGGTATTTACATACATATATTGTATCTAGGTTATACTGTAACATATGTAAAGTATATGGGATTGCCTTTCATAAACGGGAGGGAGTAGAGGGAGGGAGGGGATAATTTGGAAAAAATTAATACAAGGGATAATGTTTTTAAAAAAAAATTACTCATGCATATATGCTGTCAAAAAATTATAAATAAATAAAATTAAAAAAAAAAAAGAATCTAAGGAAACAGTTAGTGGCACAGTAGATTGAATGCTAAGCCTGGATTTAGGAAGATGATACTTCCTTAGTTAAAATGTGGTGACAGACACTTACTATGTGACCCCAAGTTAGTCCTTTACCTCTGTTTAATTGAATCTATAAAATGAGCTAGAAAAGAAAATGGCAAACCATGTCAGTCTTTTTGCCAAGAAAATCTCAAATGGAGTCACTAAGAGTTGAAGAGCACTGAAATAACTAATCAACAACAATGAGAAAGTAAAGTCCTTTAAGCACAGGAACAGTATTGTACATGATGAGTACTCAGTAAATATGTGCATATTGATTATTGGGCATAAAAATTAGTGAGCAAAACTGAGTATGTATTTAAGGTCATTAAAATAAAAATGATTTGGGGACCAATTTTTCACTATTTTGTAGTAGTCATAATTTTTTCTCCTAACTATCTGTAGGAGGATTTGAGAATTGATTATATTTCTACACAGAGCTGTTCTGTAATATCATAAGGAAAGACAAATGGCCAAATCATGCATTATTGGTGTTTAAAAGGTTTAGGTCACAGATATAGGACTGAAATTTAAATGAACACAGAGGCCTTCTAGTACAACTCCCTTATTTTAGAGCTAAGGAAACAAACCAAAAAATTCAATGACGTTTGAATTTAGATTTGATTTGAATGTAGATCTTCCAACTCCAGAACCACTGTTCTTTCTTTAGTACTACACTCATTTAGTCTAATCCCCTGATCTTGAAGATAAGGAAACTAGATCCCAAAAGAGGAAAAGGGATTTGACCAATCATGTAGCTAATTATAGCAGAGCTGGTACAAGCACTGAGATATTTTATGTAAACTTATTTATTTACATATGTATATGACATCTCCCCCTATAATATGTAAATTCCTCTTGGTACAGGGACTATTTCATTTTTTTTTTTTTTTTTTGTATACCTAGTATCCAGTATAGTGTCTTTTATATTTATCAGTTATTTCTATCTTTGCCCTTCTATCTTTGCTTTGGACATTTCCCATGGCTGGTATTATTTGCCCTCTACTCTGTTTCTCAGAAACACTTGTTTTCCTTTAGAACTTAGCTACTAAAGCACTTTTTTGTTTATAAAGTCATTTTGAAGCCCTTAGCTACTAATATCCTCCCCTGGAAAATTATTTTTAACTTATTTTTATTCTTTACATAATTGTATAGTACATAATATTTTCCTTGAATATAAACTTCTTGGGAGCAGAAAGTATTTCATTTTTGCTGTTGTATTCCTATTAAAAATAGAGTAACATTTAACTGCTATATAGAGTGTTTTTAGTCCAGAATTATTTCCTTTATTCCATAATGCTGTTTACCATTTTATGGAACTCATCATGGTTCTGAATATGAGATTCTTGCTCTTGTGGCAAATTCATTTAAATTGGAAGGTAGGGACTAGGTTGCAGCAACAAAGGGACTCTGAACATATCTTCATTTGAGTATATAACAAATACTTGCTGGATGTCCACAGAATTTTGGGGGTAATTCTATTAACATTTGCAGGTATAGAATTTAATTTCCTCTGAATAGTATACCTATTGCTTATTTTAATGGAATTTTAAAATGGATTAAATTAAAAGAAGAAAAAAATACTATGGATTTGTCATTCATTTTATCATTCTTTTCATTTACAGCCACATATAATGACAATCCCCTGTTGATTTAAAGAGTAATATCACTGCTGGTTTGATCTCTTTAGAGAATCAGGGAAAGAGGAAGAAAGTAAACAAAACACACAAATATTTCTATGAACTAAAAGGCATAAAATATGGTATTCTAGGCCAAAGTAGCCTTTCATGGAAGGATAAGAACCAATTATAAACAAAAGCAGTTTCTTCCAGTGTGACCTTGACCCGTGAATGCCAAGAAATGGATTGTTCATTTAAATGAAATTCATTTTGCTGTCATATTAGTTACGCTTGAAAGTTTTATATTGAGCTGAGATGCTCAGGGACATGCTGTCCCTGGAATGTTGAACAAACTAATCCAGATAAATATTGTAGCTATGGTACAAACCAAGATAGGAAATTTAGTTGAAATGAAGTGTGGTTGTGCTCATGGACAGAGATTTATAGAATCTTACAGTTGGGAAGAACCTAAGGGCCCATATAGACCAAACTCTATCAGAATCTGCAATCTCCTCTAGTAGAATATATATGGAATTGTAATCTAGTTTTTGCCTAAATACTTAACAGGAATAAATAACTCACTTTCCATTCAGGTGACTCATCTTATTCTTGAGTGTTGTTCAGTTGTTTCAGTTATGTCTAACTTTTTTATGACCCTATTTGAGATTTTCTTGGCAAAAATACCTTAGTGGTTTGCCATTTCCTTCTCCAACTCATCTTATATATGAAGAATTGAGACAAAGAAGTTTAAGTTACTTGCCCAGATACTAAGTGTCTGGGGCCAGATTTGAACACAGGAATCCTGAATCCAGGCCGGACATTCTATCCACTGTGCCACTTAACTGTACCGATATTAGAAAGACCTTCATCTTGAACTAAAATGTGCCTTGCTGTACCTTCTTCCCATTAGGCTCAATTTAGTGTAATTGCATCCCTAAAAAACAAAAACAAAAGCAAAACAATCCCCCTCCTGCATAAATTTCTATTCTATAAGATAGCACTTAAGGAATTTAAAGACATTGATGTCATCCAGATGTAAGAACTGTCTAAATTTCAATGAATTCTAGGACATAATAGTTACTCTCTCCATGCATCAAAATAATTTTAATTTCCATGCCATGTGTATTGTGTATTGATTGGTATACTGATATCTAAGCATCTAAATATAAAGGTAGTATGAAGCAGGAGAAATAACAGTGGAATACAGCATCCACACTTTTATATTTTTATTATTTTCTCTGAGGCAATTGGGATTAAGTGACTTACCCACCATCACACAACTAGGAAGTGTTAAGTGTCTGAGGCCAAATTTGAACTCAGGTCCTCCTGAATTCAAGGCTGGAGCTCTATCCATTGTGCCACATATATATATATATATATATATATATATATATATATATATATACACATGCATGTAAACACACATATATACATATATATGTGTGTATATATATATATATATATATGTATATATATACACACACACATAACTATCTATCTACCTATCTATCTATCTATTGGAGCCTTCTCCCTTTGGAAGTGGTGAAGTAGAAAAAATACTAGAGTAGGTCTTGGACTCAAATCCTGTCCCTGCTCCTTGCTTGCTGTATGTTATGGGAAAGTGGACTTCAATATTTAGATCTAGGAAGAAAAAAGGTCTATTAGAAAGAGTGCTGGGTCTCAAGTGATACCATCTGAGTTCAGAGCCTGTCTCAGATGCTTGCTAAGACCAGCAAGCTATTAAAGCTTTATAATTTAAGCTATAACTTTCTTCAGCTACAAAATAGAAGTAATATTCACCTATTCATAGGTTTTTGTGACAATAAAATGAAATAACATATGTAAAGCATTTTTCAAAACTCATCATGTTAGGTAAATGCTAGCTAGCTATTATCTCTTTCTTAAAGGAGTTCTAGCTTCATCAATAATTCCAAAAATTTGTATGTATTCTGAAATAGAAAGCCCTTCTCTGTAATACACTATTGTAAGATGCACTCTTAGAATCTTCCCTGTCTCTTTCAGAAGTCTGCTCAATCAATACCTCCTACATCAATGCTTCCTGATGTCTCTAGTTCATATTTCTTGCCCCAAAAGATTACCTACTGTTTTTCGACTCTATATTTATTTATGTACATGTTGTCTCCCTGATAGAGTGGGAATCTTTCTTTCTTTTTTCAATGTTTTTAATTTATTTAATGTTTTGTTTATCCACATTTACATGCAAAAAGAATGTTAATATTAGCATTTAAAATTCAGAATTCGAGATTCTCTTCCTACTACTTCTCTCCCTACTGTCCCCTTCACTGAGAAAGCAAGAAATTTTATATAGGTTATACATGTGTAGTCATTCAGAGTATTTTTATAATAATCATGTTGTGGAAAAAAAAAGTAATTTTCAAGAAAAATAAAGAAAGAAGTGTAATATAAAAATATAATGAAATATATAATAAGTAAATGACTAATAAAATTATAATTAAAAACGTATGCATTAATCTGAATTGAGAAATCATCAGCTCTTCTTCTTGATTTGGATGGCATTATTCATCTTAAGTCTTTCAGAATTGTCTTGGGGTCATTGCATCCCTGAGAATAAATAAATCATTTACAGTGGATCACCTTACAACACTGCTGTTACTTTGTACAAGGTAAATCTTACTTTACATTAGTTTATGAAAGTCTTTTCAGGTTTTTCTGAAATCCTTTCTAGGGTTTTTCTGCTCATCATTTTTTAAAGCACATCAGTATTCCATCATAATTGTATAACACAATTTGTTCAGCTATTTTGAGCTGAGGGGCATCACTTCAATTTTCTAACTCTTAGACCCCAGAAAAAATATATAAATATAGTTGTATGTTTATATCATTTTCCTTTTGTTTATTATCTCTTTGGGGACACATGCTTAGTAGTGGTATTGCTAGGTTAGGGAGTAGTCAGGTTTTATAGCCCTTAGGACATTATTTCAAACTACTCTAAAAATGGGTGAATCACTTCACAACTCTACCAAGAATGCATTAATGTCTCATTTTTTCTCCTACTTCCATTTCACTACTGGTCATTTCCTTTTTCTTTTATATTAGCTATTCTAATAGGTATGAGGAAGAATTGTTTTAATTCACATTTCTGCAATCAACAGTGTGTTAGAGAATTTCTATATGATATGGCTATAGATCTGGTTATAGATATTATTATTTCATCTGAAAACTTCTTATCTTTTGATCATTTATAAGCTCAGGAATGGATCTTATTTTTATGAATTTGACTTAGGGCTCTACATGTTTGAGAAATGAAGGCTTTATCAGAGAAATTTGCTTCAAATTTATTTTTTTTTTACCAATTGCATTTAGGAAGATTCTGGGAAGATGGCAGAGTGGGTAAGTAAATTTTCAGTTCTCTAGATTTCCCCCACAAACAGACTAAATTTGTGCCTCAGGGCAAACATAGACTGGTTAAAAAAAATAAAGATGATGATGAAGAACTGGAGTCCTTCTGACACAACCCAAGAAAATCTGAAGATCCTAGGCAGGGATTGATCAGTGTGAAGTGCTAACACTTCCAGTATAGCTATCACAAATACCAAGTAGGGATCCCTGATGCTAGCTGGACTTGGCTTGAGCCTCAAAAAGAACCAGATAAATTTTTACCTCCCAAATGTGGAGTTGGAGGTCTGAATGAACTTTGATTAATAAGGAATGACAGGCCTTGATGTGCTGCAGAAACATGACTCCAAAGAAGCCAGTATATCCATGAGTTCCATCACTCGCAGGAAGAGGGAGTTTTTGGTTTGGGTTCCAGGTCAGAGGGGATAACTGAAGTAAAACTAGAGGCAAATATCACTACCCCAGGATTTAAGATACATTCACTTATACTTCTCATTAAAATAAAAATGAACCACCAAAGAAGAAAACATACTTACTAAGGAAATAAGTAATTCATGTAGAATTCATGAAGAAATTCATCTTCAGAGAAGGACACTTAGTTAAAAAAAAAAAAAAAAAAAAGAAAAGAAAAAGAAAAAAAAACTGCTTTTACTGTAAAGAGCACTGTTAAATGTTTCTCTGCCTGGAGAAAATGTATAGACAACTCAAAAAAGAATTTAAAAATCAAATGAGAGAAATTGAAGACAAACTAAAAAAAACCTTAAATCTATCCAAGAAAAACGAGAGGATTATGAGGGGAAAAAAACTTAACTAACTAGAAAAGGAGATACAGAGCCTCAAAGGTGAAAATAACTCTTTGAAAATTAGAATTGGGCAGGGGAAGCCAGTGAAGCTTTGAGAGATCAAGAAATGACAAAACAGATTCCAAAAAATGAAAAACAAAAACAAAATGTGAAACATCTTCTAAGAAAAACAACAGATCTGGAGAACAGATCAAAAAGAAAAAAATGTAAGAATAATTTCATTGCCTGAAATCTGTGACCAAAAAATAACCTTGACACAATAATGTAAGAAATAATCCAAGAAATTGATCTTGGAGTGATAGAATATGAAAAGAAAGTAGAAATAGAAAAAATCAACTGATCACCACCTCAACAAGATTCTGTGTGGAAAACACATAGGAATATTATTGCCAAGTTTTGAAATCCCCAGATCAAAGAGAAATTTTTTAAAGAAACAAGAAAAAAAATTCAAATATACTGGAGCTACAGCTTGAATTGTACAGGTCTTATCAGCAGCTGCAATAAAAGAACACAGATCCTAGAAGCCTATCCATCAACAATCAAAAGAACTATGTTTGTGACCAAAAATATGATATCCAGCAAAATTATTTATAATATTGAATAAGAAAAAACAGACATTCAATGAGCTTGCAGATTTTCTTTCTTAGTTCTTATCTGTTTTTTTATTAAAGCTTTTTATTTACAAAACATATGCATGGGTAATTTTTCAATGTTGCAAAACCTTTTGTTTCAAATTTTCCCCTCCTTCCCCCCACCCTCCCCCCTAGCTGGCAGATAGTTCAATACATGTTAAATATGTTAAAACATATGTTAAATCCAAAGTGTATATATATGTATGTATATATATATATATGTATTATACATATTTATACAGTTATCTTGCTGCACAAGAAAAATCAGATCAAGAAGGAACAAAAAAAAAAATAACTGAAAAATAAAAGAAAACAAAATGCAAGCAAACAGCAAAGCAACAAACAACAGGCAAACAACAACAGAGAGAGTGAGAATGGTATGTTGTAGTCCACACTCAGTTTCTACAGTCCTCTCTCTGGGTGTAGATGGCTCTCTTCATCACTGAACAATTGGACCTGGTTTGAATCATCTCACTGTGGAAGACAGCCACGTCTTCCACATGTTAAATTTTCTATTAAGTTCATGTTTGGTTGAAAAAAGTCTTGAAAAAAAAAAAAAAAAGAAAGAAAGAAAAGAAAAAAGGTCCTGAAAATCTTCAAGTTCATTGAATGTGATACTTTTGGCCCCAGACCTTGTTCTTTTGGTTGTCAATAGATACAATTCTAGTACTGGAGGTCCTTTATTGTGATTGTTAACAAGTCCTATACAATTCTAATTGTAGTATATTTGCATTGCTTTTTTCTTGTTTCTTGAAGAATTTTCTCTTTGAGCTGGGGTTTTTGAAATTTGGCAATAATATTCTTACATGTTTTCCAGAAAGGATCTCATTAAAGGTAGTGATCAATTGATTTTTTTTTTTTTCTATTTGTACTTTCCCCTAATATTCTATTACTCCAGGACCAATTTCTTGTATTGTATCTTGCATTATTGTTTCAAGGTTCTTTTTGTAGTTACAACTTTGAGGCAGTCCATTCTTATATTATTCTTCTTATATTATTTCTTCTTGATCTGTTCTCCAGATCTATTGTTTTTCTTTGAAGATGTTTCACATTCTGTTCTATTTTTTCATTCTTTGGAATCTGTTTTGTTATTTCTTGGTTTCTCATAGCTTCACTGGCTTCCCCTTGCCCAGTTCTAATTTTCAAAGAGCTATTTTCATCTTTGAGGTTCTGTATCTACTTTTCTAGTAAACTTTTTTTTTTTATCATAATCTTCTTGTTTTTCTTGGATCCTTTTTATTTTATTTTACTTCTTTTTAGTTTGTCCTCAGTGTGTCCCATTTTATTTTTATTTATTTATTTTTTACTTCTATAAATTCTCTGTAGCCAGTAAGTCATATTTATGTTTGGGGATAGAAGCTTTTTTATTTTTATTTTTTTTTTACTTTGGTGTCCTTCTCTGAAGATGATCTCAGTCTTTTCTATTCCCAGAGTAAATTTCTAAAGTCAGATTCTTTCTTCTTTGCTGGCAAATTATTTTTCTTTTTAATAGGAGGTAGTAGTATAAGCATCTCCAATTATGGGATAGGATGATGCTGCCTCTAGCTTTACTTGATTTTTCCCCTCTTGTTAAGGACCACATCTAAGTGTGAAGGGGTGGGTCAGTTCTCCCGGGTCAAGTCTCCACAGTTGTGAATCAACACACTTAAAGCAATTGCAAATCAGCCTTTATTGACTCAGATGTTGTTTGTAAATTAAGAATTAAATAAATCAGAGGCTAGAGGGAAGAGGAGAGAGGTCAGAAAATGCAACTGCCTCTCAGTCTCCTTGTATCATTATCATCCTCTCACATGAAGGGATCTGTTCTTTTGGTCAGAGTTAGATACCCAGCAGCTACCAGCAGGCACCTCTTGTAATACCCTCTTACCTGGAGCCCAAATCAAAAGCTCAAACTTCCTGCAAGTATCTGCAGCCAGAAGTATCTCTGCCCCACTGCCTCTGCACTTGCTGGAGTGCTGATTATTCTTGCCCAAGGATGCATCTCTGCATAACAGCTGGGCTTGATGTATCTGGTCAGCCGAGATTTATTCATTCTATCTGGTTTTAGACCCTGACTCCACATTCTGTTCGAGAGGTTAAAGTTTCTGTGGTTCCTGCTGAAGATTCAGCCACACTCAGCTAGTCACAGGGCTCCCTACTAGGTGCTTCTAGGAAGTTAGCCCAGAGATATTTGAATTTCACAAGGGTTAATCCCTAGCCTAGAGTCTTCAGATTTTCTTGGATTATATCTGAAGGATCCCTGTTATGCCCCATTCTTCCTGATTTTTCATCAGTCCGTGTTCA
Organism: Sminthopsis crassicaudata; assembly: GCF_048593235.1. Classification (NCBI taxonomy): domain Eukaryota; kingdom Metazoa; phylum Chordata; class Mammalia; order Dasyuromorphia; family Dasyuridae; genus Sminthopsis; species Sminthopsis crassicaudata. Next base: position 304,573,200 of record NC_133618.1, on the reverse strand, counting down.
CCCAGAGGCACAAATCTGATTTTTTTTTTTTTGGTAGGGAAAATCTGAAGAGTTTAATATTTACCAATTTATTCTGCCATCTTCCCTCTGACTTGATTTCCAAAATGCTTTTTGAGCTCTTTCATGGTCTGAGACCAATTTACATATATATATATATTTGATCTTCATTGTGAATACAATAACTTCCCATGTTCAGAATTTCATTCTTTTTGCTCATTTTCTTATCCCATTACTTTATTTTTAGCTCTTTGTTGTAAAGTAGGGTTCTGTTTCTACAGTGATGGTTGTATTGTCCCAAGCTTTAGGGATTTCATGCAGCTCCTTTAGAGATACTTCTAGGATCCTGTAAGTATTCAGTTCTTCCGAGGTGATATGATCTTAGGAGAGGTGTGTTTATTACTCTACTGACCTATGCTTTGTTCTGTGAGTGATCTCCAGCACTCTTTTATGCCCTTGAACTGTGCCGAAGGTTTCTGCCCCACTATGGCCCCTATCTTTTGTTTGGTAGTGCTCCTTTTTGTCCTTGGACCACCATCCAGAACTGTGATCCTGATGAGGTGCAAATGATGAGGCTAATGGTCAAGAACTGGAGTGGGAATCCTCTCTGTTTGGTGAAGGTCCAATGCAAAAGAATTTGCAAACCTGAAAAGTCTGTATGACAAGAAAAGGGAATTTTATTGGCACTGAGAAGCCAGCTTTGCTAGGAAGACAGACTTCTAATTGGGTAAAAGATCCATTATGGAATTAACAAAGGTTAACCTTGAGAAAAGAATATCTTCATAGTGGGCAAAAATCATGCTAGGCAGCTTTGCCAAGAAGAGAACTTCCTTGGCAAAGCATAATTCTGTTTTGGACTTCTGCAAAGATTCGGGGTTCAGAATTGTCTTTAATTAGCAGTCTGAGTCTTGGGCTTGCATTCAAAATTGAATGAGATTCCTTCAATATTGTCAATGCCTGGGGCTTAGATTTTCATTTGAAAAAGAGACTACTTGTCTTGGAGTTTCCAGGCACTCAATAGGACAATCAGGCTGAGATCTCCAACTGAATGAGACCACTTGACTGGGTATTGTCTGGAAAATCTATGCTTTTCCAAGGGGAGAGGTTGAGATCCCAAGTCACCCTTCTTTTACAGATTAAAGGGGACATAGTTTCAGGGTTCATCCCCACCAATGCTGTTTGAGTATTTGCAAAGCAACAGAATCTTGCTTCAGTTCTTGCCAAAAAATGCCTATAATCTTCTTCTGATCAGTTGTTCAACACCTTTATCATCCACAGATTAAGCTCTCTGAAAGTTATACTGAACTGCTGATTCAGTGGCTCACAAGGCCTGCTCTTAGTTTACTGGTATTGGGGATGATCTGGTGCTGCATCCTCTGGATTACATTCCACTCAGGGCAGACAGTGTGATAAGCCTTTCCTACCTACTTCTAAGCTGTCTTTTGTGTCTGGTGTTATTTGGAAATCACCTCAGGTTTCCTGGGACCTGGTTTGCATTGCCTTTGCTTCTGTGGCCAACACTGGACCATATTCCACTGTCATTTCAGTACAACACACCTTATCTACTGATCTGGATAATTATTTCTCTCCATCTTTATTTGGGTTATGCTGCTATATCATTTACTTAGAGACATTATTTAAAGGTATTTGAAGAAGTTTAGAGGAGGTCTCAGACCAGTCCTTGCCTTTATTCACTATCTTACTTCCCTAATTTCTTTTATCTTCCCTTCTCAATAAAAATGTCTTGAATGCAGGGACCCTTACATTTTAGTTTTTGTATTCCTAATACCTAATATCCTATAGGCATTCATTTAAATATTTGTTTTTTAATTAGTGTGACTTGATACCTTCTATTTCCTTATTTTCAGAATGAAAGGGCTTGATCAGAAGTTCTCTAAGGCCAAATCACAGCCTAAAATCTTTAATTCTATATCCTGAAAAAGTACCCCAGAAAATTGCACATATTTAATCATATTATAATCTTTTTAAGCCCTCAGATATGTGGAGTTTATATTTGTGGTGTCTGAATAGTGACTGTGTTTTAGAAGTTAACTCCATGTCAAATATAGAAATAGATGCCTCATCTTTAAAAATCTTCATTATGTAAGTCCTTTATCAAGTTATCTCAATTATATAAAATATCACCCCTAAATAGGAATCATATATAAAATGCTTTTTAAGAAGACAAAATACCTTACCTTATTTCTTGGCCCATATTTATGTGCTTTAGAAATGTCTATATAGTGATTGTCATAAAAATATGGAAGGGGAAAATACTTCCACAGGTAAATATATAAGATAAAAAATAATAATAGTCTTCCTATTCTGCTTCCTAAAAGCATATTAAAAAGTTCAAAAGACATGGCATCCTGGGGCCATTTATCATAGAGACAAAAAGCTTAACACATCTCAAGAGCTATTAAGAATATCTCTGTATTATTATTATTGCTTATTGCTTATTATAATGATGACTCTGAGTTGATATTCATTATGATTTTTCTAAAGAAGTCAGGAAGAGAAATTAGATTTTAGAAAGTTTTTCATAAAAAATACTGTTTTAAAATTATCAATCAAATGGTTACACCTTTGTTATGTTTGCTTATATGTTTTTATTTAGTGATTGTATTGTGTTTTTATTAGTGAAAAACATTCCCAGTGTAAAAATTCCCTCTACAAATGCTGATCAACAGCTCTTAGTCCCAGAGAATTGCCTGGGGCACTGTTAATATCAGGATCAGGTAGGTAAATTTGTCTGAGAGAAGATTACAATTCAAGTTGTCCTGATTTTTAGAAATTATACCATGTTACTACTTACACTTTATCTTTGTAACTTCACTTACATAGAATCCCTCTTTCCCCACTGAGGCCATATAAATGGTACTATATTATCCCACAAAATATGTTTGACTTCATTTAACTAACAATACTTTCGTTTTCCCTAATAGTCAGCTATGCCTTTATTTGTAACAGTTCCCGAATATAAGCCTTCATTTTCATCAGTTAATGTGGACAAAAATTTTAATGAATTGACTAAGTATTCCAGTGTCTTATAATTTATTCTCATCCATGACTGCCAAAAAACATTTATTGAGCACCTGCTGTGTGCAGAGTACTATGTAATTAATGAATATATCTTGTCAAGAACCAGTGGTACTGCTGAAAAAACTGTCACCCCAAACAGAATAGGCAGGCTCAGATATCATATTTTCAAGTTGAATTATATAATTCTACTTTACTTGGATATAAATTAGTCTTTCAAGTCTTCATTCATGTTGTTCTTTCTTATCCCTTGTTAAAATGGTTTTAGGGTTAAAATATTTGATAAGGGTTAGGACAATCAAAACTAATATTCTATACTACATAAAGGTAAAATGAAGGTCATAAAGGTGATTTAATGAAAGCATCAATGACTGTTCTTCCATATCCTTGTCAACCCTTGCTTGGCTGGAAATATAGCAAGGTTTTGGGGACTCATTACTTGTTTTGATTATTCAGAGGGACTGGAGAAAGTAGGAGCAAAAAGCCTTTTAAAAGGAAACAAAGGAATTATTTCTAGAGTTAGGAGCTAAAGAGAAGTGGAGTTTTAGATGAGGGAATGCTAAAGTGCACTCTTCCTTCATCAATTAGTTAACATGCATTTATTATTTATTTATCAGTCATCATTAATTTATTTATGATTATTTATTATTTATTTAGCACTTACTGTGCTAAGTGTTGGGAATACAAAGAAAAGCTAAAATGCTGTCCCTGCCCCCATGGTTCACATTCTAATGGATCAGACAATATATAAACCATATACAAAAATAGTAGAAGGTAATCTAACACAGGGACGGAGAAAGGCCTTTTCCTTAAGCTGGGAATTGAGTTGAGCCTTGAAACAAGCAAAGGAAGCTAGGATATAAAGATATGATGAAAGTAGATGATAGTTATGGTGGATGGCCATTGTAAAGGCATTGAGTTGAGTAATGGATTATTTAGTTTTAAGTAAAACAAATGTCAGTAAATGTAGCTGAATCTTAGAGTGCACAAAATCAATGATTCAATCAGTAGGAATCTGTAACTGACCCACAGATAATTATTCTGGGGAAGTGTTGAGAGAATGGCTGGCAAGGGAGTTCCAGAAGAACAAAGAAACAGAATAGCATGAGAGTTGCAGCAGCAGAATTTATAAGAATTAATCTAGAGAATCTGGAAGAAAGGAAGAGTAATAAAATATTTGGTCGACTTGGGACTACTTTGGCTGAGATTCACAATTTGCTCATGGGGAATATCCCACAAGTACAATCATTTTTCTGTACCTCAAAGTGTACCTTGGCTAGTCTGGTTTTCAAGGAAGTCTAAAATTGAAACCATGAATGATGGCTTTGATAGTTCTTAGCTTACTTATGTCATTTCTATCTATCCAGCCTTAGAACTTTAGTTCAGATGTCATCTCTTCCCCAAAGCCTTTATTAAAAATTATTACCCTAATAGGGTCTACTTAGTCTACTTATATAAATATATATTTTTTTAAATTTAAAGACAAACAAATTTGTGTTGAGGCAAATTGACTCAGAGCAATTATTAAAGGAAAGCTAAGGATTTTGGTTGGGCCTGCTAGGTGGTACTGAACTTGGAGTCAGGAAAGTGTACCTTTGTTACTTCCAATCTGATCTCAGTCACTTATTAGGTGTGTGAGCCAGACAAATCACCTAACTCTATTTGTTTTATTAAAACAAGCTGGAGAAATCAGTCCAGTATCTCTGCTAAGAAAGCTCCAAGTGAGGTCATGGATAGTGAGACACTATGAAAAATGACAACAAAATCAAAGAGTTTTGCCAACAGTAAATTTGCATAAAAATTCTTGCTACTGTGATTATTTTAATATGAACTTGTCAGAATCAGTTTCTGGCGAGAGAGGCACCAAAGGGTGAGCCAGAACTGATGAATATGAGTTGGTGAAGTGACTAAATATCTAGTGGACAATATAAGGAAGATGTGCTACAAACTTAATCATATAGCATTATAGAATTTCAAAATTAAAAGAAACCCTATCTAGTCTAATTAATAACTAGAAAAATTATTATATTGGATATTTCTCTCATTCAATTTTTGGAATTTTTGAAAGAGAATTTTTTTGAAATTGTTTGAAAATGCCCTTTTTTGGTCAAGATTAATTTTGCTTCTTTGCTACTTCTTTTTATTGGTCATAGTTCCTTATGCTTAATATAACCAGGGGTAGGGGGGAAGAGGATGCTTGATCTTGGTCTCACATTATAAGGGAAAAATAAGTTATTTGGGTGGAATGAACTAAACTAGGTCAGGATTGGAACTAAATAGAAACTACAGTGCATATGATATAGTTGAAGGCTGGATTGACTGAATGATCTTACTGATAAAATCTGATTAAGAGAAAACAGGTAAAATATGAAAATAAATTCTTTTTGAATGGCCAGAGAATACTGAATACTATGGATCAAGTAGGCACAATCAATCAACAAGCAGCAGGTACTTATTATATGCCAAATCTGTATTGGGAAGACAGAGAAAGGGTCCCTTCTGCTAAGGTGGTCATACTGGAATAGATGTGACAACATGAAAACTACTGTGTATATACAAGACATAATAACTAATTTAGGAATATGCTTGTGAGCTCCCTGGGAGCTCAAGAAAAAGGTTGAATGCTGTTGCCTTGTTTATTGGGATGGCGTAAAGTGATCTAAGATGTCCGAGTTACTTCCATGGCAATGGAAATAGACCCAAGGTGATGTCAGCACTCAGACTGGAAATTGTTATTATAGGCAAGGGTAAATTAAAGACAATAGGCAAAAGTTTCTAGATTTATTGATCTAGATTTATTAATTATGCCAACATTACCATATCTACAGGGGTAGAAATGCAAGACAACACAACATATGCCAATGCCTTAGGGAAACAACTCTAGGTACAAAAATGTTTAGCTCCTTTAGTTACCCCATTTGTTTTGTCCTTTAATTCATTAGTGACCTCCTCATCTGAAGTTTTTTCTTGATTTTTAGATTAACAATTATTCACATATATTACTAAATTATGATTAATCAATATGTCTAAATTATTATATTATACACAAATATCAACATATATGCTTTAGTTTTCCTACTGTCTATCCAGGAATTGAGTCTTCATTCCTCTACACATACAAATCTAGTTCCCAGAGAAAAGAAAACATATTTAAATATTACCCTGAAAAATCTGTGATTCCTTGATGGTAAAAATCCTAGATAAAAAATGGCCAAACAACCCATCTAAAATACTGAGGTATTGCAAAAGGGATATGATTTCTGCTCCTAATATCACTACTGACAGCAAAACTTAAAAAAAAAAAAATCATGCTTACCTGCTATCAATCTCTTTTTAGTTATCACTAGGATGCTAGGGAATCAATACAACTAATTGTATGAATATTGGTGCTTCTGAAGTGCTGTACAACATTTCATTATTAATAGGAATATATGATGTCTTTTGGAATTTGTCACAATTATCTGTTAGATATATAACTACGTGATTTGGAAGGGATGTTTCTTATTTTATAAATACTTAATCACACTACCAATATCTGACAATTCTGCAACTTAAAGAAACTATTCATAGTCACACAGTATTTTCAGTAAATTGTGAAATCCTCATTGTGTCAATGGTTTATGGGTAGTATTTACAATTCAGTGAACCTGTTTATAATGCTACTGACACCCCTTAAGTTTTGCATTCTTATTGAAAGGAGGAGGAACAATGACAAGGAAGGGCAAGGAAAACAATTTAAGGCAAAGAAAGGGTTAAAGGTCCTCAGTCAGTGGATAATAAGTTTTCTTAAATTCTATATAATTTCTGCCCCATACCAATGCATTGTGAAAAAAAAGAGAAAGCACTTTACTCACCCTTTGTTTCAAGTAAACATAAGCACCTTGGCAGTAACTGATTAGGTTATCATAAATGAGTCACTTTCCTCTCTCTGATTCTTAATTTCTTTATAAAATGAAGATGTTGGATTGGAGTTAAGGCTTTAAAAAGAGTAAGAATTATTGTAATATATAGATGAATGAAGAAAATGTTTTGAAGTAGGTAGAAAAGTAGTTTTTGAGCAAAGTCATAAAAGGAAGGACTCATCTAATCTGTCTTCTACCTCAATTTCCTTTGTTCCTTCCTCATGGTTCCCCCTTCAGCATCTTCCACAATAAAATGTGATTCCCTCTGAATTTGTTCCTTGGTTCTTACCATCTGTTTTAGGTAATCTGATAATATCTGAATTGTCTTTCCCCACCCCCACTCCATTCCTGTTGTTAGCATCCTTTGCTTGAACAGTTGGACAATATTTTTCATTTTATATTCCTTATCTTTTTTGATAGGTGAGGAATCTGAACTCTGCTATTAATGGCCAATTGTGGCCATGTGAAATCTTTGCAGCAAGTTAGCACATATATTGGATACATTTGATCATATCTATCACTTACAAAAATGTCATTCAGAAAGGAAATAACTTCCATTCATGGGAATCAGAATGGGGGGGGAAAAAAAAAACCTGGAAGAATCTGGGAAAAAACAAAACAAACAAACCACTACAAAACCATCTTTGCATTATAGAAAATTCATTTCATGTAGTTAGTGAAATTGTTTTACCCTTTGAAATAGACTTTGGAAAGACTATACTATTTCCAAGGCTTCCAATTCTGTTTGCTTTGAGAATCTGTTTTCCTTAAAAACATAATAATTTTAAAATCTCCTGGTACTTGAAATGCATCTCGTCATTTTTTTACAGTAACTTTTTCTTTCTTGATGTTGAGCCAGAGATACAGACACTTGAATGCACCGCCTCTGCCTAGTACAGCTAATTTTTCAATTTACATAAATAAATAACCTGCCAAAACTAATTACTTCTCTTCAAAATCTAAATACATTACTTCTCCTCTTTTTCCAGTCTGTCTTGGTTTAATTATTTTTACATCAGTTGTCATTTTAGAAGCTGGTTTAGACTAAAAAGAGATAATTGGATGTGTCTTACTGTTTTAATTTGACTAATTAAGATTGCTGCTTTTGTCTAGGTGTCTGGAGGCACACATTTACAGCCTACTCATATTCCTTAGAGGGAGGAGGAGCAATCAAGAAAAAAATTAAAAACACATTATATATAATATTTAAATATGTGTATGAAAGAAAAAGATGGATTGAAGGTGTAAAATATATATATATATATATATATATATATATATATATATCACTAATCCAGGAGTTCAGGTCAAAAGCTAATTTGTGTATAGGATCTATTATTCTGGAAGATAGGTCTAAGATTGTAGATGGCATTTCAGTGCACTCTGTACAATCTACTGTGGACATGATAGGAAACAGCTTCTAGGGGAAATATAGCAATATTTTTAAGGACCTTTGACCTTAGAGTGCTTCTGTCCTAACAATCTGTCAATGATTTTAAAATCTTCTAGCCTTAGAATAGTTCTACAAATATTACTGATTGTCAGATAGATAATCTGTAGGTCAGTGATAATCAAGTTCCTGAGACAATAGTGAATAGATCACCCTTCAAACCTACCTGTAAACCTTAAAATTAGCAAGTAAGTAAAGTGAAGCTCTTATCTTTATCCTATAATTTATCTTCTTTCTCTTGGTTCTTTGCTAAATTCTTTTGGAACTTAGCCTGCTTCTATTGGTGTTACAATTACAATAAACTGTGCCTTTTGACTTGGAGATGGATTCAAGCCTACAAATTCTTTTGAGACACAAATTACACTAGTCTGTGACCCCCGACCTTTTGAGATCCCTTTTGAACCTCAGCAGAAATAACCATTTGAATGCCAAAAAAATTATGAGCACATATACTGTACTACTCCTGAAAAGTAGATGATGAACTAAATAACTGTAGAGTTTCATGAACATAATTCCAGAGTTTTGAGAGTGTCCGGGGACATCTGTAGCTATTTGTATGGAAAAAAAATTACAGGTGTGAAAGAAGCTAGAGCCCTATCTGAATACTATAGTGTAGGTACTGATACTCCCTTGGATTTCCCTAGTACATTTTCTAATATTCTGGTATTAAGTATCTTTGTGAGTATTGCTTAATAGCAGAAAGGATGACCTTGGGTGAACTTTTTTACCTTTCTGACTTTCCTCTAAAAAAGAATACCAATAATACTTATAGTGCTGTGCCACAGTTCTCTTTTATTATCCTGACTCAGTTTCTCTAATTATCCTGATTCAGTTTCCCTTAATTGCCCTACCTCGGTTTCCCTGAATTGTTCTGCCTCAGTTCCTAATTGTTCTGGTCAATCCTGCAACACCATCCCTCCCTCCTAATTCTAATGATCCTGATAAGGAGAAAGACCTTCTATCTTAGTCATCATCAGAATGCTGGGTGCCTCTCCCCATTCTTTAATCCCAATTTATCAGATGTCCCCCATGCCTCTGCCTATCATCCTGTCAGAACCAGACTGACAGTCTCTCAGAGGTCTGACTCCGCCCCTGCCTCTGTCTACTCCCTGTATCTGAGCCAGGTGTATGTATGTCATTGAGAACTCAGATTGTTTGCTGGATTCTTGGAGACATAGTCTCATTCAGCCCTGGGACCAAACCATGGATCCAAACCATTTGGTGCCAGGAAATCTCTCCCTTTCAAATAAAATATTAAATACTCTCTAATCTCTATCTTGCCTCAGTTTCTCCAGCATTACAATAGTACTTAAGTAAGGTTATTTTTAGGTTCAAATGAGATAATGTATACTAAGAACTTTGCATCCTTTAACTTACTATGCATATTTTCTTAAAAGTCTTGGTGAAATGTGAGCTATTAAAACTTTAATATACTAAGTGATGATGAGTTCAAATCTAGCATCAGACACTTAATAATGTTGAGGTTCAAAAGGAGAACCCAAAAGGTTGGAGTCACGGATTGATATTGATGAGGTTTAGATTTTAGAGTTCCCTTTCAGACCACCAAATGATGAGGTCTAGACTTAGGGAACCAAAATGAGATTAGGGTTTCTGGTGGTCAGGGAGTTAAATGATATAGTTTAGTGGCAGGTTTGGGGTTCAGGGAACCAAATGGAGAGGTTTGGCTCCTCAACGCCCCCTTGGGATTCAGCGCAAGGGTAGGGAGTTTTGGGGAACCCTCTTCTGGCAGAGATCTCTATAAAGGAATTTATAAACATGGAAACCTAGATTGATAAAAGAGGTTTATTATTGGTATTTGGAAATCAGTCTTTACTATGCAAGAATAGAAGAACTGAGATCCTTAGTAGCAAAGTCTGACAGAGAAGTTAAGTCTAGAGAAATCCCAAGAGAGGGGCATAAAGTCTCAGTAGGGAAATAGGTGAGGATATAGAGAGGGTAGCACTGGAAGAGAATAGCATCCCAGTGGTCAAAGACTTGCTATGACAGGAAGAAAGGGTTTCCTTGGCATTGCATGCCATGGCAGGACCTCTATAAAGAAATGAATTTTTAATTGCTATTTTTATAAGGAGGTCTTTGACTGCAAGCCCAGTCTGCTCCCCCTCCCAATGAAACTAGTGGGTGGAGCTGAATTGAATAATCTTTAATTGAATAGGGTTGGAATTCTTTTAGCTCAGGACTGGACCAACTCCACCTAGATAACAGAATGAAGCTGTCTATCTTATTTACTTCTGTTGGGGACCCTCACTGAGGCATAGTTGAAGGAGATTTTCTCCTTCAAAGAGTTTTAGAGTTTTGGGGTCCCTTCTTCAGTGTCACAAGATATCTCAAAAGAATTTGCAGGTTTGAACCCATCTCCAAGTCAAGAGGAAAAGTTTATTGTAATTATAAAGCCAATTGATTCAGGCTAAGTTCCAAAAGGATTCAGCAAAAAACCAGGAACAAGAAGACAAATTTATCCAGTTCTTCATGTCACTAATATGCTAATTTTATGGCCTAGAGGTAGAACTGAGGATGATCTATTCACTAGTCTCCAAAATTTGGTTATCATTGACCAGCAGATTATCTACCTGATAGTCAGCAATATTTGTAGGACTATCCTAAGGCCTGAAAACTTTAGAATCATTGACAAATTGTTAAAATAAAAGCATTGTAAGATCAGGGGAACCTCATTACTGCTATGTTTCCCCTAGTAGCCATACACTATTAATAATAGCTATGACTATGAGTAAATCATTAATCTCTATTTGCCTCAGTTTTCTCATCTACAAAATAAAGATACCTCTTCCACGGTTTCTGTAAATATCGAATGAAATAATAATTGCAAAGCACTTAGCACACTGACATACAATAAGCACCACAGAAATGTTATTATTGCAGCTTAAAACTCCACTAAAACTGAAAACTACATGCATCAATTATTACTGATGATTATCATATAAAATTATACTTTTCATAAATATATTTTTCATCTTATCCAATGGAGTTCAGAAAGAATGACACTGAACTGAATCTCTATCTTGATATTATTCCTTTATATATAATTCATTTCTCAACAGACTGTACTCCTTATTTCCTTGATCATGTCCCCAATTCTTCAGCCTAAAGTTTTAAAATTCATACATTGGAAATAACTCCACATTTAGTGAAGATGCCCAAGCCTTCCAAGTCTCATGCAGAGGAATTCAAGACTTGCTCTATCCAGGCTTCTGGGACAGGCACTTTTAACTTTCTTCTCCAATACTCTATTCAGCTCCTTTTTAGGTGTTGTCTAGATTTACTTAAATGCAAATTCCTTAAGGGCAAGGACTCTTTCTATTGCTATTTATATTTGTAGTATTTAGCATAGTGCTTGACATAGTAAATACTGTGCTTGATGACTAACCTGTTTACTAAACTTGTTTTGTGGAATATTTACTTATCTAGATAAAACTACTGTTTTTGTTTTTTGGTAGTTGAAAATTTAAAAAGTATTAGCATATAAAGTCATTGCCTGTAGGCTCACTGAAATTATTCTAGGTTTTTCTTCTTACATGTTTTTTTTTTCTTTTTTTTTAAATTTTTATTCTATAGGTCCATAATTAGAAAACTTTATTCTATGTACTTGGAAATTATGGGCATGTCAGATTCTACTTCAATTTAAAGCACTGTTCTTAAGTTGTTTTTTTTTTTTTTTTTTTTTTTTTTTTTTGTTTGTTTGTTTTTGTTTTGTTTTTATGAATAGATATTTTGTTTGGGTAAATGTGGACAACAGTTTAATCTTGTTTCAATAGAGAGTTTTGAGTGGGTTCTCAAGAATTTTTGGCAATTAGTCTTCTTCCATTTCATAAAAGGTAATGATCTTCTGAAATATAAATCTAACCATCTCTTAAAGTCTGATGAAGTAATCAGTATGTTCTAAAGTTTCGTGGCCTCTAGTGTTGCATGGTTGTTAAAATTTCCTTGCAAATTATAAATTTATCACTGTCAAATTTCCCCAAGAAAAATATTTTTTTTTCCTAATGCTCATGACTTAGTCCTGAATTGACAACATAAAACATTCATTTTCCTTAAACAAATTCATAGGACTCAAGCATTTACTTGATTCTCCTTTTTAAACCTATTGTTGATTGCTTTATTTGTTTTAACTTATTGTTTAATAATTAAACCTATTAAATTGTTTAAACTTATATGATTCTTTTCCATGAAAGGCCTTTGAATTCCAGTATTTAGTCTTAATTATTTTATGTGCTTCATCAGGAAATGAACAAATTTTGATTTTTATTACATTTGACAAATCCTAATGGCATATATCTATGACCAACTTTTGCCAGTATTCAGTGAAGTGATATTTACTAGTTTGAAAAGTATTTTGTATGTTTCTGATTTGTTTATAATGTCCTCTGAGAATATCTATTAATCCCCTCTTCCCATTAGATGAAGGCATATAAACTTTTCATAGCTGCCTTAAAGTAATGATCCCCATATTTAATTAGCAGAGTACTGTTGAATTTGGGAAAGGGGTCCCCAAAAATTTGGGGTGCCAGACTGGTATTGTGAAGTATCTCAAAAGAATTTGCAAGCTTAAACCCATCTCCTAGTCAAGGGGCAAAGCTTTATTGTAATAGTAAGGCCATTACAAAAGCACTGGGAATTCTAGGGGAATTCAGAAGATTGGGTATGGGAGTTTCCTGAGGCAGAGAATCTAGAATCACTGACTTATTGCCAGAACAAAAGCCCCATTAAAATCAGGGGACCACAAAATCATATTACATCAGTATTTTTTTTAAAAGACACATTAGATCTTAATTTCTTTAAACATATTCTATCCATTCATTTGTGATTTCAGGATGCCACTAAATCTCTTAAGAAATTTACTTATAGATAAATTGATTAATTTATACTCAATGGACTCCTGTAGAATACTATGTAATTGGTGTGTCTTCTTATGGGATTCAATTCTATTTCTAGATTCAGGCTTGAAGTTTTTATTTATTTTTTTTCTTTCCTTAGAGCACATTGGAGAACTTTACATTTATCAAGATCAAATAAAAGTTTGAAATAATTGATAAAAGATTTCATGATATGTACATGATATGTACAAGCTGTTTGATATGTTTTTAGTGTTTTATTTTACCTATGTAATTAAATGAATAAAATTTTTAATTCATCTCCCTTTTAAAAGTGGAAGCTGTTCTTTGTTTTATTTAAGATTGATTATAATGGACATAAGGCTAAGCAAAATCATAATGGCTTCAAATTGTCTTTCTGAAAACTGTTACATATTAATTGTTCTTGACATTGATTCTTGACATTAATTGTTCTTGACACTGTAATGTTGGTAAGATATTTTGAATAGAAAATACATTCCCACTTAGATATCATTTACTACATCATACTCACTATATTTTGTTATTTATGCATTTGCAGTATATTGGTAGGCCTTGAATTCAGAATAGAATTAATCAGTAAAGGCAGCTAAAAATAGTTGTGGAGCTTCGGGGTGACTTGTCTAATTATTATAAAATTTAGAATATTTCCCTTTATAACTTTGGGCTTTGGGGGAATGTTCTTTTTGTATCTGTGTAAAAATTATTTTTCTTCTTATAATGATGTTGATTGGTATGGTGATGGTGACTTTGATCATCATATTAATAACAACGTTGTGTAACAGCATAGATCACATTTTTAGGTCTGTTTATGGATCCTTTTTTATCTTTGCATTATTTTAACTAGGTGGCACAATGAAAAGACTACTGGATCAGGAAGTCTCAGACATTTATAGTTTTATGATCCTAGTCTCTGAACCTCTGGCTGGTTCAACTTCTTCAACTATAAAATTGAAATAATAATAATAGCACATTCTCACAGGATTGTTGTGAGGATCAAATGAGGTACCACTTGCAAAATATTTTGCAAACCTAAAAGGAATAAATCTTAGAATGTTTAAATGCTAATAATCATTTACCTTACACATTTTGTGCCTGAAGATAATGATGACTTCAGGAGAAAGAGAACTGCTAAGTTAAAATACACTTCCCCTTCACTAGAAGTTGCAGGAAGGATTCTCTCAAATTGACCATAAACTGTTGAGTAGGGGAGAAAAAATGAAAGAACAATAGTCTTGTTATCAATTTAGAAATTTTTTTTCTTTCATTACCTAGAAAATCATGAATTATGATTGCCAGGCTTTCTTCAGGAAGCCTGGAACAGCAAGAACTATGGAAGGAACATAATTGACTCTGAGGCCATTGGCTAAGCAGTGACTAATTTTTTCTCACAAGTAAAGCTTGTAGGTAGCCCATACTCTAACGTTAACATAGAAACCAGAGTACAAGGAGAGAAGGCTCTGTAGCTTGTGAATGTTCCCTCTCCAATCCTTAAGAATTGGAACCTAAGAGGAAGTTTCTAAAAGATATTGAGAAATATTTGGCCCCAGGTTGACACGAATGCTTAGCCTTTTCTTTTCCATTTTCATTATGCTCAATAAACTCTGTGGCCTCAATATGTGACATCTGAATTCATTGAATATGTATCTACAGATACATATAGATAGAGAGTAGAATTGGGACTACAGAAGTCATGAGTATTGCCTCTTGAAGCTGTTTATTTGATATTACTAATATTTCAGGATATAATGCATGTCATCCCCTAGTGAAATGTCAGCCCTGAATTTAACCTGTTTGGTGTTGCTTTACTTGAATTCACATGGTGCAGTGATTAAATAGACTAGATGACATTTTTTTTCCCAAAATAAGCAACTTCTGATAGCCAGAAAAGAGAATTTGGGGAGACTTTCCTACCCATTTGACAGAGAAAAGCTGAGGTTTTTGGCTCAGGTAAACTACAATCTTTTGCACAACTCAGACATTAGATCCTCTTACTGCATAGTTACTGCATAGTAAAAGACTATCATTCTGTTTAGGGCTCAAATGACATTTGATAACCATATTCTCCTTGTAAGTGTAATGCCAGATAAACTGAAACAAGATAGAGATTAGAGAGTTTTTAATATTTTATTTGGATTACTGAGGAGAGATTTTCTGGGACCAAAAGATCCATTTTGGTCCCAGGGCTGACATCTCAAAGCATTCAGCAGCAGCAGCAACTTCAGCATCAGCATCAGCCTTAGCATCAGCAAGAAATGTGAGATTCCAATGAAGTATATATGTGTGGCCCCAAGATCGGGAAGACAAAGGTAGAAGGGTGGAGTGCAAATTCTGGTGAATGTGGGAATTTCCAGAAATGCACCATCAATCTGGTTCTGACAGTTTGGTAATAGGACCATAAATTCTGATAAACTAGAAGTGAAGGAGATGTCCAGCTAGAGACAGGAAGTCTGGAATTTAGGGATAGAAGATATCAATTAATTATCTGAGATAGGAGTTTTATCTTTTGGAGTGCCAGAATGGCCAGCTACTGCCCTGATTATCTCAGACCTAATGAACAGAAAGGGGGGTTGCAACCAGGGTGATTGAGGCAGAACAGTTCAAGGAATTGAGGCAGAACAATTTAGAGAAATTGAGGCAAAACAATTTAGGGAAACTGAGGCAGGACAATTTAGGGAAACTGAGGCAGAATAATTTAGGGAAACCGAGGCAGGACAATTAGGGGAACTGAGGCAGGACAATAAAAGGAAACTGGCACAACATGAATTTTCTGAATTACAATGATGGTTGACATTTATATAATTTAAAGTTTTACTAAAGCTTCACAAGAATTCTATGAGATAAATATTACAGACATCATCTCAAATTTAAAACAAAAAAAGAAAACAGGCAAAAGGGAATATTTTAAGTGCTTTGTCTATGGTTATACAACTAATGGTACCAAGAGGCATATGTCAACCCAAATCTTTATGATTCTAAGTCTTATACTTTATTCGCTATTCCTTGTTATTTTTTAAACACCCCCTCTTATTACCTCCTTTCTTCCTCCTTTCTCCCTCCCTCCATGCCCAAGTTCAAAATCCTACAAAGCCCTTGACTTTTGAAAGTCTACATTAAAAAATCAATGTATATCTTACATCAGTTTGTAAAACCAAATATTTCATTTTATTGGTTATTTTTTTTGCTCCTCTTTCTTTCCCCCTCCCCTTTGAATTCTCAATTCAGAATTCATACCTTATACCTGGAGTTAAATGTTACCAATGACATAACAAAGCCTTTTTTAAAAAATTGAATCATTTCTTATTCAATAGACAATCTTAAAATTTAAGATGCTAACTAAAGAAACACTCTGATGAAACCTAAATAAATCAGACCAATAATAAGAGCAAGGATAGAAATATAGTAGCAATAGTACACTCTCAGTTTATTCACAGCAAGATAACCAAAGTGCTGCTTTTAGGTAGAATTGAGTGAACTCCTCTTTTTTTGAAATCCTATAAAGAGTCATTTGAGTTCCAACAGCTAGAATTTCTCCTCCAAATAATATCTGAGAAAGACATTATTTAGGCTTTCCTCTACATTTATTGTTCTCTTTTTTAATATACATTGCTTTATGAATTATGTTGGGAGAGAAAAATCAAAACAAAAGGAAAGAAACATGTGATAAGAAAAGAAAATCAGAAAAAAAGAAGTGAACATAGCATGTGTTGATTTGCATTTAATCTCCATAGTTCTTTTTCTGCATGCAGATGACATTTTCTGTCCAAAGTCTATTGGTATTATCTTAGATCCATTGCATTTTTAAAAATAAAATGAATTCCTTGAATGATTTTTCAAACACATAGACCCAATTTATGAAGTTTCAGATCCAAGCCCTTCTTATATGCCCTATTGTTTTTGTTTTTCAAGTATTCAGTTATGAACAATTCTTTGTCACCTCATGGACCACAGCACACCAGACTGTCTTATCTTCCACTATTTCTCCAAATCTGTTTAAGATAATGTCATTGTTTCCCTCACCTCCTTAATTTGTTGTACAAAATTAGAGCCTGAGCTTGAGTACCTTTGTAGTACCTAATAGCCTAAGAAAATCTGAATGTAGACACCAATCTAAGTTCCAAATGAAGAGATGTGGTTACTGGCACAGAAACAATAGATTTTGAGAAAGGAAACATTCTGGTAAGGAAAATTCTGTTTCTGTCCTCTCTACCTATTATCAGTAGGTGCTAGGACCCTAAGGAGTGACTCTAGGATTCAAAATTATTTTAGAGAACCAAAATGAGGGAAACAGACAACATATGATATAGTCTGAGACCTAGTTGGGTGCTAAATGTGGAGCAAGACGACAGAGGGGGGAGATATAAAAGAAGTATAAAATAAAAATTGGAAGCCACTGTTGGAAAACATAGAGTATAACTAACACAGTCTATGATTTTAAAAATATCTAATTCAAGGATATTTTTCTCCATTATTTAAGGTTATTTTATTTTTTAAAAGAGATACAATGACATAACAAAGCCTCTTATTTTAAAATTTAAAAAAGGAAAGCAATAATGCTGAAATTAGAGAACCCCATTACAGAGTGTATTTTTAAATTGTGTGCAGTCTTGTAAGGGAACTGTATTTTTCGGTGGATTTATTAATGTCACATAAGTGAAGTGGGCATAAGTGTGTCCTTAAAACAAGAACATATTCTTCCCTGACTTTCAAGTTTTGAAATATCCAAAGCTACCATATGGAAACTTTGGAAGTCAGTTTGGGGTTCTGATGACTCAGGGACTGGTACTATATGAGAGCTAAAAAAATCTGCAACTGGTTGTGGCACTGAATTAACTAAAATTATGGATATTGCTAAGCAGCACTGAGTATGCATATAGAAGTACAATTTCTTTTCCTTTGTCTGTTTAAGTAAAAAGGCTACTTTAAGCTGGATATGAAAGAAGGAAATGGCTTCATTAATCTATTAACTTGTCATGAATATATGAACACAAAATGGTCCTGTTTATTTTGTGTTTATTCTTTCCTGACATTATATGAACAAATATTTAGAGGATGGATTCATTCAGGTTGTAACCTTATGTGTTCAGGAGATCACAAATATCCTATTAAGAAAACAGAGTATTAAGAGTCTTCTAGTACAAGGCTGCTCCTTAAACTTTTCCACTTGCAACCCCTTTTTGTCTGAGAAAGCTTTACAGGATCAATGCATATATAAAATAGGAATACAAATCAAACATTCAGTTATGAGGCTTTGTATGGGATCATGACCCAGAGTTTAAAAATGTGGGCTTTAGAGCAGTGATGTCAAGCTAAAATAGTAATAGAGCCACTAATACATAAGGATCACTGGGGACACATATTGACTTAGAAAAACATACATTAATATTATCTTTGTTATTTTATATTTTTATTTTGCTAAATATTTCCCAAGTATATTTTAATATTGTTCTAGTCTACCAGTATCAGTAACCCTAGGATTTAGGATTCAAGTGAGAGGCAACCCTGAAATGGATACTTTGAGAGTTGTGCCACAGTTCTCTTTTAATGTCCTGACCCAGTTTCCCTGATTGTCCTACTCAGTTACTGTGCCTCAGGTTATAACCATTCCCTTTTAATGTTAGGATAAAGGTTTTATAACTTAGACCTTAGACTATACTTATTCCCTCTTGATTTGATGGGATAAAGGTCCTTATCCATTTTAGACATCATTAGAATATATGGAGCCTCTCCAGTACCTCCCATTATGTCATCTTAGGTGCCTCCCCCCATTAGGTCAGCCCCCTCCAGATACCTCCCCCATTATGTCATTGTTCTTGTTACCCAATAAAAAAATGTGGTATCCAATATTCAGGACTGGATTCTTTGAGAAGATAGTCTCCTCAGCCCTGGGACCAACCATGGGTCCATTGGTTCCAGTAAATCTCTCTATTTAATAAATTCTATATTGAATACTCTCTAATCTCTATCTTGCTCAGTTTCTCTGGCATTATATGAGCAAGGTTTGGAGATCTCACAGATGGTAGTTGAAGGATATAACTTTGTAGTTGCCAAACTCAGAAAATGAGGCACTATAGAAGTCAGACTATAATTCATATCTTCCCTTTTCTGGAATCTGAGTAAAAGTTGGGGGCTGAGAAGAGTTAACAGTTACAACAGATTAGTGACCTTGCCCAACAGGGAACTAGACTTAAGGGAAACTTTTTGAGGACATCCTCAAAAAGTCTTCTAGGTACTCAAGGATCAAGATCCTCATGTATTTCTTACTATTACTTAATCCATTTTCCTCAGGGACTTTCTATGACTAAAGGGAAAGTGTGGATCTGATTTATATTGAATGTTTTGTACAAGCTGTTATTTTCATTACTTCTCAATACATTTTTTTTCCCTAAAACTTTTTCTAAAGTTTTTCTTTAGTTTTTCTGAAAACTAAAAACTAATGGGGAAAAATAAAACAAAACAAAAAAACTGATGGAATTCATATGATAATGCTTTCAAGTGATAGAATTAGTATCCAAATACACAGGATTACCTAATTACCTAATAGTGCTCTAACCAGTTTGGGACTCCAAACTACAGGTGGAAGGAATTTTAAATAATAGACTTTGCTTTGCAGGGTCAGAAATAGTGTGGAATTGGTTGGTAACACCATGGAGATTTTATTATAATTTTATTTATTTATTTATTTTTGTTGTTTTTGTTGAGGCAATTGGGATTAAGTGACTTACCTAGGATCACACATCTGGGAAGTGTTAAGTGTCTGATACTAGATTTGAACTCAGTTCCTCCTGACTTCAGGGCTGACACCATGGAGATTTCCAAAGATTTAAGAAAGTCGCCTGGGCTCTCTCAACTTTTTTCTTCATTTGAATATTGAAACTTTTGATCTGGAGTCCCAATGATTTTTCCATCTTTAAATACTATGCTGAAATTAGATAGGGTGAGATATAAAATTTTTATCACTTAAATATTTCCCTGGCTTTGTAAATTCATTGACATGCGTTCTTCCTTCAGCAATATGATCTGTTGAACCTACTCAATCTATGGTCATATCTGTTGTGTAGGTTTCCATAGAGAGCAATACAAATAGAATCTTCTCAGGATATTGGTTTAACTTGAATTTGTTCTCTAAGAACTCTCATGTATAGCATTATACTTGAGGAATAATAATATACATTTTCTCTTTCACTGGAGAGGGATGATGGGGAACAGAATTTATTTTAGAAATCCTTCCCGTACTAGGAGTTAAACTGATAGTACATCTTGGTTTTAGCACCTCTAACAGCTCTAAAATCTTTTAATCCCTATATGGGCTGACATTTGCCTCACTGGCTTCTTTAATAAGTCTATGGGAAGATAGTTTGATTGTGCACTGTCTTTTTCATACACAGAGGCTTTGCAAACAACTTACTTGACACTGAAAGGAAATTCTCTTGTGTCTGCCTTTGTCTCTATCTCTGTGTCTCTGTATCTCTGTTTCTGCCTCTTTCTCTTTTTCTCCTTTTTTTCTGTTTCTCTCTCTTGCTGCTCTAAAATGTATGCTTAATCAGACTTCCAGGACTCACATTAGTTATTGGCAAAGAATTTCCCAAGACTTTTTACTATTAATTGATTTGTAGTGCTACAAACTCCTACCAGAACAACATAAAGCATTCAGAAGTGGGTGACAAAGGTAGTAAAAGTCGCTGATATTTTGCCATATTGGATCAATTAAAAGAATTAGAATGAGTTATTCTAGAGACAAGATTAAGTGGGCCTATTAACTGTCTTGAAATATGTGAAAGATAGTTAGTTATGTGGAAGATGGACAAGATTTATTATTCATTTTAGGACCAGAAAACAGAACTAGGAACAAAGGCTGGAAGTTTCAGAAATGTGTATTTCAACTCAAGTAAAACTGATTTTTTTTTTTTTTTTTTTTACTATTAAAGGGAGAGGGAAACTGTTCCCTTTATTGAAGCTGTGTTCCCTTTAAGATAACTCTGAGTGATAACTCTGAAACTGTATTTCCTTATGATCTGTGATCTCTTTTGGAGTCTCAGCCTCTCCTGGGGAAGGCATATCCCCCAGATAAGTCATCTTTCAGGGATGCCAGAGCCTTTGATTCAATTAAAAATTCTGGTCAAAAAGCATCCCTTTGAAACGTTCAATTCCAACAGAAGAGCTGGGCTGGAAACTGGACATCTAAACCTGGGAACCTCAGCTTCTTAAAGCCTCAAGATTCCTTAAAAAGGGCAATAACTGGACTCATTTTTTGCAGAGGTCCAAGCAAGTTGCTAGGAGAAGGCATTCTTTATTCAGTGCAAGAATGCCACTAAAGAAGTTATTCTTTTAGGAAACTGGTTTCTATCCAACAATAAACTCTCATTTCTGCCATTAATAATTTGGGATAAGTGAATTATTTCACTTTAAACCTACAGCTGACCAAAAGGGGATTTTAACAACTTTTTATTGCCACTAACCTCATCACCACTGGGAATTAAGGGGATACAAACCTCATCATTATGAGAATTATTGAAAGTAGAATGGCTTATCTGGTGTGGTGGTAGGTTAGCCTTTAGTAGAGGTCTAAAAGCAAACATGGTTTGGACAATTATCAAACAAAGTATAGAAAAGATTCTTACAAAGAATAGACTAGGTGGCCTGTAGAGTCCGGACTACCTCCCTGAAGGGCTCAAAATCTGCCAGAGTTAGGATAAGGAAAAGTCCTTGCCCCATGTTGGGTGCCAAAATGTAAAGTTCTATTGTTTCTAGATTGTTATCTCTGGGAGGAGATCTCTTGGGGAACTTCTAGGGAGGCAACCTTAGTTTTGGTTCCAGTACCAGTAATCCCCAAAATGCAGCCAGAAGTTAATGTCCAGATCCTACTCTGCTCAATTATAATCCTTCTCTGGGAGAGATCTGTAAAATCTTTTCCTCGGTGTGCAGGTTTCATGGGAGCTCTGAATCTGCTCCAGCTCTTGTCCTTCCCCAAATCAGACTGGCCTCCTTTCAGCCTGCCTGGTGTCACAACTCTATCCCAGAGTAGATTCTCTCAGACCCAATGCTGCTCCTTTTTTTATCCTCCCAGAGAATATGCATGTGAGAACTCAATAGGGCGTGGGGAAATACTTCCACCAATGAACTTGCTAAGGTGTAAACTCCCTTTAAAGACCAGAACCAAAGGTCTGAGCTAGAGAACTGTCGTCAACCTGAGTTCTTACCTTGTCACTGTCAAAAAAACCTGAGTTCTCACCTTGTAATCCTAACAACTGACCCCTTGACCCAATCCGGACTCTCTTCCCCCACTCAATGTTGGCTCCTTATATCTTCCCAGAGAATGGGCTTATGGGAGCTCCTTAAAACTATTCACTCTTAAAGGTGTGAAGTCTTATGTGTAAACAAATGAGTGAGCTCCTTTAAAGGTGTAAACTCCTTTAAAGGTTTGAACTACTTTAAAGGTGTGAACTCAGTGTGTAAGTATCTTGTAAGTTACAAGTACTTAACAGTGGCCTATGAAATCCGTTTCAAATTTCATATTTTACATTTATAACCATTGAATATTATTTTAAAAGTGTAAACAAATTACCTTCTCATGTATGGAATTTCCAGTGAAAAGTTTGGTGTTTTATTGTGAAAAGGCAATATGTGAGAATGTTGTGTCTGTGTGTACAACTTCATTTTTATATGGTATGCTACTTAAGATGCTTTCTCTGGTCATAAATGCATATAACTTTTTAAATGTAAAAATTAATAGATGATATAAAGAAATATGCTTCAATTTACATAGGTATACATTATAGCTATAAATATACTTCTTAGCAGTTCTATTCAAAAAAGCTACAAATAAATCAGGTTATAGGAGGAAGTCTGAGTACTTTCTGATGAGTTGTCAGGTCATGTTAAGTTCATTTAATGAAACAATATACATTTGCTATTTAATTTGGGGCTGACAGCATCAAGTAATTTTTAAAAGCCAAAAAGAAGTGATGGGTTTTATTTATGAGACATCACCTTTAGATTACTACTGCTGGTATGAACAGTAGCAAAGAAATCTTTCTGTTTCAAGGGCCAAATACTATCTTTTTTTTTTTTTTTTTTTTTAATGCATCTTCAGCAAATGAAGGATGACTTAGTTTCACCTTAAATTTTAAAGCACCCCCTTACATATGAGAGCAGCTTGAATTTATGTGCCTGATGGTCCTATAGGGTCCATGAAAATAGAGCAGAGGGACTTTGAAATGAGCAGAGGAATCTAGTTAACTTCACCTCTCTTGACATTTTTTCCACATTAGAACCTTTCTTAGGAACTCTGCATATACAAGAAGCAGTTGTCTATATGGTATGAAATGATATGTGCTAAAATACCTTCTTGACCCTTCAGATCTCCTTCTTTACCCCTTAAATCTCCTTCTTCACTCTGACCTGATGTTTTAAATTCCCACCAAGTAAAATTTATTCTTTGCATTAAAGGATTATGCTTTCCAAGAAAGCTCAGTTAAAATGCAAATACATTACCTGGGGGGATTGTACATTAATCCTGTTAACACTTCACTAAGGATTTGTTCATAAATTTGCTAATACAGAGCCAATCCTCATAAATGAAGTAGGTACATTTTTTGTTGGGAAAGGTGGAATTCTGGGAGTGAGAATCAATTGATGTGTTAGAGACAGATCATAGAGGTCATGAAAGTTTATTGTTTTATTTTCAGTTCAAACATCTACATCTTGATATCAGCAAAAATTACCAATCAGTATTTGATTTATTGTTTTGCTGATTGTCTAAAGGTAAGAAAGTGATGAAGATAAAGTTAATGGTGATTAAGATTAAAAATTTGTCATGCATAAATTTTGAAAGTCCATTATTAAATATTTATCAGTATATCTATGGCTTTAAGAGAAAAACAGGCAATAAAGAAGAACATTTTTCTACTTCAAAATTTTTCTAAGAATTAGCCCTCACTCTTATCCAGTCAAAACAGATGCCTTATCTTTCAAAAAAGAAAATGGTAATGTATATTTATATATATTTGTGCAAAAGGTAAAAAGTTATGTGGTGGATAAGAATAGAAAAATATAAATAGAAATGTGGGATTAAGGCTGAAGAGGTACTGTTGTATCATATGTATGTGTTAAATTCCTCTGATACAATGTAGTCACACTATTTTCTGTGTCACCTAAGTGACACAGTTCTGAATCCAGAATGAGGAAGATGAGTTCAAATCTAACCTCATACATTTTCTAACTGTGAATGTGGATAAGTCACTTAATTTCAGATTTCATATCTGATAATGAGATAGAGAATAAAATGAGATAATATTTGTTAGATGATATGTAAATCTTAATACTCTAATAAATTATTATTAGTAGTATTTATTGTTTTCTACCTTTTAACTTATTGTGAGGCTAAATTTAGAAAAGTTTCTGTAGTAATTAAGTTTGGAAGTTTGTTTATGACATGATTGTTTCTGACATAATATAGAAATCATTTTGCTGACAGGCAATCACCCTTGATAAAACTGCACAAGCTCATTCAATATAAGTTCACTATTTTAATACTCCGAAAAACAAGAGAATATGGCACTTATCCTAAATCCTAAATAGACCATTGTTTATATTTTTAATAGATAGATATAAAAAAGACTACCCTTCTATCTTAAAATTATATATGTATGTTCATGCGCATAATTATACATATAATACCTACAACATATAAATATACAAATATTATACATTCATGTATGTGGATGTATATATGTATGCGAATATATGTTATATAAGATACATACACATATATCACATATATGTGTTATATATATGACATATAATTATATGTATATAATAATCATAGAAGTATACTTTCCTTATGACAGTTTTTGAGACTGAAAAATATACTTTGAGCTGATTTATTTATTTATTTGCTTCACCTAAGACTGGAGTTTTTGATTAATTGTGAGCTAATAGAGAACCTAGATTATGATTACTTTATAGCATTATTCAGAAATAAATATGCCATGCTAAGAATCAATAGTCCAGTTTGGACATAAATCTTTTTCCGGAAGAAATGTCTCTACTGTCTCATGGCTACAGGTCAAT
This sequence comes from Sminthopsis crassicaudata, assembly GCF_048593235.1. Taxonomy (NCBI): domain Eukaryota; kingdom Metazoa; phylum Chordata; class Mammalia; order Dasyuromorphia; family Dasyuridae; genus Sminthopsis; species Sminthopsis crassicaudata. The sequence goes on along the minus strand of NC_133618.1, from coordinate 304,547,854 downwards.
ATGTTTTTAGATCATGTCGTAGAATTACCTTGGATATGGAGTTCATATTGTTTATTTCCAATAATTTCTTTTAATTGAACTATATCTGATGTTTATGGCAGCTCATGTCAGTAAAGCTGAATCACTACTTATCAGAATTGAAAATAACAGCTTATAAATATAAAAGGATGTTGAAACTATAACAGACATACTTCTTGTCAATAAGGTCAGCAGAACACAGGGAATGACTTCTCCATGATACCTGAAGATAGGTTCACACATACAAACTACTGCTCCTTCTGTTTTCTACTTTTGTCATCATTGCTGCTCCTACTTTACAACTATAGAGAGCATTAAAATTTACAGAGCTTTTTATGTCAAAAGATTATATTAATTGTAATAAACAATCATGTGTAAAGAACCTTCAATGTCCAGGAACTGTGCCAGATGCTGCAGACAGAAAAGGAAGAAATGAAATACATTCCTTATGAAGCTGAAAAATGTACACATAAGTATATGTGTATATACACACACACACATACACACACACATATACACACACACACGAAAATACATAGGTGACAAAGGGAATAGAATCCTGGGTGTAAAGTAAAAAGAACATGAATTTAAATTCATTCTCAGACATTTATTAGCTGTGTGACCCTAGGTAAGTCACTTACTTCTGCCTTAATTGTCATCTGTAAAATGAGTTGGAGGAGGAAATGTCAAGCGAATCCAAGGTCTTTGCCAACAACAACAACAGAAACAAAACCTGAAATGGGATCATAAAGAGTCAGGACTAAAATGACTGAATAAAAAAATTAATATATACAGAATACAGAGTTATATGGTACCAGAGGAAGAAGGAGTGAGACACTAGCAACTGAGGAGAATCAAGATATATTTCCTGTAGAAGGTGGTTCATTTCATAGTTTCATCAATAGTACACTAATGTGCAATATAAACAACAATAATAATAAATAATGAAGATGACAGTGCTTTAAGGTTTGTGGTGCAGTTTACAAATATTACTTCATCCACATAGCAATATCAGGAATTACATAATAATATTATCTATATTTTATAAATGAGGTAACTGAATGAAACAGGCAGAAGTTAAATGATTTGCCTGCAAATTCTTCTCTTCATTGATAGTCATGGTCAAACAATGAGAATCAGTCAATGCTGTATCAAAGCAAGGGGTGATAAGTTGAATTATACATAAAAAGATCCATGATTAACAATCCTATAGTCTACAAATATCATCTTTAAGTTAAAAAGTACAAGTTCCCATAAAATTTTATTTTCCTCCTTGGTTTTCTGTAAAAAGCAGCATTAATTTTTAATTACTTCCATTTATGAATTACATTTCACTCTTCCATTTACTTACCCCATAGTCTTCTACTTAATATAAAATGTTAAATCAACACACCACTTCCATCTTGCCAAGAATAAATTTCTCCCAAATATACATTTTATTTAAAATATGGATGGAAACCTGGGAGAAATAGTAGTGCAATGCCAACCACTAAAAAAATGGAGAAACCAAGGGATACGAAGCACTAATCAAATCTCTAATGAAAAATTAATCAAAAACCCGTGTATGCTTGACTTTTTTGCCCCCTCTTCCATCTAATAACTACAAGTTATTATGTCAAACCATTTTCCTTATTCTTGATTTAAAAAAAAATGAAATTTATCATATTTTCCACATTTAAAACTCTAATGTAATTGTTCTCTGCTTTGAGATAATGTAACAATGTTTTGTAAAATTAATTGAAAATTGATTTGGAGGTATTAAAAATCTAGATTGGCTTTCAGGTACTCACTGATTACCTCCCCTATTCCCCATATAGGCCTATGATTTGCAAAACAAATCTTTGTTAAAAATATTTTATTAATATTTTTACATCACAATGATCCCTCAATTTCTCCTTCTCTCAATAGAAGCTTTTTTTTTTTGTTAGTAACAACAAGCAAGATAACCTCAAACACTGACTTTGTCTTATAGTACATAATTTATTCTGCCACTGCTAATGCACAGAACTCTACTGAGAGAAGGGGAATGTCTCATTATTAGTCTGCTGTATCTGAGATTGATTATTACATTGATATAATTTACTGATGTTGATATCATGCTGTTTCAAAACATAATTTCAAACCATTAGTGGCTATTGGTACCTTAGAGAAATTCCTAAAGTCCTAATATTATTTACCAAGATGTCAATCTATACTTTTGAGTTTTCTGTCTTCCTGGGTAACATATTTTCAAAACATTGTCTTATTATGTGAGTCTTATCTATGTGGCTAATTGAATTGACACAATAGTCTCACATTTCAAAATAAAAAGTTTATTCGTTATAGTGCCCTATGCTGCCTGTATAAAGGTAAATTTTCATTTATGTAAAAAGAATATAACTTCCTTGCCTTCAAATATGATGAATAGTATGTACTTAATAAATGCTTACTAATGCATTTATTTATATATTGCAACTAATTACAGGAAAAGTATTTCTAAAATATGGAAGTTAGTTTAAAGTTTCTTTTTAAGTATACACAAAGAATGTAGACTATGAAAAAATTTAGTACAGTGCCTGGCATATAACAGATGCTATATAAAGACTTATTCACTTCTTCCTTCTCTATCTTAAACATTTTTAAAATTTATTTTTGAGGGGAACAAATATTTTTTGAGATAACTGGAGAAAGAACCATTTCCTCATCTATTTAATTGAGGTCAAAGAATTAGATGACACTGAAGACACTAATTTTGACTTTTTTTTTTTTTGAGACAACACAATTTCTCTATTTCATATTTTAGTTAGGTTCCAATTCATGCAAATTATGAATTTTAAATTTTAAATTATGAAACCATAAAGTGGTCATATATATTAAAGTTTCACTATTCCATTATAATTATGAAAATCTGGTCATTGATTCATATAATTTGAAAAGAAAGATGATAAAAATCATCAATACTCTAAATCTGATAAAAAATGAAATATGCTATATATTTAGTCCTTTATCTCTGCAAAGAATGTAGGCAAATGCATTCATTTTGTTACATTTACTTTGTAGTCAAGTTTAGTCATTAAAGCATATGGTTTGTTGTTTGTTTTTCTTTTCATTTACATTTGTTGGAGTTATTTCTTTTTTTGTATTTTGTTTTTCTGGGTATCATTCTGTTTATTCTTCATAATGTTACATAAGTTAACTCATTTTTTTCTAATCTTCATATTCATAATTTCTTAAGATATAGTAAAAAATCTATTTTATTCTCTTAACACAACGTGTTTAGTGATTACCTAGACATCTGCTTTGTTTCCAGTTCTTTGCTACTACAAAATGTGTTACAATGAATATTTTGGAGTATGTGGGATCTCTTTTTTTCTTTCTTTCTTTTCTTTTCTTCAGGTATAAGCTTATTAGTGGAATCTTTGGATCAACATATTTGAACATTTTATTCATGTTATTTGAATAGTTCCAAATTGCTTTTGGAACATTTTATTGATTCACATCTAGTCAACAATGCACTAGTGTTTTCTTTTTTGTTTGTTTTTACTTTTTTTTTCTCACATTGACTATTTGCTTCTTTTATTCTTTGTTAATTTGTTGGGTTTGAATTTTCTTGATTTAGATTTTTCTTATCATTAATAATTGGGAATTTTATTTCATATGGCTGTTAGTGGTTTTCAAGTTCTCTTTTGAGGATATGGACTTTTTTTTAGCAACTCTGACTATGTAACCTGCCTACTTAATATTCTCTTTTGGCTTCCTATTGTCATCAGTATCCAAATAATATTATCTTTTAAAGCCTTTTACAACCTTGCACCTTCCTACCTTGCTAGTCTTCTCTTCTTATACTTTATTTCCTTAAGAGTTATCCAGTGGTACTGGAATTCTTACTGTTACTTGAACAACACTTACCTTTTAAGCTAATGCCATTTCACAGAATGTCCCCCATAATCAAAATGCTTTCTTCCCTCCTCTCTGCCTCCTGGCTTCCAGATCTACCGTCAAGACAGCTCAGATCTCACAATCTACAAAAGGCAATGGTCTTCCATTGACTTTTCTATTTAAAAAAAGTATTTTTTAAAATTTATGAAATCAAACAAGCATTTCTCGTAGCAAAGCATAATAAAAAAGATGATTGATGTGAAAATGCAAATTTATTGTGTGCAACTTGCTATTCTTTTTAAAAATATAATACATTTATCATTTAAATTTCTTTTTTTTCTTCCCCCCATTCCCTTCCTAGAGTTGGCTACCATTAATTACAAATATGTGGACACACACACACACACACACACACACACACATGTAAAATTATTCTATAAATACTTCTATTTATCAATTCAAATCTTTCTCTGGATGCAGATGCTTTTTCTTCATATGTCCTTTATAGTAAATTATTTTGTATTTATTATAAATATAATAAATTATTTTGTATTTGTTATAAATACAAAATAATTTATTATAAAGGACATTTGAAGAAAAAGGACTTATTCATTCAAATTCATTCTTAAAACAATATTACTGTTACTTTATACAGCGTTCTCTAGTTCTGCTCATTTCACTTCATTTTCTGTAAGTTGTTCTATGTTTTTTTTCTATGAATATTGAGTTTATCATTTTTAAAAGGACAGTAGTATTCTGTTGCAATCATATGCTATGTCTTATTTAACCATTACCCAACTGATGAACATCCCTACAATTAGCAATAATTTTCAAATGACTTCCCTCTGAAATTATTTTTAATTATTCTGTATCTTTGGTGGGTGCTTAGTTTTATTGGCATGCTGTCTTTGTCAAAAAGATCTGAACTCCCTGAGAGTAGGGATAGTGTTTCCCTCCTTTCTTTAAGTGCTAAACACTTAGCAAAGTAAATTGCATATGATAAAATTACAATAATATTTATATAATGCTTACTCTGTACTAAGTAGTACATTAAGTGCTTTAAATTATTATCTCATTTTATTCTCATAACAATACTGGAAGGTAAATATAATTATGCCCATTTTATAGATGAAGAAACTGAAGCATAGAGGGGTTAGGTGATTTACATAGGAATTGGTAAGAATTTAAATTGTAAGAATTAGAATGAACTCAGGTCTTTCTGACTCTAGGGCCTGCTCTATTCATTTCAACAGTTAGATGTATTAAGCTTAATAAATAAATGTTTATTGATTAACTGATTTGCTCCTCAAAACATTTATTATTCCTGTAGTTTTTTATTATTATTTTTAATTTTTATTATAGTTTTAATTTACAAAACATGTGTATAAATAATTTTTCAAAACTGACTCTTGCAAAATCTTCTGTTCCAAATTTTCCTCTCCTTCCCCCCCCCAAGATGGCAGGTATTCCAATACATGTTAAAATATATGTTAAATCCAATATATATATATATATATATATATATATATATATATATATATATATATATATATATATATATATATATATATATATATATATATATATATATATATATATACATATCAATACAGTTGTCTTGCTTCACAAGAAAAATCGGTTCTAGAAAAAAAACCAAAAAATCAAAAAAACCCAAAAAATCAAAAAAACAAACCTGAGAAGGAAAACAAAAATGCAAGCAAACAACAATAGAGAGAAAATGCTATGTTGTGATCCATACTCAGTTTCCACTGTCCTCTCCCTGGGCATGCATGGCTCTCTTCATTACTGAACAATTGGAACTGGTCTGAATTAATTCATTGTTGAAGAGAGCCACGTTCATCAGAACTGATCATCATATAGTCCTGTTGTTGCCATGTATGATGATTTCCTGGGTCTGCTCATTTCACTTAGTATGAATTCATATAAGTTAGTTTTTTGATTATTTGGGTTTTTTTTAGATAGACTAAAACAGAATTCTGGAACATACCTTTGACTGAGAGTAAATCATATACAATATTTGTTTATGCTTTTCCTGCTATTCATGGCATTTGACTTTCAGACAAGATCTTTTCTTTGTCTAAAGTAATATTTTAACATACTTTATTTTGTCTTTGGTCTGTTTCTCATGGAAAATTATGATCCCTTAGAAGATGATGAGATATGTCACAGATATAGAACTGAAAAAGACTTTGAAACTGATTGTGATACTAGGTAAACAAAAAATATAGTACTACAGAACAAAAGAAAGTTAGAAAGATAGGTATTGAAATGGTTAAAAAAAAATTCCCTCTTAAACATGTAAAATTTGACAGGTATACAGGACATTCAGATGGAAATATATAGTAGAAAGGTAGTGATGCTTTCAACTACTTTCCTTTAATATTGTTCCTTTAATTTTGATTTACTCAATTTATTTTTAGCATTCTATATATATCTATATATCTATATATCTATATATCTATATATCTGTATATATAGATATGACTATATTATCATATGTATATATGTATATATGTATATATCATATATGTTATATATGTATATAACATAATTGTTATATATATATACACACAATTTATTTTACTAACTCATTCCCATTTTATTAAAAAAAAGTCTCCCTTATAACTTGGTGGGAAAACATATGGTTATTAAAAGATTATAAAAGAAAATTAAAGGAAGTGAATCCAAGCTTTAAGAATTATATATGAGAACAGAAGGCTCAGTACTTTGCAAGAAAGAGTATATTTTTAAATTATCCATAATTAAAACATACTATGTAGAGTCTTCTAAGGGATCATCACCCATATCTCATAGCTATCCCCTTCCTTCCACTCATAAAACAATGTAAGTTCAGTTCCTATTACCTCTGTCCATGAAAATTCCAATCGTGTCCAGATTGATTTCCCAGACTATAGTTTCCAAGTTATAATCTCACCCTACACTTTCACTAATTTATTCTCCATATAGCTATCAAATATTTTTTCTTTCTTCATAGATTTGAGCATATCACTCTCTTGAATCAAACTCTAATAATCCCTTATTGCTCCTATCATTAAATACATAGAAGCACCTCACAATTTGTCATTAACTTATCTTTCCAGTTTGATTTCACATTATCTTTCACAAATACTATATTTTAGCTAACCTAACCTACTTTTTGTTTCTCTAAGTGATATTCTGTCTTTAATCTCCATACTATTTTGGGAATACTCTACTAGAGGGCATGTTGGACCCTGACTTATGGGTCCAAGGTTATTCTATGAAAATTACTGAAATAAGCATTTTCTAAAATCATCACTATAAGCATGTTTAAACTTGCTAAAACCACAAAAGGAATGCTTCCCAAGCAACTACTCCTTGAATCCAGGCAAGCACATTTATCTTTTGACTATTTCTGTTTTCAGTAGATTCTGTGGCTAGGCTACTTTTTTTTTTTTTTTTTTTTTTTTTTTTCCCTGAGGCTGGGGTTAAGTGACTTGCCCAGGGTCACACAGCTAGGAAGTGTTAAGTGTCTGAGATCAGATTTGAACTCAGGTCCTCCTGAATTCAAGGCTGGTGCTCTATCCACTGTACCACCTAGCTGCCCCACTAGGCTACTTTTTTAAAAAGATATTGTTTTTAACAACCACTGCATTTCTATAGCAATTTTAGCATTCCTAAACATAGTTTAGATCCAGAATTATGACATACAAGCTTTCTTCTCCCTCACCTTAATCGCCAATTTAGTTACTTATGCTATTTGTCCCACCTACTTTTGAGAAATAAAGTCTTGACTCAAAGAGAATCCTTTGTGTGTGTTCTCACTCTAACTTGAAACTAAATGCTCTCCCAGAACTGCTAACTTCTTCCTCCTGAAAATCCTACCTATATCCTAGGATGAAATCAAATACCATCTTCTTCTTGAAACTTTTCTTAATCCCCTCAATTTGGTTGTCCCTTCTTTCTTTTTACAGCAGTTTGCAATACACACATACACACACATTTATCTATCTATCCATCTTTCTATCATCTATCTATTGACATATATATCTTGTTTTCTTCAGGACATTTGCATTTTTGTTACCCAACTCAATATCTTGAATCTAAATCACTACTTCATTATAAATTGTAATGAATTGAATTAAAATCTAATATATTCTTCCCAGTGCTCTATCCTGCTAAATGTAATTACTGTCATAAGACAACATACACAAGTCAAGTTAACTTTTATGTTCAGTTATTTATTGAGAATAGTTAAAAACAAGATAATCCAATGCAAAGTTTATTAAATAGTGATTCACAACTCCATGTGGAGTCATATAACTGAATATATGGCAAAATAATGATTTATTATCAGTAAATGTTTGATTTGTATATCTATATACCTGGGTTCACATAAAAATTTCTCTGGCAAAAAGGGATTGCAAGTGGAAAAAGTTTAAGAAGCTCTGATCTAAAGTATAATTCTTTTCATATCAGTTTAAATAGTATTTTATTTTTCCAAATATGTGTAAAAATATTTTTCAATTTTTGTAAAGTTTTGGTGTTCTAAAATTTTCTACCTAACTCCTTTATCTTACCCCTCCCCAAGACAGCAAGCAAAATGATATAGCTTAAATATATGCAATCCTTTTAAACATATTTCCATATTTGTCATGTTTTACAAGAAAAATCAGATAAAAAGGAAAAAAAAGCACAAGAAAAAATTTTAAAAAGGTGAAAAAGGTGCCATGATCCACATTCAGTCTCCATAATTTTTTCTCTGAATGCAGTTGACAATTCCATCTCAAGTCTAATGGAAATGCCCTGACTCTCTGCATTGTTGAGAAGAACCAAGTCATCATAGTTGATCATCATATGATCTTGTTCTTACTGTGTACAATGTATTCCTGATTCTGCTCACTTTATTCAGCATCAGTTCATATAATTTTCCCCCAGCCTTTTCTAAAACCAGTCTGCTCATTATTTCTTACAGAACAATAATATTTCATTAGTTTTATATAACATAGCTTATTCAGCCATTCCTCAACTGATGGGCAGTCATTCAATTTCCAATTCTTTGCCACTAGAAAAAGAATTGCTTTAAAAAATGTTTGCATATGTGGAGTCCTTTCCCATTTTTATTATCTCTTTGGGATATAGACAGAATATTGAGACTTCTGGACTAAATGATATCTTTTCATATAATTTTTAATTTTATACATTCTTAAGTGATAAATTTTCAGTAATCCTTCAGTAGCCTTCACTACTTTATAACAACTACCACTATTTTAGTGGTACTACTTGAATACCACTACGTTAGTGGATTTTTTATTTGCTTTTGGCACTTTTGATGAATAGTTCAAAACACCTCTGATTTCATAAATTTAAATAGTTTCTTTACCAGTAAAAGTCACAATGCTCTCATGCCTTACTAGATGCTGTTGTGTTACTATGATCAAAGCATTTAATCATAAGGTATCCAGTCCTCTGATGATCAGCCTTTCCTTGAGCATATACCATGTCCATCACTGGATTCCTCTTCAAAGTCTTTTCAAATTGTTAGATCTTATCCAATCTTGGCTCCATTAGGCATAGACTTTGAGAATCCATTGTCACTTCCATGCTAAATGATTCCATGAAAGGAATTAGCATTAAACATTTGTGTAAATAGAAATAAAAAGATTGTATATATAAATATTGCTGATCAGTTTTTACTTCTGAGAACACAAGGATTATCTAGAGAGAATGATCTTGAAGTTCCTGAAAAATACCAAGTGTGTAAATTAAATTCTGCTTCATATCAATATGCAAACATTCAAGCAAAGCAAGCAAAGTGCTCAGTGTCTACAGGGATGTGGTTTCACCCAATAATTTACTAGAGTATTGGTAAGAAATCCAGTTCATATTCCTATAATAAAACATCAATCAAATAGCCTCTAGCTTCTAGCCTCAAAAATATTGTTGCTTTTTATTTCTGCAAACTAAATGCTCTTCCCTCTTATTTTATATTATAGCCCCTTAGGCTGCATTTCCTTTATTAATATTTTGAACTATTTGTCTGTTTTCTCCCATTCTTCTGGTTGGGACAATAACCTAGTTGTACAAAACACCAAAATTTTTATTATTTTTTCTTCCTTCAATATAGCAGAATCAGTGGTCCTTGGAGGCTTTCTTTTTTATTGAAGCAATAAATTCTTCTATTGAAATTAAGAGTTATCTTACAAATAGTGCCTATTTTATAATAGTAGCACAAATCACCACAAAGTCAGTTGGAACTGTTACTAGATGTACGGTGTTAGAACTCAACTAAGAAAGCATTCTACCAAATTATTTGAAAATAACTAATTTATTTATTGGCCACTGAAAAAATAAGCATGCAGAAAATAAAGCACTAAGCACTACTTATTTTATCTATCATTGTTTTTTCCAGCTTTATTGTTTTATAATTTTTCTATGTTCTCCACAGACCTATAAAATATTTTTTACCTAGTATCCATTGTATTTCTTTTTGATATTGATACTTAAGCTTATTAAATGATTTCTTCCTACACTAAAAATACATTAAAAAAAATCATTTTTTCTCTTTTGGTTTCACTATTTTACATACATGTCTAGAGATCTATAGAGAGGAACCTAGAATTTAGTGGTTTATATAAAGAAAAGGGCAAGATTTGAATAGCATAGGCCAGTCTGCATGAGTTGTGATCTGCTCCAATGGAATGACTTCAAAACAATGTGATACACTGGAGAAAACTTCAACAAAGCTATTTGTTACAAAGTTCTTTCCACTCATGTTATAATGTAAAAATTTGAAAAGTAGACAGATTATTGATTTTAGAGTCTAGAAAACCTGGGATCAAATTGTGCCATTTACATTTACCAATTTTGTTTTGGAGGCAAAACATATAAATTCATTAAGCATCAATTTCCTCAAAGAAAAAAAAAGAGGAGATTTGATAAGATAGCTACAAAGTTCTCTTCTGATTCTCAATCTATCATACTTATAATCCTTTGTCCAAAAATATATTCATATTTCTTCACAAAAATCTGTCCATAATTTTTCAATTTATATTACTCATATTTTCTTCATGATTAAAAACTTAGCATGATTTTTCTGTCTTCCACTTCTTACCTCCAAAAATCAAACCAAATCTTGTTAATTATTCTTTACATTATCTCTTGCATCTTTCTTGCTGTTTGTCTGACTCTTCATGACTCCATGCATGTAGTTGTATGTATTTCTTGGTAAAGATACTGGAGTGATTTGCCATTTCCTTCTTCAGTGTCCCAATTTTGGAGTCGAGGAAACTGGGGCAAGCATAGGTCAACTATCCTGCCCAGGTTTATACAGATAGTAATTGTCCGAGATAATATTTGAACTCAGGTCTTTTTGACTCCAGGATAGTGCTATATCTACTGTGGCACCAACTAATCAATGACTAAACATTTTAAACAAGTTGGACAGCCACTAGAGTGAAGAAAAAAGTTATCCAAGATGGTAATCCTTAGAACTTTTCCAGCATTTCTCAGGAAATTCGAACTAGACCACAGCTCCCTTCCATGTTATCTGGATTTTTTTTCCCCCTCAAATTGCCCTCTTACATCTAACTCCTTCCTTTTTGTTTTCATTGTTATGAATACAGTTCATTCTACATCACACACTTGAGTATTGTGCTTTTAATAGCGAAGATATGCTTTCTTTTCATAGCTCCAGCTTGAAATTTCCTGAATTCCTTGGTAGGTAATCTGAGGAGTCATCATAATACAAAATGATCTTATCTCTGGTCGCCATTGGGTAATGAGATTTTAGTAGACTTATAGTGTATCACCAGACTTCATGCTTTTTATTGATTTAGGACAACTGGCAGGATTTAATCATTTAAAAAAAAAAAGTTTTTCTATCATGAAGAAGCATCTGTATAGGGCAGTTATATTTAATTCAAAAAGAATTTTGTTAGGTAGCTACTGTATATATGTTGGGAATCTACTGGTACAATTAATAATGACAATATAACATTTGTATAAAATTTATGATTTGTAAAGCAATTAACAAGTATTAGTCCACTATATCTTGGAAGTTAGATGCTATTAATATCTGTATTTAATAGGTGAGGAAACTGAACCATGTAGAAGTTGTGAGTTGCCCATGATCACTTAGCCAGTAAGTGTGTGAGGTTGGATTTGTATTTCAGTTCCTTCCTGATTTTAAGTCTGGAGATTTGTGCAATCATCTACCTAGATATATAAAAAAGGGAAATAATGAAAATAATACCACCCAAAACAATACATATAGGCAACATTCCCCACCCTTAAAGAACTAATGTTCTATTTGGATGACACAACTACAGACAATGTGAGAGCTAACTATTCCCTTCAGAAACCTGGACACTAGGGAATGGCTTAAAATTAAAAAAACAAACAAAAAAAAAAAAAACAGCATAAGACAGTAGGAAGACCTTATGATATAAGTTCTATTATGTTTTCTATGTACATCTGACCATACAAATAGGCAAATTGCTTTCCCTATTTTCTCTTCTCCTGCTGCTTTGTCCCATTCTCCTCTTGTTGACCTTTTCTATTCCCAGAAATATAGACTACTCTATTTTTGCCATTTTGTGATTGAGGGCTCTCTTGTGCTTCATTAGTCATGACAGGACAACCCAAACTACACATTATTGCCATTGAAAAGTTCAGATGGAATGGTCTGGGTCATGAGGAGAGTTTTCCTGGTTTTTTTTTTTTGTTGTTTGTTTGTTTGTTTTTGTTTTTTTTTTTTTTCCTTCTAAGTAGCACTTTCAGTTAGATAAGTGCTTATTATACCTCTAACCCCCAATTCTACTAGAGAGGTAGGTAACTCTTCCTTCCCAATTGTATGTTTGTTTTTTAAGCTTTCAAGTGACACCCCGTTGTAGTTGTTTCTCTGAATAGTCATTATTTTCTGGGGTTTTGCTTATTTTGTCCATTTTGATTTCAACCAAGACTTGCCAAGCTACTTTTATATCTTAAGACCTGAGTCTGCCTATTTAGAAATTTTTCTGTGCATGACTGTGAGTGTTTATACATTAATTCCAAATTAAAAGAAAACCTAACAGTAAACAAATAAACAATCTTTAATCTTTTGTAAGATTTTGTGTTTCTCAGATTTATCAATCAAGAATCACTTATGCTTACTATATGCTAAGCATTATTATATTCATTTATCTGTAAATATCTTCTACATATTTAGCTATTTAAATATTTTCTTCTCCATTAGAATGTATGCTTCCTGAAGTAAGGGATTATTATTGTTAATTTTTTTTGGTCCTTATTTGTTTCTTAGATACTTAGAACAGTGCCTAGCACACAGTAAGTCCTTAATAAATGTGATTGACTAATGTACTGCACCCATAATCTGCAGCCTCTTTTACCATCATCTTTATACTTTTGACTAGTTCCCTATTGCTTTTGTTAATTAATTAGTTGCGTTTATGGCTAGTCAGATATATTTCTGATCATTTTGTTTTGGTTATCTGGAAATACATTTGGGTTCAAAGTATAATAGAATAATATTTAAAGTATAGAAAACTATAAAAATCTTATGGACAAGGAAAGCGACCATTTAAGTAATTGTTCATCAATCTTCAAATCAAAAATGATGAAGATAACATAAAAGAAAACTAGACTGGCTGGACTGAATGTGAATCATATTTATAAAAATAATATATGTATTGTGCTTTAAAGTTTACAAAACACTTTATAGATATAACTGAAATAACACAACTAGAAATTATCTGGAACCAGATTTAAATTTGTCTTTCTGACTCTAGATCCAATGCTCTATTTAATGAGCCATCTATCTTCCTTCTCAGATAAATAATGAGAAATGTGTTTAAGACAACATTCTGTTTTCATGAGTGATAACCAAAAAATTTTTTTTTCAAATGTTTACATATATATATATATAATATATATAAAATGGGCTCTGAATCCACTCTCTTCTCTTAGCATGTACAATATAATGAAAACTTTGATAGTTTTTGCAAGATCATTTTCTGAGCATTATTTTCATTTTTTCTAGACTAAATATATGGGGAATTGAAGTTAGATAAAAAGATTAATCTCATTGACCCTTGGGTATGCTTTTGAACTTGCTTTTAAAAATAACATATGAACTAATTGTCTTGTCATTTGGTTCTTTCTCATTAATGTAGAGTGCACAAAAATGATAGAATTGACTGTTTTGATTAGTTGGATTCTAGTTAATTCTTGTGTCCTTATATCTAGGGTTTGCTTTTACAGTTGTTATAGATGAAATGCCTAAAGGAAATACTATGACAGGTTAACTGAACAGACTTATTAAGCTGAAAAATCCTTTAGCTACTGTAAAATATTCTCCCTAAAATTTTATCACATTACAATATATATGATGCTATGGTTTCTCAGACATGATGTTTTACCCCTTCATGGAGTCTGCTGTATTTTAGAAATAAACTCAACAATTTGAGTTAAAAGGAAGAAAAAACAACAACTACAACAACAAAAACACATGAGAAGTGCAAGTCACCATGGGACAATAACTGGTCTAGTGTAGAATGTAATCATTGGTACACTCCTTATAATAAAGGAAGGGGCAAGACAGGATATATTTTGAAGTACTCAATCAGTCAAAACTTCAAATGCTACTATAGCCAATATTGAGGTATTTTGAATTAGTTTCTGTTTCTCAAGTATTTCTGAGTACCTACTTTGTACTTAATACTGTATTTTGAGTTTCTGTATAATGTTTGTAAAGAAGATTTACCTTTTCTCTGCCAGGTATTCCCTCCTTAAGCCATCTATCTGCCTTCTCAGATAAATAATGAGACATGTGTTTAAGACAATATTCTGTTTTCATGAGTGATAACCAGAAAAATTTTTTTCAAATGTTTATATATATATATATATATATATGTATATATAAAATTAGCATTTAAGAGAAAAATTTGAGCAACAGCATAAAGATGGCTAAACCAACTGATTGTTGACCCTAGGAACCTGAGTGATAGGAAGTTATTTTACTTGAATTAGTGTCAGAGATACTCCCTTTATGTCTTGCTGGGCCTTTAAGTTAGGAGGCAAATGGAATGATTTTAGAAGTCTCATCTTTGTTAACCAAAGATGAGGAATTGGACACTGATGCTTTTACTCTTGGGGTGAGGTCCATGGGCCTTTGCTGAATTGTATAATTTTAGAGTTGAAGGGAATTCCATTGGCTACCTAGCACCTTTCAGACCTAAAGACCTAATAAATAAATAAAATTAAAACAAATCCTTGTTACATTGCATGCACAATATGTTGTCTCTTCCTAAAAATGATTTATGAAAGGGAAAACCCTCCTAAAGCCTATTCTATTTTGGGGCAGCTCTATTTATAAGGAATGAAATTTTCTATTTTTTTTTTAATCAAGGATTCTCTCCTGGAGCTCTAGCAACAGAAGGAAGAAATATGTGTTGTGTTCATGAAGTACTTACAGCAAGACTTTTAATCAAGAATACTTTATATTCTCTGAGAAGACCAAAGAGATATGTAGGTTTGTAGTGAGGGAACATGATCTTACTATCTTGCTATATAGGTAAGTGATCTTACTAAGAGAAATACAGGAATGCTTGTCTGCTATGGCAAACTTAGTACTCTATAAAACAGAGTACTAAAAATAGTACTCTATTTATGATAACCTCTGATAACTTTACATAGATAGTGATAACTTATGCCATAAATTCTAATTCATAACCTCACCCCAAGTTCTTGATTTTCAACATGCTTTTCCCTTCAGTTTTTTGAACTTCCTACCAGCCACTAGTCAACCATAGCACAAGAATTGACAGAAAAGTGCACAAAAGTAAGGAGTTGGGCTGAGAAATTATGGGCAAAATAACAGATCATATCTGTATGTCATATTTATGACCAGCAAAGAGCTTGAAATACATTAATTCATTCAATCCTTTAATGCCACTGTGAAGGAGATAGTATCATTATTCCTGTTTTAAGAATCAAAAACCTAAAGCTGGAACTTGTTCTGGTTCAGGTAACCAGTCATAGGCAACATTACACATTAGAAAAGACAGAAAGAGTCAGAGAATGTGGCTACAAATATCTGTTCTGCTTCTTATTACTTATATAACCTTAAATCACAGCCTCTTTTGGCATCAGTTTCCTTATTAATAAAATGAAAGGATTGGGCTCAAAGATTTCTTTAGTTTGTTCTCATTATAAATCTATAAACCTGTGGGTCTTTGAGTGTCTTACAGGGATTTGATTCCAAATCTTTCCAATAAACATCCCCTCATTCTATTTATTATAGCACCAGACATATCCACTTTATAGTGAGAAGAAAATAACTCAATTTGATTAATATCTTATATGGACACTATATTTATGCAATTTGTATGAAAGTTTATTCTCATAAATACTGTTTGTTCTGATGAGAGAATCTCAGATAATAATAACTATTTTAGGTTTGAAATAAACATATTATACTTAGGTCTTTGTCTGTCTGAATGTCAATCATTCTATCTGAACATAGCCACAAACATACAGATACATATGTATGTATGTATGTAAAATTTCTTTTAAGCCTTACCCCTAAATTGTCTACAAGATAGGGACAATAGTTATACCCATTTTTCAGATGAGGAAGATTAGACTAAAGAATTAAGTGAATTAGCTAAGTTCACAGAAAGAGTAACTGATAGAATTGGTTATTATTATTTATAAAATGAAAATATTGCAATTTTCTTCCAAAATTTCTATGTGGATTTTTGGCACATTGCCATACCAGGAAAATTACAGTTTTCATATCTATGAAATGATGTTCTATGGACTCTGAGATCTTTATAGTAGATTCTTTCTTCTTGGAATACCTTTTGATAGCATAATATAATTTTCTGTCTGTTCATTTCTCTCTTTCTCTGTCTCTCTCTCTCTCGTCTTCTTCCTCTCCCTCCCCCTCCCCCTCTCCCTCCCTGTTTTGCAATCTCTTTCTTCCCCTCTCTCCCTTTTTCTCATCTCCTTCCAACTCTCTAGTATTAGTTGGATGGAGTTAGAAGAAATGGCATCTGGGCCAATGCCTGAGATTTCATCAAAGGAATTCCCAATGTGAATACTTCCTATATTGATGCAATTTAGCATCTTGTCTGTAATTTAGAACAGTAATATCAGAGATTTAAAGCTGCAAGGCAACTCAAAGGCCAGATACATAAAACTCTTCATTTTTTACAGATGAAGAACCTGAAGCCCAGAGTGATTAAATGGTTTGAATATATAGGAATATACCCAAAGAGATCAAAGAAGAGGAAAAAGAACCAATTTGTACAAAAATATAACAGCTCTTTTTATGATGGTATAGAATTGGAAATTGAGGGCATATGAGTCAATTAGGGAATGGCTGGGTGATATATGATTGAAATAGAATACTATTGTGCAAAAAGAAATGATAAGCAGAATGCTTTCAGAAAATCATGAGAAGACCAATATGAGCTCCTGTAATCACAACATTGTATATGTTGTGAAAGACTTGCTCTCATCAAGATAATGCTTCAAGACAATTCCAAAGAGATGAAAATGCTATCTCACCCCCAAAGAGAGGGAAATGATGAACTGTGAGTGTATAATAAAGCATACATTTTTCACTTCTTTTGTATGTATTTTTATAATAGAGCTAAGAACATATATATATACATATATGTACACACATATATGTACATATATATATATATATATATATATATATACATATACACACACACACATGTACACCCACACCCACTCACCCAGATACACACACACCCCCTACACATATATATGTGTGTATACAAATATACTTGACCATACATATATGCATATAATGTCTTTTAAAAAGTGAGATTTAATCACAGATCTTTTAACTTCAAATGCAATTCTTTTCCCACTTTACTAGGCTACTCCTTAAATAGTTACTTGAAAATGTTAACTGATTTTCTTTTTTTTTTAAATAAGTTATTATTATTATTTTTGTTTCTTTTAAAAGAGTTTTCTAATCTCACGAAAAATAATTTTAACATTCATTTAAAAAACTGAGTTTCAAATTCCCCTTAAGAAGGCAAGTGATTTGATATAGGTTATATATGTCAGTCATCAAAACATTTCCCTATATCATTTCTGAAAGAAAACATAAACCAAAATTAAACTAAGAAATAGAAAAAAATATATAAAATGCATGATTAAATCTTCATTCAGACATCAACAGTTTTTTCTCTGGAGGTGCATAATATTTTTCATTATAAGCCCTTTAAAATTGATTTAAGTTCATGGTATTGCTGAGGAGAGGGAAGTCATTCAGATTTGATCATTATATAAGATAGTTTTCTGTATCCTGTGTTCTCTGGTTCTGCTCACTTCATTTTGTTTGAGTTCATATAAATCTTTCCAAGTTTTTCTGAAAACCAGATGTATTTGATATAACACAATAGTATTCTATCACAATCATAAACTCCAATTGATAAACCTCTCCTTCATTTTTGATTTTTTGCTACCAAAAATGAGCTATTTTATGCATTTGTTTATGAAGTTTTATGAACTAATTCATAGTTAATTTTTATGTAGGTACTTTAAAGTTCTTAATGTAATTAAATATCTTATTTTCCTCAAAGAATTTTACTTAGTTTACTCAGATTTTTGCCCAGTAGAATATTATATTCCAAGCCTTCTGAATTGTTTCTTTTTTGACTGATTGCAATAGTTTCTCCTTGATTTGGGAACTTTGGGATTTGACTATAAAATTTCTGAGATTTTTCACTTTGGAATCTTTTGCAGGAGGAGATCAATATATTCTTTCTTTTCCCTAAAATTGTTTCCATTTATTTTTATTTAATACATATTGCTTTATGAATCATGTTGGAAAAGAAAAAAAAAAACAGAATAAAAGGGAAAAACCATGGGAGGGAGAGGAAAAAAAAAAAAAGGCAGAAAAAAAGAAGTGAATATAGCATGTGTTTATTTGCATTCTGTCTCCATAGTTCATTTTCTAGATGCAGATGGTATTTTCTAGGTAAAGTCTCTTGGGATTGACTGGGATTACTGAAACATTGAGAAGGACAAAATCTTTCATAACGGGTCATCGCACAATCTTTCTGTTAGCATATATAATGTATTCCTGGTTTTTCTTGTTTCATTCAGCATCAGTTCATGTAAATCTTTCCTGACCTTTTAAAAATCAGCTTGCTCATCATTTTTTTATAAAACAGTAATATTCCATTACCTTCATATACCACAACTTATTCAGTCATTTCCCAACTGATGGGTATCTTACTAATTTTCCAATTCTTTACCATTAAAAAAAAAAAGAAAAAAAAAAAGCTGCTACAAACATTTTTGCACATGTAGGTCATTTTCCTTCCTTTATGATTTCCTTGGAATACAGACCCAATAATGGCTCTGCTGAGTTGAAAGATATGCAGTTTTATAGCCCTTTTGGCATAGTTCGAAATTGCTCTCCAGAATGATTGGACCAGTTCACAACTCTACCAACAATGCATTAGTGTCTCAGTTTTCCCACGTTGCCTCCAACATTTGTCATTATCTTTTCCTGCCATCTTAGCCAATCTGAGAGGTATGAGATGGTACCTCAGAGTTGTCCAACATTAGGATTTCTAAAAGACAAAAGCTGAATATAAAGTCACAACTTCAGATTCTGAATACTTCTCTGAAAACCTCATAGCAGTGAATCATCTAGTTAATTTTTCCTCTGTGTTATTTCTAAAGAAGTTCAGAGATAAAATCTGTATATCTATAAAGTTTTTGTAAGGAATTATTTTTAAAGTTAACTTTAATATTAAAAAAATTTTTTTCCATGATGTTGGATAAAGAACACTGTAAAAGTAAGAAATCCTAGAAGAAAATTGATCAGTTTCTAATAGTGTGCCATGTTTTTTTTCAAATTGTCTATTTAATTATCTGCAGGTATTTTGACCAGAAACCACATTCCCATAGAAGTAAAGGGAAAAAAAATTGTATCTTTCAAGTGATTATCCATATAAATGAAACTTTGTAGTGAATAAAGTTCTGAGAAGAGGTGATCCAACTTTTTTTATATGAAATCATAGCTTAAAGAATAGTATGTTCCAGTAGATTTCAGTGTGCCTGGTATAGTACCAAGCAAACATTCCACTAAATAATTCTTTCTTCATGGTTTACACAGATACTCCTGAGTACCCTCTTCCATGTTTCACTCTGTCTTCATTGTCAGGCTCAGAGAATTAATGGTTGGGGAGGAACACTAGAAAATCATCCTGCTAAACACTTCAAGTCTGAGAAAAAGAAATCTAAAGATTTTAAAAGAAACATAGAGGGCCTCTGACCAAGAGGTGTAAGCTTGGAATATATTGACCTAGGGGCAAAAATAGAAAGATGGAGGTTATGTGTAGAAGGACAAAAAGGTTATCACAGGAACACAAAGAATAGTTCAGAATTAGTTGTTCTTATATCAGAAGAGGGCCAGACATTACTCCAGATAGTCTGGGACATGTCTGTATGGTAACTTCAGATGATTAGATGCTTGGCTTGAGGAGATGAGTGACATAATGATTGACCCTTAGCAGTCAGTTTGCAGGATCAGGAGAGAAAGTTACTTTACATTACACTTACAAATAGCTCCAGTATCTTTGCCAAAGGAACCCCAAATAGGATCACAATGAGTCATACATTACTGGAAGGATTGAACAATAACATAACATTGGAAAGTGAAGCAATGTGAAGTACAAAGTTAGAAATATCCATTTAACTATTGGAAAGAAACCCAATTCCTTGGATGGCAGAACCATTGAGGGATATTGTGGCCACTCTACTTTAATTGTAGCTCTGCCCAGTTAATAAATAGGTAAATTCTATTGCCAAGAGATTTATTGCATTTGACTGTCATACATAGTCAGACTCTTCCTCAGACTCTTCCTTCACTCTTCACAATTATACTCACAGTGTAATTGAATTGCCCCTTTTTGATTCCCACATTAATAACTGTCTTTGGCTATTTTCTGTTATGAGACTGGTGATCCACACACATCATCTAGTCAATCACAGAAAGAGATAGAGGAATTTTAGTGAAAAGAACAATGGATTGAATACCTCCTTTCCTGAGTTTGGTATTTGTTCTGATACATTTAGTCTGGATGACATATTTTAAGAAGGACATTGATAAGCTTGAGAATAGCATCCAGAGCAGGGAAGCTAGAATGGTTGAAGGTCCATGAGTTCATCCCATTTAAAGACCAGATGAAGGAACTAATTTTTTTTTTTTAGGTGTAAACCATTTAGAATTTAGACAAATACAAAGTGCAAACTCAGAAGAGAAGGGATTTGCTTTCATACAGAAGAAATAATAAATGCTTCATTTTACTTAAAGGATAGAGAAGCTGTCCAAAGACTAGAACCTTTAAATAAGAAGATTTAAGTAATGGCTGGTTCCATCCCATCCTCAATAGGAAATCTTCAAGGAGAAACTGGATTAATATACTTGAGATCTATTGGAGTGGGTTTCCTATCAGTCCTGGGTTGCAGTACATGGCTAGAAAGGTATGTCCTCAAATTCTGTGATTTTTGTGAAGCTATGGCACAAGCAAGCTATTAAGCATTTGTGGATCCCCATTGTTTTCAAAGTTCTTTTAAATCTACCATCATCCTATGTAGAAAGCTCTATGACAACTATAAAGTAGTGTCCAAAAGTAACAAGATTATCTGAAGTCCCAGTTCTATCAGTAGCTTATCCTACTTCCATTCTTCCTGTGTGGGCAGCTTTATTTATCTGAATCTGCACCTTTGTAAACATTTTCAGAATTGTCAGGCTGCCCCTTTCACCACAACTGCAGTGGCTCAAAGCATTTACAAACAGAGCATGCATAAGACTCTCTTACAAGAAATCATTCCCCTAAAGGAGAAAATGAAGACCTTCTATCTTTTGCCAATTCTACTTAACTGAAGCTTCCAAACAAAATTTTAGCTTTATTCATCTAATTTTGTGGACTCCATAATATTCACAGAAAAAGGAAGCTGAGGAAGTATTGCAGATCAGAATAGGTAAAATGCAGTTATGTTGTTTGGATGGAGGCTCTGGGCCATTGTTCTATCCTTGGAAAATAAATGTCTGATTTGGCAAGCCCTGAATCTCATCAGCTTTATGCAAAGAGAGCAGGGGTAGGGTGGTGAGGAGAAATATATACATATAAATAAATATATAAATATTATGCATTCAAGTGCTTAGTATACACAAAAGAAAGATGCTTGTGTCTTACTCAGAGAAATGACACTGCTGAATATTCATGAGATACATTTTTCCCCCTTGCAGGCACAAAATATTTGTATAAATATGAAATTTATGCATAATTATATGAAAGCAGACATCCCCCAGAGGTTAAATATCCTAACATAGCAAGAAAGGTCCCGCCCTCCTGTAGATTTTATTAAATTAATGCAAGTGTTTGAAAGGATATAAACACTGAAGAAGAGAAGAATTGTTTAGAGTAGTCCAAAGGGGTAAAACTAAGAGTAATGAGACTGAACTAAGTAAAGAAAAGTTTAGGTTGAAACAATTTTTTTTTTAATCCATGTTGTGTTGTGCTCCCCAGTGATGCTGTTAGAAATGCTTTCAGCTTTAATTTTAGAGTCTAATGAAATCTATTAAGCTGAAATTACCTTTCTGGGAAAGTGGCAAAAGCTCTATTCCTTGGTATGCTATATGTGATTGGAGTTTTAAGATTTTTCCCATTTATGGCATGACTGGAGAGCTGAAATGGGAAATAGGACCATATGTTTAGTCCATTGATTAGTGTGTGGTGCCTTGGGCACTTGATTCAATAACTTCATATTCTTTATTCTGTCCCTGAATTCTCAGTTTAGTTCCGCCTTTCAGGTAAAGGACTCTTTTCTGTTATGCTCTTCAAAGTCAGTAAAGGACAAAAAATTTCTACCTCCCAACTCTTCTTATTTATGGGCTTTCCAATGTCATTGATCATTCTCAAATTTGAGATATGATTTGAGACCGGATCTATACCACTGGAATAGGGAATGACCAAGTGAGGCAGCTCATTCTACCATTCCAAGTTGGCACCTTAGAAGAAATAGCTGTCTAGAACACTTTTCAAAACATACATATATATAATTTTTCAACATTAACCTTTGCAAAATCTTGTGTTCCAAATTTATCCCTATTCCCCCCCTAGATGGCAAGTAATGCAATATATTTTAAACAAATTCAATTATTTTATACACATTTCTACAATTATCATACTGCACAAGAAAAATCAGATCAAAAAGGAAAAAAAATGAGAAAGAAAACAAAATGCAAGCAAACAACAACAAATAGAATGAAAATACTATGTTGTGATCCATCCTCTGTCCCCATGGTTCTCTCTCTGGGTATAGATGGCTCTCTTCATCACAAGACCGTTGGAACTGATTTGAATCACCTTCCTGTTGAAAAGAGCCATATCCATCAGAAGTGATCATCATATAGTCTTGTTGTTGTTGTGTATAATGATCTCCTAGTTCTGCTCACTTCATTCAGCATCAGTTCATGTAAGTCTCTCCAGATTTCACTAAAATCATTTTGCTGACCACTTCTTTTGAGAACAATAATATTCCATAACATTCATAAACAATCATTTATTCAGCCATTCTCCAACTGATGGACAGCCACTTAGTTTCCATTTTCTAGCCACTGCGAAAAAGGCTGCCACAAACATTCTTGCACATGTGGGTTCCTTTCCCTCCTTTAAGTTCTCTTTGGGATATAAGCCCAATAAACACTGCTGGATCTCAGGGTATGTACAAATGATCAGAGAACATTTTTCCTAGGTTCATGGGGGTACAAGAGAATGGAATTTTTCTCATTAATTTGTTTGTCTTCTCCATCCCTCCCCTTTCCCATTTTCTAAAACCCTTTGTTCTCAAATTATTGTGCTCTTTCCTTGAGATAGATTTTTCCTATAGTAATTTCATTCTTCTATATGGTCATAGATGAAATTTGGTCCACTCTTTTTAATGTTCATCTTGCTGTTCACATAGGAAAGAGTTATGGAAGAATCTATAGAGTTAAAAGATTTCTTGTTTAAATTCACATTTAGCCACAGTTTCTGTTTTAACTTGTCACAAAAATGACATTACCATAACCTTACTAACATAAGTCTTTTTTTCCTTACCTGTAAAATAAGTGAGTCAAACTAATGACTTCTTAATGATCTCTATAGGCTCTTTCATCTGTAAATATCTTTTCCTGCCATGTTTAGTCACACACTATCTTCACTACTGGAGAAAATAAATCCCTAAAAACCTTTGAATCATTGACTCTTAAAATGATAGTACTCTAAACATCTGAGAGGCCAAATTTAGACCAATCTCCTTGTTTGACAGAGAACAATGCTGAAACATACAGAAGTCAAGTGATTTCTTTGAGGTATGGCATCAAGTTAATGGTTAAGCTAGAGCTTTTTACTTCTAGGCCTGTGCACTCATCAATAAATTATACTTTTTTTCAATGGACATTGAAGATTTTTTAACAAAAATCTCAGAGTAGGAAGAGACTTCATTCTGTCTAACCCCTACATGAAATATAAATGTTTTTCTTCTTTGTTGTTAAGCTATACCACCTTCATATATTAAGGAAAGTGCAAAGATAACAAATAACCAAGTAATGATGTAATTAAATTCGAAAATACATTTCTGTCAAAAGAATATACAGCTCTTTTGCCCCCTATAAGAATGTGACAAACTATTATTTGTGTGACTATCAGAATATTTAGATAGCACTAATGTTCATCACAAATAAAGAAAGTTTGGGATATATGAGAAATATTGGAAATTTTATGAGGTGAAACTGAAGAAACTAACCACATCTTTCCATAAAACATCTTGTACAGCTGTCAGAGATATAAACTTGAATGTATTAGTCCACTGCTCTGACTCAATGATGCATTTGTGAAGAGCTACTCAGTAAAAATATATCTGAAAACACAAGACCATCTTCCTATAATAATTCAACTGAAGTAGAACAATTAGGTATAGGAGGCAATATCACCAAGTTCAGCAATTGACAATTGTTTGATTATCTCTGAAGGAAATAATAAGAGACAAAAGTTAAAAGTTAATGAAAATTTATCTAATTCAAAATCATATTAAAAGGCAACAGACCCAGAAAATGTTCTTTTATTTGGACTAAATTTAGCCATCTGAATTTTTAAAGTATCATCCTATTCAACATTCAGAAAGGAAAGACTTACCTTTTAATGGAAATCTACATTTCATCATAAAGGTGAAATATGGTGACCTTGCCTACATTATTCTAAAGAGAATTATCTTCACTTTTTAAATTATAGCTATAGCCTGATCTAAAAATAGGATAGCTAACATTGAAACTATTAGCCAAATTTTTGAACCATTTAAAAAAAGTATTTTCAGCCAGAGCAATATGTAGGGGAGTGGTATAACATATTATAACCTGAGTAAGCAGTGTGGTATAGTGGTTGGAATATTGGTCTTGCAGTCAGAAAGACCTCATTTTGAAACTCTCCTCTGTCACTTCATAACTATGTGAGATTTCCAAAGTAATTCACCTCTTTGAGTCACGGTTTTCTCCTCTGAAAAAAAAAAAAGAAAGAGAAAATGAGAGAAAGAATAGGATGATAGCACCCAATCTATGATAGTGTATCCAATGAGATAAAATATGTAAAGTGTTTTGCAAACTTTAATGAATATCTCCTCTATTTGAATATAGTCTTCTTGTCCATAGGTAATATTTCAGTTGTATTTCTAGTTCTTAGCATGATATCTAGAACATGATAGTAATTTCGTAAGTGCTTGAGTAATTCGGTATTATTATTATTATTATTATTATTATTATTATTATTATTACCCCTTGAGCATAATAGAACTTTCCATCACTTGCCCTAAATTTGATTTTCTAAACCTTCAAAGAAAACAACTTCCAAGTAGCTGGTAAATTTCTATTATTCAAGGTCCTTCCATCTTTTATCCAGGGAAGCAATTCCTATGGAAAAGGACCAGCATTTTCATCAACTGAAAACCAATTGCCATTCACAAAGCTGGTAAGTGATCGTAGCAGAAACATCAAAGTACTCTGAGAAAGACATAGAAGGCAAGTCCCCTACTACCAACTTGACCATCATCTATTCTGACACCCTGATGGATATAACTCAGGACCTTGAATCAATAATGATCCTAATAGCTCTGTTTCTAACCCAATACATTCAGACATCATCATCCCTAGCAAACAATCCCTGTGGAGATGCAGCTTGGCAAATATTACTGCAGATACTAAACCATATCTACTGAAAACCTAGAAAAAAAAGCTGTCATCAGCAAAATCTTTGGCATTCTTAAATCATTCAAAAATGAAACTATATATAATCTTATCAGTGGAAATGGCATTAAAGAATAAGAATTATCCTTCACAGGCTAATTGTACACTATTTCAAAGTCCTATTCTTTTTGTAAAGCAAAATAACTGTTTGGACATGTATACATATATTGTATTTAATTTATAATTTAACATATTTAACATGTATTGGTCAACCTGCCATGGGGGGGGGGAAGGAGGGGAAAAATTAGAATAAAAGGTTTGGCAATTGTCAGTGTTGTAAAATTACCCATGCATATATCTGGTAAATAAAAACTATTAAAAAAAAGAATAAGAATTATAACATGCTTTGCTAACTCACCCTAAGAATAATGGAACTTTTCTAACTTGTTATTGAACTCTCCCATGTGTTATCTCCCTAAATAAAATGTGAGCATTGTAAAGGAAGATTTTTTATTTATATGCTCACCATTTAGCCCAGTGCTTTGGATATGATATGTACTTAATATTTTTCATCCATTCTTTCATTGAGATATTAGTCTGATATCTCATAATATGGAAGTGACACAGGTTCTACAGGCTAAAGCACAAATTTTAATAAGTCCTGAGAAACTGAAAAGGGTCAGTATGAAATAGGATAAATTAATGAATCTATCAACAAGCATTTATTTAATTATCTATCATGTTTCAAGCATTATCCTAAGTGTTAGGGATATAAAGATATAAATGAAAATATACTGCCTATCAAGAAACTTATAGAGAACTATCGTGCACAATAGAAGTACTTTGATGGAACCAGGTCCTATGTAGTCATTAAGGTCAATTGTTCAATGAACAAATGCTACATATCAGGACTTTGAATGATTATTGATTATGCTGCTTTATTATATTGATTTAAAGCAATGTAGAAAATGTTAATCATTGATATTAAATTTAAAAATGTGTCATATGTAGTTACTTTTGGAGAGCCAGTTAAACATTTACCAGCACACTCCTAGATATAAGAATATACAAAATAAGAATAAAATAAATATAAGGTGATTTGGGAGAAGTGGCTACTAGAAATTTAAACAGGAATTCATTTGATCATTTTTGAAGCAAACTCCAAAATCTATGAGTTGGAGGGAAGGATGAAGTACATTATAGTCAGGACAATCAGCCTGTACCAAATCAGTTATTTGGAAGATGGACTATCTTTCATGAAGAATAGTAAGATGATGTTTGTCTAAATCACAGAATATATACAGAAGAGTAACATGTTATTGCATATATATGTATAAATATATAACATGTAAATACATATGTTTTTGTATGTATTCATTTTAAAATTTATTTTCAAAGATCAGACATCTTTTTCACTCTCCCCACTTATGATGATAAATCACAGAAGGGACATATTTATCATGTCATTATATTAGAACACAATAAATTTAATCTTGTTTAGTTTCTTGTCATTGCTCATTCATCTTTTTAATATTTATTTTTCTTCATTTTCTTTAGTTCTATGTTTGTACTTCAAAGTTTTTCATTAACTCTGGTGTTTCATCATGAATATTTGGAAGTTTTTCTAGTTAATGAAAGGTCCCTTTACCCACCTGTAACATTATATTCAATTTTACTGGGTAATTTATTATTGGCAGAAGCCCATATCCTTTGCCTTTGGAAATATTATATTTATGAGTTTTCCATTCTTTTATTCTAGTAGCTGCTAACTCATGTGTGATTCTGACTGTGGTTGCTCAGTAGTTAAATTCTTTCTTTGTAGCTGATTGGAATACATATATACATATATGTATATATATGCATACATACAT
Organism: Sminthopsis crassicaudata; assembly: GCF_048593235.1. Classification (NCBI taxonomy): domain Eukaryota; kingdom Metazoa; phylum Chordata; class Mammalia; order Dasyuromorphia; family Dasyuridae; genus Sminthopsis; species Sminthopsis crassicaudata. Next base: position 304,519,825 of record NC_133618.1, on the reverse strand, counting down.
ATGTATGCATATTTATGTATATTGATTGTTTTACTTGGAAGTTTTGGATTTGGGATGTGCTGTTCCTGGGAATTTTCATTTGTGGGGTTTCCTTAAGGAGAGGTGATTAATAGATTCTTTCTATTTTTTACTTGTCATATAATTCTAAAATATCTGGGCAATTTTCTTTTAAGATTTCTTAAAGTATTATATATAAAATATTATATATAAGCTGGCCTTTGGTTATGCCATCCAAATAGTCCAGTGATTCTTAATTTTTTTTTCCTCCTCATTTTCTTTACCAGACTAGCTTTTTTTTTTTTTTTTTTTTTTTGGTTAGGAGTTATTTTACATTCTCTCCAACTCTTTTCAGACTTTTTGTTTGGTTTTGTTTTGTTTTAATTTGTTTTGATTAAGTTTTAATATGTTGGGTTTTTTGGTTATGTGATACCTTACATTTTCTTCTATTTCTTCTACATTTTCCTTTTAATCTTGTTTTAATATTATTTGCCTTATGGAATCATTGGTTTCTATTTGGTCCATTTCAATTCTCAGTGAATTTGTTGCTTGGGCAAATTTTTTTACCTCGTGTGCCAAACTGTTAATTCCTTTCTAAATCTTTAAATCTTTTTTTTTTTTTTTTTTTCTCTACAGCTCTTTCTTTTTTAATTTTTTTTTTCCTGATGGGCTGTATTACATTTCTAAAAAAATTAGTTAAACTCTTTTTGTTATTTTTGCTTCATTTCTTCTAGGAAATCTAGTTGTTTGTGGTCATGCTGTGTTTTACTGTGAATCAATGCTTGAAGATATTTTGGCACCAATGTTTTCTACATGTATGACTTGAACTTCTTTGGCACCATAATAGGGATTCATTTTTTATTTCCCATTCTTCCAGACAGCTTCCTAATGTCAGACTTATTGTTAGAACTGGGCTTTCCAGCACTTTCAGAGGATTGGTTTGACTGCTATTTTGGAGTATTGACTTTTATGTTATTCTAAAATGTTGACCTCCAAATGGTCTAATTCATACCAAAGCCTGTTTTTTGCCCTCTTGACAGATCTCTGCAAGTTCCTTACTTGGATTGGATCTGAGAAAAAATATATTGCTGCTAGATGTAGCATTTGTTAGTTGATTGGGAAGCTCTGTTGATTCAGAGCAGCATAATTATAGACTTTCTTTTGATCTGGAGTTCCTGATCTGGTTATTCCTTTCCAGTTTAGAATAGGGATTGGAAAAGAGACCTTATTTTGCGCTAAAGTCTTAGCCACAGCTCTAATGCGCATACTGATGGGAGCTTCTTCACTTCCTCCTTTCTCATCACATCCAAGGCCTCTCTATTTTGAAATGCAACTGCCTGAATTTGATGCTTTTTCACTTGGTTTTGGATCTGCCACCCAAGACACAAAGATGTCATTTGGATCCTGTCCTCATCACAATGCCTTATCAGCTCTGAGGGAGTGCAGATATGTACTTTTTTGCCCTGTTTTTTCCTAAATGCCTAAGTACTCTTCACAGCATGGCTCTGGACTGAAACAGTCCCCAAGATTTACAGAACTCCCTGTTAGTCTCTCTCTCTTTGCTAAATTGTGGTAAAGACCTGCCACAACTTTTTCTTAATTTCTACATCAGGATTTGGTCTGCTGCATTTTTAAGAATCTGCTAGGTGGAGAATTGACTACATTGCTTCTGATCATTCTTGGTCTTAAAGGAAATAATATATAATTCTAGAATCATATTTTGGAATCAATCTGTACAGGGTTTCAAATGCCAAGCGTGGATTCTTGAATTCCATTCAAGAAGTAGCAAACTAATTTATTGAGAAGGAGATTATAGGGAGTGTCTTGTTCATAGGTATTCTTTGACTTTGGCAGCTATTTAGAAGATAGAAAGAAGAGTGAAAAGTCTTGAAATCAGGAAATCACTTAGGAAGTGATTATGATAGTTTAGGTGAGAGATAATTAAAAAAAAATTCTTTAAACAATTCTAGGAGGTAGATGCTATTATTATACCCGTTTTACAGAAGTGGAGTGAATCATCTAGGTTCACAGATAGTTTAAGACCAGATATGAACTTAGATCTTCCTGACTACAGATTTAGTGATCTAGTTGGCCTGTTATTTGCCTGGGGGATAAAATAGAATGGTAGCTTGAAGAGTAGATAAAAAAGGGTTGGATGTTTGACCTCTGTTAAACTGTAGTTTGAGATATTGGTCATTGTTACCTCATGTTTCATCTCAAAAGGACCAGAGCTAGCAATTCACCTTTGAACTCCAAGAATTCTCCCAGTACAGGAATGGACTACGTTTATTATTTCACGATAATCCTAGATAAGTCTGAACAGGCTCATAAAAAAAAGAAATTTGGTGGAGGTTAATTAAAATTAATTTGACAACTCATAAGTTAAGTTCTACAGATTTTACATTTCTAAAATGCCCAAATAAATCTAGAGTTTAGGGTTTTCATTCAGTATCTTGATTTTTGTGGATTCTATATGCCTTTTAACCATTCAGTATTCATTTTGAGCCAGTGTTTCTAAATCTGGAAATCAGTTGCCTAATCTGTAAAATGAGAGCTTGGATAAATTATTTCTATGCCCCTTCACAATGAGCTAGTAGAATATGTGCTAATCTTAAATTCCTAACACTTGAGCTTGAATTCCTGGTCTCCTAATAATTAGCTCTTTATCTTGGATAAGATCTTTTTCTCATCTGCAGAATGGGGATAATCAGCCTCCTGAAATATTATGTGTAATGAGAAGAATGTAATGGGCATGCTAAAAAAACAATCCTTCAATTTCTCTCTTTATACTAACTCAAATCATCAAACATACAGCTGAGACCTTAGTTCTTCAGTTTCCTGCAGAAATGTTTTCATTGAGCTATGATTTAACATTATGGCCTCAATTTTTATCAGCTTGATGTTGCAGCCACTAACAAAGGATCTGTGTCCCTTGCGAAATTGTAGTTAGACATCTTAGCCATTGCTAATGTTCTTTATATGAGTATCCTTGGGATGAATTCCTTTGTGACTTCTATACTTTTCAGGTCTAAAATGTTGAGCCTGTGGTTCTTCTTTCCATTGTATCTTTATAACTCTCATTTGAAGATGGTTAAATGCTATACCTTCTAAGCATCCTTCTACCCTTTCTGTGTCTCTCCTTCTCCTTCTCCTTCTGCCTTTCTGTCTTTTCCTTTATCTCTCTCTTGGTGTCCGTGTGTGTATGTGTGTGTGTGTGTGTGTGTGTGTGTGTGTGTGTGTTGTATGGGATAAATCTGTGCTTTTATTAGTATGAAAAAATCTTAATAAGGAAACAGCCTATTCAAATAGACAGTCTCTTTTCAAATTTTAATCTCAGAGAATTGCTTGAGGTACTAAAAGATTGAATAAATGGCTCAGACTTCCTAAGCCATTATGTCTCAGAATCCCAAAGTAAATCCATATCTTATTGCTGTCTACTTATGTCCAACTTTGTGACCATATTTAAGGTTTTCTTGGCAAAGATATTGAAGTGGTTTGCCATTTCCTTCTTTAGCTCATTTTATAGATGAGGAAACTGAGGCAAAGAGGGATACGTGATTTGGCTAGGGTCACATACCCAGTCAGGGTTTGAGGTCAGATTTGACCTTAGAAAGATGAGACTTCCTGATTCCAGGACCAGTATTCTATTCACTGTACACCTAGATGGCTCTCTGTTGATTGACATCTTTCCCTATTATCTCCTAGTTAATCCTTTTGTTGTTATGTCCTATATCTTAATGGTTGCTTCTATTTTCTGCTTCCAACAGTAGTGGTATCTGTTTGACAGAGATGGGTAGAACCACCTTTAATAAGCTTGCCAGAGCCCATCTTTAAGTTTGTAGTGTGAACATCTATACATCAGAGCAGACAATCAAGTAAATCAGAACTTGTTCTTCATAGTTTACATGTTAATAATGAACATTAAATTTTAAAATGTGTGTGTAAACATTCTACTTTGTTAGAAATTTTCCAGCATACTCCTATATTGCTCTGTAAACATTGATTGAGCTCAGCTAGAGGATATTAGAATATTCAACAAATGAAGTTCTCACCAGGCTGAAGATTTGGTGACTATAGCGTAATAATAATAATAATAAATATATTAAGGTCTGCAAAGTGTTTTACATCCTCATGATACATCTATAGGATGTTACTTTGATTCCCCAATCCATTCACTATACTCTACCTAATTTTTGTTGAAATTGTAGGTTTTTAGATAAAGTGTAAGCTGCTCAATGATTGCTTTTTTGCCTGATCACTGGGATAGTCTTTCATTTCCTCACTAGGAATAATCTGCTAGGTTTATTTCCCTGCTACTCTGAATAACTAATCCAAGTGATACTGGCCCCAATTACTGTATATTTGAAATGAAACCCTGATTGGAAGAAACTGAATATAACAGGTGTTTTTCCAGCCCTTGAGTCACTGGGGCATTCTATCATTGCTCTTTAACTTGGTGTACTCCTAGTAATCTCTGAAGGTTATGACAAGGAGGAAAGGAATTTAAACCATTTCTTTTCATATAACTACCTTTTATATTAGAATATTCCCATTAAGCCATTGTAAGTCTCCTTAATTTCCTCTGAGAAAAAGTATGACTTCCCCCACCTCTTCCAGTTTTGGGGAGTGATATGAATTGCAGCTTTACAGCCAATAAATTCTAGAGCAATATTCCTATCACCTTGGGTTTATATTTTAAGTTTTAAAAATATATATCTATTCAAGAAATCCGTGAGATATTTTTATTACTTTTGACATTCTTGGGGATAAAGAAGTAGCTGAAATACTAGACAGTACCTTTGTAAAGCTTAGGAACAGTAATAATATACTATGGCAGAAAAAATTTATATGCTTACTTTAAATTCAAGAAGGTTATTAGAAGAAAGAGGAATCCAAAAAAATTCAAGATTTTATTTTTCTTAGAGAAGAAGAAATTTCTGTGACTTTGTTTATCAGAAGGTCCTTACTTGTGAAAATTTTTAATAATGGTATTATTTGTTTTTAAGTTATTCCCTTAAATTAAAACTCTTGTGGTATGACTCATATTGACATAGTAATTGTGTTTCATCAAAATCTGGTTGTACATTCAATAGAGGTGTCTTGCTGCAAAAGAAATCCCTTCTACATAGTTCTCTAGTGTCTAAGTAGATTTCTTCACTTCTGCTAGGCAGAATTCTCAACTTTCCTCAGTGTCAAGGTGAGGTCCATCAGTATGATCACTTCCTTAAGACGCAAGCAAAATCATCAGAAAGACATTATATTCAGGACATTAATTCAACCTGGAAAATTTAGGATCTGTGAAACTCAGTGGGAATAGATATTTATTACATTTTCCCTTTTAGCAGAGAAGGAAGTGAGCAGAAGAGAACATGATCACAGATTTTGGCTGAGAAGGAAGATAAAGTTTGTATGCTGTCCTTTTATGGAGATAGCTAACAGTAGACTGGAGTTTCCATCCATTCCCCTGTGCTATAAAGAAATCCAGAAGATGTACTCCTCTTTCCCCTCACTGCTATCTAAGAATTTTTTTTTCATTTTCTTTTTTTCTAAAGTAACTAGCATTTCTACTTCTTTTCTTCAAGTTTAGATACTTCACATTCTGTTCTATCTTTCTTCCTTTAAGCTGAGTGAGAAAAAGCCTCAGAGATTTTATTGGTGAACAAGAGATAATGGGGATATCAGATACCATATGTTGGAAAATATGACCTCCAAGGTTTTTTCAAAAGGTGAGAATCCTTGTCTTTGAAGTCACTATGGTAACTATGTTTCTTCCTACACTATTCATTATGACTTGATTATTTCTTGCATTGTTTATATAAATGAATTGCACAGTTGATTTCATGGAAAATTTTTTTTGTCACTTGTCCCAGCTGTTGCTGTTTGATCTGCAAGATCAAGATTGCTAGTTATGACTTTGGGATTTTAGATTATGGGGCCATAAGATCTCATCCAACATGGAAATTCTGGTCTTGCACCAGTCTGGAGTTGGAAATCTGAAGTACCTCTAGAAAGTAATAATGAGTAATCAAGGCCTCTAAATTTATTTAAAGGGATCTTAAGTACTCTGGAAGGAATTAAGCATTTTTTAATCTCTTAAAGTATATTTTGCACTCATTTGAGTGTGGGGGAGAAGAGGGGGGGGAAGATGGTGGTGGTGTTAGTGAAAATATTTTTGCCAGGTTGTTCTTCTTTTTCAAAGAAAACAAAATCAGATCATTTACTTGGGATCAAGATACAGAGTGACTGTGACTCATCAGACCAATATGAATTCAGAAAACTCTAACCAGAGGTTAGGCACATGAGGACAAATAGTGAAAGCATTTTTCCTACTCCGTAGGAGTCCCTTAAGCTTTAAGCTAGCCCACCTGGTAGTAGGTCCATTACAACATTTTAGGATTATCTCAGTACCCAGGACAGTTCTGCAATTGTCCCAGAATCCCATGAAATCCAGGCATGTGGGGAGAGACCCTTTAAATGAAATGTGATAACACTATACTATCCAATATACTTAATTGCCAGCAATTCTGACTTCTATAATATAGGAAAGAGAAGTAGGCATCTATATAACTAGTTTAACTGGGGAATTGACTTCAGTAGGCAATGGGCCCATCAAGATCCCTTGACAAATAGAGTTTCTATGTAGAAGATACAAGTTCAGTTCAATGAATTAGATGTTGTGCTATGGAGTGGGTTACATGGGGAAGGGGGAAACAATGAAAAAATTCCTGTAGTATGATATAGAAGATGATCTACAGCTTACTGTAGCAGGCAGTGAAAAGCTATAAGAGATGCAGGGTGAATATCAAAACTATGTACCTTGAGAATGCTAAAACATAAAAGGACTTGTAACATTAAGGAAATTATTAGCTTAGGACACAAATGGGGAGAATAGTTTGTGACAAATTTCTTCACTAACAATATCCATCCCTTACTTTTTTTTAGAATGTAACCAGATCAAAACTCAAACCAAATATGATTACATATTTTATAGGTCTGTGTCCAATTACAGTGTATAATGGTGTTGTCATTAGAATGTTTATTAAAACAAGAAGAGTAGTAGACATTTCTCTATGGACTTACCCCTTTCATTGACACATAAATAGTGTGGAATAACTAATGAATTAAGCCTGCAGTGAAGAAATTCCAAATTCAAATCCAGCTTTAGATATGTATTAACTTGTAATCCTGGAGAAATTACTCTGTCTGCCTCAGTTTCCTTAATTGTAACATGGGTGTCATGATAGCCTCTAACCTCCCAGGGTTGTTGCAAAGATCAAATGAGATAATATTTGTAGAGCACTTAGCAGAATACCTAGCTTAATAAAGTTACTGCTGTTTCTTCTGCTGTTATTTATTTGTCCCTCATTCTCCTAGAGAACCATAACAATAAGGAAGTGATGCTATGATATACAAGTGAATTGGAAGTAAGGGTGGACTGGGCAAAGTCCCCAGCTTCAGTTTTTCAAACACCTTCAGGTACAAAGAGAAAGCATTTATTTAGTCCCTGGAGGGACCCAACACACCTGGGAAGCATCCCAGCTTCCATCCAGAGTTTCTGACAGGCTTCCTGCTTGTCAGGATTTGAATAGCAAAAGATGAACCCTTTTCATTAGATTGACTAAAAGGAAGTAACCATACTTAACTAATGTCACTAATGTTGTCTGCTTCCTGTGCATCAAGTCCTTTCCTGTCACTTTCTATAGCTGACTTAAGATTTTTAACCCTTTAGAGACCATGTGACTTCCTGTAACCCATGTGATCTTCCAGACCTGGGAATAGGGATCATGTAATTTAGACATAGTCTCCTAAACTGAGAAAACTTCATCCAATTAGTCCCATTCAGAAAAAACAAAAAAACAAAACAAAACAAAACAAAAATTGAAACAAAAGGTTTTGCAAAGATGAATGTTAAAATTATCTATGCATATGTTTTGAAAATAAAGTAAAAAAAAAAAATTCTCATTTGATCCTCAGAACAGCCCTGTGAGGTAGGTGCTTTTATTTTCTTCATTTCATAGATGAAGAAACAAAACTGAGAGAAGTTAAATAATTTTCCTATGCTCAAAGAACTGGTAAGTATCTGAGGCCACATTTGAACTCAAATCTTCCTAACTCAGCATCTAACACTATCTTTAAAAAAAAAAAATAAATAAGATCTTTAACAAGTCTTAATTTAGGTAAGGTGATATCCAATCAGTGATTCAAGTAAGAAATGAGGCAGTGAGTAGGATTTTTTACCTAGTTTAAAAAATATATAAGTGGGGGAGGGGACAAGTTTTAGCCTAAACAGAAAAAAACTACTTTTTATTTCATTCTAAGTTAATTGGAGCCCAAATAATAACCAAGTGAGGTTTGACCCGGAACCTTTTGTTGGCCAATTAATGAGAGGCTGTGATTTGGGTTTTGGCCTAAGTTTGAGCCAGTAAATCCCTAGATATCTGGGGAGGTTTCAGCAAACTGAATTTACATTTCTTTGGATAGAAAACCCACAGGTTAGTTATAATACTCTGTGAACTGAGGAATGGAAGGGAAAGAAAAAGAAAAGGAAAGGAAAAAAAAAGAAAAGAATTGTATTCCCTAACTAGTCAGTTCCATTTGTCTCAAGTGCTTAATAAAGGCTTGTTCCTGGCCCTTTTTCCCCTTTCCTCCATTAGCAAATTGAGCTAGGGTGGACTGAAGAAATCAAAAACTCTTACAGCATGAAAGAAAAGCACATTTTTTTTTTCAGTCAGACAAGAAATAAAGTGCCAACAACTACTTAACAGGCTTCAATTTATGAAGGAGGTCTAACTGTGCAAGAAATCAGGTGCTTATTAAACAGTTAGGGCCTCCCCGAAGAATGTCTTCCCACCTTAAAGATTTTTGCTTTTGGAAGCAAGGTTTTAGTTTGAATTTGAATTCTGCCTTTACCACATATTGTGTGAATTTGGGAAAATCATTGGCCTCTATGTGCCATGATTTCCTAATATGTAAAATGAGAGGTTTGGAAGAGATTAGATTCCTTTTAATGTTCTTTGCAGTTCTCAGTATTTGATCATTGAGACAGGAGGAACTTGGACTAATTGAGGAATCTGCAGAATCTTAATAGTTCCTTTTACCAAATCTCTTCCTCTAAGCAAAGTGAAAAAGTGTGGAATGAATGCATGAAATGAAACTCTGCCATCAAGTAAAAATATTTTTACACCAAGGAAGAATGGGAACCAAGCAACAGCAAAGGACAAAGTCATGATGTGGCCTAAAAAACAAACAAACAAAAAAATTCTAAAAAATCCCTGTCTCTCACTAATACTATGAGTTACATGAATTGGGCAGGTTCAGTCAAGAAGATCAGCTACTTATTGACCCCAAGAGTTTTCCTCTTATTGGGGGTTGGAAGGGACTAGAGATTTTCAAAGATCTCTTAGTTGAGGGTGGGGATGTCTTCCAGAACAGAGCAGTGGTTATTTGACTTTTTATAGTCTACAGGTGTTTATGCCTTATGTAAGGGAATCTCAGCCGCAGGGTAGAAATATATATTTTGAGGATTAAATAAATCCTAATTTGGATATCTCATTGGTGAAAATTTTAATTTGTTTCAAATCTGGTTGTGTTTTTTAAGAAAATTGACGGGATTTTGCTGAAACTGATGTAAATTGTGTCCCCACTTTTGAAGAGGTTTTGAAACTGTTCCCTTTAACTTGTGAAAGAAGGGTGATTCTGGGTCTCCCAGCCTCTTGGGAGTGGCCACACTCTTCTGTTCACAAGGGAAACTCCCAAGATAAGTAATCTCTTTTCAATTGGAAATTTAGACCTGGGGCATAATTAACATTAAGTGGCTCAAACTCCCAGTTTTGGATTGAATTGAAGCTCCAAGTCTCTGAAGACAAATAAAAGACAACTCTGAACCCCAAATCTTTGCAGATGTCCTAAACAGGACCATGTTCACTGTTGAAGATATTTTCTTTTCATTGTAACCCATCTTTGCTTATTCCCTGACCACTAAGAAGGCTGACTTACTAGCAAGCAGTGTTCTTAGGGGAAATAAAATTCATTTTGCCACAGAATTTGGGTTTGGGAATTCTTTTGCATAGGACCTGAGGCTCCAACCACAAGGGATCTCCCGCTGTAAATCTAACACTTCATTATTTGGTTCATTGACCTCATCAAAACTTCATGTTTCAGTTTAATTTGATGGATCAAATAGATATGAACCAAAGTGTACATGGTACTTTCTTACTCTTGTCCTACTTGAGCTTTGACAACACAGAAAAAATTTTCATTTGCTCAGAATTGTAAATTGTATTAGAGAAACACACAGGTTCTTACAATAAAACAAAACATCTATGTTAAGAAACCATATGTTGTATCACTAAGATCTCTAAACAATGTGTAAAACATAAAACCTTGAATTGTGATCTCATTGGGTAAATTCTTTTCTAAGCAGCAAATATAAGAGTGATATTTTTGAATATTTAGACAGTAAGTTTAAGAGTATCATATCACAACAATAACATTTTACCCAATAAAAACACTTTGAGTTGTGTTTGATTGCTTTTTGTTTTCTTTCTCATTTTTTAACTTTTTCATCTGATTTTTCTTGTGCAGCATGATAATTGTGGAAATATGTATAGTAGAATTGTACATTTTTAATATATATTATTTGCTGTCTAAAGGGAAGGGATGAAGAGAAGGAAAGGAGAAAAAAATTGGAACACAAGGTTTTGCAAGGGTTAATGTTGAAAACTATGCATATATTTTGAAAATAAAAAGGTTAAAAAAACACTTAGAGACAACAAATAGGCACATACAAATGGCTTATTTTTGTGCATTAGATGAAATTTGAGAGCTTGCTTCAAAAGCAAGAGAAAAGAAAAATAATCATCAATCTCTTTCTGAGACAATTTGGCCTTTCTACTAATGTACTGATTCACATGGACCAGACATAGATCAGACACAAGGAGATACTTCCCTTTTCTTCTTTCTCTTCAAGATAGTAAGATTAGTATTGTCATCATTTTGACCCCTGAGGTTATATTTGCTCAGTTTACTAAGGGCAGTGCAATCCAAAGCTTTTGAAATTAGAGATTGTTGAACTCCTAAATGATTATTTGAAGTCAAAAGTCCTGAATTCTAACACTGTTTATAACAACTAACTGTAAAAATAGTCATGCAAAGCCTCCATTATTAAAACTGAAATAATAGTCTCATTGCCTACATTAAAGAGTGGCTGAGTATTCTGTAAACCTTATGAGGCAATAGAAATGAGTCATCAACATTATTTTTAAAGAAATAGCTCAATGGATTATTAAATAAAGTATTGGGCCTTTAGCAAGGAGTTATTAGTCTATGAAGAAATATTTTATTAAGTTCTTCTTACTCTATTAGAGATTGTATTAAGCACTGGTAATTCTCTCTGTTTTGGCCTGAAATCTTGAGGACCTTCCCCTTTCAGATTGATTCTTTTGAGAAGGCAAACTAAGCCATATTTTACCTCAATCCTTACTTAGTTTTTAATCATTGAATGGGTGTTGGCTTAGACAAATTGAAATCTGGGAAAGACCTTAGCTTAAAAAAAGCCAATTTCAGTTGGATCAAGTGCATCTAGAACCATGATCAATTGTCCTGACTTTTATCTTGCCATTGGACTCAGAATGACTAGGAGAAAGAATGAGGCTGATTGACTTTGCACAATCCTGCCAGTCAAATTTAATTCACTTCAAGTTTCTGATATCATAGTCCTCTATGAAAATAAAGGGGGGAAAACAAAAATCTGGAAAACCACAGGAGAAACAACACAATGGCAACAACAGCAGGAACACTAACAACAACAGTCGTCCCTGTCTTTGACTGTTATTAGTTATATGAAGTCCCATAAATCATTGTCATTTAAGTGCAAGAGGAAATGCTCTAGGCCTTATCTACTGTTATAGACAGATTTTAATCTGCTTTTTTGGAGAAGGGAGTTCCTATTTTGAAGATATGAATCTTTCAAGTATTTATAGAAGTAGCACCAGTAGCAGTAATAACAGTGGTGGCAGTGGTTGTATAGGTTGTATAAGTGGTGATAGTAGTAGTGGTGTCTGATATATAGCAAATACTAAATTAATGTTTCTTAAATTATCATCATTGTCAATATATCTTTGTTGTTGTTAATACCAGGTACATAGTAGGCACTTAATAAAGTGCCTTTTGGGCTTATTTTTTTTTTTGTTCCTGTTAATATTTTTGCCTAGAACATAGTAGAAGTTTCATAAATGCTCATTTAATTATTCTTTGTTTTCTTATTATTATAGAGAAAAAATATGGATTAAGTTACAGGGAAACATCATAGTGTTTGGTCCCACAAGAAATGATTCATTGAATTGTCAGAACAACAATAGTATGCTTCTAATTTGCTGGAGAACAGGCTTAATTAAGATATGCTTTTGGCAAAATGGTTAGATGTTGTCTAATGGACTTGAAATCAATAGAGAAGATTCTATACCTCCTCTCTGTTCCACTTTACAATGCAAACCTCACATACTTTAAAACAAAACAAAACACCTTGAATCAGGAAATATCTCTTGTAAAACTTCATGATCATTATTGATGTCTTATAGAACAATGCTATAATCAGCTAAGGGGAAATATATTAGTAAAACCATATGGATGTGGCAGCATTGGATGATCAATTGACTGCAGAAGGCTGAAGGGAAAAGAAGAATTATTCAGGATACGATCAGTTCCAGACATTGAATTCTTGGATCATTGATTCTGCTCTTCTCAGCTTCTACATGCTTTTTGAGCAGCCCAGACTGATCATTCCAAATGCTCACTCTGGCATGCAGGCTAATACTGCTATTGCAGCAGGAGCAAATTCCTTAAGAACATCTGGCACAGCAGGATCGGTAGCAAAAGGCTCATCTGCAGCTAAGTCTTCTGACCTCAGTCCTTCCAGCTCTTCCCATTTTTGCAGATGATCCACATGTTTAAATTCAAAATGTTGCTAATAGTTCAATTAAATCACTTGAAGATGACATGAAAGAATTTTCCCCCAAGATCAGAAGCATAAGGGTAAATGTTTATCAATCTGCTTTTTAAAAAAGTGCACCCACAACACACTTTTAAGTTTGCTGTATTATTAACATTTTCGTCACCACTTTAGATAGTCTAGGTAGTCAAGGAAAAAAATAATAAGTCCCAATTTGTATCATTCTCAATTTTTTAGGTATATATGCTCACATGGAAAATTAAAAAATCAGTTTTAGCAAAAAAAAAAAAAAGAAGAAGAAAAAACCAAACAGTTCTAGACATTTAGTTTGAGCTGGTGTCAGCATATTTCTGTTCAATGTGCTGATCAGAAGTCCCAGAATAACATGAGTTGAGCTAATGAATCTTTTGTCAAAGGAACACTAAACACTGATAGTTTCAACAGAGTGAGAAAGGTTTTGCAATAGTACAGGACTGATACGCCTGGCATTCAAGTACCAGTTGGAAAGATTCATCACTCAAGACCTGGCCAACAGGTATCTTTTTTTTTTTGTCCCAGATACAAGCATCTTAGCAAGCTCTTCTACAAAGTCAAATAAGGGTATGATCTGTATCCGTGAAGAAATCGCTCCCAAAGATGGAATCACTAATCTTTTGAAGTATTGAAATAAGTATGAAATAGTCCCAGAATGTAATAAATATTCAGCATGTGCTTGCACTACTTCTGTACATAAAGGAATTAGGCTTAAAAATTGATAGGCAATTCATCATACAGACCTCATATTGGCCATTGGCTACATAATCATGATGAATATAATTGGTACTGCAAAATACAATCAGCCTGGTTTGATATGGCTCAGCTACACAGCTGAATGATCCTTTTGGAAACTGAAAATGCTGCCTTAGCTTCTTGTAAAAATGAGCCCTAGAAAAGTGATCTGTATTATTAAGTATACTTCTGATATTTAGATATAGTCATAGGCCTTACTAGATTTACAAAATCCTGTTCTATTCACATTAAATTTCTATTTTTAGTATAGGTCAAGGGGTGAAAGAAAGATTAGGAAGAAAAAAAGAAAAGAAAAAGGGGAAGTGTCAGGAAGAGATGGGACCATGAAAGAAAGGGAAAGTGATAGTGAAAAAGAGGATAGAGGCAGGAAGACAGAGACAGAGAGAGAGAGAGAGAGAGAGAGAGAGAGAGAGAGAGAGAGAGAGAGAGAGAGAGAGAGAGAGAGGGAGGGATAGAGAGAGACAGAGACAGAGACAGACAGACAGAAAGAGACAGAGGGACACAGAGAAACGAGAGAAAAAGAAAGAGAGAAGGAAAGATAGAGACAGAGACTAAGAAACACATGCACACAGAATAGGCAGAGACAGAGATAAAGATAGAGATAATCAGAGAGACAGATTCAGAAAGAGAGAGAGAGTAAGAAAGAGAGAGAGAGAGAGAGAGAGAGAGACAGAGACAGAGACAGAGACAGAGAGACAGAGAGAGAGAGACAGAGAGAGAGAGAGAGAGAGAGAGAGAGAGAAAGCATAAAATAATAGATTTGAAAGTGGAATAGACCTAAGATTTTTTTTTTTTTTTATACACGTGAGAAAACTGAGTCCCTAAAGGGTTGTGTTCTTTATTCAGAAATACCCAGATAGCTAGTATAAAAATAGGAGTGAAACCTAGGTAGTCTTAACTGAGACACAATTCTCCAGAGAGCTTCCATGTCTAAAATAGTAGATAAACAGATAGAGTAAAAAGTATATTTTCTCTGGAAATCAAGATCTGGGTTTAAATCTCATCTCTGATACTCCTTTTTTAATCTTGGTGAATCACTAGCTCTTAATTTTACCTGAAAAATGAGAGGATGAGACTAGGTAATTTGTGAGGCCCCTTTTAATTCCACTTTTAGGAACTTATGCTCTTAGAATGTTGGTTAGGCAAGATGAAAGGGAAATGAACAAAATCAGCTGGGCAATCCCAAGTAGAGTCATTTTCATTCTTAATTAGTACATGACTTTTTTAAGAGTGGAGAATATGTGCCTTTAAAAGTTATATTTTTGTATAGTATTTACTTAATAGTCTGCTAAAAAAATATCTAATACAATCAATTCTTGCTTACCCATGCCATTGAGAAAGGGAAAGGCATAGAAACTATAAAACAGCAGATAACTAAATTAAATTGGATTGGTGAAATATATTTAAAAATCATTCAAAATCTTTTAAGAACCCACTATTAGCATGACATTGTGATAGGAGCAGGGAATGAAAAGGCTAAAATGAAAAGTGTCATTTATGATCCAGATTAACATTCATCTGAGGGTAAAATAGGCACACACATATACTAAGGAAGTATGAAGTAAGTGAGGAAGGAGTTTTGGCACTAATATATAGGCAAATTAGGATTGGATTTCTGAAGAAGGTAGTATTTGACCTGAGCCTTGGAGAAAGCAATGAATTCTAAAAGATCTCAATAAAGAAAGATAGCATTCAAGGTTCAAAGCCTGGGTGAGATTATCTGTGCAGTGACAGGAAGAAATATGATTTGTTATGGAAATATACATTGGAAGCTAACTGTGAAAGGCCTAAAATGTTAAACAAAGGAGTTTGGGTATTATCCTGGAGATAATTGAGAATCACTTTTTTTGAGTAGTACTGTGTCATGGTTTGGCTACTGCTTTCAGGATATCAATTTGTCAAGTTTGAGGAGCATAAATAGGAAAGATGAGAAGCAAAGACATGAATTAGGATGTTGTAATTATCCAGGTGAGGGATTTTGGATTAGGGGGATGGCTTAGTTTGTAGAGAAAAGGGAGAAAAGGGAGACATGTTGTAAAGATAGTACTGTTAAAACTTGAAAACTGATTCTACAAGAGGGAGAGGGAGATCAGTGAAGAAATGAGGATTATTCTTAGGTTTCTGGACTCTACCAGGTGCTTCAGCTGACCTGGTACTTTCCTCAGTGTCTAGGGCCTCCTTGCTATGGAATATCTCTTTATCCTCCTATCAAACCTGGAACATCCCTTCTCTCATTCCAGTCACTTTCTCCAATTGCCTTAGTTCTTCCTAGAACTTCCATTTTGGAGAAAGGACAGGGCTAGCCAATTTTCATTGTACTCCCAGTTATGGCATCTCCTGTTGTTTTGATCTATAGCATGCCACTGGACCCAAATGACTTAAGAGAAGAAAGTAAGGATAGTGATTTTACATAGCCTCCCTCACTGAAATCCAAATCACTTTTGTGTCATGGCTAATGTAATGGTTCTCCTCAAGAATGAAGAACAAACACCTCTGTGAGGAATAATAGGAGCTGCCCCATTAGAGACCTAATG